>NC_058519.1:142109702-142734702 GCF_904849725.1 Hordeum vulgare subsp. vulgare | reverse complement strand
ATGAAAACTAAGATCTAAGCATGACAGTAGCTAAGTAGAGATAAAGAACACACAAAAAGAATAAGCATGAAAATCTATGTTGTGTTCTAGAGTGGAATGGAGAGTGTTTCTCTCCCAAACAAGGTAGGTTAGATTCTGACTTTTTACGAACAACAAGCAAAAATCAAACAAACTAAAATGTAAAGAGTGGGACGCTCCAAGCATAGCACATAACATATGAAGTGATAAAAATATAGCATGGAGATGGACGAACTGATGATTGTTGATAGACAAGGGGATGCATGGGGGCATCCCCAAGCTTAGACCCTTGAGTCTCCTTGAATATTTCTTGGGGTGCATGGGGGCATCCCCAAGCTTGAGCGCTTGACACTCCTGTATCTTCTCATGAAAAGCTACTATTTTTCATGATTTCCAAAAGGTTTTTGCAAAGGAAAAGCAAGCTTAAGATTTGCAAAATGATGAAAACGCAAAATGTGGCAGAATCTGTGAAAACAGAACAACAGGGAGTAAATAATTGTCTCAGGGTACTTCTGCAACTCAAATAAAAAAAATCAGAACATATGCCAGAAAGAAAATTATATAGAGCATGATGTCAGAAAATTTAGATCAAAAAGATGATCTCGTGATTTTTGGCGATTTTTTCCGTCAAGCAGACATAATCTGTTTCTGGACAACATGTTACAACTTTTGAACTTTCTTGCAATCGAAAGCTAAAACTTGGCACAAAGATTAAAAATAAAGATACAATGATGTTGCTACAGTAGTAACAAGCATGAAGACCATAAAACTGAAAGTAAAAAACGCAAACTAAAGATAACAAGGGTTGTCTCCCTAGAGCTCTTTCTTTATAGCCATAAAGATAGGCTTATGATTTTAATGATGCTCTCGTAGGAATAAGAGTTGTAGAACAAAAGAGAGCATCAAGAAGAAAATACCAAACACATTTAAGTCTAAAGACTCCTATGCATAGGAATATTGTGATAGAATAATTAATTGAAGCACAAAGCAATAAGCATAGGAAGGCAAAACAAGTGCAGCTTCAAACCTGTAACATAAAGAGAGGGACTTGATATTATTGAAATATCTATAAGCATATGTTCCCTTCTCATAATAATTTTCAGTGGGATCATGAATAAAATCAACCATATAAGTATCACATAAAGCATTGTTACCATGATCCACATGGACTTCATGAAGAGGATAAAACTTGGAGTAAAAGAGAGAATGAATCTGTTCCCAATCCCTTAGGTGAGAATCATACAGTAGCATATACCATTCCAATGCTTTTCCCTTCAGTGACAAGGTAAATAATTTCCTCATGACTCCATCTCTTGTCAAAACTATAATATTAAACAACTCACAAAGTTCTGTAAGTTTCAACAAATGAATACTAGGATTGACTGTTCCATCATAGCAATCATTCCTAATTATTTCAAATATTCCAAGTGGTATTTTGAATGGGATACATTCAGTACGTAGAGTAGACTTCTCTACCATGGGTGTGGTAAAACGGCCTTCCCCAAGCAGCGAAATAAGAGTGCAGTTTTCCATTAAGCCTAACAAAACATCATGTTGAGAAGGGGGTACTTAGCAACAAGCAAGAACACAACAACTAATTTTTTTGTGGTTTTTGGTATAAGACTCTAAAGAAAAAACAAAAAACAAAATTAATAAGACTAAAAAGCAAAAGTAAAAGATAGTGTGCAACTCCCCTATCTTGAATACTAGAGTCCCCGGCAACGACGCCAGAAATCTTTACTTTATGACGAGGTGATGTATATACTTCTCGCTCCTCGTTGGTTACCCCAAGTGGAAGGTTGAGATGTATTCAGCTGCAAGTTTTCCCTTACACGGAGACTGTAAGGTTTATCGAACCAGGGGGACTCCTAGGATATATAAGTAGGTGTCTCCCACCCTAGCGCTAGCAGAAGACGTGGACCTGCACACACACAAATAACTTTGCTCCCAACGAGTACAGAGAGGTTGTCAATCTCCCCGGCCTTGTAGTTTCCAAAGCATCAAAACACAAGCAGGAATAGTAATAGTGATTGCAACGGAAAAGTAAATGAAAATGGTAAATGATGGAGGTGTAAACAATGATGGTAATATGGACCAGAGTCACAAGAAGTTCACTAGTGATGTCTCTCTCCCAAAAGACGATAAACAACTATGCTTGGGTAAACAAATTACAACTGGGCAATTGACAGAATTATAAATGCACCGCAATGCTAATTATGCTACTTGATAGTTAGAGGTTCAATAGTAATGCGCAGTACGCCAAGACAAGTAGACCGTTTATTCATGAGCATCTACTTACTAATCATCCACCTTGAGATATCTATCCAGAACATCTCACTGGTATTAAAAGTTGCAAGCCCAACCCAAAGTGTAAACTCAAAGCAACGGACAACTAGATTAACGAACTACGCGTAAGGTAAACAATCCTTGCAACCGTGGTCACATGTACTGTTGTTTTCTCCCTGGTGGCAACATCACATCCCCTAGTCTCATGTTTCTGTCACTCAAGCTAGACGTCTAGGGGCATGAACCCACAATCATGCATAACGCTCTCTCTTGTAGTTACAATCTACTACTTGGCCAAAGCAATAAATAGCAACGGAGAACATGCATGAATCACTAAGGAACACAATATAAAAGGATAATCAAATACATAACTCAAAACCATCTGAACATAATCTAATAATCCATCGGATCCCAACAAACCGACCAGAGCAATAGCAAGAGAATTACATAGATCCCTTGATCATGTAGGGCAGCTCACAAGGGCTAATCATGGAAGCACAAGATTGAAGAGAAGACATCACATAGCTACTGGTCATGGACTCATGGTCCATGGAGTACTACTCACGGCATGTCCGGGAAGCGTCCATGGCGGTGGAGAAGCTCCCGGAGGTCAATCCTCCCTCCGGTAGGGTGCCGGGAAGGTGTCTTCTGGTGCTCCGATCTCGGAAGCACTGTGGTGGCGGAACAATGGAGAAATTCGCGATTCTGGATATTCTAGAAGGGTTTCCTCTCAGAGAGGTAAATATAGGTCGAAGGAGGGCACCGGAGAGCGTGGGACCCACCCAGGCGGCCTGTGGGCATGGCAAGGGGGTAGGCTGCGCCAGGAGGTTGCCTGACGGCCCCTGGCCCCCCTGTGGTCCATCTTCGGTGATCTGGAAGGTTCTGTTATGCTGATTTTTTATATATCTTTCTCGGGATTTTTGGGGCTCCAGAAAATTGTGTAAAAGCCCCTGCAAAATAGACATCAGCAGACAGAAACTGGCACTGGGTGCACTGAGTTAGTAGGGTAGTCCAAATATGTGTAAAATGTATAAAAGTGTAGCAAAACATATAACAATGTCACCCAAAAGATCATGGAACAAGAAGAAATTATAGATACGTTTGGGACATATCAATCATCGACTATGGAATGATTTCTACCACATCAAACAAGAAATTGTGTCAATCAACATGAAAGACGGCATCGAAGAGGATGAGATGTTCTATGGCGGTCCACTAACATGGCGTGACGTCTGCACCCGCATAGCCCTGCTATGCCAGGACAACATGCCTTTCAACAAGCTTGGGTGCATCCTCCCTGATATGGACAGATGGCATGAATGTGCTGGTTAAATTCACAATGAGACTATGTGTGTTTAGTTGTTACATTCTCTACAATAGAAACATGGAATTTTTCTATACAACATAACTATTAGATGTAAACGCTTCTGCACTCGAGTTAGTTAGTTTGGGTACGATGAATTTCATTAAATATGTTTCTGCTTCTTCTATTTAATAACTCTTTCTCTCCCCACGCCGATGTCGTATATTATGTTGCATATTATCATTGAATTCACTTGATGATATATGTATCTCTGAGAGGTATATAGATCATCAATGGCGAGGTGGTATGCCGTGTACATAGGGAGGGTTCCAGGAGTGTACGAGGAGTGGCCAGAGTGTCTGTCCCAAGTTCATCGCTTCCCGGGCGCCAGCCAGAAAGGGTTTGATAGTAGAGTCGAGGCCAAAGCTAGTTACTTGAGGCGGGCGCTAGCGCGCGAGAGCAATCATAATCGACGCCTTAAGAACAACTACAGAATCCTTATTTTTCGCATCATTATAGGCCTTCTCTTGTATGCGATCAAATCGTAGCTAGTTTACATAGATGATGAAACATGAGTGTGACCGAGGTTAGTTGCATGTATTCGAGACTTGTAATAACCTGTATCACTATCTCTTCAAAAGTTGTAATAACGTGTTCGACCATTAGTGATGATGATGAGGTGAAAACCTTCTTTTGTTCATTGATGCCGACGATTAGACATTTTGGTATCATATCCATATCATTTTGGTACCATCTCTTCGCTGATCTAGTGCATGTATACGGTTTGCCATTGTACTGGGTGTGTTGGGGACACAAGAAATTTCTTGTATTTGATTGCAAGGTTGCTTGAGGAAGACCATATTTATCCTACACCTCCCACGGATTGATAAACCTTAGGTCATCCACTTTAGGCAAATTTGTTGCTGTCCTACAAACCTTTGCACTTGGAGGCCCAACAACGTCTACGAGAATAAAGTTGTGTAGTAGACATTAGATGGCTTATGCAATAACCGAGTATGAAGAATCTCAAGCCAACTCCTTGAGTCATTGCAGGGAATATAACCCAGTCCCGGGGCTGCTTCTTTATTGGACAAAAATTAAAAGTTGCCAAAGAGGATTAGATGCCATGATGCATTGTTCAAACATAGGTATCATGCCTTATTGGTTCATCATACTATTATCAATGGAATAAGGCCGGCTTATGTGGACCCCCGATGTTTTGTAGTAGTAGCATTGTCTCTTGTATACCCTATGTGGAACTTTTTCCTGATCATAGGTCATTTGGGGGCTCCGCATTTAATATCCCACTTGACCCAGCATATGCCAATATAAAAACTTGGTTGAACCTGCTTGTCTGCTTGATGCTACTGCAAAATGGTGACCTGGTGTACTCTTGATAAGTAAATCCATATGGACCCAAAATTTTCAAGGTTAAAACACCGGCTTAAAGTCACGCTCGAGCCATGTTACATGGAGCGATTATAAGCCATGGGCTATCAAGCAAGCTTCATTGAAGCAAGACCTGAGCCTCGAATCTCGGTCTAAGTCCAAGCCTCAAAAGTCGACTTAAAAATATGCAACTTATATATGTATGTATGTATGTATCTATATATATACATATATATATATATATATATATATATATATATCCATTTTCTTTGCACGTATCAGTATTTCTTAATTCTCGGGTTACAAATTTGCACGGTTACATATAATGTTGGGTCATCTAATTGAACGGCCCTTGAATTTTTCAACCATGTGCTTACTAATAAACTACAACACTTATGGATTTCTCAAGGATATATTTGCCAGCTTGCATTGCAACCACGGGCAGGGATTTCATTTCAAGTACAAAGGTATTATTCTAGGATATTAATACAAACGATAAATTACCGGGTTGCTCTGGAACGACGGTCGAGGATTCATTCACCCAGATTAATATCACTTCAAGATAATTTCTGAAGTGCATTAGGACATTGCGAGACAAAATAACAAGTTCTACTTTTTAACTCAAAAATTTCTGAGCCGGCCTGCTTCGGCATTGTGTGTATAAATACAAATAGGTTATATTATTCTCATACAGTCCAAGTCAGTGCACGCATGTGACCCGACACTTGGGGGATACATTATATGATGGTTTTATTTTCAAAGGAGAAGTATATGTAAGTCCCGACTCGGTACAGACATATGACCCGACACTTGGGGGCTACACCACTCAGATCAAGATCTATAAATTTTCTAAAGTCACAAGTTGCTGCACACACTTGGGGGGCTATAGTGTTCTGTTGTCAAATAGATTATAAGGTCCAAATTGAAGACTCGGCCCGTCACATACTAATGAGCGGGCCCTTGGGCGCTACACTGGCTGAAGTTTTGTAACTATAAGACAATTACAAGTCCCAAGCTGTTGCAGGGAAAATAACCCAGCACCTGGGGGCTACACAGTCAAGATATTTTTCTACGGAAAGCACCAAGTCATCATGAAGTGATAAACTCGGTGTTTGGGGGCTACAACCAAAGCATTGGATGTCAAGTCAATGGTATATGAGTGTTTTATTTCCCATTATTGTTCGGCGAGGAACCAGTGTGAGAACGTTGATTGTGAAGCGGGCTTGTCGATGGCAAAGAGGCCTGAAATTTCCAGGAGTCCAATTTCATCACCCGACGACATTCCATCACACAAGGTCTTTCGCTTGACTAAGTTGTCGAGGTATGTTCTTCTGTCATCCTTGGTCATTTATCTTCGTAGTCACGAACACATGTTTCTAGTGTGTCTTTGAGTGTTTAGTCTACTTGTATCTTCATAGCCTTTTATGGTGAGGTTTGCATTGAGTCTCGTCCCTAAGACTAAACTTAGATATTGGGGGTACTAAATAAGCTCGCTATCCAAAAGTATAGAACAACCATCTAGTCCCCAAGGTTTGAGGTTTGGACAAGTGGTCAGGACTACCCTTTTGATAGGTTGCCAATGTCAAAACCGGCTGATCTCGAGTAGGGGTCTGAAATGTGGATCTTGGGTCGAGGGGTAACACGGGATGAAGGAGACGATGTTTTACCCAGGTTCAGGCCCTCTTGATGGAGGTAAAACCCTACATCCTACTCTTGTTGTATTGATGAAGTAGTACAAAGTACATAGTTGATCTATCTCGAGATCGGATGTTGTGGTCTAAACCCTAATTGTGATGATCTTAATGTGTCCTACGAACTATGGCCCCGTAGTTTATATAGATACCAGGGGTGCTAGGGTTACAAAAAGTCGGTTACAATAGGGAAGGAATATGTTGATTACTATGTCACCTTGGATTGCACGCCAAATCTTCGAAAGAGTCCATCTCGATTCCAATACCTCAAATGATGATTGGAAAGACCCAAAAGTCCGGCCCTATGAGCATCTCTAGGCAACCCGAGGACCCCTTAGTCCCGTACTCCCTTAGTAGCCCTCGAACTGGCCTCCAATGCGGAAACCTTCCACCTTTCCTTGCCTGATAGAGACTTCGGCTTGCAAGGCGAGTTCTTCTATTCTTTTAACTGGCGGTAGTTTGGCTATCGATGACCTTCACCCCTTAAAATACATAGATATAGATATACATACATATAAATTTCACTTTTCAAGCAGACCATTCGATCATGAATAGTGTCTTTTCCTCCTCTATCCAAAAGGTTGTGGTTTGGTCAAGGCCGATAACATTTTATGAAAGAGCGATTCGAGACACGTTGATTGTTTCCCTCCTTTCTAGGCATATGGTTTATGATTTGGTTATCCCACACGCCCACAATTACCAAATTTTATCGGGAGACAACAGAGTTGAAGCCATAGTGGGAGGGCTCTTTGTATTTCGACGAGCCATAAAAGGTAAACCCTAAAACCGTCACCACAGCCTCTTCACACACATGAGATCCCGCAACACCATCGTTGTTCCCTGCCTCCTAAGCTTCAGCGCTCAAGCTTCCCTCTCCCCGTCCTTTCGAATCCTTCCATCAAACCGATGATGGCCAGATTTGGCTCCACGGGAAAGTGGGAGGCCTCCTCCGCCACCGAGAAGGACACCCTAGAGCTGAAGAGCTCCGGCTGCTTGCCGGAGAATATTGTTCATCGTGCTCCAAAGAAGGGCCAGGTTATCCCCACACCAAAAGGTGGGGAGACAGTAGTTTTTATTCCTAATTTTATTCGGGGTTTAGGTTTTCCCCTCCACCCATTTGTTTGTAGCTTCATGTTCTACTATGGGCTTGACTTCCATGATCTCCCCCGAACTCCATAACCCACCTCTCAGCCTTCATCACAATCTGTGAGGCATTCTTTTGGCTCCAACCCCACTTCATCCTATGGCTGAAGGTTCTCAGTGTCAAGACCAAGGATGTCAATGGCGAGGAGGCTGACTGCAGAGGGTCGATGATCAACAAGATTAATGGGGCCAAATGGCCCAAGGGCACATTCATAGATACTGTCAAGGTGTGGTAGAAAGAGTGGTTCTACATCAACGAGCTACACAACCCATGTGAGACAACTCCTCCATCATTTAGATCTAGCCCTCAAACCCGTCTTGTGTCCTCGACGGAAAAGGCCCAGGATTGGGGGAGGCCATGGAGGTGAAGGAGCTCACATAGAAGATATCCAATCTACTGGAGAAGAATATTGAGCTTACCAATGTTATCCAGGTAATGGTGCATCACCGCCTTCTCCCTTGCTAGCACCGGCCTGTCCCAATGTGGGACCATAATCCAGAGGATCCGGATAGTGCGACAAGCTTTGTGTGGAACTTTTTCTGAATTACTCGTGAGAAACTGTGGAAAGCGCTTTTTAAGAGGCAAAAGGTTTGGCCCAGCAACGAGAAACACATAGGCCTTTCCTTCATTAACCCTTCTGGGCCGGTAAGGTTTTTATCATATTTTTAGTTTTCATCCTTTCCTTTTAACAAGGTACTCACCTTTTCCCTCTCTCTTGCTTGCAGATGTGGCTATAAAAGTCGGAGCAGATCAACTATCCGGTGCCCTTGCTCGAAGACAATATGACGTTGCTATTGGCAACCATGTTGGTCGAGAAGCCGTACACGGCTCCGAGGAAGAAGGAGGAGCAGAAGAAGGGGAAGAAGAAGATCCGGGAGGGTTTTCGATCAAAAGTTCCATCGTACACTAGGTCCGAAGAGATATTGGCTCCCTCCAACCTGGAGGGAGATTAAGAAGAAGAGTAAGTAGAGGTGAGCGGCTCCTCCCATATGAAGAAAAGAGCTGCGTCCGAAGACGCGGAGGGAGATCCATCTCCCGTTGCTCCGAAGGAGCAACGTAGGATCACCAGGGCCCTATTTGAGGATATTCCGTACTTGGAAGAGGAGTCTGAGGATGAACCATCGGTTCCGTGGAGGACCCTCAGGGTGAAACCTGGAGCACAACTGTAGTTATTGAAAATACAAACACTCCATTTCTTTATGTGTCGTGGTTCTAAGTAGGCCACTTTTTCCATATTCCATCCCGCAACATGACTTCCCCACTATTCAAATTTTGGAGGGGGGTTCCTTGCCAACCAATATGGCTGAAAGAAGGCCTGGCTTGCATGATACACCTCCCCCTATTACTGATGATATTGGGGAAGTGGTATCCAGAGAGGTCCCCCTGCACTTGCAATTATGGCCGGGGGCGACAATATTATGGCCGAGGTTGACATGTCGGCCACAAAGGACGAAGTGAAAGAATCTCTCTAGACAAGAAAGTAAGGAGGGTCTGAACCTTCTAGGGCTCCTCCAAAGACAACTCTAGAGGCTCCTCCCTCTCCGACGTTGTCAGTAGTGGTCTCTCCGTGAAGGGAGACTGCTACGACGCACCCGGAGCCATCCTCAAGGGAGAAACTCCGAACTGGATAGACTGCCCTGAGTGAGGAAGATCTTAATGATTCTTCCGTTCCTGAAGAGTGTCACACTCATGTGAGTGTGATATTGCAAAGATTTCAGTCCGTTGATAACAGTCTGAAAGAAGCTTTCGATGCACTACTAGCAGGCATCAAGGTAGTTGATACATCTCAAACGTATCTATAATTTTCGATGGTTTCATGTTGTTATCTTGTCATCTTTGGATGTTTTATGTATCTTTTATATCTTTTTTGGGACTAACTTATTAATTCAGTGCCAAGTGCCAGTTCCTGTTTTTTCTCTGTTTTTGGCTCTTTTCAGATCTGATTTTGGAACAGAGTCCAAACGTAATAAAATCCCCGAAATAAATTTTTCCCGAACGGAAGAAGATCGGGGGGCTTGAGGGCCAAGGCAGGAGAGCTACATGGGCCACACAAGCCCTGTAGCCGCCACCAGGGGGAGACGGCTAGCAGGCTTGTGGCCTCCCTGGCGCCCCCTGACCTAGCTCCTTCGCCTATATATTCCCTAAAATACAGAAAAAAATCAGGGAATCCACGAAAACACTTTTCCGCCTCTGCAAGCTACCGTTTCCGCGATATCTCATCTGGAGACCCTTCCCGGTGCCCTCCCGGAGGGGACTTTGGAGTTGGAGGGCTTCTATCCTCGTTTTGTCACCACCATATAGCTACTATCCTTCCACACTTGTGCTTATTAAGCACCATGATCTTCATGATTGAGAGTCTCTCGTTTTGTCACCACCATATAGCTAGTGGAAAATTTTCATTATATAACTTGGCTTGTATATTCCTATGATAGGCTTCCTCAAATTTCCCTTAGGTCTTCGTGAGCAAGCAAGTTGGATGCACCCCCACTAGTTTTCTTTAAGAGCTTTCACATACTCTTAGCTCTAGTGCATCATTTGTATGGCAATCCCTACTCATTCACATTGATATCTATTATGAGCATCTCCACAGCTCATTGATATGCCTAGTTAATGTGATCATCTTATCCTTGTTTGTCTCGCAACCTTCACCACACTCCACACCACTTATAGTTCTAAAACCATGGCTCACGCTCATGTATTGCGTGAGAGTTGAAAAGGTTTGAGAAAGTAAAGGTGTGAAAACAATTACTTGGCCAATACCAGGGTTGTGCATGATGTAAATTCGTTGTGCAATGATGATAGAGCATAGCCAGAGTATATGATTTTGTAGGGATAACTTTCTTGTGGCCTTGTTATTTTGAAAGTTCATGATTACCTTGCTAGTTTGCTTGAAGTATTATCGTTTCCATGTCAATAGCAAACTATTGTTTTGAATCTAATGGATCTGAACATTCACGTCACATAAGAGGAGTTGCAAAGGACATCTAGGCTAGGTAGCATGAAAGCATCAAAAATTCATTCTTTATCACTTTCCTACTCGAGGACGAGCAGGAGTTAAGCTTCGGGATGCTTGATACGTCTCAAACGTATCTATAATTTTTGATGGATTCATGCTGTTATCTTGTCATCTTTGGATGTTTTATGTATCTTTTATATCTTTTTTGGTACTAACTTATTAATTCAGTGCCAAGTGCCAGTTCCTGTTTTTCTGTGTTTTTGGCTCTTTTCAGATCTGCTTTTGGAACGGAGTCCAAACGGAATAAAATCCCCGAAATATTTTTTTCCCGAACGAAAGAAGATCAGGGGGCTTGTGGGCCAAGGCACGAGAGCTACAGGGGGGCCACAAGCCCTATAGCCGCCACCAGGGGGCGGCGGCCATCAGGCTTGTGGCCTCCCTGGCGCCCCCTGACCTAGCTCCTTCGCGCATATATTCCCTAAAATATAGAAAAAAATCAAGGAATCCATGAAAACACTTTTCCGCCGCCGCAAGCTTCCGTTTCCGCGAGATCTCATCTGGAGACCCTTCCCGGTGCCCTGCTGGAGGGGACTTTGGAGTTGGAGGGCTTCTACATCAACATCATCGCCTCTCCAATGACTCGTGAGTAGTTCACTTCAGACCTACGGGTTCGTAGTTAGTAGCTAGATGGCTTCTTCTCTCTCTTGGATCTTCAATACAAAGTTCTCCATGATCTTCATGGAGATCTATCCGATGTAATCCTCTTTGGCGGTGTGTTTGTCGAGATCCGATGAATTGTGGTTTTGTGATCAGATTATCTATGATATATATTTGAGTCTTTGTTGATTTCTTATATGCATGATTTGATATCCTTGTAAGTCTCTCCGAGTCTTGGGTTTTGTTTGGCCAACTAGATCTATGATTCTTGCAATGGGAGAAGTGCTTGGTTTTGGGTTCATACCGTGTGGTGACCTTTCCCAGTGACAGTAGGGGCAGCAAGGCACACATCATGTTGTTCCATCAAGGGTAACAAGATGGGCTTTATCGTAGATATGAGATTGTCCATCTACATCATGTCATCTTGCTTAAGGCGTTACTCTGTTCTTTTTGACTTAATACACTAGATGCATGATGGATAGCGGTCGACGTGTCGAGTAATAGTAGTAGATGCAGAAAGTATCGGTCTACTTGTTTTGGACGTGATGCCTATAGATATAATCATTGCCATAGCTGACGTCACGACTTTGTGTGGTTCTATCAATTGATCGATAGTAATTTGTTCACCCACCGTCTACTTGCTTTCACGAGAGAAGCCACTAGTGAACACTATGGCCCCCGGGTCTATTGACACCTATCGTTTCCACTTTTGCTTTTACTTTGCTTTGTTACTTTGTTGCTTTCAGTTCTCACTTGGCAAACAATCTATAAGGGATTGACAACCCCTTCATAGCGTTGGGAGCAAGCTCTTTGTGTTTGTGCATGTACTTGTGATATTCCTTCACTGGATCGATACCTTGGTTCTCCAAACTGAGGGAAATACTTACCGCCGCTGTGCTACATCACCCTTTCCGCTTCGAGGGAACACCAATGCAAGGCTCCAAGGCCACGGGGGAAATCCTTTGCATATTTGCCTCGGAAGTCCCTAAAGGCGTAGCCGTAGCAGAAGGATTCCTGGTGTCGTTGCTGAGGAGTATCAAGACAAGAATAGTCTCCCGTCAGCACGTGTTGCTGGCGTCGTTGGAAGGTCTTTTGTTGCAGTAGCAGTAATCAACATACTTTTTTCTTCACAGAGTGATTCATTTTTTGCATTGTATGGAAGCAACCTTATGCTCAGTATCCCCTGGGCCATTTGTGAGTGAGAAAAAGTCATGTGTTGGTCAGAATAGTTCATAAAAAGCTACGTGTAGCCCCCAAGGATCTGGTGGGTTGATAAAAAACACCCTACCATAGGATTTTGGAAAAATCTAAGAACTATAAAAGTTTGAAAAATGTTGTTCTGCATGCCTCTACATTAGCTACAACCCCAACTCCCTGGAGCTGGCAGAGATGAACTGGAAACTAAAGGTTTCCAAGGAGGAGCTAGACCGCATCAACAAGTGGTTTGAAGATGCACAAAGTAAGTGTTCAAGCCTTAGCTCTCTCATTGAGGTGTTTGATATTTTTGGCTCTAAGTGTATTTTGTTTGAATGATCATCACAATTATTGTTACTGATATTGATCGACTTAAACCAAACTAGACAAGGCCAAGCAGGAGGCTGCCGAACAAAGAGCGATGTCCGCACAAGCCAAGGTTGCTGGCGAGAAATCCAAGGCCGGGGTTAGTGAAGTCTAGCAAGAGCTCAAGGAGTCCATCATGAAAAATGTGGCCCTTGAACACAAGAACAAACAAAACACTTCCGAGATGACATTGGTAATTGTCGCACTCCAAGAAGCATGGAAGGAGGCACACGATCTTTGGAGAGAGTTCCATCAGATCATGCAAATCGAAGATGGTAAGAGATATTTACGAAAGTGTACATTCGGCGTACGAAGATTTGCATTGCTTACTCGATTGTGGAGTTCTCCATGTGCGATTGCACATACCCGAAGAATGTGGTGGAAGCTGTGAAGCACTGTGCATCCCAGGAGGACGCTGCCCAGCAAACGCTTTTCTGGGCACAATTTCAAGCCCCCGAACACCCCCTGCTTTTCTCCGATCAGTTGTAACAACTAATGGAGCTGCACAAGATGAGAAAACTAGCCATGAATTACATGTGCATCAGGATCTAGTCGCTACCTAGCAGCTATTTTGGCTTGGTGCAAAAGCTGATTGCTATTGAGCCCCGAATTGACATCCTGAAGCGTTGTGTTAGTATCAAGGGACTTGGATGGCATGTGCTAGGATGATGATGCACTGGCCAAAGGTGGACCCTTTGAAGATAGCCACCGCACCTCCATTGCGTGGAAAGGAGCATAGACGCCCAGAGCTATATATCTCCTCTGCCATGGAAGGTGGTTGGGCTATACAAGCACAATACTCCAAATATTGGATCTTTGATTGAAAATATTAGCATGTAAAAATAGTTGTATGATACATTCCCTTTTAATTGTTGCATGGTATACCATGTCTTTTTAATTGCGACTATTGTGTTGTTGTTTTAGCACTGAAAGTTTCCACTCGTCGTCTTCAACCCCCTGCCAGATACTAGCAGGGGTGTTTTCGGCCTCTGCATTGTTACCCTTAGCCAACGTATTGGCGCCCAAAGTCGGAAATGCGGGAGAAAACCAGGCAATTGGACTATGTGGCTTTACATCTTTCATGTAACCATAGGAGCTTAACTCTGGGTGCCAATTAGCTCCCCTTTGTAAACTGTGATATTCGGCTTATCTTGTGGTCTTAAGGACCGATCATAACTTTGGTCTGACTTATTTCAAACCTTCTGCGGAACGCGATGTACCCCCAGCAGTTTTTTAGTTTAACACTTTTTCTTTGGATCGCAGACCAATTCTCGCATATTGTGTCGGACAGTTGTCAGCTTTCTCTAGTGAGGTACTTAACCATACTAGCTAGAACTACAATCGTAGCATTCCTCCCTTTAACCTTTTAGCTGAACTAGTAGAACAAAAATATGCAAGCACGGGATCGGGGCAACCCAACTTTTGACTAAAGACATAATTCCGAACCGGTGCATATAACTCGAATCCAAGTCTCTTCACATGTGAATGTCAAATAGTATTGTAATGGATCTAAGGGTGGTCGGGACAGCCAAGCCCCCCATCAATTTAGCCAATATCTAAGATGTGCATGAAAACAAGCTTGTGTTGGTGTTTCAAAAATAGTCCGGGAAAAGAGGAGGCAAACTACATTGCTAAGCTCGTGAACCACAAAGAGTGTTCCTTATTTCCGAAAAACTTTTAGTCCTACAATTCAAACTCAACAAGCGACTATATATATATATATATATATATATATAAAGAAGAAAAGTTTACAGCGTAGGGGTTTCCACATGGTTTGGTATAGCTGCCTTGATGCTCCTTAAATACCGTGTTGCGTTTCTATGCCTTCACTCTTTTTGGAAATATTCCTTGAAAGGGGAGAACTTCAATGAACAGTTTTTTAAACAATGGCGGTCTTGAGAAGCCGCCGATGTATGGGTTTGCTTAACACCGAGATCGGTCCTTTATGGTACCTATATGTGTCCGAAGACTATAATCGTCATGGTTCAATTTATGCAAACACTATCCCCATAGCTGCCCATGGTATTTTAAGCACAAAATTGTGCCCTCGAGGGACGTACTTTGCTGGAGGTGAGGTGCTTCTATGGGGAGTGTATCCTTATTTATCTGGAGTGATATCTAAGTACGACGAGGCACAAGCTTGTTTATGCTCCTTAACGGTTATCTTTGACTTGAGAGTCAAGTCTCCGACCTGTACTTCGGCTACCAAAGCCGTAGTGTGTTCCTCGGTCCGAAGGGATCGCTCGGTGTTACCATTGACTGTAATAACACCCTTAGGTCCTGTCACCGTCAACTTGAGGTATGTATAATGTGGGGCGACATTGAAGTGGGCAAACATCGTATGACCGAGGAATGCATGGTACCCACTGCGGAAGGGGACAATGTCGAAGATCAAATCGTCGCTATGAAAGCTATCTGGTGAACCGTATACTACCACTAGGGTTATCGTGCCCAAACAACAAGCCTCAGTGATAGGAATTGCTACTTTTAAGATGGTTTTGATAGGTTTGATTCTTGATGGATGAATGCCCATTTTTTGCACTGTATACTCATAAATTAGATTCAGGCTACTACCTCCATCCATGAGGACTCGTGTGAGATGATACACATCAATGATGGGGTCGAGTACAAAGGCCGCTGATTCCCCATGTCGATTGTTGGTAGGGTGATCCATGCGATCATAAGTGATTGGACCTGCCGACCATGGGTTGTACTTCGGGGCTACTAGCTATATGGCATATACGTCCCGAAGTGCCCACTTCCACTCCTTTTTGGTATGTGGGTGACAAATATAATGTTCACGGGTTTTACTTCATGGGGAAACTGCTTTTGGCCCCCATTGTTTGGGCAACGAGGTTCTTCGTCATCCTCACTTCTGGGGCTCTTGGCCTGGTCTTCGGCCATGCTATTGCTTGCCTCCTTGATTACACAACAGTTACGGTTGGTGTGAGTAGTCGGTTATTCTAAGTGTCGTGTATCTGACAGGGCCTCTCCATTATTTTGTCTAGCATGGTTGGGCCATCCTGATTTCCTTTGAAAGGATTCTTTTTGGGTATGGGCCTGGAGTTGCTGAATCCGGCAATGACTGTTGTGTCATCGGCTTCACCACTATTGTGCCGACGCTTATTCTTGTTGCGTCATGCCTTTCCGTTACTATCTCGGCCTGTGGAATTGCTAGGGTTTGAGGGATGGTTGTTCCGACGGCCTACCAAGTATCCTCACGTGCGCATTGGCGGGTCATGAGAGAGGTAAGGGCAGCCATTGTCCTCGGTCTTTCCTATCCAAGTGTCTGGGATAGCCATTCGTCTCGTATGTTGTTGCAGAAGGAAGCTAGTGCCTCAGCGTCCAAACAATCAACAATCTGATTTTTCTTGGTGAGGAATTTGTTCCATAATTCCCGAGATAACTCATCGGCCTGCTGGATGATGTGACTTAAGTCATCGGACACAGGTGGCCGAACATAAGTGCCCTGAAAGTTGTCCCGAAAGGCATCCTTGATATCCTCCCAACTCCCGATGGAGTTTTCCAGGAGGCTGTTCAACCAGTGCCTAGCTGGTCCTTTGAGCTTTAGGGGTAAGTATTTGATGGCATGGAGGTCATCTCTGTGAGCCATGTGAATGTGGAGGAAGAAATCTTCGATCCATACGGCCCGATCGGTTGTCCCGTCGCACTACTCGACATTTACGGGTTTAAACCCTTCGAGGAACTCATGTTGTATCACCTCATCTATGTAGCACATTGGGTGGGCGGCGCCCCTTATCTGAGCTATGTCATGTTGGAGATCAAACGAGATCCTACCGCGCTGCTGATCTCGAACTCCATCATTCTGATTGCGTCGAGCTTGGTATGTGTCTTAGCTCATGGGAGTGTGATTCCTAGATCCGTAAATAGATCCAGGTTGTCCTACTCTAGACTTAATGTTTTGTCGTAGATTAAATGGGTCTCCGGGTTGAGTCGGTTCCTTTCTCCCGTCTCGTCCTCGAGGAGGATGGTCTGGTTGATCATCTTGTGCAAATCTGGGTGGTGCAGGCTCCAAGACACCATCTTCAAACTCTCGCAACAAACAACGACATGGGTAGCTTTTAGTTTGTCCCGACATTACTCTCCATAACCCTCTTTGGCGGCTAGGAATTTTGTCCATCTCACAGTGATGAAGTCCTGTTTGGTGTTGAGCTACCTCTGCTTTAGCTTAAGACTCCGAGCAGGGGCTATGAGATGCCGCTTGAATACTTCTTGATCCAGCAAGTTTCGGGGACGATGAAATCCTCGTCTCCCAAGTTGTCTTCCTCCTCGATCGGAGGGACGTAGTTGCTGTCTTCGGAATCGCGAGATCCTCAGCCTTGTCTATGTCCATGTAACCTCGTAGGTCTGGGTCGTATTCGACGTCTGTAGGTTTTGGGGATTCGTCTAATTTTCCATATCCTGAGGGTTTAAGTTATCCCCGGTTCCCGCATTGCTTTCCTTGCCATTACTAGCTCTAGCCTTTTTGTGCTAGCGACGACGCTTGACGGGTTTGTCACCATTATTTTTGGTCGGGGTGTCATCATCGCTTTTCCCCATGGCGCCCTCGTCCCTAGGGGTGTCCACCATGTAGACATCGTATATGGAGGTGGCAGCCCATCATCCCGTTACGGTAGGACCGGATGATTGAATAGTCGTGTCCATATCTTCGGCTTCTTCGATGGAGAAGCCTAAGATATCTGTTAGATCTTCGATAGTGGCGATGAAGAGGGTGGTGGGTGGGGAATAAAGTTCCCCGTACCTAGTCCCAGAGCCGGACGGGTTGAAACGTCTCCAACGTATCTACAATTTTTAGTTGTTCCATGTTGTTATATTATCATTCTTGGATGTTTTATGATCATTTTATAACAACCTTATATCATTTTTTAGGACTAACCTATTGACATAGTGCCTAGTGCGAGTTGCCGTCTTTTTTTTCCTTCGCAGAAACTCCATATCAGATGAGGTTCAAATGCCGCGAAACTTCACACATATTTTTTTTGGACCAGAAGGAAACTTGGGAGCCAAGAATGAGCAGCAAACGAGGCCCCGGGGGCTAATAGACACCAGGGCGTGCCTAGGGCCCTTGGCGTGGCCTGATATCTAATGGGGCCCTCGAGCACCTCCTCCACCGCCCGTGAGCACTATAAATACCCCAATATTCAAAAAACCATAGAGGAGTCAACGAAAAATTGTTTCAGCCGCCGCGAGTTCCAGAGCCACGAAATCCAATATATATCCCGTTCCGGAGAGGAACACTGTCGCGGAGGGGTTCACCATCCTCATTGGTGCTCCTCCGATGATGCGTGAGTAGCTTATATTAGACATACGGGTCCGTAGGCAGTAGTTAGATGGCTTTCTCTCTCATTTTGTTTCTCAATACAATGGTCTCTTGGAGATCCATATGATGTAACTCTTTCTTTTGCGGTGTGTTTGTTGGGATCCGATGAATTGTGAGTTTATTGTCAGATCTATGAAAACATAATAATGTGAGGCAGGTGCTGCTTTCATAGTCTTGTGGATCTTCCTACTAGATTGATACCTTTGTTTCATAATATAGGGAAATACTCTCCGTCGCTATTCTACATCAGTCTTTAATCTTGGAGGTGTTGGGAACATAGTAATTTCAAAAAAAATCCTACATCACGCAAGGGTCTATCTATGGAGAAACCAGCAACGAGCAAAGGGGTAGAGCATCTTCATACCTTTGAAGATTGCTAAGCGGAAGCGTTGCTAGAACACGGTTGATGGAGTCGTACTCGAAGCAATTCAGATCGCGGTGGATTCTGGTCTATGCACCGAACAACGGTACCTCCATGTTCAACACACGTGCAGACCGGTGACGTCTCCAACGCCTTGATCCAGCAAGACGGGAGTTGAGGTTCCGGGAGAGCTCCGGCAGCACGATGGCATGGTGACGATGGAGCTGTGTGGTACTCCGACAGGGCTTCGCCAAGCACAATGGAGGATGACGAGGAGGAGGAGTAGGGCTGCACCGATAGAGAGAGAGAGAGAGAGATTGTGTCTCAAAGCCGCCCCAAACCCTCCACTATATATAGGAGGAGAGGGAGGAGGGTGCCCACCCTTAGGTTTCCTCCCTAAGGGCTGCAGCAGCCCTAGGGGGTAGC
Source organism: Hordeum vulgare subsp. vulgare (assembly GCF_904849725.1). Taxonomy (NCBI): domain Eukaryota; kingdom Viridiplantae; phylum Streptophyta; class Magnoliopsida; order Poales; family Poaceae; genus Hordeum; species Hordeum vulgare. The sequence continues at coordinate 142,715,570 of NC_058519.1, read as the reverse complement.
GGCCAAGGGTGGATGCGCCCTAGGGTGGGCCTTGAGGCCCAAGGCAGTCCCTACACGCCTAGGGTTTGCCCCCTCCACCCCTTGCTGTGATTTGGGCCTTTAGTGGTGGCGCACCATCCCACCTAGGGGCTAGTTCTCATCCAGTTTTGTCTCATGTAGTAGTTTGGGGCTGATGGCCCTTCCCGGTGGACCCCCGAAACCCTTCCGGTGGTCTCGACACATTACAAGTGATGTCCGAAACACTTCCGACGATCAAATGCTCAGTTCCTATATATGAATCTTTACCTCCGCACCATTCAGGAACTCCTCGTGACGTCCGGGATCTCATCCGATACTCCGAACAACCTTAGGTAACCACATACACTATTCACATATAACCCTAGCATCATCGAACCTTAAGTGTGTAGACCCTACGGGTTTTGGAACCATGTAGACATGACCGAGACACCTCTCCTGTCAATAACCAACAGCGGGATCTGGATACCCATGTATGCTCCCAAATGTTCCACGATGATCTCATCGGATGAACCACGATGTCGGGGATTCAATCAATCTCGTATGCAATTCCCTTTGTCTACCTGTATGATACTTGCCCAAGATTCGATCGTCGGTATCCCTATACCTTGTTCAATCTCGTTACCGGGAAGTCTCTTTACTCGTTCTGCAACACATCATCCCGTGTCTAACTCCTTAGTCACAATGACCTCAATGTGATGATGAATTACAGAGTGGGCCTAGAGATACCTCTCCGTCACACGGAGTGGCAAATCCTAGTCTCGATTTGTACAACCCAACAGACACTTTCAGAGATACCTGTAGTGCACCTTTATAATCACCCAGTTACGTTGTGACGTTTGATACACCAAAAGCACTCCTACGGTATCCGGGAGTTGAACAATCTCATGGTCTTAGGAAACAATACTTGACATTAGGAACTTTTAGCAGACGAACAACACGATCTAGTGCTATGCTTAGGATTGGGTCTTGTCCATCACATCATTCCCCAATGATGTGATCCCGTTGTTGGAAATATGCCCTAGAGGCAATAATAATTAGTTATTATTATATTTCTTTGTTCCTGATAATCGTTTATTATCCATGCTATAATTGTATTGATTGGAAACACAATACTTGTGTGGATACATAGACAAAACACTGTCCCTAGTAAGCCTCTAGTTGACTAGCTCGTTGATCAAAGATGGTCAAGGTTTCCTGGCCATAGGCAAGTGTTGTTACTTGATAACGGGATCACATCATTAGGAGAATCATGTGATGGACTAGACCCAAACTAATAGACGTAGCATGTTGATCATGTCATTTTGTTGCTACTCTTTTCGGCGTGTCAAGTATTTGTTCCTATGACCATGAGATCATATAACTCACTGACACCGGAGGAATGCTTTGTGTGTATCAAACGTCGCAACGTAACTGGGTGACTATAAAGATGCTCTACAGGTATCTCCGAAGGTGTTCATTGAGTTAGTATGGATCAAGACTGGGATTTGTCACTCCGTATGACGGATAGGTATCTCGGGGCCCACTCGGTAATACAACATCACACACAAGCCTTGCAAGCAATGTGACTTAGTGTAAGTTGCAGGAACTTGTATTACAGAATGAGTAAAGAGACTTGCCGGTAAACGAGATTGAAATAGGTATGTGGATAGTGACGATTGAATCTCACGCAAGTAACATACCGAAGGACAAAGGGAATAACATACGGGATTATATGAATCCTTGGCAGTGAGGTTCAAACGATAAGATCTTTGTAGAATATGTAGGATCCAATATGGGCATCCAGGTCCCGCTATTGGATATTGACCGAGGAGTCTCTCGGGTCATGTCTACATAGTTCTCGAACCCGCAGGGTCTCCACACTTAAGGTTCGACGTAGTTTTATGCGTATTTGAGATATATGGTTGGTTACCGAATGTTGTTCGGAGTCCCGGATGAGATCACAGACGTCACGAGGGTTTCCGTAATGGTCCGGAAATAAAGATTGATATATAGGATGACCTTATTTGGTTACCGGAAGGTTTTCATGCATTACCGGAAAAGTTTCGGGCTCATCGGTAGTGTACTGGGAGTTTCGGGAGGGGTGTCGGGGACCATCAGGAGGGGTGTTATGCCCCAAGGGGTCTCATGGGCTATGGGAAGAGATAAAACAGCCCCTAGTGGGTTGGAATAAGTACCCACTAAGGCCCATAAGGTTTGAGAAGGAAAAAACACAAGGTGGAAAGAGTTTCCAAGTGGGAAGGTGGAATCCTACTCCAAGTAGGATTGGAGTAGGACTCCTCCACCTCCAATTTCGGCCAAACCTTTAGGTTTTGAGGCTGCCTCCTCCCCTCCCTCCCTCCTATATATTGTGGGGTTTTAGGGCTGATTTGAGACAACTTTTTTTGCCACGGCAGCCCGACCACATACCTCCACGGTTTTACCTCTAGATCGCGTTTCTGCGGAGCTCGGGCGGAGCCCTGCTGAGATTAGATCACCACCAACCTCCGGAGCGCCGTCACGCTGCCAGGGAAATCATCTACCTCTCCGTCTCTCTTGCTGGATCAAGAAGGTCGAGATCATCGTCGAGCTGTACGTGTGCTGAACGCGGAGGTGCCTTCCGTTCGGCACTAGATCAGAGCGGATCGTGGGACGGATCGCGGGATGGCTCGTGGGACGGTTCGCGGGGCGGAACGAGGGACGTGAGGACGTTCCACTACATCAACCGCGTTTCTTAACGGTTCTGCTGTGCGATCTACAAGGGTACGTAGGTCGGAAATCCCCTCTCGTAGATGGACATCACCATGATAGGTCTTCGTGCGCGTAGGAAATTTTTTTGTTTCCCATGCGGCGTTAACCAACAGTGGCATCATGAGCTAGGTTCATGAGTAGATGTAATCTCGAGTAGAACACAAAAGTTTTTGTGGGCGGTGATGTGCGTTTTGCTGCCCTCCTTAGTCTTTTCTTGATTCCGCGGTATTGTTGGATCGAAGCGGCTCGGACCGACATTACTCGTACGCTTACGAGAGACTGGTTTCATCGCTATGAGTTACTCCGTTGCTCAAAGATGACCGGCGAGTGTCGGTTTCTCCAACTTTAGTTGAATCGGATTTGACCGAGGAGGTCCTTGGATGAGGTTAAATAGCAATTCATATATCTCCGTTGTGGTGTTTGCGTAAGTAAGATGCGATCCTACTAGATACCCATGGTCACCACGTAAAACATGCACCAACAATTAGAGGACGTCTAACTTGTTTTTGCAGGGTATGCTTGTGATGTAATATGGCCAATGATGTGATGTGATATATTGGATGTATGAGATGATCATGTTGTAATAGTTAATATCGACTTGCATGTCGATGGTACGGCAACCGGCAGGAGCCATAGGGTTGTCTTTAAACTAACGTTTGTGCTTGCAGATGTGTTTACTATATTGCTAGGACGTAGCTTTAGTAGTAATAGCATGAGTAGCACGACAACCCCGATGGCGACACGTTGATGGAGATCATGATGATGGAGATCATGGTGTGACGCCGGTGACAAGAAGATCGTGCCGGTGCTTTGGTGATGGAGATCAAGAAGCACATGATGATGGCCATATCATGTCACTTATGAATTGCATGTGATGTTAATCCTTTATGCACCTTATCTTTCTTAGAACGACGGTAGCATTATGAGGTGATCTCTCACTAAAATTTCAAGACGAAATTGTGTTCTCCCTGACAGTGCACCGTTACGACAGTTCTTCGTTTCGAGACACCACGTGATGATCGGATGTGATAGACTCAACGTTCACATACAACGGGTGCAAAACAGTTGCACACGCGGAACACTCGGGTTAAGCTTGACGAGCCTAGCATGTGCAGACATGGCCTTGGAACACTTGAGACCGAAAGGTCGAGCATGAATCGTATAGTGATATGATTAGCATAGAGATGCTTACCACTAAAACTATGCTCGACTCACGTGATGATCGGACTTGAGATAGTGGATTTGGATCATGTACCACTCAAATGACTAGAGAGATGTACTTTTTGAGTGGGAGTTCTTAAGTAATATGATTAATTGAACTAATTGTCATGAACATAGTCTAATGGTCTTTGCGAATTACGATGTAGCTTGCGCTATAGCTCTACTGTTTTTAATGTGTTCCTAGAGAAAATTTAGTTGAAAGTTGATAGTAGGAAACTTTGTGGACTGAGTCTGTAAAACTAAGGATTGTCCTCGTTGCTGCGCAGAAGGCTTATGTCCTTAATGCACCACTCAGTATGCTGCACCTCGAGCATCGTCTGTGGATGTTGTGAACATCCGGCATACACGTTTCCGATGACTACGCGATGGTTCGGTGCAAAATACTTAATGGCTTAGAAGCATGGCGCCGAAGACGTTTTGAAACGTCATGGAACATGAGTGATGTTCTAAAGAGATGAAATTGTGATTTCATGCTTGTGCCCTTGTTAAGAGGTATGAGACCTCCGACAAGATTCTTTGTCCATGAAGTAAAGGAGAAAAACTCAATCGTTGAGCGTGTGCTCAGATTATCTGAGTACGACAATCACTTGAATCAAGTGGGAGTTAATCTTCCAGATGAGATAGTGATGGTTCTCCAAAGTCACTGCCACCAAGCTGTGAGAGCTTCGTGATGAACTATAACATATCAAGGATAGATACAATGATCCTTGAGAGATTCGTGATGTATGACACTGCGAAAGTAGAAATCAAGAAGGAGCATCAATGGTTGATGGTTAGTAAAACCACTAAGTTTCATGAAAGGCAAGGGCTAGAAGGGATACTTCGTGAAACAGCAAAACAATTGCTGCAGTAATGAAGAGACCCAAGTCTAAACCCAAACCCGAGACTAAGTGCTTCTGTTATGAGGGGAACGGTCACTGAGGCGGAGCTACCCTAGATGCTTGGTAGATAAGTAGGCTGGCAAAGTCGAAAGTAGTATATTTGATATACATGATGTTGATGTGTGCTTTACTAGTACTCCTAGTAGCGCGAGGGTATTGGATACCGGTTCAGTTGCTAAGTGATTGGTAACACGAAATGAAAGCTACGGAATAAACGGAGACTAGCTAAAGGCGAGGTGACGATACGTTTGGAAGTGTTTCCAAGGTTGATATGATCAAACGTCGCACGCTCCCTCTATCATCGGGATTGGTGGTGAAACCCAAATAATTGTTATTTGGTGTTTGCGTTGAGCATGAACATGATTGGATCGTGTTTGTTGCAATACGATTATTCATTTAAATGAATAATAGTTATTCTATTTGCTTGAATAATTACCCTCAATGGTTTATTGAATCTCGATCGTAGTGTTACACATTTTCATAATATTAGTGCCAAAAGATAAAAAGTAATAATGATAGTACCACTTAACTGTGGCACTGCCACTTGAGTCATGTTGGTGCAAAATGCATGAAGAAGCTCCATGCTGATGGATCGTTTGGACTCACTTTATTTTGAATCACTTGAGACATGCAAAACATGCCACATGAAACAAGTAGAGTAACTTGTTGGGAGTAATGCATTTTTGATGTGTGCAGTCCAATAAGTGCTAAGGCACGCAGTGGATATCATTATGTTCTTACTTCACTGACGATTTGAGTAGATACAGGAGTATTTACTTGATGAATCACAAGTCTGAAATGTTGAAAAGTTCAAAGCTATTTTAGAGTGAAGATCGTCGTGACAAGAGGATAAACAGTGTACGATATGATCATAGAGATGAATATCTAAGTTACGAGTTTTGGTACGTAGTTAAGACAATGTGGAAATTGTTTCGCAGTTCATGCCACCTGGAACACAATAGTGTGATGATGTGTGTGAACGTCTTAGCCACGCCCTATTTGATATGGTGCATACTATGATGTCTCTTATCGAATTACCACTATCGTTTATGGGTTATGCATTAGAGACAACCGCATTCACTTTAAATAGGGCACCGCGTATTTCTGTTGAGATGACATAGTATAGACTAAGGTTTAGAGAAATCTAAGCTATCGTTTCTTGAAAGTTTGGAGCTGCGATGCTTATGTGAAAAAGTTTCAGTCTGATAAGCTCGAACCCAAAGCGGATAAATGCATCTTCATAAGATATCCAAAATAGTTGGATACATCTCCTATCTCAGATCCGAAAGCAAAGTGTTTGTTTCTGGAAATGGGTTCTTTCTTGAGGAAAGGTTTCTCTCGAAAGAATTGAGTGGGAGGGTGATAGAACTTGATGAGGTTATTGAACCATCACTTAGACTAGTGTGTACCAGGGCACAGGAACTTGTTCCTGTGGCGCCTACACCAATTGAAGTGGAAGCTGATGATGGTGATCATTGAGCTTCGGATGAAGTTACTACAAACCTCGTAGGTCGACAAGGTCGCGTACTACTACAGAGTGGTATGGTAACCCTGTCTTGGAGGTCATGTTGTTGAACAATAATGAACCTACGAGTTGTGGAGAAGCAATGGTGGGCCCGGATTCCGACAAATGGCTGGAGGCCATGAAATCCGAGAGAGGATCCATGTATGAAAACAAAGTGTAGACTTTGGAAGAACTACTTGATGGTCGTAGGACTATTGAGTAATGATGGATCTTTAAAAGGAAGACAAACGACGATGGTGATAAGTCACTATTAAGAAAAGCTCGACTTGTCGCAAAGATGTTTCCGACATGATCAAACAGTTGACTATGGTGAGACTTTCTCACTCGTAGCGATGCTAAAAGTCTGTTAGAATTATGTTAGTAGTTGTTGCATTATTTTTGAAATATTGCACATAGGATGTCAAAACATTGTTTCCTCGACGGTTTCCTTGAGCAAACATTGTATGTGATACAACCAGAAGGTTTTGTCGATCCTAAAGATACTAAAAAGTATGCAAGCTCCAGCGATCCTTCAATGGACTGGTGCAAGCATCTCGGAGTTGGAATATACACTTTGATGAGATGATCAAAGATTTTGGGTTTGTACAAGGTTTATGAGAAACTTGTATTTCCAAAGAAGTGAGTGGGAGCACTATACAATTTCTGATAAGTATATGTGGTTGACATATTGTTGATCAGAAGTAATGTAGAATTTCTGTGAAGCATAAAAGGTTGTTTGAAAGGAGTTTTTCAAAGGAATACCTGGATTGAGCTACTTGAACGTTGAGCATCAAGATCTATGGAGATAGATCAAAACGCTTAATAGAAGTTTCAACAAGATGCATGCCTTGACAAGTTTTTGAAGGAATTCGAAATAGATCAGCAAAGAAGGAGTTCTTGACTGTGTTGTAAGGTGTGAATTTGAGTAAGACTCAAAACCCGACCACGACAGAATAAAGAGAATAGACGAAGGTCGTCTTCTATGCCTTAGCCGTAGACTCTAAAGTATGCCATGCTAAGTACCACACCTGATGTGTGCCTTGCAGCAAGTCTGTTAAGAGGTACAGAGAGTGATCCAGGATTGAATCACTGATCAGCGGTCAAAGTTATCTATAGTAACTAAATAGACTAAGGAATTTTTCTCGATTATGGAGGTGGTTAAAGAGTTCGTCGTAAAGGGTTACGTCGATGCAAGCTTTGACACTAATCCGAATAACTATGAGTAGTGAAACAGATTCGTATAGTAGAGTAGATATTTGGAGCATTTCCGAATAGCACGTAGTAGCAGCATCTATAAGATGACATAAAGATTTGTAAAGAACGCGCGGATCTGAAAGTTTCAGAACCGTTGACTAAAACCTCTCTCACGAGCAAGACGTGATCAGACCCCAGAACTATATCGGTGTTCGATTCGTTGAAATCACATGGTGATGTGAACTAGATTATTGACTCTAGTGCAGGTGGGAGACTGTTGGAAATATGCCCTAGAGGCAATAATAATTAGTTATTATTATATTTCTTTGTTCATGATAATAATTTATTATCCATGCTATAATTGTATTGATTGGAAACACAATACTTGTGTGGATACATAGACAAAACACTGACCCTAGTAAGCCTCTAGTTGACTAGCTCGTTGATCAAAGATGGTCAAGGTTTCCTAGCCATAGGCAAGTGTTGTTACTTGATAACGGGATCACATCATTAGGAGAATCATGTGATGGACTAGACCCAAACTAATAGACGTAGCATGTTGATCGTGTCATTTTGTTGCTACTGTTTTCGGCGTGTCAAGTATTTGTTCCTAAGACCATGAGATCATATAACTCACTGACACCGGAGGAATGCTTTGTGTGTATCAAACATCGCAACGTAACTAGGTGACTATAAAGATGCTCTACAGGTATCACTGAAGGTGTTCGTTGAGTTAGTATGGATCAAGACTGGGATTTGTCACTCCGTATGACGGAGAGGTATCTCGGGGCCCACTCGGTAATACAACATCACACACAAGCCTTGCAAGCAATGTGACTTAGTGTAAGTTGCGGGATCTTGTATTACGGAACGAGTAAAGAGACTTGCCGGTAAACGAGATTGAAATACGTATGCAGATACTGACGATCGAATCTCAGGCAAGTAACATACCGAAGGACAAAGGGAATGACATACGGGATTATATGAATCCTTGGCAGTGAGGTTCAAATGATAAGATCTTCGTAGAATATGTAGGATCCAATATGGGCATCCAGGTCCCACTATTGGATATTGACCGAGGAGTCTCTCAGGTCATGTCTACATAGTTCTCGAACCCGCAGGGTCTGCACACTTAAGGTTCGACGTTGTTTTATGTGTATTTGAGTTATATGGTTGGTTACCGAATGTTGTTCGGAGTCCCGGATGAGATCACGGACGTCACGAGGATTTCCGGAATGGTCCGGAAACGAAGATTGATATATAGGATGACCTCATTTGGTTACCGGAAGGTTTTCATGCATTACCGGAAAAGTTTCGGGCTCATCGGTAGTGTACTGGGAGTTCCGGGAGGGGTGTCGGGGATCATCAGGAGGATTGTCACGCCCCAAGGGGTCTCATGGGCTATGGGAAGAGATACACCAGCCCCTAGTGGGCTGGAATAAGTTCCCACTTAGGACCATAAGGTTTGAGAAGAAAAAAACACAAGGTGGAAAGAGTTTCCAAGTGGGAAGGTGGAATCCTACTCCAAGTAGGATTGGAGTAGGACTCCTCCACCTCCAATTTCGGCCAAACCTTTAGGTTTTGAGGTTGCCTCTTCCCCTCCCTCCCTCCTATATATTGTGGTGTTTTAGGGCTGATTTGAGACAACTTCTTTTGCCACGGCAGCCCGACCACATACCTCCACGGTTTTACCTTTAGATCGCGTTTCTGCGGAGCTCAGGCGAAGCCCTGCTGAGATTAGATCACCACCAACCTCCGGAGCGCCGCCACGCTGCCAGAGAAATCATCTACCTCTCCGTCTCTCTTGCTGGATCAAGAAGGCCGAGATCATCGTCGAGCTGTACGTGTGCTGAACGCGGAGGTGCCGTCCGTTCGGCACTAGATCGGAGCGGATCGTGGGACGGATCGCGGGACGGTTCGTGGGACGGTTCGCGGGGCGGATCGAGGGACGTGAGGACGTTCCACTACATCAACCACGTTTCTTAGCGCTTCTGCTGTGCGATCTACAAGGGTACGTAGATCGGAAATCCCCTCTCATAGATGGACATCACCATGATAGGTCTTCGTGCGCGTAGGAATTTTTTTTGTTTCCCATGCGACGTTAACCAACCCCCGTTATCAATGACATCCAATGGCCATGATCAGGAAATTATGATCATCTATTGATCAACGAGCTAGCCAACTAGAGGCTCACTAGGGACACATTGTGATCTATATATTCATGCATGTATTACTATTTCCAGTTATTACAATTATAGCATGAAGAATGGACAATTATCATGAACCATGAAATATAATAATAACCACTTTATTATTGCCTCTAGGGCATATTTCCAACAGTCTCCCACTTGCACTAGAGACAATAATATAGTTACATTGTGATGAGTCGAACACCCATGGATTTGTGATGTTGATCATGTTTCGCTCGTGGAAGAGGTTTAGTCAACGGAGTTGCGACATTCTTATCCGTATGTACTTTACAAATATCTATATCTCCATCCTAGATGTATCCACGTATGGCGTTGAAGCGATGCTTGATGTGCTTGGTCTTCTTGTGAAACCTGGGCTCCTTTGCAATGGCAATAGCTCTAGTGTTGTCACAGAACAGAGTCATTGGGCCCGACGCACTTGGAATAACTCCTAGGTCGGTGATAAACTCCTTCATCCGGACTCCTTCCTGTGCTGCTTCCGAAGCAGCTATGTACTCTACTTCACATGTAGATGCCGCCACCACGCTTTGCTTGCAACTGCACCAGCTGACTGCCCCACCATTCAAAATGTAACGTATCCGGTTTGTGACTTGGAGTCATCCGGATCTGTGTCGAAGCTAGCATCGACGTAACCCCTTACGACGAGCTCTTCGGCACCTCCATAAATGAGAAACATATCTTTAGTCCTTTTCAGGTACTTAAGGATATTCTTGACCGTTGTCCAGTGATCCACTCCCGGATCACTTTGGTACCTTCCTACCAAACTTATGGCAAGTTTCACATCAGGTCAGGTACATATCATGTCATACATAATAGAGCCTATGGCTGAAGCATAGGGGATGGTACTCATCTTTTCTCTTTCTTCTGTCGTGGTTGGGCGTTGAGTCGTACTCAACATCACACCTTGTAATACAGGCAAGAACCCCTTCTTGGCCTTATCCATTTTGAACTTCTTCAATATCTTTTCAAGGAATGTGCTTTGTGAAAGGCCTATGAGGCGTCTCGATCTATCTCTTTAGATCTTGATGCCTAATATGTAAGCAGCTTCTCCAAGGTCCTTCATTGAAAAACTCTTATTCAAATAGGCCTTTATGCTTTCCAATAGTTCTATATCATTTCCCATCAACAATATGTCATCCACATATAATATGAGAAATGCTACAAATCTCCCACTCACTTTCTTGTAAATACAGGCTTCTCCATAAGTGTGTACAAACCGAAACGCTTTGATCACCTCATCAAAGCGAATGTTCCAACTCCGAGATGCTTGCATCAACCCATAGATGGAGCGCTGGAGCTTGCATACCTTGTTAGCATTTCTAGGATCGACAAAACCTTCCGGATGTATCATATACAATTCTTCTTTAGGAAATCCGTTCAGGAATGCCGTTTTAACGTCCATTTGCCATATTTCATAATCATAAAATGCGGCAATTGCTAACATAATTCATACGGACTTCAGTATCGCTACGGGTGAGAAGGTCTCATCATAGTCAATCCCTTGAACTTGTCGACAACCCTTAGTGACAAGTCGAGCCTTATAGATGGTCACATTACCATCCGCGTCAGTCTATGGCTCTCCGATCATAGGGAAAGTCCACCAAAGTCCGTACTTTGTTCTCATACATGGATCCTATCTCGGATTTCATGGCCTCAAGACATTTGTTGGAATCCGGGTCCGCCATCGCTTCTTCATAGTTTGAAGGTTCACTGTTATCTAACAACATGATTTCCATGACAGGATTGCCATACCACCCTGGTGCGGAACGTGTCCTTGTGGACCTTCGAGGTTAAAAAGAAACTTGATCTGAAGTTTCATGATCATCATCATTAACTTCTTCTCTAGCCGATGCAGGCACATCAAAAACATTTTCTTGTGCTGCGCTACTCTCTAGTTCGAGAGGAGGTACACCTACCTCATCAAGTTCTATTTTCCTCCCACTTACTTCTTTCAAGAGAAACTCTTTCTCTAGAAAGGATCCGTTCTTGGCTACAAAGATTTTGCCTTTAGATCTAAGATAGAAGGTGTACCCAATAGTTTCCTTAGGATATCCTATGAAGATGCATTTTTCCGCTTTGGGTTCAAGCTTCTCTGGTTGAAGTTTCTTCACATAAGCATCGCAGCCCCAAACTTTCATAAACGACAGCTTAGGTTTCTTGACAAACCATAATTGATACGGTGTCCTCTCCACGGATTTAGACGGTGCCCTATTTAAAATGTAACATCCCAAAATTATAAATTTTGGAATGTTAATATAATATTAGATTGATTGTTTGTTTGTTTGCTGAGTGACTGAAACTTGTGTGAAATTTGAAACTTTTCGAAACTTTTAAACCAGAGGGAATAAAATGACTTTCCCCTTCTCCGGTAAATTCAAATTCAAGCTTTTAAAAGCAACGAGAGAAGATGACATGACTTCTTCAATTATACAGAATTTGAACGGAGATATTTGCGTTGAATTCTTTTGCTTTTCCATTTTTCCATCGCGCGAGAAATGTCCGGAGAAAACTCTCGTGCACGCAAGAGAGAGAGCGGAGGAAAATGACCCTCCAAAAGTGCGGGCAAATCTCTGAAATATTTGAGCAAAGGAAACCCAAAATTCTTTTGCAAAAATAATTGCAAAAAAGAAATAGCAAATTTGGGAATTTCTGAAAAAAACATTTTTTTAAAAAGTTTTTATTTTGGCTTTAATAAAATGTTATTCGGGTACAGATTCTTTTTCTGTTTTTTTTGATTTATAATATCATATATAAATATTTTTATTTATTTTCTTTTTAGCCTTTATTTATTTCTGTTTTGGAAAGGTTAGAAAATAGGAAGCCTTTTTTTTTCTTGCCGCCGCCCATGGGCGCTAGATTAGCCTAGGCCGAGCCCACTTCCGTGGGATCTATTCCCTTACCAAACCGACCCCTTTTTTCTCCCCCTCTCACTGCTGGGTGGACCCCACCCGAGCTCCTCTCTCCCCACGTCACCCTCCTCTCTCTTCCTCCCTCGCTCCTTCCTTCTTTTCCTGCAGCGAGATCGAGCCCTCCTAGTACGGGATCCCTCCCCGATTTCTCTCTCTCTCTCTTACAGCACCCCGCCCGTCCCCCTCCACTGCCCCGTGGCCCCACCCGACCAAGCCTCCCTCCACGTCGCCTTCCTCTCTCCTCTCCTCTCCTTCCTTCTTCTCTGCACCAGAAACCGAAGCCGAGCTGCACCTCGCGATTTTCTTCCTCAGCGCCCTCCCTCTCCTTCCCAGTACCGAAGCTCCCTCTCCTTCTTTAGCCCGATCCCCTGCCTTTCCCTCTCCACCGCCCGAGCACCTCTCCCCGTCGGCCTTTCTTTCTCTTTCCTTTCTTCTGCCCGACCGAAGCCGAGCCCGAGCAGAACCAGGGATCCTCTCCCCGAGTACTCCCTCTCCCTTCCTTAAGCTCCCTCCCCCATGGCCTATATAAGCACCCCAACCCTCCACCACCCCGTTCCCACCTTTTCCCCGAGCCGCCGCCGCCCCTAGCCACCTCGCCAGTGCTGCCGCTGGAGCGAGCTTCTGCCACCTGCGGCACCGCCCTGGGAGTGCCCCTCCCCGAGCTCCCTCTTCCCCGAGCGCCTCCCCCCCCCGAGGAGGAGAAGCACCCCGCCGCCGCCGCCCCTCCTCCCCACTGCCCCCGGAGCTCCCTCTCCCCCTCGCCGGCAAAGAGCACCTCGCCAGAGTACACCCTAGTCACGGTACTCTCCCCCTCCCCTCTCTGTTCTCCCTGTCCCTCTGTTACTTTTCTCTTTTGTTTTATAACCGTTGGATCTAAGAGGATGGCTTAGATTAGATATAGGAAATAACCTTTCGGTTTATTTCAGTTAACCCACGGTTTTCTTTTCACTTATCATTTAACCAGTGAGTTTGTTAGAGCTAGGCCGATTTCTCTTAGCGCAGCAACAAACATCCTCCGCAGCCAATAGCATCAGGACACGTGTACCCCTTTGTTAGTACTAGCTAGCTGCAGTTTTCTGTCAAAATTAGCAAAAACATCAACTTTCAATCTTGTTTTGGCCAAAACTTTTTATAACAAAGTCCAATGACATTGATTGTTTTTCCAGTAGCTCACAAATTTCCTGTAGTTTTTAAAAACATATAATTTGCCTATGTTTGAATTTTTCAAATATAAGTTAGAGCAGATTTAGTTTAAACCTTGTTCTGCCTATTCCAGGAGTTTAAAAATAAATTTTAATTTGATTCCTTTTGGTACTGATCACTAGTGATCCTATTTATAAGTGGTAAAAATGTCAGAGTTATTTGAGTATTTTAACTCATTATTTCTTGTGAAACAATTTCTGTTTCACCGCTTTTAGGTTTTTGGCTAATTCATTTTCTACTTTTGTTTTAAAATACTTTCTTTATTATTTAAGAAACATTATTATGTTTTGTTTATGTTAGTTAAACAGTACTTTTGCAACAAGTTTTTATTTTATTTTATTTGTTTTCATGAAATCAATTCTAGTTCCTTAGTAACGTGCAATCGTTTTCACCGTTGTTTCAAATCCCGTTTGGGAATGCTTTCAAAGGTTTTGTGAAAAACACTTTATTTTATCTTAGTTAGATTGATATCTTAGTTCCTTGTTATTATTTTCTATTAGACAAAAACTATTTAGTGTTTTCTTCGGTTTCCTATTCGCTCTCTCCCTTTTGTTTTGATTGCTAGAATGATTGCTAGTATGAGTGCTTATGTGAATGATGTGTTTGTTATATAGATTTCATCGGAGAGTGACGAGTAGTCTATCAAATTATTTTCTCGAGGAATTCTTCTTCGTCAACATCACAGGCAAGTCACTTTGATCATACAATTACCTATGTTTTCAATGCATAGTAGATCACCTTCTTTGCCCCATTGCATGCTGCCTAGGTACTTGGAAACTTTAGCTTAAGTTGTAGTATCATGTGGTAGGAACACAATACCCCGATACTTGGTCCCGGGACGACAATGTTATATTTGCTATGCTTAAGTAGACGGGTTATCGGTTGAGTGTATACCACGAGTGATGCGAGGTTGATATAATAATCAAGACCGGACTAAGACAAGATTTTCAAGACCTCGGACGCAATGCAACACTGGGTGAAGGACGGTTGATCGGCTCCCTGGAAAACCCAGTGGATGCCCGGGATGCTGGAGAGGCCATGTCATCCTGCGGAAAGCTTCACCCAGGCTCAAAGAGACGGACGGATATTTTCAAGACCCAAGGCTTACCTGCACAGCCACAAGTCATTATGGGCTCTGGCTTGGTTGGACAACGCGGCGACTCTGGACAGGCGGTGCTAGCAGATGTAGACGAACGGTAGGAATGGATGGGCACCGACAGGGATTCAGAGGGACCCGTTGAAAGACCATGTTTTGATCATCCGGTCTTCAAACACCCTCAAGTGCGAGGACAAACCCGGAGGCGATCAAATCTTGTGGGGAACGTGTGCAAAACTCTGCAGAGTACTCAAACATAATCGATTAGCCGTGTCCACGGCCATGGACAACTTGAGCCAAAGGAACTGAAGTTATCTGGATTTCTCAACACCATTATATAAATTTGATGAGGGTAATTATTGACAACTCGGGTACGGGAACTGGTTGGCGGAACCATCTCGTTAACAACAAACCTTGTAGTAACATTTTGCTTTCAACCCCTCTTGTTGTTGGATAAAACTAGCTTTATGCAAAACTTAGCTCCACCGACCAAATATGCATGTAGAGATAGTTGATTATTACTTTACCCCTCTCTTATGTGACTTGCCGGCATATTCAATATGCTGACCTACACGGCTGCAACGTCTTATGTTGCAGATATTTTTCTTCGATGAGTAAGAGTACGATTCAGGGTTACGGTCTACACTCAACTTGCCGTTGGTGTTTATTGGGACTCCACTCCCTTGACTGCTTCCGCTGAGATATTTAAGGTATATCTCAGTTTTACGCTATTTTACATGTGATTGCACTTTGATATATACATTGATGTACTGTGTGTGCCAGCATACTGATCTAGGGATGGCACAGAAACACAGAGGCTTGACTCGTCTTGAGTCGGGTCGCTACATAAAGTGAATGCGACAGTTTCCAATGCATATCCCCAAAATGATAGCGGTAAATTGGTAAGAGACATCATAGATCGCACCATATCCAATAAAGTGAGATTACGACGTTGAGACACACTGTTGCGCTGCGGTGTGCAAGGCGGCGTGAGTTGTGAAACAAGTCCACATTTCCTTAGGTGCGTGCCAAATTTGTGACTCAAATATTCTCCTCCACGATTAGATCGTAGAAACTTTATTTTCTTGTCACATTGATTCTCTACCTCACTCTCAAATTCCTTTAACCTTTTGAATGTTTCGGACTCGTGCTTCATTGAGTAGACATACCCATATCTACTTAAATCATTAGTGATGGTGAGAACATAACTATAGCCACCGCGAGCCTCAACACTCATTGGACTGCATACATCGATATGTATTATTTCCAATAAGTTGGTTGCTCGCTCCATTGTTCCGGAGAACGGAGTCTTGGTCATCTTGCCCATGAGGCACGGTTCGTATGTGTCAAATGATTCAAAATCAAGAGACTCCAAAAGTCCATATGTATGGAGTTTCATCATGCGCTTGACACCGATATGACCAAGGAGGCAGTGCCACAAGTATGTGTGACTATCATTATCAACTTTACATCTTTTTGTACTCACACTATGAATATGTGTAACATCACGATCGATATTCATCAAGACTAAACCATTGACCAGCGGGGCATGACCATAATACATACCACTCATATAAATAGAACAACCATTATTATCACATTCAAATGAGTAGCCATCTTGCATCAAGCGGGGTCCCGATACAATGTTCATGCTAAAAGGTGGTACTGAATAAAAACTATTAAGGTTTAGAACTAATCTCGAAGGTAGATGTAGAGGTAGCGTCTCGACGGCGATCACATCGACCTTGGAACCATTCCCGACACGCATAGTCACCTCGTCCTTAGGCAGCCTACGCTTGTTCCGTAGTTCTTGCTTTGAGTTGCAAATGTGAGCAACAGCACCGGTATCAAATACCCAGGAGCTACTAGGAGCGTGATGTCTACTACGCAACCTTGTCCTTGTAGATGTTGTTAGGCCTCCAAGTGCAGAGGTTTGTAGGACAGTAGCAATTTTCCCTCAAGTGGGTGACCTCAGTTTTATCAATCTGCGGGAGGCGTAGGATGAAGATGGTCTCTCTCAAGCAACCCTGCAACCAAATAACAAAGAGTCTCTTGTGTCCCCAACACACCCAATACAATGGTAAATTGTATAGGCGCACTAGTTTGGCGAAGAGATGGTGATACAAGTGCAATATGGATGGTAGATATATGTTTTTGTAATCTGAAACTACAAAAACAGCAAGGTAACTAGTAACAAAAGTGAGCACGAACGGTATTGCAAAGCGTGGAAACAAGGCCTAGGGTTCATACTTTCACTAGTGAAGTTCTCTCAACAATGATAACATAATTGGATCATATAACTAGCCCTCAACGTGCAACAAAGAGTCACTCCAAAGTCACTAATAGAGGAGAACAAACAAAGAGATTATTGTCGGGTACGAAACCACCACAAAGTTATTCTTTCTGATCAATCTATTCAAGAGTCCATAGTAAAATAACACGAAGCTATTCTTTCCATTCGATCCATCATAGAGTTCGTACTAGAATAACAGCTTAAGACACATATCAACCAAGACCCTAATGTCACCTAGATACTCCATTGTCACCTCAAGTATCCGTGGGCATGATTATATGATATGCATCACACAATCTCAAAATCATCTATTCAACCAACACATAGAACTTCAAAGAGTGCCCCAAAGTTTCTACCGGAGAGTCAAAATGTGTGCCAACCCATATGCTTAGGTTCCCAATGTCACGAAACCCGCAAGTTGATCACCAAAACATACATCGAGTACTCACATGAATATCCAAACATGTGCCAACCCATATACATAGGTTCCCAATGTCACAAACCCGCAAGTTGATCACCACAGATAGACACGTGCAAGACATACATCAAGTGTTCTCAAAGACTCAATCCGAAAAGATAACTTCAAAGGGGAAACTCAATTCATTACAAAAAGGAGAGGGGAAGAACATCATAAGATCCAACTATAGTAGCAAAGCCCGCGGTACATCGAGATCAAGACATATCAAGAACACGAGAGAGAGATCAAAGACATAGCTACTGGTACATACCCTCAGCCCCGAGGGAGAACTACTCCCTCCTCGTCATGGAGATCGCCGGGATGATGAAGATGGCCACCGAAGATGGATTCCCCTCCGGTAGGGTTCGGCAACGGGCTCCAGATTGGTTTTTGGTGGCTAGAGAGGCTTGCGGCGGCGGAACTCCCGATATAGGTTTCTTTCTGGGGGTTTATGAATTTATAGGAATTTATGGCGGTGGAATAACGTCGGTTGGGCCCACAAGGAGGTCACAAGCGTGGTAGGTGCGGCCTAGGGGGTGGTCGCGCCTCCCGGGCTTGTGACTCCCTCGTGGATCTTCTGGCCTTCTTCCAAACCTTCAGGGGTCTCTTTTGGTCCAAAAAATCTTCGCAAAGTTTTGTTCCATTTGGACTCGGTCTGAAAAAGGGTCAAAAACACGGAAAAAACAGAAACTGGCACTTGGCACTGAGTTAATAGATTAGTCCCAAAAAGATATAAAATAGAATATTCATGCATATAAAACATCCAAAGTTGATAAAGATAATAGCATGGAACCATCAAAAATTATAGATACGTTGGAGACGTATCAGAGCGCTGGTAAGGAACACATCAATAATATGTATATCATATATACCTTTGACGTTGCCGACCTTCTTGTCCGCTAGGTACTTAGGGAAATTCCACTTCCAGTGACCGGTTCCCTTGCAGTAATAGCACTCAGTCTCAGGCTTGGGTCCTTTCTTTGCCTTCTTCCCGGCAACTGGTTTACCGGGCATGACAACTGCTTTCCCGTCCTTTCTGAAGTTCTTTTTACCCTTGCCTTTCTTGAAAGTGGTGGTCTTATTCACCATCAACACTTGTTATTCTTTCTTGATTTCTATCTCCGCAGATTTCAGCATTGAATACAACTCAGGAACAGTCTTTTCCATCCCTTGCATGTTGTAATTCATCACAAAGCCTTTATAGCTAGGTGGTAGCGACTGAAAGTTGCCAATGACCGCATCATCCGGAAGTTCAACTCCCAGCTGAGTCAAGCGGTTATGCAACCCATACATTCTGAGTATGTGCTCACTGAGAGAACTATTCCCCTCCGTCTTACAGATAAAGAACTTGTCGGAGACTTCATATCTCTCGACCCGGGCGTGAGCTTGAAAACAAGTTTCAGCTCCTCAAACCTCTCATATGCTCCGTGTTTCTCAAAACGCCTTTGGAACCCCGGTTCTAAACTGTAAAGCATGCCGCAATGAACCAGAGAGGAGTCATCACTCCACGACTTCCAGGCGTTCCTAACATCCTGGGTTTCTGCAGGAACGGGAGGATCACCTAGTGGTGCATTTATGACATATGCCTTCTTGGAAGCAGTGAGGATGAGCTTGAAGTTACGAGCCCAATCCGCATAGTTGCTCCCATCATCTTTCAGCTTGGATGAGACATTTGCATTGGCCATTGGATCTACAATATTTGTAAAGACAATCTTAGACTAAGTTCATGATAATTAAGTTCATCTAATCAAATTACAAATGAACTCCCACTTAGAGTGACATCCCTCTAGTCATCCAAGTGTTACATGATCCACGTCGACTAGCCCGTGTCCGATCATCACGTGAGACGAACTAGTGATCAATGGTGAGCATCTACATGCTGATCGTATCAACCATAGGACTCATGTTCGACCTTTCGGTCTCCCGTATTCGAGGCCATGTCTGTACATGATAGGCTCGTCGAGTTAACCTAACTGTTTTGCGTGTGTAAACTGGCTTACACCCGTTGTATGCAAACGTTAGAATCTATCACACCCGATCATCACGTGGTGCTTCGATACAACGATCCTTCGCAATGGTGCGCACTTAGGGAAATACAAATCTCGAAATTTTAATGAGGGATCATCTTATCTTTGCTACCGTCGTTCTAAGCAATAAGATGAAAAACATGATAAACACCACATGCAATCATATAGTGACATGATATGGCCAATAACACCTTGCTCCTTTGATCTCCATCTTCGGGGCAGCATGATCATCATTTTCACTAGCATGAAACCATGATCTCCATCATTGTGTCTCCGTGAAGTCGTCACGACAACTATTACTTCTACTACTGTAGCTAACATTTAGCAATAAAGTAATCACATGGCGTTGCATCTCATACAATAAATTAAGACAACTCCTATGGCTCCTGCCGGTTGTCATACTCATCGACATGCAAGTCGTGAATCCTATTACATGAACATGATGAATCTCATACATCACATATGTAACATCACATCCTTTTGGCCATATCATATCACATAGCATACCCCGCAAAAACAAGTTAGACGTCCTCTAATTGTTGTTGCAAGTTTTATGTGGCTCGTTAGGGTTTCTAGCAAGAATGCTTTTACCTACGTGACAGCCACAATGTTGATATGCCAATGCTATTTACCCTTCATAAGGACCCTCTTAATCAAATACGATCTGACTAAAGTGGGAGAGATAGACACCCGCTAGCCACCTTATGCAACAAGTGCATGTCGGTCGGTGGAACCAGTCTCACGTAAGAGTACGTGTAAAGTTGGTGTGTGCCGCTGCATCCCACGATGCCACCAAATCAAGATAAGACCAGTAGGGCAAACAATTGACAAAATCAGCGCCCACAACTTTTGTGTTCTACTCGTGCATAGAATCTACGCATAGAACCTTGGCTCAGATGCCACTGTTGGGGACGTAGTAATGTCAAAAACATTCCTACGCCACGCAAGGATCTATATATGGAGAAACCAACAACGAGCAAAGGCGTAGACCATCTTCATACCTTTGAAGATTGCTAAGCGGAAGCATTTCTAGAACGTGGTTGATGGAGTCGTACTCGCAGCGATTCAGATCGCGGTGGATTCCGATCTATGCATTGAATAACTGTGCCTCCACGTTCAACACACGTGCAGACTGGTGATGTATCCAATGCCTTGATCCAGCAAGGAGGGAAGAGAGGTTGAGGGAGAGCTCCGGGAGCACGACGGCGTGGTGACGGTGGAGCTACGTGGTACTCCGACAGGGCTTCGCCAAGCACTATGGAGGACGAGGAGGAGGAGGAGTAGGGTTGCGCCGAGAGAGAGAGAGAGAGAGAGAGAGAGAGAGATTGTGTCTCAAAACTGCCCCAAACCCTCAACTCTATATAGGAGGAGAGAGAGGAGGGTTCCCACCCTTAGGGTTTCCACCCTAAGGGGTGCGGCATCCCTAGAGGGTGGCGGCCAAGGGTGGAGGCGCCCTAGGGTGGGCCTTGAGGCCCAAGGCAACCCCTCCACGCCTAGGGTTTGCCCCCTCCAGCCCTTGCTGCGCCTTGGGCCTTTAGTGGTGGCGCACCAGCCCATCTATGGGCTAGTTCCCATCCACTTTGGGCCCATGTAGCAGTTTGGGGCTGGTGGCCCTTCCCGGTGGACCCCCGGAACCCTTCTAGTGGTCCCAGTACATAACCGGTGATCAAATCTTCACTTCCTATATATGAATCTTTACCTTCGAACCATTCCAGAACTCCTCGTGACATCCAGGATCTTACCCGGGACACCGAACAAACTTCGGTAACCACGTACACTATTCCCATATAACCCTAGCATCATCGAACCTTAAGTGTGTAGACCCTACGGGTACGGGAACCATATAAACATGACCGAGACACCTCCCCGGTCAATAACCAACAGTGGGATCTGGATATCCATGTACGCTCCCACATGTTCCACGATGATCTCATCGGATGAACCACGATGTCGGGGATTCAATCAATCCAGTAAGCAATTCCCTTTTGTCTACCGGTATGATACTTGCGTGAGAATCGATCGTCGGTATCCCTATACCTTGTTCATTCTCGTTACCGGCAAGTCTCTTTACTCGTTCCGCAACACATCACCTCGTGGCTAACTCCTTAGTCACACTGAGCTCAATATGATGATGAATTACCGAGTGGGCCCAAAGATACCTCTCCGTCACACGGAGTGACAAATCCCTGTCTCAATTCATACAACCCAACAGACACTTTTGGACATACCTGTAGTGCACATTTATAATCACCCAGTTACGTTGTGACGTTTGATACAACCAAAACACTCCTACGGTATCCGGGAGTTGCACAATCTCATGGTCTAAGGAAATGATACTTGACATTAGAAAAGCTTTAGTAGACGAACAACATGATCTAGTGATATGCTTAGGATTGGGTTTTGTCCATCACATCATTCCCCAATCATGTGATCCCATTATGAATGACATCCAATGTCCATGATCAGGAAACTATGATCATCTATTCATCAACGAGCTAGCCAACTAGAGGCTCACTAGGGACACATTGTGATCTATATATATACACATGTATTATGGTTTCCGGTTAATACAATTATAGTATGAATAATAGACAATTATCATGAACCAGGAAATATAATAATAATAACTTTATTATTGCCTCTAGGGCAAATTTCCAACAGGAGGAAAACCAAAGCAATCAGCAAGGAGTCACCAGATTTGTAGCACCGTTGCCGGGGAGGATCAAGTCAAGACCTATCAGGTCCTACACATAAGTCTCATCTCCTTGCAATTACATTATTTGCCATTTGCCTCTCGTTTTCCTCTCCCCCTCTTCACAAAAAATGGCCTTTTATTTGCCTTTTTTCTTGCTTGCTTGCTTCTATTGCATTCATGACACCACTCGAAAACAAAAAAATAATCAGGAAAATTGAACACATATGGATCCTCATCCACTTGCTAATCTTTTCAAACGATCTAATTATCACTAGTAGAAAATGGCCCATTTGTCTCGGTTCCTCTAATGCCCCAAGTGTGTAATTGCCATATTTGGAACCTATTGCATGTGGGTCCACCTTGCCAGAGATATGATGATGTCACTTGTGTCTATGATTTCCTGTGTCACCTTGTGTCCCTTGCATATCTTCCTTGCATGCATGCATAGCATAACATATCATGTCATCTCCTTGTCCTTGTGATTTCATGTGTCTCTTATTTTTAGTTTCCCTTGCATGCATGCAAACCATGATGCTCCATGTCATGTCTTGTGTGCACATATCTTGCTAGGTGTGATTTTGTGATCTTGTGATTACATGTGTGGTTGCATAAGTGAAGTTGTGGGGTGATTTAGTGGAGTGTGGTGTTTGGCATTGTTTTCTTTTCAACCCCTTGTTAGTTCCAACCTTTCTCTCTTTAATTCTCAAGTTCAAAACCTAATTGCTCCTAGGCTGTTTTAAAAATGTTACACCTTTAGTCCATTTTCTTTGGAGTGTGGGCATGCAGGAGAGGGGTTTTTAAAACCTCTTTTGCTTGAGGTTTTTATTTATTTCTAATTTATTTAAATCTGGTTGGCAATGATTTTTAGTTGCCCAATTAGCCATTTTGGTATTTTATTTATTTGGGGCATAATTCCCTTATGCCCAGGGATATTTTATCTCTAATGTTATGCCCTTAGTTTTTCCTAGGAATTTAGTGGCATGTGACGTTGTACTTTAATTAGAGAGGGCCTCAGATTTTTCTCTCCCTCTCTTCCTGGCAGCGAGAGCCCAACTCCTCCCAGGCCCAGTAAACCCTTCGCTGTAGCAGCCCAGGCGAGACGCATCTTCTTCCTCCTGATGTCATGCATGTACGATCAATTGGCAGCCCCCCGATCAGCGTAAGCTTGATCCAGCGGTTCAAGCTCATCCCCCGAGGCTCATATAACGCTCCTCCCTCACCCCTAGGCAGCTAGGGTTCCTCCTCTCCCTCCTCTTCTTGCTCCCGCGCCGCCAGAGACCTCATGGTCGTTCCCAACGCCATGATCAGCTTCGGGTCAACCTCGTCGCTGGCGTAGCGTCAACCTCGTCGTCTCCCCGCAGCTGCGCAAGCAAGAGGACCCAGCAGGGGTTCCATTTTTGCGCGGAGCCGGAGCTTCTTCCTCGACGTCCCCGACGTGCACCTCCTTCCTCGGGTTCGGGCGGCGTCTTCCTGCGTCGACCAGCACCTCTGCGTCTTCTTCCACGACGCCGGCGTTCTCTCCTATCCTTCCCCCTCGGTGAGCATCCGCCGTCCCGCAGCTTCCCTCTCTAGCCAGGAGTAGCTCGAGCTCGTCGCCGAGGTGCTATGCACTGGTGCAACGGCAACTAGCAGTGCAGTAGAGAAGCGGTTGTGCTCGTCGTTAGATGCAACGGCAGGTTCCTTTAGAGGCGGGAATGGATCCCCTTTGGATCCTACTCCAACCCCGTAGTGATGTGTGCATGTAGGCTTGCGTGGTGGTCGCCGCCGTCCACCTCTGGTTCGGTCGCCGGCGAGACGTTCATAGCAGAGACGTTGGTCTTCAGAGATGCCCCCTCCTCTCTGTCAGTAGCAGCAGCGTAGCGTAGTGGTTGGCGTCTTGGGGTTGTTCCCGCGAGGTGCCGGGACCGAATCCCACGGGATACACCTCCCCCTTTTTTTCCATATTTTCCTGACAGTAGTGGTTACAGCAGCAGTGCAGATTATCCGGCTTAGTTAGTCTTCTCTGTCGAGCAGGGCCTCTCAGCCCAGTGGTGTGCGGCAGAGTTGCACACCAGACGCCCAGGGGTTCGACCCCCAGGGTGCCCTTCTATTTTATTTTTTTCCCTGTTATTTTTTTTCCTTTTGCTCTTTTGCTTTGTTGATGTTTGTGCATTAAACTTAGATGGCAGAGGGCATTTTATTGTTTTTCTTTACTGCTATAGAATGGCCATTTGAGGTGATGTGTGTATGTGTTCTTGTGAGAGAATGTGCATGTGTGTGTGCACCCACTTGATGCTTGCCAGATGTGGATGTGTGTGTGGTGCCTCCATTTTAGTTGTTGCAAGTGTAGATGGGGTGTGTTCTTTTGCTTGTGTGTCTAGATAGGTGGCAAGATATGTGCATGCGTGTGAGAGTGTTGCACACACATGAGGTGTTACTAGTATAAGTATGCAAGTGTGTGTTTTACTTGTGATCTTACTTGTGTGCCTTTCTAGGCTAGAGCATGTGGGTGCTAGTCATCCTCATGATGGTGGCCTTGTGCAAGTTTGTGTGTGAGTGAAGGGGTTCCCTCCCTCGCCACATATATCTTGTATGTGTGAGCTTGTTCTAGAGTTTATTGCAAGCATAACATGTTTAGGTATGTGCTTTGGTCTAGAGCAAGATGTGCTTGTGGGTGATGTGGAGTAGATGTGTGGTGAGAAGCATTCCACCTTTGCAAGCAAGCTTTGCACCTTCACATGACCTTTACAAGCAAGCTTTGCACCTTCACATGACCTTTACAAGCAAGCTTTGCACCTTCACATGACCATATGTGAGATGTGCTTGTGGGTGATGTGGGGTTGTGAAGTTGATGTGCATGACACAAACATGGGGTTCAAACCCCCATGTCACTTTGTCATTGTGCACATGAACACCACCTTTGTAGTTGTTGTCTTAGTAGGAACTACATGAAATGATGCCCATTCCCTAGGCATGATTCGGAGTAGTTAACTCTCCCTTAAATTTGTGGTCACTTGTTCCAAGTAAGTGCCCACATATTATATATGATTTTGGGGTAGAATCTCCCAAGGAATCCAGTGGTGAATTTAGTTTTGCCATTAGGATACTTTATGGAGTTGACATATTCAGATTTGTCGCAAGTTTGTTCCTTGATTCCATGGAATAGGTGGAGCCCAAGGGCATGAGTTTTTGTGTGGTAGTAGTAGGGGTTTTGCTCTACATCAAAGTGGTGTCATTTATCACTTGGTGTTATGTGTGTGAAAACTATGCCTAGACAAAGTGGGCATGTGGCTGCAAAATTCCAGCTTACTGAAATCTGGAATTTCACCAAGTCTGAGATTCTGGAAACATTTTCTTCTCCTATAGATGAGGATGTGCTGGTCATTGTGTTGAGAACTAGCCTTAGTTCAGTTCTAGGATGTTGAACCTGATATGTTTGTGAAGCTCCCTGTCAAATTTAAAATCATTTGGAGTCCAGTAGGTTGTGTTTTGATTTTTGTCAAAAAGCTTCAGAACAAAGACAGAAACTCAGGTGCAGGAATTTTCACTAAGTCCCTGAGATCTGATGGTTTTGGGAAAGTTTGTTGCCTTGTATCTTCTAGAGTTTAATTCCTTTTGCTGTGATTCTTGCTGGTGCTTGTAGTGTTCTTGGTTGGCAACAGCCACATATATTATTTGTCATGTTTGGAGGCCTGTAGCTATGTTGCATGTAGCTCCCAAAGAGCTAATATGCAGATTGTGGCAGATTATGTAGTGTAGTCATTTTGATCAATGTGTGTGCTTAGTTGATGTTGTGGTGTTCTCCCTTGCTCCAATCCATTCATGTCGGGTTGTTATATGTCTTGGCAACCTGGGAATACCAGATTTGTGCCAATTGTGGGTGTGGTGTTGAATCTTCCACGTAAAGCTTCATATCTTGTTTCGTTGATTCTCGTTGATCTGTAGCTCCGTTTGCAATGTTCTTTATATGGTTTTGCATTGTTTTCACGAGCCGCATCTGTTCATGCCATCCTCATGCATGTCAAAATAGCTTAGTGTACAGTTCTGTCCAGAAACTTGCAGTAGTTTAATTTGCTTGTGCTAGTGATAGAATTAGTGATGCATGCCCATTTTTCATCTCATGCATCATGTGATTGTTGCATCTTGTGGTGCTGTTGTTCATTGGCTGTTATTCTTATGTTGGGTAGCACCGGGATCGGAGAACGAATACGTGGAGTCAGGAGAGTACGTGCAGGACGAACCAGAACCATTCCAAGCTGAGGATATCACAGGCAAGATGATATGACCTTGATTCAATCTCTAGACTTGTTATGCTAGTTTTAGTTTCCATGTCATATTGCTCGCTGCCTACCACTGAATTAAATTGCCTCTTGAAATGCCAGGAGCCCAAACACCGTTCTCCTTCCTAGCAAACTTGTATGGCTAAGTAGGCTTTGCCCAACTACTAATATTAGCGTTGCTAGATGCAGGTGCTTTGACTCATGTGATAACATGAGCTTGATATCATTATCTTAAATTCTGTTATCTAATTAATGCACCTATATACTTGGTAAATGACGGGAGGCCTAGCCTTTTGCCGCGTTCTTTGTTCCGTTATTGCCGCCTTAGTTACCGGTGTTTGATTCCATAATGATCGCTCCTAACACGTTCGGGGTTGTTATGGGGACCCCCTTGATAAACCGCGTAGTGCTAAGGTTTGTCCGGCAGGACCCAACTTTGGTTTTAATCTGCTAATCAGATAATAATCTGCATAGGGAATAGCTACCCCGAGGAATTTAATCAACAACCCGGGCCAGTGCTCCTCATGAGTGTTGGCCCCACCTGAGCGATGTCCGGGGCCCCACTGGTCACCCAGAGGTTTAGCCATCCCGACGTCTAGCTCATCCGTCGTGTCCTGAGACTGAGATACGCGGCTCTTATCAGGGTCGTCGACACGATGGGAGGTCCTGCTAGCCTTGTCTTACCTTAGCGGTATATCTTGCGTATAGGAATCCCAGTGAAGCTTTGGTTTTCCCCAGAGTTGAGGTTTTCCTCTAAGGAATCCGATGAGATCACGAGATTCGTGATAGAGGAAAATTACATAGATGCCTTCATCATGTAGGGAAACTCACAAGGGCTAATCATTGAAGCACAAGATTGGAGAGAAGACATAACATAGCTACTGGTAATGGATTCATGGTCCAAGGAGGACAACTCACGGCACGTCCGAGAAGCGTCCATGGTGGTGGAGAAGCTCCCGGAGGTCAATCCTCCCTCCGGCAGGGTGCCGGGAATAGGTCTTCGGGCGCTCCCGATCTCGGGAGCGCTTCGGCGGTGGAACGTTG
Source organism: Hordeum vulgare subsp. vulgare (assembly GCF_904849725.1). Classification (NCBI taxonomy): domain Eukaryota; kingdom Viridiplantae; phylum Streptophyta; class Magnoliopsida; order Poales; family Poaceae; genus Hordeum; species Hordeum vulgare. The sequence goes on along the minus strand of NC_058519.1, from coordinate 142,687,832 downwards.
GAGAAATTCGCGATTCTGGATATGATGGAAGGGTTTCCGATCGGACGGGTAAATATAGGCCAACGGAGTGCGTCAGAGGAGGTGGACCCCACTCACGCGACCTGTGGGCGCGGCTAGGGGCCAGGCCGTGCAGGGAGGCCACCTGGGCAGGCCCTGGCTCTCCTCTGGCCCATCTTTGGTGCTCCGGAAGATTCCGTCACGCTGATTTTTATATTTTTTTTCTCGGGATTTTTGGGACTCTGTAAATTGGGGTAAAAGTCCCTGCAAAAAAAGACATCAGCAGACAGAAACTGGCACTGGGTGCACTGAGTTAGTAGGTTAGTCCAAATATGTGTAAAAAGATATAAAAGTGTAGCAAAACATATAACAATGTCACCCAAAAGATCATGGAACAAGCAGAAATTATAGATATGTTTGGGACGTATCAGTTGGTCACACCAACCGGGACCAAATGGAATCCACGCGTCAGCATCTGGCCGGAGATGGGTTTTTTTGAATGGGGGGTTGGGGGTTTTGGAGGGCTAATTTATGGGGTTTTGGGGGGTTAATTTAGGGGGTTGCTCCGTGCTTGGTCGAACAACAAGTTTTCGTAAATATATCTGATGCTAGCATATATACAATATAACATATTTTAGAATCCCTAACATCATATAATTAAGATCCAATCACAAATCCACATGGTATTCTCCGTCTTTAGGTATGATGTGGTCAAGAAAGAATCCTGCCAATTCCTCTTGAATTGCTTGTATGCGATCATATGGGAGGAGTTCATGCCGCATCTGGCAGATCTAATTTCAAGAAGGGGGTCAATACATGCATATATATGAATAAAACTCTACACAATTGATGGTAATATATAAAATAAAATTGTGAATATTATTTACGTACTTCAAATAGTTCCTTAGAGAAGCCCTGCTCAAAGGTCGAGTGACGAATGAACTCGCATACGTAGTATCCACATAAAATAGTCCCTTCTTCCTGGTACATATACTTTACGAAAATAGATTTAATCAAACTGATAAGCAAGCCTGGTAATGATATATTGATGAAAATTTGACTCAATTAGGGATGCGCGGAACTAGCTAGTACGACTTACGTTGGGGTGCATAAATCGCAACTCTTTGTTTAGACAAGGAACCTTATTGGCGAACTTCTTCCAAACCCCGCGAGGCAAAGAAAATTATTACTTGATATCAGGAAGTTAACGAAATTTGCATGCCGATATGGTCCCGGTATTGACTGAACTTACTTCTTGAGCATTCCAGTCATGTCTGCATAATCCTCTTCGTCTTGACGTCTCGAGTCTAAGTAGTTACTGATGCCCTACCAACGTCAATGGATAGCAGAATAAAGCGGTTTCTGCGCATGCATATATAACTCATCAATTACATTACTTAACCTCGAGTAAGCGAAACCAAGTATACAGAGAAGACAACAACTCTAACTTGAAGTTGTAAGGAAATATTATTTCTCTTTTGTTTTGATGTATAAGGAACAAGTTTAGCAAGTTCTCCTTGGTCTATTTGATTGAGTTTCGTACCGTCAATTCATTTACGGCATATGGGATAATGAACCCAACATCGATGATTCCTGCTTTTTTTAATTCGACAATCTTCAATCTGTATAATATATATAGTGAGGATATTTATATATATATGCAATGAACGAGCTGAGCTAGAGACTTAAGTATAGAAGTAATACTTACAGTCAGTAGGAAGTCATGAGTTGTTTGTCGAGGGCCAGTTGATTGTACAACTTAAATAACTCCTCAAATTGGATAGGAATCATGGGAAGTCCAATGAATTCATGCTCTGGTTTCACTGCCACATACATAGCGTGTTTCCTAGACTCCCTGCAGGTTTTCCTGTACCACTCATGCAATTTGTCCATCATCGTTGTTAGAGGAGGATGATCAGGTTTGACGAGAGGCTTCCTGCGCACATATTTATATTGTTCTTTTGTTACCTCAGCCGTTTCAAAAATTACATCATCCCTCAAGTAATCATCAGGATTGGTACCGGGCAACATCTCCGGATGATTAGCAATGACGATATCGCTAGACACCTTGAGTGGAGGCACGATTGCTTCTCATATTGGCCGAGCTGGGGAATTGTTTTCCCACTTCTCCTTGCATCACTGGAAGTAGTTGCCGACCGCCGCGCTTGTGGATATGTCTTTTTAAGAATGCGGTCATAGTTGGAATCCAGCGGAGGCAGTGGTAGTCACTTCAGTTGATTGATAGTGCGCTCCACTTTCACTGGATCTAGCTTCTCCTTCTGAGGTGGAGTTTTCTTTGCAAAATGGGCCCTCAATTCGTCACGACATATGTCCTCGTTTTCCTTCTTGGTCATATCATATGGTAACTTTTCCAAAGTCTTGAGAGATGGACCGTGTTTAACATCTCTGCTTGTACTGCTAGCCGCCGGAGAGAAGGAGGCTATCTCTTCTTCTTGAGAGAAGGAGGGGGACTGCTCTGACGCGCAGGAGGAGCCGGAGCAGTGGCGTTTGTCTACTGACATTCCCGATGAGGCGAAGGAGGAGGCGGACTGCTCTGACACGTCGGAGTAGGCGAAGGAGGAGGCAAAGTGCCCTCACGCGTCGAAGGAGACAGAGAAGGAGGCGGAGTGCCCTAATCACTCGCCGGAGGAGGAGGAGGGGGAGGAGGCGGAGTGCCTGATCACTCGCCGGAGGAGGAGGAGGAGGAGGAGGTGTCCAGTTTGGAAGCTTTATGAACTCCTTCTATCATAGACATGTACTCCTGAGAGCACGAAACAACTAATTCTCGCCTTCACCTATAGGGTGGTTAAGCTCGAGCTCCTCAAATCCCTCCATTATTTGATCCACCATCACAATAGCATAGCCATGTGGAATCGAAAGGCAGTGAAAATTTTCGTTGGGTTGAGGAGGTCCAACAGAGCCGACAGCCGCCTTGAAAGTGACGTTCCGACATTTCATGATAAGCTCGCAATGTTGAGCCTCCGTGATAGTATCCACGGGGTAGCTAGGAGCCGTGAAGTCATGCTAAATGGGCTCCGTGGAAGCCACGCTGCTTCTCCGCTGAGATGGCGGGCTACCTTATCGGGTAGCTTCGTGAAGTTCCTCAAGCTTTTGTAGTATTGCATTGATCTTCTGCATGTCGCTCAGCTCCGCTTTCCTATTTCTCTCCCGGCTTCTATAAGCGCCTGAGTACAGAAACCCAACCTTCCATGGAACGGATCCTGGTGTGCCTCGTGTTCATCCAGGGTGCTCAGCTTTCCCTAGGGCCTCAGTCAGCTCGTCCTTCTCTCTGTCAGGAATGAACATCCCTTCCTGCGCTGCGGTGATATACTTCTGAAGCTTGTTGATGGATATTGCAAGTTGCTCGTCCGTCCAACGGCACTTCCCTATTTCAGGATCCAAAGTTCCCCCAACCCCGAAGAACCATGTCCTTGAACGGTCTGGCCAGTTCAATGTATGTGGTTCGACCCTTTTAGCAATCAGGTCATTCTCAGCTTTGTCCCACAACGGCCGGTCTTTGAGGTAGCCACCTGACCCCGTGTGATGGTGAAACTGCTTCCTTGCGGCATTCTTCTTGTTTGTCTCTGACATTTTCGTACTCTTGTCTGATGTCTTGTAGGCCACAAATGCGGGCCAGTGATCTCTTATCTTCTCAAATCGGTCGATGAATTCTGGAGTCTTCCCTTTGTCGACAAACATTGATTTCAAATCATTCTTCTACCTCCTCAATAGATGTGTCATCTTCTTAAGAGCACACGCCTTGACCACTGTCTCTATAACTGGTTTATTCGGATCCTCCTCTGGCGGTCGGGTGAAATTTGCCTTCAGCACGGTCCAAAGATCATCTTTCTGCCTATCGGTGACATAATCAACTTCAGGGACGTCGTCACCCTTAGGCTTATTCCATTGCTTGATGCTGATCAGGATGTTGTCCCTAACAATAGCTCTGCACTGAGCAGAAAATGTGTCCTTGGTCCGCTTGGGTTGAAGCATAAGCCATCGTCCGCCAGTGTTGTGATCGTGAACTTTTCATCCATGCGCCACCTTCTCTTCGGGCCTCGTCTCTTTACCAAAGTTTGTCTCGATTCGGAGGGCTATAAAAGAAGAAAGAAGAGTCAATATATGTACATACCTTCGGTCTTAATTAATATATATACCTCGCCGGACTTTGCAACAGCTGTGTCCTCCGTTTGGTCACCGGAGCCATCGTCATGGTCTCCTTCTTCCTACGGCATTTGGTCACCGGAGCCATCATGATCATGTCCTTCCTCCTCCTTTGTTCGATCACCCGAGCCGTCATCCTCTCCTTCCAGACCATCCGTGTCGTTGAGATACGACAAGAAATCACATCCACCGAGGATTATCTCCCCCAACAACTGGTCTTGTTACAAGTCTCTTTGATCCATAGTTTCTGCAAATATTTCAGCTCCTTGTATGAATAACCGAATTACACAAACTTCTATGTTTTCAAGATGCACAAACTTTTTTATATTTCATTTCCAAATGTTGAATAGTTCATAGATGTAAGTTATGATATATAATGCAATAGATCTCAAGAGACAAAAAGGTTTTCTTTCAGTTACAACCAATAATCAACTTAATACATCTCGAATTTTATCAAATATGATCTCGAATACATATCTAGTATAATCTCTTCCACTCGTGTTTCATCATCAAATTGATCACCCAGAGAGCTTTCGTTGTACTAAGGCACGGGCGGTGGAAACCCACAGAGAAGGAACCATAACAGGATCATAGCTGAGGTGAGAACCTTGAAGAACCTGCCAGGTATTGGGGAACCTCATGTCCAACGCAACCAAGTAGCGATAGACGTGCTCGTCCTCCTCCCTCACACAGTGAAGTACCTCCTCCTCGGGGGCCGGCTACCTCCGCACCGAAGTGGCACACACAACCTCCACCAAAGAAGCTTCGTGTCGATGACGGGAGCCTGATTCCTGATGACCCACAAGTATAGGGGACCAATCTTAGTCCTTTCGATAATTAAGAGTGTTGAACCCAACGAGGAGTAGAAGGCTCTGATAAGCGGATTTCAGCAAGATAATAACTGCAAGCACTGAAAGTAGCGGTAAAAAGTGATTGTGTATCGAGGTGAAACGTAGCAAGCAAAGAGTAACAAGTAACAAGTAGTAGCAACGGTGCAGCAAATGGCCCAATCCCTTTTGTAGCAAGGGACAAGCCTGAACAAATTCTTATAGGAGGAAAAACGCTCCCGGGGACACACGGGAATTTCTGTCATGCCAGTTTCATCATGTTCATATGATTCGCGTTCGTTACTTTGATAGTTTGATATGTGGGTGGACCGGCGCTTGGGTACTGCCCTTACTTGGAGAAGCATCCCACTTATGATTAACCTCTCTCGCAAGCATCCGCAACTAAAAAAGAAGAATTAAGACAAAGTCTAACCATAGCATTAAACTAGTGGATCCAAATCAGCCCGTCACGAAGCAACACATATAATGGGGTTTAAGCTTCTGTCACTCGAGCAACCCATCATCTACTTACTACTTCCCAATGCCTTCCTCTATGCCCAAATATGGTGAAGTGTTATGTAGTCGACGTTCACATAACACCACTAGAGGAAAAGATAACATACAACATATCAAAATACCGAACGAATATCAAATTCACATGACTACTATTAACATGACTTATCCCATGTCCTTAGGAACAAAAGTAACTACTCACAAAACATAATCATAATCATGATCAGAGGTGTAATGAATAGCATCAAGGATCTGAACATAAACTCTTCCACCAAGTAATCCAACTAGCTTCAACTACAAAGAGTAATCAACACTACTAGCAACGTTACAAGTACCAATCGGAGTTGCGAGACGAAGATTGGTTACAGGAGATTAACTAGGGATTGGAGAGGAGATGGTGCTGATGAAGATGTTGATGAAGATGCCTCCCCTCCGACGAGAGGAGTGTTGGTGATGACGATGGCGACGATTCCCCCCTCCGGGAGGGAAGTTTCCCCGGCAGGATCGTCCTGCCGGAGCTCTAGATTGGATCTTCTCAAGTTTTGCCTCGTGGCGGCGGTGAAACCACGAAAAAGCTCCCTATTGGATTTTTCTGGACCAGGACGCTTCATATAGCAAAAGAGGGGGGCTAGTGGGCTGTCATGGAGCCCACAAGCCCCCACTCCGCCACCTGGGGGTGGCGGTGTCAGGGCTTGTGGCGCCCTGGCAGCCCCCCTCCGGTAGTTCTTTCGCCCAGTATTTTTTATATAATCCATAAAAAATCAACGTAACTTTTCAGGGCATTTGGAGATGTGTAGAATAGTGGACTAGGATTTGCTCCTTTTCCAGTCCAGAATTCCAGCTGCCTGAATTCTCCCTCTTCAAATAAACCTTGCAAAATAAGAGAGAAAAGGCATAAATATGGTACCACAAGTAATATAACAGCCCAAAAAGCAATAAATATGAACATGAAAGCATGATGCAAAATGGACGTATCAACTCCCCCAAGCTTAGACCTCTCTTGCCCTCAAGAGAAAACCAAGTTCCATAAACATGTCCACATGTTCAGGGATGAAGGTGTCGATAAAACATAATACGGACATGAGGGCATCATGATCACACATAGGACAGCAATACATCATAAAGATTCTTATGGGAAAGTAACAATTCCTTCACAAATAAAAGCATGAAGCAAAAACCTTACCGAGAAGTAACCAACAATAGTCCATAGTCATTGAAGCAATTGCAATTTATCACAACATCAGAAAGAGTCAAATAAGAGTTTGTAAGGCAAACCCACATACTCAATCATCTCTTTTGTTTTCCACAATTGTTACAACTCACGTGGTACTCATGGTGTCAAAGTTTCAGCTGGACACAGAGGATGATAGGGGCTTATAGTTTTGCCTCCCAACCATTTACCTCATGGGTGAAGTCAACAACAATAAAGCATAAGTACTCAACTCCAAGTTGATATATGAATATAGATCTTTCCCAAGCATGTGACGGTAGCCAAGAGAAAGGCAAAAAGGGAATTGGTGAAGATCACCATGACTCTTACAAGCGTGAAAAGTAAAGGTACAAGATAGGCCCTTCGCAGAGGGAAGCAGAGGTTGTCATGCACTTTTGAGGTTTGAATGCGTGTCCTCTTCGTGCGGAGGAACGTCACTTTATATTGCCTCCTATGATAAAGAACTTTATTATGCAGTCTGTCGCTTTTATATCTTCCTCATCACAGGTTCGTACAAAGCTTATTTTCCACACACTAATAGATCATACATATTAGAGAGCATTTTTTATTGCTTGCACCGATGACAACTTACTTGAAGGATCTTATTCAATCCATAGGTAGGTATGGTGGACTCTCATGGCAAAACTGGGTTGGAGGTTTATGGATGCACAAGTAGTATCTCTACTTGGTGCGGGAGTTTTGGCTTATATGAGGTGGAAGCAATCATCACATGCTAAGGGATCTCTAATCATATAACATTGTTTGGAACCAAGCAAACACAATTCATTCTGTTGTCTTCCTTGTCCAACATCTACTCCTAAGCATGTAATAGTTTGGTGAGTGCTCACAATTGTAAAAAGTGTCTAAGATGATATATTTATATGTGAACCTCTCTTTCCATATTACTTCTTATTAATTGCAACAATGACTGAGGTCTATGTTGATTTATTCTCAACAAGTTTCAATCATCATACGTGTCATAAGTGAAGTTATCACTTTCCATTAGATCGTCTCATGATATTTCATGTTATCGTTCTTTTCATACTATTGATCATGGCACAAAGCAAAGCCCTTGACTAAGATACTCTTTATTATATAGCTCGTAAGCTCGAATACATCGGGGGAGAGACAAAAGCAAAAGACTCAAACTAGAAACTAAAGACTTATTCCTCTAAAATAAGAAATATAAATTGAAAAGGAAAGAACTAAAACAAAGGTAAAAGCAAAAGATATAAAGGTGATACGATACGAGGGCAACTCCCCCAAGCTTGGCAGAAGCCAAGGAGATTGCCCATACCAATGCTTTTGGTGGTGATGGTGGTGTTATTGGAGCAGTCTTGAGCTTGTCTAATTTCCACTTGAGCAAAAAGTTTTGCTCCCTTAGATTGTCATTTTCCTCCTCAAGTTTCAAAACTCTATGGCAAAGCTCCTGCTTACTCTCCTGCACGAAACGAGAAGGGATAAACAAGGTCTTAGGCTTCTTCCTATGGTCTGGGAGGCTTGACTTCTTGAACTCCACATGGGTGTTTGCAGGTTGAGGTAAAGGACCCTCCTCTTCATCGTAACTTGTTTTCTCCTTCCCTTTGGGCTCATAGTCCTCTTCCTCATCAGTGGTCCAGCCATAAGGTTCCAAGTCCCCATAGAACTTGGGGTTAGCAAGGTAGTCAGCCACATAGCTCTCTCCCTCTGAATCTTGAGAAGACATCTTGACCTAGATCTGCGGCAGAACAAGCTCGAAACGAAAACAGCGATACGGAGATCAAAACCTTCGGGCAACTATATATTGATTTTTCTGGGCCACAAGGAGTCCTCTGCAAGAAAACGGAGTCCGGCAGGCACACGAGGTGCACACAAGCTTGCTCTCCGCCACTAGGGGGGTAAGGGGCGGTGGCAGGGCTTGTTGCCGCCTCGTTCGCTCTCCAGACTGCTTTTTATTTTTCTAATTTTCCAAAAATTCCAAAACAGAAGAAATTTCCTATTGGAAAAGTATCAGAGTCCAATTTCTTACCGAAACAGATACATCTTCGTTTTCAAGGTCTGAAACAGGCTGATAAACATCCCTTATGTACTCCTGTGGAGTTATGACATTGATGATATTGTTCTCAACATTTATGGGAGTACCAGAGATGTAATGCTTGATTCTTTTCCCATTTACCACTCTAGGAAAATTTCCTTCCGTGTTATTAATTTTGATGGCACCGGAACGATATACTTCCTCGATAACATAGGGACCTTCCCATTTAGAGAGAAGCTTGCCTGCAAAGAATCTCAAACGAGAATTGTATAGCAAGACATAATCACCTACATTGAACTCTCGTTTCTGTATTTATTTGTCGTGCCGTCTCTTAACCTTTTCCTTGAACAACCTGGCATTCTCGTATGCCTGGGCTCTCCATTCATCAAACGAGCTGATATCAAACTACCGCTTCTCACCGGCAAGTTTGAAATCAAAGTTGAGCTCTTTGACTGCCCAATAAGCTTTGTGTTCCAGCTCAAGAGGTAAATGACAGGCCTTACCATAAACCATTTTATACGGTGACATGCCCATGGGATTCTTATAAGCAGTCCTATAAGCCCATAGTGCATCGTCAAGTTTGCTAGACTAGTTCTTTCGAGATCTATTGACGGTCTTTTGTAGGATCAACTTGATCTCCCTATTACTCAACTCCACTTGACCATTAGAATGAGGATGATAAGGAGATGCAACTCTATGGTTGACATCATACTTAGCTAGTATCTTGTTGAAAACACCATGAATGAAGTGTGAACCGCCATCAGTCATCAAGTATCTAGGGACTCCAAATCTTGGGAATATGACTTCTTTAAGCATCTTAATAGAGGTGTGGTGATCAGCATTTTTAGTGGGGATAGCTTCTACCCACTTAGTAACATAATCCATAGCAACTAAGATGTGAGTGTACCCATTGGAACTCAGGAAGGGTCCCATATAATCAAAGCCCCACACATCAAATGGTTCAATGACAAGTGAATAGTTCATAGGCATCTCTTGACGCTTACTGATGTTCCCTATCCTTTGGCATTCGTCACAAGACAAGACAAACTTACGAGCATCCTTGAAGAGAGTGGGCCATTAGAAACCTGATTGCAATACCTTATGGGCAGTTCTATCTCCAACATTGTGTCCTCCGTAGGCTTCGGAATGACACTTCCGCAGGATCTGTCCCGGTTCATGTTCAGGCACACAACGTCTAATAACACCATCTACTCCTTCCTTATAAAGGTGAGGATCATCCCAAAAGTAGTGTCTCAAATCAAAGAAGAATTTCTTCTTTTGTTGATAGGTGAAACTGGGTGGTATGTATTTGGCTACGATATAGTTTGCATAATCGGCATACCACGGTGCACTAAGTGAAGTGCGGATGACATTTAGTTGCTCATGAGGAAAGTTGTCATCAGTAGGTAGTGGGTCATCAAGGACATTCTCTAGCCTAGACAAGTTATCTGCTACAGGGTTATCAGCACCCTTTTGGTCAACGACGTGCAAATCAAATTCCTGTAGCAGGAGAACCCATCTGATCAGCCTAGGCTTAGCGTCCTTCTTCTCCATGAGGTACTTAATATCAGCATGATCAGAGTGAATAGTGACTTTGGAGTCGACTATGTATGATCTGAACTTTTCACATGCAAACACGACTGCTAAAAATTCCTTCTCCATAGTGGCATAGTTTCTTTGGGCACTGTTTAGAGTTTTACTAGCATAGTGAATGACATTCAACTTCTTGTCAACTCTTTGTCCTAGAACAACACCAACAGCATAATCACTAGCGTCGCACATGATTTCAAAGGGCAAGTTCCAGTCAGGTGGTTGAACAATAGGTGCGGTTATCAAAGCCTTCTTAAGTATTTCAAAGGCTTCCTCACAATCCTCATCGAAAACAAAAGGAACATCCTTCTGCAACAGGTTGGTAAGAGGCCTAGAAATCTTAGAGAAGTCTTTAATGAACCTTCTATAGAAACCAGCATGACCTAGGAAACTTCGTATACCTGTGATATCTGTGGTGCAAGGCATTTTCTCAATTTGCATCAACCTTAGCCTTATCAACTTCAGTGCCTCTCTCAGAAATTTTGTGTCCTAAGACGATACCTTCATTAACCATAAAGTGGCACTTCTCGCAATTCAAGACGAGGTTGGTTTCTTCGCATCTCTGTAAGACTCGATCAAGGTTGCTGATGCAATCATCAAAGGAAGACCCGTAAACGAAGAAGTCATCAATGAAAACCTCGACGATCTTTTCACAAAAGTCAGAGAATATAGCCATCATACATCTTTGGAAGGTGGCAGGTGCATTACATAAGCCAAAAGGAATACGTCTATAAGCAAAGGTACCGAAAGGGCAGGTGAAAGTGGTTTTCTCTTGATCAGATTGTGCAACGGGTATTTGCGAGAAACCTGAATAACCATCTAGAAAGCAGAAGTGTGTGTGTTTTGATAGCCTTTCTAACATTTGGTCGATGAATAGCAAAGGATAATGACCTTTCCTGGTTGCCTTGTTCAGTTTCCAGAAGTCTATCACCATTCTATAGTCGGTAATAATCCTTTGTGGGATTAGTTCATCCTTATCATTAGGAACGACGGTGATACCTCCCTTCTTAGGTACGCAATGTACTAGACTTACCCAATCACTATGAGCAATAGGATAAATGATTCCTGCTTCCATAAGCTTTAATATTTCTTTTCTAACAACCTCTTTCATCTTAGGATTTAATCTCCTTTGATGATCAGCCACTGGTTTAAAGTCAGGATCGGTTTTAATCTTGTGCTGACATAGAGTAGGACTAATACCCTTAAGATCATCAAGAGTATATCCAATAGCAGCGCGGTGCTTCCTCAGAGTTTTTAGTAACTTCTTCTCTTCGCACTCTGAGAGGAGAGCACTAATAATGACAGGATATATATCCTTCTCATCAAGATAGGCATACTTAAGAATATCGGGCAACTTTTTAAGCTCGAACACAGGATCACCCTTTGCTGGGGGAGGATACCCAAGCAGTTCAACAGGAAGATTATTCTTGAGAATAGGATATTGTTCTAAGACAATTTTATCTATCTCATCTCTCTCCTCCATATGCATATCATTTTCATGCTCAAGCAGATATTGCTCTAAAGGATCCGTAGGAGGTATGACAATAGAGGCAAGAGCAATGATTTCATCCCTACCAGACGACTCTCTTTCATGGGATTGTCTTCCAAACATGGAGAAGTTAAATTCATGAGACACACCCTCGAAACAAACTGTGATAGTATGCTTAATGCAATCCATGTGAGCATTGACAGTGTTGAGAAAGGGTCTATCGAATATGATGGGACAAAAGCTATCTTGTGCAGTACCAAGGACGAGGAAATCAGTAGGATACTTCGCCTTACCACATAGGACTTCTACGTCTCTCACAATTCCCAGAGGGCAGATAGTGTCTCTATTAGCTAGCGTAATAGTGACATCAATGGGTTCTAACTCAGCAGGTGCAATCTCATCCTTGATTTCATCATATACAGAACGGGGTATTGCACTAACACTAGCTCCCATATCACATAAGCCATGGTAACAGTGATCTCCTATCTTCACAGAAACAACGGGCAGGCCAACTACAGGTCCGTGTTTGTCTTTCTCGTGGGGTTTAGCAATTCTAGCGGAGTCCTCACAGAATTTGATAACATGCCCGTCTATCTCTTCGGCTAAGAGATCTTTGATAATAGCAACCCTAGGTTCGACTCTCATTTCCTCAGGGGGTGAAAGTGGTCTAATTTAACCCCTACGTATCACAGTTGGAGCTTTAGAATAATCCTTTATCCTAGCAGGGCATGGTGGCTTCTCAGTGTAAGCACAAGGAACAAGAGGATCACTAAAAGCAATGACTTTCTCCTCAACTATATTGGTTTTGGCTATGTTGCTTTCTACAGGAGGATGATATTTAAACCACTTATCTTTGGGAAGATCAACATGAGCAGCAAATGATTCACATAGAGAGGCTACTATCTCAGAGTCAAGTCCATACTTAGCGCTAAAATATCTAGAAGTGTTTGTCTCAACGAAAGATTTAACGCAATCAAACTGGAAATTCATACCTGACTCCTTACCTTCCTCCAGCTCCAATCTTCAGAGTTGCGTTTGATTCTCTCCAATAAGTTCCACTTGTGATCAATATCCTTCTTCATAAAAGAACCAACACAAGAAGTGTCACACATGGTACGATCTTTTTGAGAAAGCCGAGCATAAAAGTTTTGAGTGATGATTTCTCTCGAGAGTTCATGATTGGGGCATGAATATAGCATTAATTTAAGCCTCCCCCAAGATTGAGCTATGGTTCCCCTGTCACGAGGCCAAAAGTTACAAATAAAGTTCCGATCACGATGTACTAAATGCATCTGATAGAACTTTTGATGAAATTCTAATTTCAACCGATTGTAGCCCCATGATCCAGTATCATCACATAGCCTATACCATGTCAACGCCTTATCCTTCAAAGATAAAGGAAAGACTTTCTTATTTACCTCATCCTCGGGCAAACCTGCAAGCTTAAATAAACCACAAACTTCATCTACATAGATTAGATGCAAGTCTGGATGTGAAGATCCATCTCCTGTGAAAGGATTAGCCAGCAGTTTCTCAAGCATACCCGAAGGAATTTCATAAAATATATTTTCAGTTGGTACCTCAGGTCGAGGATCAACTCCTCGTGCTTCCGTTCGTGGTGAAGATACCCTGAACAAACTCCTCAAAGGAACAGTTTCCATATTGACAAGTGACAATAAATTTCAGCACGGTATAGAAATGTTTCCTTACCAATTTCCACTTACCAAAGGCGCTTCACTCCCCGGCAACGGCGCCAGAAAAGAGTCTTGATGACCCACAAGTATAGGGGACCAATCGTAGTCCTTTCTATAAGTAAGAGTGTCGAACCCAACGAGGAGCAGAAGGCTCTGATAAGCGGATTTCAGCAAGGTAATAACTGCAAGCACTGAAAGTAGCGGTAACAAGTGATTGTGTAGCGAGGAGAAACATAGCAAGCAAAGAGTAACAAGTAACAAGTAGTAGCAATGGTGCAGAAAGTGGACCAATCCCTTTTGTAGCAAGGGACAAGCCTCAACAAAGTCTTATAGGAGGAAAAACGCTCCCGAGGACACACAGGAATTTCTGTCATGCTAGTTTCATCATGTTCATATGATTCGCGTTTGTTATTTTGATAGTTTGATATGTGGGTGGACCAGCGCTTGGGTATTGCGCTTACTTGGACAAGCATCCCACTTATGATTAACCTCTCTTGCAAGCATCTGCAACTACAAAGAAGAATTAAGACAAAGTCTAACCATAGCATTAAACTAGTGGATCCAAGTCAGCCCCTCACGAAGCAACGCATTAACTGGGGTTTAATCTTCTATCACTACAGCAACCCATCATCTACTTACTACTTCCCAATGCCTTCCTCTAGGCCCAAATATGGTGAAGTGTTATGTAGTCGACATTCACATAACACCACTAGAGGAAAAGACAACATACAGCATATCAAAATACCGAACGAATATCAAATTCACATGACTATTATTAACATGACTTATCCCATGTCCTCAGGAACAAAAGTAACTACTCACAAAACATAATCATAATCATGATTAGAGGTGTAATGAATAGCATCAAGGATCTGAACATAAACTCTTCCACCAAGTAATCAAACTAGCATCAACTACAAAGAGTAATCAACACTACTAACAACCTTACAAGTACTAATCGAAGTTGCGAGACAAAGATTGGTTACAAGAGATGAACTAGGGATTGGAGAAGAGATGGTGCTGATGAAGATGTTGATGAAGATGCCTCCCCTCCGACGAGAGGAGTGTTGGTGATGACGATGGCGACGATTCCCCCCTCCGGGAGGGAAGTTTCCCTCGCAGGATCGTCCTGCCGGAGCTTTAGATTGGATCTGCTCAAGTTCCGCCTCGTGGCGGCGGCGAAACCACGAAAAATCTCTCTCTTGGATTTTTCTGGACCAGGACGCTTCATATAGAAAAAGAGGGGGGGGGGCTAGTGGGCCGTTAGGGAGCCCACAAGCCCCCACTCCGCCACCAGGGGGGTGGCGGTGTCAGGGCTTGTGGCGCCCTGGCAGCCCCCTCCGGTAGTTCTTTCGCCCAGTATTTTTTATATAATCCAGAAAAAATCCATGTAACTTTTCAGGGCATTTGGAGATGTGTAGAATAGTGGACTAGGATTTGCTCCTTTTCCAGTCCAGAATTCCAGCTGCCTGAATTCTCCCTCTTCAAATAAACCTTGCAAAATAAGAGAGAAAAGGCATAAATATGGTACCACAAGTAATATAACAGCCCGAAAAGCAATAAATATCAACATGACAGCATGATGCAAAATGGATGTATCAATTCCTCGCCAAGATGCGCCCAGAAGGTAGCACCTCCTAGTGCCATCTCAGCGGAGCCCAGTCCCGCACATGCTGGGGCCTATCAAGCAGGTGGTCGCCACCGAGTCTGCGACGAGGATGCGGGATGGGCATCGTCCACGTCGACAACAATTTCTACAACTATTTAAAGCCCTACTATTTAAAAAATAAATCTGGAATTAATATATGTTGTTGATGATTTGTTTGCAAATTCCAATTTAATTAGGTACAATGGGCAGGAATAGAGAAAAAATTTGTGAAAGCTTTCACTCATATTTTACCACACAAAAAAAGAAAAACTTTGACTCAACCATCCAAAAGAAAACTAACTCATATGTACAAAAAAATTTGGACTCAAATTTTAACATATATAGAGGAGAAAGGGTGTCCCCACGTTATATACCAGAAGATGCCCCCCACATTGTTGCGGGAATATTATGAAATATATTTCAAAGATATTGATTTTATGCAAATAAGAATGTTTGGAGAAATAATATGAAATGTAAAACTAAAATACATATGGTTTATTGTGTTTGATTATTGTATTTTTTAAATATTGCCAGGTAGACGAGGAGCTCACCAGGACCGATGGGCTCGGGGCGGTGAGCACGACGGGCTCAGGGGGAGGCGACGACGACGACGGGCTCACGGCGGCGACGACGACGGGCTTGGGGCGACGACGACGGGCTCCGGGGCGACGACGACGACGACGGGCTCGGGGCAGCGACGACGACGGGCTCAAGGCGACGACGACGGGCTCGGGGGCGACGGTGACGGACTCGGGGCGGCGATAGCGACGTGCTCCTGGGTGGTGACGACTACGGGCTTGGGGACGTCGGAGACGATGGGGAGGACTGAATCGGGGTCGGCCACAACGACGAGGACTGGCTCGGGGGCGGAGTGATCTCTCACAGCCTGACGGCGTCGGGACAAATGGGAGAGGTTGGTGGAAATTTCAACAAATCCCGCCCTATATGAGAAAACCTTTGGTCCCGGTTCGAGGCACCAACCGGGACCAATGACACCCTTTCGTCATGTTGGTGCTGCAAACCAGGACTAAAGGTCAATTTTCAACAGCCCAAAGGGCGGGAAGAAGAGACCTTTAGTCCCGGTTTGTGCCACCAGCCGACACGAAAGGGTGTCATTGGTCCCGGTTGGTGCCACCAACCGACACAAAAGACATGTGCCTGCCACAGCCGCAGTGCGGTTGGATGTTTAGTCTCACCTCGCTAGCCAAGAGAGCTCAGGAGTGGTTTATAAGCGCTGGTGCGCACACCCTGTCAAACTCCTCTCAAATGCAGGCTTCCGGGTCTAATCTGTCACTGTGTGTGGGCCTATTTGGCCTTCTGCGGGCCTGAATCCCGACACAACTATCTGGTTGGGTTTCTAGTCGTATTGAGGCCGTGGTGGCCTAGTAGGTGGAGTTTTTTTAAATCTAGTTATTTTGTTTCGTTTTATTTTGTGAATAACTTTACTACTTTATTTATTTTATTTTGTGAACAACTTTACTAAAAAATAGATTTTTGAGTGATTCTTTTTCCTCCTATTTAATATTACTGTGTTTTACCATTATATTCAATATGAGTGTTTAATCAAAAACTCATGTGTTACAAAAGGGATTTCATTTTTTAGAACTTATTTGAACTCCAGAATTTTTGTGTGTTCAAAATGCACCATTCAAGGCGACATCATCAATTTTCAAAACTTTCTGAGTTCATTTGGTATTTTTCATGCATTTACTAATATTTTTGAGCTAAATGACCCAGAAATTGAAAAGCACTACAAATGAACTCTGAATAGGTGGAAAGTTGGCATGGTATCATCATTTCACCCACATAGCATGTGCTAAAAAGTTGAGAGGGTTGCGGCAAAAACTGGATGTAGTTCGTGTACAAATCGGACAATCTCTTTCGAGGTATCAGGGTTTCTTACGAAAACTCATGTGTTACATAAGGGGTTTCATTTTTTTGAAGTTATTTCAACTCAAGACTTTTTGTGTGTTCAAAATGCACCATTCAAGGCCACATCATCAATTTTCAACACTTTCTGAGTTCATTTGGTATTTTTCATGCATTTACTAAAAGTTTGACCTAAATGACCCAGAAACTAAAAAGCACTACAAATGAACTCTGAATAGGTTGACAGTTGGCATGGTATCATCATTTCACCCACATAGCATGTGTTAAAAAGTTGAGAGGGTTGCAGCAAAAACTGGATGCACTTCGTGTACAAATCGGACAATCTCTTTCGAAGTATTAGGGTTTCTTACAAAAACTCATGTGTTACAAAAGGGATTTCATTTCTTTTGAAGTTATTTGAACTGAAGACTTTTTGTGTGTTAAAAATGCACAATTCAAGGCCACATCATCAATTTTAAACACTTTATGAGTTCATTTGGTATTTTTCATGCATTTACTGATTTTTTAAGCTAAATTACCCAGAAATTGAAAATCACTACAAATGAACTTTGAATAGGTTGAAAGTTGGCATGGTATCATCATTTCACCCACATAGCATGTGCTAAAAATTTGAGAGGGTTGCGGCAAAAACTGGATGCATTTCGTGTACAAATCGGACAATCCCTTTCGAAGTATCAAGGTTTCTTACGAAAACTCATCTGTTACAAAAGGGATTTCGTTTTGTTGAACTTATTTGAACTCAACACTTTTTGTGTGTTCAAAATGCAATATTCTAGGCCACATCAGCGTACTTTGCAAATTGTCCTCTAGACCAAATTTGGCAGCGTACTCCTCGTCATACTTTGGGAATTTTGTGTGTTCATCTAGACCAAAATGCACTTTGTGTGCTCATACTTTGGGAATTTGGTCTTAATATCAGCATACTCCTCGTCGAGCAAGGCGACTGTCATATGAGCCATCGAAGTCCTGTCATGTTCAAGCTTGAATTTTTCTTGGATATCAATGTGTCAGTCAGCTGGTATCTCAATACCGAAGCTATGCCTCATCTTTAGCTTGTTGTTCCTTATGTCAACGCTAGCAAAACGTATGCCGATGCGAAGGAAGTCCATGAGTTGTCAACAATTCTTGTCACTATTGCAATAACAACAAATTAAAATGGAACAAATTTTACATACTACTGCAACAAGGAAAAATGTTTCACTACAACTAAAGAGAAATTTATCTTTAGGATTCAAATGGAACATATTGCTATCCTATGCAATTTTCATATCCTAGGAATTGATTAAGAAACCATAAATTAAATATGACATATATATATATTCCCCCACGGTTTTGAAAATATGCAACAAGTAAAATTGTTTCACTACAACTCAAGAGAAATTGATCTTTATAGGATTCCAATGGAACATATTGCTATCCTATGCAAGAAACCCTCAACTAACTATCCAATGAAACATATATAGAAACTGCATATTGCTATCCAATGGAACCTAGAGAGATCACTATATGCAATTTTCATAACCTTGGATCAAAGAACACCGTGGAAAATTGTTTCAATACAACTAAAGAGTAATTGATCTTTATAGGATTCCAATGGAACATATTCCTATCCTATGCAATTTTCATATCCTATGAATTGATCAAGAAACCTTCAATTAACTATCCAATGGAACATATATAGAAACTGCATATTGCTATCCGATGGAACCTAGAGAGATCACTATATGCAATTTTCATAACCTTGGATCAAATAAAGCGTCAAAACATACCTCGCCCATTGGAACATCAAGACATAGAGTTTGAAACATAGTTGGATGATGGCAACACCTTGTTGATTGGACGTGTACTCCAGATCAAGTCCCAAGAATTGCTCATGCTCCTCCGTAGTGTCAAGCCATCCCTCCAACTGTCTAAGAAAATGCGGCACGTCCCTAAAGTCGTTCGTATACACGGCATCGAGTTTGGTCTTGCCATGTGCGAGCACCTCTCCGAAGCGAGTTGTTGGCATGGTGGAAGAAGAGAAGGGAAGAAGAGAGGGGAAGAAGAGAGGAGAGCAAGAGAGGAGAAGTACACAGAATGGCGAGAGACTCTGCTTCGGTTGTGCTTTCATCGCTGGAAACGATGCGGGAGGCAAACCATTTGGGCCTTTAGTCCCAGGTTTAGCCACCAACCGGGACTAAAGGGTGATATGAACGGTTGCCACCACCACTTAGCCCCGGTTTGATCCACCAACCGGGACTAAAGGGGGATACAAACGGTCCACCTAGTCCCGGTTTGATCCACCAACCGGGACTAAAGGGGGATACAAACGGTTCATGTATAGAACCGGCCTATTGGTACCGGTTCGTGTACGGAACTGGAACCAAAGGGGTGACACGAACCAGGACCAATGGCCCACGATGCCCGACCGATGCCCTGGCCTCACGAACCGGGACCAATGACACCATAGGTCCCGGTTTGGTGTGTACCGGGACTAATGGGAGTGCAGGCTCTAGACCAAAGCCCTCTTCTCTACTAGTGTATGTTGAACCAATTTGAAGTGACTCAAGTGCTCTTGTTTCGTTTGTGAAGTTTTGGTTGAAAATCATGAATTTGAATATTGTGAGGAAGTGTTAAAATAAGAAATTTATAAAGTGATTCATGTTATCTCCTTGAATGAAAAGCGTGATTGCAATGATGTTATTCTAAATTCGATTAATGTCAATTATCCTAATAATATGAAAAACCAGAATCTTGGGGATGTCAATTTTGTCATCTCCACTACTCATTGTAATGATCGTGACTGGGGTGATGCTTTCTTATGATCTTGAAAATTTATTTAATCCTCATGATGAATATGATATTGATAATAATGTTTGCACTAGAATTGAAAGTGGTTTTGGGACAGTGTCACCTTTAGGTAATAATGATCCCACTATTTTGGAGAATTATCTATCTCTTGAATTTTTGATAAAAGTGGGTTTGAAGAGGTCATGACTATATTTAATGTTAATCCCACTATCTTGGAAGATTGTAAGACTTTTATGCATGTGGATCATGAAGAGAATATTTTATGTGATAGATATATTGTTGAATTTGAATATGATACTACATGTGATTATTATGAGATAGGGAAATATGCTTATAGAACTATTCATGTTACTAAATTACATCTCTTCATGTTGAGATTGATATTGTTTCTTTCTTCTTCCATTCATATGTTAGACATTTCTTGTCTTGATAATTTGTTTTCTTATAAATTGCTTATGCATAGGAAGTATGTTAGACTTAAATATGTTTATCTTATGCTACATGATGCCCTCTTTGTGTTTCAACTACTATCTTTCATGTGAGCATCCATAAAATCTCAAGCCTATCTTAATGGTTATAAAGAAAGAGCTTGTTGGGAGGCAACCCAATGAATAGAATTTAATTTTCACTTTTTATTTCCGTTCTTGAGTGTTTGAACAATTATGCTACTGTTATAATTGTGTTTTTATGTCTTATTTAATGTTTGTGCCAAGTAAATCCTTTGGGATCATGTGGAGTGTTACTTGCTTTAATCCTATGGAAAAACATAAACTATTGCATCGAGTAGAAAAATCCTAAAACTAACAGAAACATAAAAATTGTTTGAATGTTTCACACAAGATTAATATACAAATTCCCTATGTTTTCCTAATTTTTTAGAATTTTTGGAGTTACATAAGTATGGAAATTTTTTGAATCTTTACAGAGTGTTCTGTTTTTGATAGATTCTGTTTTCTTTGCGTTATGTGCTTGTTTTGATGATTCTATGATTAGTATCGGGGGTATAAGCCATGGTAAAATTAGAATACAGTAGGTATAATGCAAAAACAAAATTGGAACTGGTTTTCAACAGTACCTAAAGTAAAGTTTGATTTTCTTATACTAACGGATCTCACGAACATTTTATTGAGTTTTGTGTGATTGAAGTTTTCAAGTTTTGAGTGAGATCACGATGGATGAAGGAATAATGAGTGATAAAAGCCTAACCTTGGGGATGCCCCGTGGCATCCCAAGGTAATATCTAAGGGGTATGAAGCAACTAAGATGGGGATGCCCTAGAAGGCATCCCCTGTTTCTTCTAACAACCATCGGTAATTTTACTTGGAGCTATATTTTTATTCGTCACGTATCATGAGTTTTGCTTGGAGCGTCTTGTATCAATCATTTACCTACTCAAGGACGAGTATGAATTAAGCTAGGGGATGCTGATACGTCCTCAACGTATTTATAATTTATGAAGTATTCATGCCATTTTTGCCTATGTTTACAATAATTTTATATGGTTTTGATGCACTTTATATGAATTATGTAAAACTAACTTGGACTGACGTTGTTCTCAAAATAATTACCATGGTGTTGTTTTTGTGCAAAAAATGAAAGTTGCCGGAATCACCCAAAACTTTTCTATAATTTTTCTAGACGAAATAAGCAATATTGGAGCGAAAAACCACTACAGGGGATCCACCTATGGGCCACAAGCCACTAGGGGACACACCTAGGTCGCGCCCAGATGGCCACGTGTCTCCATTTGGCATGATTCCAACGCTGAAAGATCATATATATAACAGAAACCCAAGAAATAAAGAGAGAACTTCCGCTCCACTGCCGCAACTCTGTGTATCGATAAAAACCTATCTGGATCCTTTCTAGTATCCTGTCGGAGAGGGGAAATCATCTCCGGTGGCCATATTCACAATCCCGGCGGAGGCCATGACGAGGAGGGAGTAGTATTGGGGAACGTTGCATGGGAAACAAAAAATTCCTACGCACACGAAGACCTATCATGGTGATGTTCATCTACGAGAGGGAGATCGGATCCACATACCCTTGTAGATCGCTAAGCGGGAAGCGTTAAGAAACGCGGTTGATGTAGTGGAACAGCTTTGTGATTCAAATCACCATCGTCCCACGATCCGTCCCGATAGCACCGAACGGACGGCACCTCCGCGTTCAGCACACTAATGACCCACAAGTATAGGGGATCAATCGTAGTCCTTTCGATAAGTAAGAGTGTCGAACCCAACGAGGAGCAGAAGGATCTGACAAGTGGTTTTCAGCAAGGTAAAATCTGCAAGCACTGAAATTATCGGTAACAAGTGATTGTGTGGTGACATGATTCGTAACAAGCAACAAGTAACAAAAGTAGCAACGGTGCAGCAAAGTGGCCCAATCCCTTTTGTAGCAAGGGACAAGCCTGGACAAAGTCTCATAGGAGGAAAAACGCTCCCGAGGACACACGATTTTTTTGTCATGCTAGTTTTCATCATGTTCATATGATTCGCGTTCGTTACTTTGATAGTTTGATATGTGGGTGGACCGGCGCTTGGGTACTGCCCTTACTTGGACAAGCATACCACTTATGATTAACCCCTCTCGCAAGCATCCACAACTACGAAAGAAGAATTAAGACAAAGTCTAACCATAGCATTAAACTAGTGGATCCAAATCAGCCCCTTACGAAGCAACATATAAACTAGGGTTTAAGCTTCTGTCACTCTAGCAACCCATCATCTACTTACTACTTGCCAATGACTTCCTCTAGGCCTAAATAGTGGTGAAGTGTTATGTAGTCGACGTTCACATAACACCACTAGAGGAAAAACAACATACACAACATCAAATTACTGAACGAATACCAAATTCACATGACTACTATTAGCATGACTTATCCCATGTCCTCAGGAACAAAAGTAACTACTCACAAAGCATAATCATATTCATGACCAGAGAGGTAATGAGTAGCATCAAGGATCTGAACATAAACTATTCCACCAAGTAATCCAACTAGCATCAACTATAAAGAGTAATTAACACTACTAGCAACCTTACAAGTACCAATCAGAGTCGCGAGACGGAGATTGGTTACATGTAATGAACTAGTGTTTGGAGATGAGATGGTGCTGATGAAGATGTTGATGGTGATGAGTCCCCTCCGATGAGAGGAGTGTTGGTGATGACGATGGTGACGATTTCCCCCTCTGCGAGGGAAGTTTCCCCGGCAGGATCGTCCTGTCGGTGCTCTTGATTGGTTATGCTCAATTTCCGCCTCGTGGCAGCGGCGAATCCTCCGAAAATCCTCCTCCTGATTTTTTTCCAGATGAAACCCTTCTTGTAGCCAAAGGGGGGAGCCAGAGGGCCAGCTGGGTGCCCACAAGCCCCCTAGGCACGGCTAGGGGGGTGGTCGCGCCTAACAGGCTTGTGGCCACCTGTTGGCACCCCTCTGGCATTTCTTCGGCCCAGTATTTTATATAAATCCCGAAAAAATCCTCGTTGATTTTTACGGCGTTTGGAGTTGCGCAGAATAGGTATCTCAAACTTGCTCCTTTTTCAGGCCAGAATTCCATCTCCCGGCATTCTCCCTCTTCATGTAAACCTTGCAAAATAAGAGAGAAAAGGCATAAGTATTGTGCCGTGGAGTGAAATAACAGCCCAAGAAGCGATAAATATCAACATGAAAACATGATGAAAATGGACGTATCAACTCCCCCGAGCTTAGACCTTGCTTGTCCTCAAGCGAAAGCCTAGCTCAATAAATATGTCCACATGGTTAGGGAGAGAGGTGTCGACAAAACAAGATATGAACATGCATGAATCATGATCATGATCAGAACAGCAATACCAACGTATAATCTCTCATGCTAAAGTTATAATTCCTTCACAAAGTAAAGTATGGATCATGAACCTTACCGAGAAGTAACAACTGATAGCTTTTCTCATTGAAGCAATTGCAATTTATCACAATATCATAAAGAGTCAAATAAGAGCTTGTAAAGCAAATCCACATACTCAATCATCTTTTCATTCTCTACAATTGCTACAACTCACGTGGTACTCATGAGATCAAAGTTTCAGCTGGACACAGAGAAAGATAGGAGCTTATAGTTTCGCCTCCCAACTGCTTACTGCTACGGCAACAAAAGTTCTTCCCCGGCACTCGTGCTAGAGATCCTTCTGTCGTCTCTTGGGCTTGCGTTGGTTCTACCCTTGAAGAGGAAAGGGTGATGCATCACAGGAGCAGTGAGTATTTCCCTCAGTTTTGAGAACCAAGGTATCAATCCAGTAGGAGAATCTTGTCAAGTCCAGAGTACTTGCGCAAACACAAAAGAGCTTGCACCCAACGCTATAAAGGATTTGGCAATCCCTTCAAGCTTGTTTGCAAAGTGAGATCTGAAGGCGGAAAGTGCAATGAAGTAAAAAGTGTAAGGCTAAAAATATGGTGTGTAGTAGACCCTGGGGGCCATAGTGTTCACTAGAGGCTTCTCTCAAAATAGCAAGTATTACGGTGGGTGAACAAATTTCTGTCGGGTAATTGATAGAACCGCGCAAAGTCATGACGATATCTAAGGCAATGATCATACATATAGGCATCACGTCCGAGACAAGTAAACCGATACTTTCTGCATCTACTACTATTACTCCACACATCGACCGCTATCCAGCATGCATCTAGTGTATTGAGTTCATGACGAACAGAGTAACGCCTTAAGCAAGATGACATGATGTAGCGGGATAATCTCAAACCAATGATGAAAACTCCATCTTTTTACCCTTGATGGCAACAACACGATATGTGCCTCGCTACCCCTTCTGTCACTGGGTGAGGTCACCCCACGGTATGAACCCGAAACCAAGCACTTCTCCCATTGCAAGAATCATAGATCTAGTTGGCCAGACAAAACCCACAACTCGAAGAGAATTACAAGGATACGAAATCATGCATAAGAGAGATTAGAAGAAACTAAAATAAGGTTCATAGATAATCTGATCATAAATCCACAATTCATCGCATCTCGATAAACACAGCACGAAAGAAGATTACATCGGATAGATCTCCATGAAGATCATGGAGAACATTGTATTGAAGATCCAAGAGAGAGAAGAAGCCATCTAGTTACTAGCTATCGACCCGTAGGTCTATGGTGAACTATGCACGCATCATCGGAAAGGTCATGTTGTTGAGACATAAGCTTGCGGCGGCGGAAAAGTACTTTCGATGATCTCCTGATTTTTTGTGGAATTTTTGGGGATATATAGGCGCAAAACCTAGGGCTGAGGTGGCCCAGGGAGCCTACAAGCCTCGACGGCGTGGGCCCCCCTGGCTGCGCCATGAGGGCTTGTGGGGTCCCTGAGGACCCCCTGCCTTGGTTCTCAAGTCTCCCGATCTTCTTCCGTTCCGGAAAAAAATCTTTTCGGAAGTTTCATTCCGTTTGGAATCCATTCAAAATCCTCCTCTAAAATGGGTCAAAACACATGGAAAAAACAGAAACTCGCACTTGGCACAGAGTTAATAAGTTAGTCCCAAAAAATATATAAAAGGCATGCAAAACATCCAAAGTTTGACAAGATAATAGCATGAAACCATAAAAATTATAGATACGTTGGAGACGTATCAAGCATCGCCAAGCTTAACTCCTGCTCGTCCTCTAGTAGGGAAGTGATAAAGAATGAATGTTTGATGTGGAAAGCTACCTAGCATAGTTTTCCTTTGCAACTTCTTTCACGTGACATGAATGTTCAGATCCGTAAGATTCGAAACAATAGTTTGCTATTGACATGAAAACAATAATACTTCAAGCAAACTAGCAAGGTAATCATGAAATTTCAAAATAACAAGGCCAAGGAAAGTTTTCCCTACAGAATCACATAGTCTGGCTATGCTCCATCATCCGCACACAACTAATGTAAATCATGCACAACCCCGGTATTGGCCAAGTAATTGTTTTCGCACTCTTACTGTCTCAAACTTTTTATAACTATCACGCAATACATGAGCGCGAGCCATGGATATAACACTATAAGTGGAATAGAGTGTGGTGGTGGTTGTGAGACAAAAAAGGAGGAGATGGTCACATTGACTCGGCGTATCAAAAGGCTATGGAGATGCCCATTAATAGATATCAAAGTGAATGAGTAGGGATTGCCATACAAGAGATGCACTAGAGCTATAAGTATGTGAAAGCTCAAAAGGAGAACTAGTGGGTGTGCATCCAACTTCCTTGCTCACGAAGACCTAGGGCAATTTTGAGGAAGCCCATCATTGGAATATACAAGCCAAGTTATATAATGAAGATTCCCACTAGCATATGGTAGTGACAAAGCAATAAGCTCTCAATCATGAAGAACATGGTGCTATTATGAAGCACAAGTGTGGAAAAAGATAGTAGCATTGTCCCTTCTCTCTTTGTCTCTCCCTTTTTTTTGGGCTCTTAGGCCTCTTTTTTTCTCTTTTTTTTGGGCTCTTTGGCCTCTTTTTTTTTATTTCCTCACATGGGATAATGCTCTAATGATGATCATGACACTTTTATTTACTCACAGCTCAAAGCTTAGAACGATGATGACTCTATAAGAAATGCCTCCGGTAGTGTACCGGGACGTGCAATGACCTAGCATGGTGTATGACATTGAAACATCTCGCTAGCTATCTTACGATCATGCAAGGGCAATATGAGAGTGACGGCACAAGTCATGAGACGGAACGGTGGGAGTTGCATGGCAATATATCTCGGGATGGCTATGAAAATGCCATAGTAGGTAGGTATGGTGGCTGTTTTGAGGAAGGCATATGGTGAGTTTGTGGAAAAGTACTTTCAATGATCTCCTAATATTTTGTGGAAAAGTACTTTCAATGATCTCCTAATATTTTGAGGAAGGCATATGGTGAGTTTTGAGGAAGGCATATGGTGAGAGGTCATGGTGTTGAGACAGAAGCTTGCGGCGGCGGAAAAGTACTTTCAATGATCTCCTAATATTTTGTGGAATTTTTGGGGATATATAGGCGCAAAACCTAGGGCAGAGGTGGCCCAGGGAGCCCACAAGCTTGGTCGATGCGGGGCCCCCCTTGGCCGCGCCATGAGGGCTTGTGGGGTCCCTGAGGACCCCCTCCCTTGGTTCTCAAGTCTCCCGATCGTCTTCCGTTCCGGAAAAAATCTTTTCGGAAGTTTTATTCCGTTTGGACTCCGTTCAAAATCCTCCTCTGAAAGGGGACAAAAACATGGAAAAAACAGGAACTGGCACTTGGCACTGAGTTAATAAGTTAGTCCAAAAATATATAAAAGGCATGCAAAACATTCAAAGGTTGACAAGATAATAGCATGAAGCCATCAAAAATTATAGATACGTCGGAGACGTATCACTTACCTCAAGGGTAATGTCAACAATAATAATTCATGAGTACTTAGTTCCAAGTTGACATATGAATATAGATCTTTCCCAAGCATATCACGTTAGCCAAGATAAAGGCGAAACAGGGAATTGGTGAATATCACCATGACTCTTTCAAGGGCAAAAAGTAAAGGTAGAAGATAGGCCCTTCGCAGAGGGAAGCAGAGGTTGTCTTGCGCTTTTGAGGTTTAGATGTGTGTTCTCTTAGTGCAGAGGAACGTCACTTTATATTGCCTCCTGTGATAAAGAACTTTATTATGCAGTCTGTCGCTTTTATGTCCTCCTCATCACAGGTTCGTACAAAGCTTGTTTTCCACACACTAGTAGATCATACATATTAGGGAGAAATTTTTATTGCTTGCACCGACGACAACTTACTTCAGGGATCATATTCAATCCATAGGTAGGCATGGTGGACACTCATGGCAAAACTAGGTTGAAGGTTTATGGATGCACAAGTAGTATCTCTACTTGCTGCGGGAGTTTTGGCTAATATGATGTGGAAGCAATCCTCACATGCTAAGGGATCTCTAATCATATAGCATTGTTCGGAACCAAGCAAACACAATTCATTATGTTGTCTTCCTTGTCCAACATCTACTTCTAGGCATGCAATAGTTTAGTGAGTGTTCACAATCATAGATGGTGTCAAAGATGATATATTTATATGTGAACCTCTCCTTCTTTATCACTTCCTATTGATTGCAACAATGACCAAGTTCTACGTTTGTCTACCCTTAACAAGTTTCAATCATCATTCTTTTTATATGTGAAACCATCACATCCCATAAGATCATTACATGATCTTTCATGCTTTTGTTCTTTTCTCAATCTATTGATCATGGCAAGAGGCAAAGCCCTTCAACTAAGACACTCTTTATTATATGGCTCACGAGCTTGAATACATCGGGGGTGACACAAAGCAAAACTCAAGACTAAACACTAAGACTTTATTCTACTAGATAAAGAGAAAACTGAAAAGGAGCAAACTAAAACAAGAGTAAAGGCAAAAGATGTGATGGTGATACGATACCGGGGCAACTCCCCCAAGCTTGGCACAAGCCAAGGGGATTGCCCATACCCATGGTCAGTTGTCTTCCTTTAGAGGTGATGGTGGTGGAGTTATTGCAGAGGTCTTGAGCTTGTTTAATTTCCACTTGAGCATAAAATTTTGCTCCCTCAGATCATCATTTTCCTCTTCAAGCTTCAACACCCTTTGGCATAATTCCTGCTTACTCTCCTGCAAGAAACGAGAAGGGATAAACAAAGTTTTAGGCTTCTTCCTTGAGTTAGGGAGGCTCGACTTCTTGAACTCCACATGCGTGTGTCCAGGTTGAGGTAGAGGAGCCTCCTCTTCATCGGAACTTGTTTGTTCCTTCCCCTTGTTTCTTCCTCATCAGTGGACCAGCCATAAGGATCCAAGTCCCCATAGATCTTGGGGTGAGCAAGGTAATTTGTCACATAGCTCTCCCCCCTGAATCTTTAGAAGACATCTTGGTCTAAATCTGCGGCAGAAAACAGGCTCCAAACAAAAACAGAGGAACTTTGCATGATACAAGGGTGAGACCTTTCGGGAGAATATATAATGATTTTTTGCAGACCAGAAGGAGTACTCTGCACGAAAACGGAGTCCGGGAGGCACACGAGGTGGCCACAAGCCCCCCAGGCGCGGCCTGAGGGTGGGTCTGCGCCGGGCAAGCTTGTCGCCTCCTCGCGCGCTTTCCGGACTACTTCCAATTTTTGTAATTTTTTTAAATATTCCAAAACGGAGAAAAAATTCCTAGTAGATAAGTTTTGGAGTTTGTTTTCTTACCGAATCACATACCTCTTCGTTTTCGTAGTCTGAAATAGGCTGATAATCATCCCTTAGGTATTCTTCCGAAGTTATGGTATTGATAATATTGCTTTCAACATTTATGGGAGTACCTGAGAGGTAATACTTGATTCTCTGCCCATTTACCACTCTCGGACAATTACCTTCCGTGTTGTTGATCTTGATAGCACCGGAACGATATACTTCCTCAACAATACAGGGACCTTCCCATTTAGAGAAAAGCTTGCGTGCAAAAAATCTTAAACGAGAATTATATAGCCAGACATAATCACCTACATTGAACTCACGCTTTTGTATCCTTTTATCGTGCCACCTCTTAACCTTTTCTTTGAACAATTTGGCATTCTCATATGCCTGAGTTCTCCACTCATCAAGCGAGCTAATATCAAATAACCTCTTCTCACCAGCAAGTTTGACATCAAAGTTGAGCTCTTTGATTGCCCAATAGGCTTTATGCTCTAGCTCAAGAGGTAAATGACATGCTTTTCTGTCCACCATTTTGTACGGAGACATGCCCATGGGATTCTTATAGGCATTTCTATAAGCCCACGATGCATCATCGAGCTTCTTAGACCAATTCTTTCTAGACATGTTGACAGTTTTTTGCAGAATCAGTTTAATCTCACTATTGCTTAGCTCTACTTGACCATTGGACTAAGGTTGATAGGGAGACGCAATTCTATGGTTGACATCGTACTTAGCAAGCATTTTACGGAAAGCACCATGAATGAAATGTGAACCACCATCGGTCATTAGATATCTAGGGACTCCAAATCTAGGGAAAATAACTTCTTTAAGCATCCTGATAGAGGTGTTGTGATCAGTACTACTAGTGGGGATAGCTTCTACCCACTTAGTGACATTGTGACGCCCTCGGTTTAATCGTACGCTAATCATACATGCAAATGCGTAAGATCGAACTCAAGGACTCACGGGAAGATATCACAGCACAACACTAGACACAAATAAAACAATATCAGCTTCATATTACAAGCCAGGGGCCTCGAGGGCTAGAATACGGAAGCTTGATAAACACACGAGTCATCGGAAGCAACAACATCTAAGTACAGACATAAAACATGGGGTGCCTTAGTGAAGGCTAGCACAAAAGATAAAACGATCGAACGAGGCGAGACCTCCTGCCTGGGAACCTCCTAACTACTCCTAGTCTTCAGCGGCCTCCATGTAGTAGTAGGCACCGTCGGGGTAGCATTCGTCGTCGGCGGGGACTTCCATCTCCTGGGCTACATCATCTGGTCGCAGCAACGGAACCAGGGGACAAAGGGGAAGCAAAGCAGAGGTGAGTACTCATCCAAAGTACTCGCAAGTCTTACATCAAAACTATCCCAAGTATGCATCAGTATCAAAGAAGGGGGTGGTTACATGTGGATTGACTGCAGCAATGCGAGAATAGAGAGAGAAAGCCTAGTCCTATCGAATACTAACATCTTCAGGGTCTTGTAGCAATAGACGAGAATAGAGCAAGGTAACACAATTAATAGTCATATTGTTGCAGCAATATTAAAGTGAGGTCACGCCCAGAGATTCTCCCTCAACTCCCTACGAGGAAGCAATCCCGAGGCAACTAATTCCAGTTAAGTAACAATTGTAGTTGTATAAGATCAGGGCACAAGTCCAAGTCATCCTGTAACCGTGGACACGGCTATTCGAATAGTTAATTTTCATCCCTGCAGGGGTGCACCACATGTCCCGACGCGCTCGTTAACACTATGGCCGGACACACTTTTCTGGGTCCTGCCCGGCCTCTGAATATCGACATGTCGCAGCCCCACCTAAGCTCAGCAGAGAGGACAACCCGTCATTCTAAATCCTAAGTGCAAAGGGTTCGTGGGCCCATTTCACCTTCGCGCTCCTGCATGATGCGAGGGCAGCCGACGTCAGTACTAGCACCCCTTAATCAAAACCGCGATGCATCTCGGGACCACTCGGGCGAGCACCGCTACATCGCTGACGTCTGAAGAGCTTCGGTTGATACCGCGACGTCAAGTACCCGTAATTCTTCCCACGCAGACGGTTAGTGCGAAAAGGTCTCCGACCAACCCAGATCAAATACCCAAATCCATTAACATTTTAATTAGTCCATCGACACAATCTCGCGAGAATCCACCCGTCTTAACAACTAATCACCAATGATCCTAGTAACATGGACGAGTAACTGTGTGGTTGTAACATCGGGGGGAATCCGAGGTATCACCCTTGTTGGATTCCGAACGATGTATCCGTCAAGGTGGGCTTAGAGGAATCACCCTCGGGGGTCCCAGACTTGAGGGGTTGCACGATAGAGGCATCGTTGAGAATGGTGAAAGAGGAATCACCCTTGATAACCACAATCGTCTAGCTATACTACAGAGATATCATTAGGAGTACTTAGCGAGGTGTCACCCTCGGTACCCGATAGTATCTTTGTAGAGACGTACAACTAAGGGGGGTGTATGTGCTGTGTTGGGTCTGGCTCGTCGATCAGGGATCGAGATTTGAAATCAAGCGGGGCAACTGGACTACGGGGTCAGACGGGATGACTACTCCACCTATACTAAGAATATTAAAGGTACAGTGCTGAAAGTAGCAGTTCATCCAAAATAGGCTATGCATTACATATAGGAGCTAACTACAACAGTAGCAAAAATACTAATGCAAGCAGTAGGAAGAAAGACATAGGTGATATAGGAATGATCAAGGGGGGTTTTCTTGCCTTGCTGCTCTGCGGCAAAAGGCTGGTCGACAGGGTCGTAGATGTACCCGACAGCAGCATCAGTATCGGGGTCTACCGGTAAGAAGAGGGGGAAGAAACAATAAATAATAGCAACGGTGCAACACAATGCATGACATGGCAAGATGGAGGCTAGACATGAGCTAATGCGGCAACATCTGTCATAGACGGGTCGGAAGAATATCTGACGATATTTTCTGGGTCTCGGGCTACTACCGGTCAGACTGGAAATGATGGAAATGTTCCACGATTTCTATGCTAGGGACGCGTGACTAACGAATGGACCGTGTATCCGGGTTCGTCTCGTTCTGCTAATCAACTTTCATGTTGAAAATATTTTGAACTGACTTACAGATTGTTTTATATTAATTTTTAATGTTTTATTCAATAATTCGGAATTAAAAACAGATTTCAATAATTAAATTAAATACTATTATGACATCAGCATGATGTCATGCTGACATCAGCAGTTGACTGGTCAACTGACCAGTGGGTCCCGAGCATCATAGACACAAGTTTTTAATTAAGATTAAATAGTAATTAATCAGATTAATTTTGTGGGGGACCCACGTGTCATACTCTAAATAATTAATTAATATATCTATTTATTTATTTAATAAAAACATATTTTTGTTTTTATATTTTCATTTTCATTTTTCTCAAAATAGGGTGTGGGGCCTCCTTGTCATAGACAGCGGGGTGGGTTGGCCCACCGGTAAGTGGCTTAGGGCACATACACACAAAACATCAAGTATTTCTCCACATACCTACATACATAAATACATACATACGTGCATCTCATACATACAAAATACATACGCAATACATAATTTTATTTTTATTTACACCTAAACTCTCTCACTCTCTCTCTCCAAGCTCTGTGTTAAACAACAAAGAACTCTCAAACTCTCAACCTCACAGAGAGAGAGAGAGGAACATCTCCAACATCGCCTATTCGATCCTAACGGCTTCGGAACGGAGCGCCGTTTGCCGGAATGGAACCGGGACGGTGCGAGGAAGGAGATGGTGGGAGCCCGAAAATGGGCTCACCGACGTTGACGAGAGGGCCCCGTGAAGCCGGAGTTCTCGGGAGGCGGAGGAGAAGGCGAGGAGGAGGACGAGGCGGTGACGATGGTGGCGCGGTTCCGGTGAGGATGGTGCCAGCGAGGGTCGCCGGAGACCACGGCCGGCGGAGGTGAGGCAGGGCCGCCGGATCCAGTCCGGAGGAGGGCCGGCGCTCGGATCGGGCCGCCGAGGAGCTCCGGCCGACGCGGGTCGGTGCTCCGTCGGGGAGGCGCAGGGGGAGGGTCGCCAGCGGGGTTGGGGGTCCAGGGGTGCGCAATGGGGGCCACTGGCAGGAGGGAGCGCAGGGGAGGCCTCGGCCGGATTGAGGTGGGAGGCTCGGTGGGGTTCCTGGGGCTGGTCGGTGGGATCTCGTAGGTGGAGGAAGGCTCGAGAGGAGAGGATCGACGCGGTTGGTGTGTTACCGGTAGGTGGGGTTGGCCCGGTGCCTCGAGGGGATGGGGAGGGTTGCGTCGGTCGGTGGGGTTGGTGGGGTGTACCGAGAGAGGGTGAGAGGCCGAGGGGGTAGGTGGGGGTTGGGGTTTCGTGGGGGTGGGAGGGATTTGGCGAGCGATAGGTGGGGTGGGGTGACCGAGAGGAGGGTGGCCTCGCGGGGGGGGGGGGGGGGGCTCGTGGGTGGCGGCGGCCAAGGGAAACGAGGGGAAGGGGGGTCTCGGCTAGGGTTGCCCCTCCTGGGGGCTTTATACCCGAGGGAGGGGTGAGGTGAATGGGGATGGCCTGGTTGGGCCACTTTTGGCCGAGTTGTGCTAGGGGGGCTTTTTTTCTTTTTCTTTTTCTTTTTTTCTTATTATTATTTATTATTATTATTTTATTTTATTTACTTTCTTTTACAATTTATTATATATATTCTTAATACTTTCTTTTATTTACTTATTTTCATTTACTATATTTCCTTTATTTATTTTATTTAAAGCTCCTCTTTTAAATATATTGGGATTACCAATAATTCCAAAAGTGCCCGATTCACTTTTATACTTTGCTAGGTAATCTTCATAACTCCCATGACATTTTCATTTCAATAACCGAAATCTTTTCTCGTTCGACTTTAACTTTAAGATCCAAATTTTGATTTGGTTTCAACTAACACGAGATCATTGATATAATTAACGGTGACGTGGCATCATTAGTGCGGGATCACTGTCGCTTAATTACAATCGTCACTATAGAAAAAGTCGAGGATCTCACAATTCTCCCCTACTAACAAGAATTCTCGTCCCGAGAATTAAGAGGTAGAAGGAAAAGTTTGGGGTATTCATCACGAAGATGATCCTCGCGTTCCCAAGTGGCTTTATCTTTACAATGATTTGACCACTGCACCTTAAGGAACTTGGTAACTTTGCGACGAGTCTTACGTTCAGCTTGGTCGAGAATGCGGACCGGATGCTCCTTATAAGAGAGGTCTTGTTGCAGCTCAAGCATACCACGATCCACTGGTCGAATAGGCTAGTTGAAGCAGCGGCGGAGCTGAGAAACATGGAAGACATCGTGAACCTAAGAAAGGTTCGCCGGCAGTTCCAATTGATAAGCCACTCTTCCACGTCTTTCGAGAACAGTGAAAGGACCAATGTATCGAGGAGCTAACTTGCCCTTGATCCCGAAATGGTGTGCACCTCTCATTGGTGCGACACGAAGATAAGCCTTTTCGCCAGGTTTATAGACTAGATCTTGATGATGACGGTCATACTGACTCTTCTGACGAGACTGAGCAGCCTTCAGATTCTCATGAATAATGCGGACTTGATCTTCGGCATGTTGAATAATATCCGGACCGAAGAGTGATCGTTCCCCAGTTTCTAACCAATTCAGAGGAGTTCGACACCTTCGTCCATACAATACTTCGAAAGGGGCCATCTTCAGACTAGCTTGATAGCTATTGTTGTAAGAGAACTCGGCATACGGGAGAGATTCCTCCCATTTCTTACCGAAAGAAATGACACAAGCTCGAAGCATGTCCTCGAGAATTTGGTTGACTCGTTCAACTTGTCCCTGGGATTGAGGATGAAATGCAGTGTTGAAGGACAGATGAGTCCCCATAGCCTTCTGAAAACTTTCCCAGAATTTTGAAGTGAACAAGCTGCCACGGTCCGAACTGATTACCAACGGAATACCGTGAAGTGAAACAACCCTTGACATATAAAGATATGCCAGTTGACTAGCATTAATTGTTTCTTTCACGTCCAGGAAATGTGCAACTTTGGATAGTCGATCAATGGCGACAAGAATAGCATCATTACCTTTCTGAGATTTGGGAAAACCAGTGACAAAGTCCATTTCAACATGGTCCCATTTCCGCTGAGGAATAGAGATAGGTTGTAGAGTTCCAGCAGGCTTTTGATGTTCTCCTTTGATACGCCGGCATATATCACATTCTGCCACATAGCATGCAATGTCTTGTTTCATATTGGGCCACCAGAATCTTTGCCGGATGTCTTGGTACATCTTGGTACTACCCGGGTGAATAGACAATGGTGTGTCGTGAGCTTCTTTCATCACCTCTCCGGTCATCCTGATATTTTCCTTCTTATTTTGGACGAATAGGCGACCCTTGATGTACAAGGTTCCATCTTCAGCAACAGTGAAAAAGGAGGGTTTACCCTTTGCAATATAGTTCTTAATCCTGTCGACATCATTGTCAAAGCCTTGCAGATTCTTTATGGAGCCCACAAGATCTGGTTCAACAACTATGTTACCGAGGGAACCCTGATTAACAACACGAAGGTTCATCTTTTGACACTCTTCAGGAGGGGGAACAAGGTAACCCTGAGGAACAATATGGAGGTTCAGCTTACGGAATTCCTCTTGCAGACGATCGTGAACCTTATGAACCTGGAGGTGGTTGCAGTATGATTTGCGACTCAAGGCATCAGCCATTACGTTAGCCTTGCCAGGGGTATGTGATATACTACAGTCAAAATCTGCTATACGCTCCATCCATCTTTGTTGACGTAGATTAAGCTCAGGCTGAGTGAACAAGTACTTCAGACTTTGATGGTCGTTGTAGATTTCACAGCGATTACCGACAAGGTATTGTCGCCATTCTTTCAGTGCATGAATAACTGCGGCAAGCTCGAGATCATGAACTGGGTAGTTCTCTTCATGAGCACGCAGTTGACGTGAAGCATAAGCAATCACCTTGCGATTCTGCATCAGGACACAACCTATTCCTTGACGAGAAGCGTCACAGTATATGAAAAAATCCCTTTTTGTATCCGAAGGAGCAAGTACTGGAGCGGATGCCAGTTTGTCCTTGAGTGCCTAGAAACTTTCCTGACTTTTATCAGTCCACTCATACTTAATACCTTTGTGAAGCAGGTTGGTTAAGGGCTTCGCAATCTTGGAGAAGTTCTCGACGAATCAACGGCAATAGTTGACGAGTTCGAGAAAACTTCTGACTTGCTTGACATTCTTCGAGGGAGTCCAGTCAAGAATAGCTTGAATTCGTTCGGGGTTGACTGCAATACCATCCTTGGAAATCACATGACCAAGGTAAGTCACTTCGTCTAGCCAGAATTCACATTTGGAATTCTTCGCATAGAGTTTATGCTCCCCGAGCTTATCCAGTACAAGACGAAGATGTTCGGCATGTTCCTCTTTATTCTTCGAAAATACCAGAATATCATCCAGATATACCACAAAGAATTTCTCGAGGTAGTCCATGAATATATAATTGATCAACCGAGAGAAGGTTGCCGGTGCATTGGTTAAGCCGAAGGAAATGACGGTGTACTCGTATGATCCATAACGAGTAACAAAGGCGGTCTTTGGAATATCCTCTTTGCGGACACGGATCTGGTGGTATCCCAACCTCAAGTCGAGTTTAGAGAAGACGGTGGAACCAGCAAGTTGATCATACAAATCATTTATCCGAGGGATAGGATATTTGTTCTGAACAGTGGCCTGGTTGATAGGACGATAGTCTTGAACCAATCGATTTGTCCCATCCTTCTTCTTAACAAAGAGAGAAGGTGCTCCCCAAGCAGAGGAACTCGGACGAATGAAACCCAGATGAAGCGAGTTGTCAATTTCTTGTTTAAGTTCAAGAAGTTCATGTGGCGGCATTTTATAAGGACGCTTGGCAATAGGAGTGGTACCGGGTACCAAGTCAATGACAAACTCGACAGCTCGAGCAGGGGGAATCCCCAGAAGTTCTTCCGGAAAGACATCTTGGAATTCTCAGACCACATTGGGGTAGACCATGGAGGGTCGGCGTTGGCCCGAGGGGGTGTTTACAACTATTGGGACGTCCATCTCTTCGTACTTAATGCCATGCATGAATGCAAAATTTTCTAACATAAAGGAATGCGATGCTCGTGTATCAAACAATACAGAAGCAGGTACTGAGATAACGAGAAGTGTACCCATCATGGTGGTAGGCTGGTCTTGAGCTTGACCCATATCAATGTTGTTGGCCAGACCACGAACATAAGCAGGCTTAGCGTTGAAGTTGCGGTTCTGGTTGTTGCCACTGCTAGTTGAGGGAAGTGTCAGCTGATTCAGATTCTATCTACAGTCTCTAGCACAGTTACCTGGACGGCCACACTTGAAGCACAGCTCGTCCTCGGGACGGGAAGGAGGAAATCAAGGCGGTGGAGCTGGAAGCCTCGGCTGCCTAGGTGGTGGAGGAGGCAGGCGAGGTGCAGCATAGGACGGCCTCGGAGCAGGAGCAGGTGCATGGTACATGTTGTTGGGAATCCAGATCTTCCGCTTCTGTGTAGATGAGTGATGTTTGATGTGTATCCCTTGCAACGGCGCCAGAAATAGTTGTGTCGACGGCACCAGGAATCCTTCAGCTACGGCTATGCCTTAAGGGACTTCCTAGGCAAGTATGCAAAGGATTTCCCCCGTGGCCTTGGAGCTTTGTGTTAGTGTTCCCTCGAAGTGGAAAGGGTGATGTAGCACAGCGACGGTAAGTATTTCCCTCAGTTTGAGAACCAAGGTATCAATCCGGTGGAAGCGTATCTCAAGATCCTACACAAACACAAAAGCTTGCACCCAACGCTATGAAGGGGTTGTCAATCCCTTATAGATTGTTTGCCAAGTGAGAACTAAAAGCAACAAAGTAACAAAACAAAGTAATAGCGGAGATGTAAACGATGGATGTGAATAGACCCGGGGGCCATAGTGTTTACTAGTGGCTTCTCTCATGAAAGCAAGTAGACGGTGGGTGAACAAATTACTGTCGAGCAATTGATAGAATCGCGCAAAGTCATGACGATATCTATGCAATGATTATTTCTATAGGCATCACGTCCAAAACAAGTAGACCGATACTTTCTGGATCTACTACTATTACTCCACACGTCGACCGCTATCCAGCATGCATCTAGTGTATTAAGTCCATAAGAACAGAGTAACGCCTTAAGCAAGATGACATGATGTAGAGGGATAATCTCAAACCAATGATAAAAACCCCATCTTTTTACCCTTGATGGCAACTACTTGATGTGTGCCTTGCTGCCCCTACTATCACTGGGAAAGGTCACCACATGGTAGAACCCAAAACCAAGCACTTCTCCCATTGCAAGAATCATAGATCTAGTTGGCCAAACAAAACCCAAGACTCGGAGAGACTTACAAGGATTTCAAATCATGCATATAAGCAATCAGCAAAGACTCAAATATATATCATAGATAATCTGATCACTAATCCACAATTCATCGGATCTCGACAAACACACCGCCAATGAAGATTACATCGGATAGATCTCCATGAAGATCATGGAGAACTCTGTATTGAAGATCGAAGAGAGAGAAGAAGTCATCTAGCTATTAACTACGGACCCGTAGGTCTGAAATGAACTACTCACGAGTCATTGGAGGGGCGATGATGATGATGAAGAAGGCCTCCAACTCCAAAGTCCCATCCGACAGGACACCGGGAAGGGTCTCCAGATGAGATCTCGCGGAAACAGAAGCTTGCGGCGGCGGAAAAGTATTTTCGAGGCTGCCCTGATTTTTTGCAGAATATTTGGGAATTTATAGGCCAAAGACCTAGGTCAGGAGGCGGCCAGGGTGGCCACAAGCTTGCACACCGCCGCCTCCCCCTGGTGGCGTGGTGGGAGCTTGTCGGATCCCTGGAGCCCACCTGGCTTGGCCCAAAGGCCCCCTGGTCTTCTTCCGTTCAGGAAAAAATCATTTTGGGGTTTTTATTACGTTTGGACTCCGTTCCAAAATCAGATCTGAAAAGAGTAAAAAACACAGAAAAAACAGGAACTGGCACTTGGCACTGAATTAATAAGTTAGTCCCAAAAAAGTTATAAAAGGTACATAAAACAACCAAAGAATACAAGATAACAGCGTGAAACCATCAAAAATTATAGATACGTTTGAGACGTATCAAGAATCCCCAAGCTTAACTCATGCTCCTCCTCGACTAGGGAAGTGATAAGGATGAATTTTTGATGCTTTGATGCTACCTAGCATAGGTGTCCTTGGTAATTCCTCTTATGTGACGTGAATGTTCAGATCCATTAGATTCAAAACAATAGTTTGCTATTTACGTGGAAACAATAATAATTCAAGCAAACTAGCAAAGTAATCATGAACTTTCAAAATAACAAGGCCAAAAGAAAGTTATCCCTACAAAAGCATATAGTCTGGCTATGCTCTATCATCATTGCACAACGAATTTAAATCATGCACAACCCCGGTATTGGCCAAGTAATTGTTTCACACCTTTACTTTCTCAAACCTTTTCAACTCTCACGCAATACATGAGCGTGAGCCATGGTTATAGCACTATAGATGGTGTGGAATGTAGTGGAGGTTTCAAGACAAAAAAGGAGAAGATAGTCACATTAACTAGGCATATCAATGAGCTGTGGAGATGCTCATCAATAGATATCAATGTGAATGAGTAGGGATTGCCATACAAATGATGCACTAGAGCTACGAGTATGTGAAAGCTCTTAAAGAAAACTAGTGGGTGTGCATCCAACTTGCTTGCTCACGAAGACCTAAGGCAATTTTGAGGAAGCCTATCATTGGAATATACAAGCCAAGTTATATAATGAAAATTTCCCACTAGATATATGGTGGTGACAAAACAAGAGACTCTCAAGTGTGGAAAAAGTGGTAACATTGTCCCCTCTCTCTTTTTCTCTCATTTTTTTTATTTGGTGGGCTCTTTGGCCTCTTTTTTTTGTGGGCTTCTTTGGCCTCTTTTTTTTCCTCACATGGGACAATGCTCCATTAATGATGATCATCACACTTTCAACTCAAAACTTAGAGTAACGATGACTCTATATGGAATACCTTCGGTAGTGTACCGTAGCAATGATCTAGCATGGCATAGACATCAATGGAAACATCATGCTAGCTATCTTACGATCGTGCAAAGGCAAAGTAGACGTGGTGGCACATGTCATGGTGGTAGTTTCATGGCAGTATATCTCGGAATGACTTTGAAAGAGCCATAGTAGGTAGGTATCGTGGCTGTTTTGAGGGAGGCTAATGGTGGGTTTTGTGCAGCGGCGAAAATTGCATGGCACTAAGAAGATAGTGATGGTGGAAGGTGGTAGTGCATCTAAACCATGGACTCAACATTAGTCATGAAGAACTCACATACTTGTTGCACAAGTTTTAATAGTAATCGAAACAAAGCATTCGACGCATACTCCTAGGGGAAGGGTTGGTAGGTATAAACCATCGCGCGATCCCGACCGCCACGCAAAGGATGACAATCAATATACTAATCATGCCCAGATTTCATCACATAGCGGTTCACCATACGTGTATGCTACGGGAATCACTAACTTCAACACAAGTATTTCTAGATCCACAACACCTTACTAGCATGACTTCAATATTACCATAACCACAACTCAAAACTAATTGAGATGAATCAAACTTCTCTAACTATTCAATGCACATGAAGGTGGAAGTTTTCGTATCCCTTTGGATAACTACGCCTTTTGAGACTACTTTTAAAGCATAGATCAACTACCCAGCCACGCACCGCTGCGCTCTAAAAGATATAAGTGAAGCACATAGAGCAAAAGTATCTAGCTCAAAAGATATAAGTGAAGCACATGTGAGCTGAATTGTCTACCAAAAGATATAAGTGAAGCTCGACAAAATCACGGCGTGTGCATGTCTCTCTCTCTATGTGTGCAGCAAGTATGATTGTGACACAACAAAAATAAAAGACTCCTACGAAATAATACGCTCCAAGCAAAAACACACAATATGTGGTGAATAAAAATATAGCCCCAAGTAACGTTACCGATGGATTGAAGACGAGAGAGGGGATGCCTTCCCGGGGCATCCCCAAGCTTAGATTTTTACGACATCCTTGAATCTCTTGGGGTGCCTTGGGCATCCCCAAGATTGAGTTCTTGCTACTCTTTTATCTCTTTGTCCATAAGAACTTCACCCAAAACTTGAAAACTTCACAACACGAAACTTAAACAGAAACTCGTGATAACATTAGTACAAGAAACCAAACCACCACTTCCTTGGTACTGTAACAAACTTAAATTCTACTTGTGCTGATGCTGGGTTACTGTACTTTAAATCTTCCATGGCTAATACCCCCCGATACTGTCCATAGTTTCATCAAAATAAGAAACCAACACAACAAAAACAGAATCTGTTAACAGCAGACCAGTCTGTAGCAATATGGATATTTCCTATACCTCTGGTAATTCAACAATTATGAAACATTAAGACAGTCTGAAGAATTTGCGTAGAAATCAGAAGCAAAAAGAATCAACTCAAAAGCTCGTACATAACAAAAATGAAAATTCTTTTCGTGAGCATAAAGTTTCTGTCTTTTCCAGCATGACCAAACGATCATCCCCAAGACTAATCATAACGGTTTTGCTTGGCACAAACGCAAAAAAAACACAAAAAACACAATCATAACAGAATTATGAAAGTGTGGAAAACACAAAACAGAAAGAAAAAGGATAGATTCGATGGGTTGCCTCCCAACAAGCGCTTTTGTTTAACGCCCTTAGCTAGGCGAAAGTGATGGAATCACATATAGTCATCTTTGATGCTCAAACCATAGGTAGCATGATCATTTATCATCTTAAGATTTTTCATCTTTATTAGATGACTCACCACTAGCTCTAGGAACAAAACCAGGCTTGACAGTCTTTTTGAGAGTAATATTTGGAGTATTTTGCACAACAGCAAAAGCGGAACCCAAGTTGGTTATGACATCTTCTAATTTGCCAATTCTAGAAGAATCATTAACTATAAGTTCCTTCTCCTTTAAATTTTTCAAAAAGTTTTCCCACTTTGGATCCGTACTGAGTAATTTGATTGTGGATCTTTCTATCCAAACCCTCAATAAGTTCAACTGTGGCAATTTTGTTTTCAATAGCGTCGAGCCTTTGCATCACGTGTTCCAAGGTCAAGATAGTTCCATTAACCATGAGCGGGGGTGAGCCTACAAAATTAATGATATCTCTATAGGAGTCAACAGTATGGCCCCCCAAAAAGTTCCCGCCTACAATGGTATCAAGGATATACCTATTCCTAGGAGAAATTCCAACATAGAAACTACGAAGGAGGACGGTAGTGGATTGCTTACGAGTGGATCTACTTTGAGCATTGCAAATCCTGTACCAAGCGTCCTTCAAATTTTGTTCCTCATTCTGCCTGAAATTGAGAACTCCATTTTCAGGGGTGTCGTTTGGAGTGGTGGGTCTAGCCATTGATGGACTATCTCACACACAAACGAGCAGGAAGAGAAAGTGAAACGGGCAAAAGAGACAGCAAAAAGGAAAAAGAAAACGGCGAAGGCGAAAGGCGAATGAAAACGGCTAATGTGAACTGGGGGAGAGGAAAATGAGAGGCAACTGGCAACAAAAGTAAATGCAAGAGAAGAGTTTGTGAGACCTACTTGGATAGATCTTGTTTTCTCCTCCCCGGCAACGGCGCCAGAAATACTTCTGATGTTTGCTGTGTATCCCTTGCAACGGCGCTAGAAATAGTTGTGTTGGCGGCACCAGGAATCCTTCAGCTACGGCTACGGCTTAAGGGACTTCCTAGGCAAGTATGCAAAAGTTTTCCTCCGTGGCCTTGGAGCTTTGCGTTTGTGTTCCCTCGAAGCGGAAAGGGTGATGTAGCACAGCGACGGTAAGTATTTCCCTCAGTTTGAGAACCAAGGTATCAATCCGGCGGAAGAGTATCTCAAGATCCTACACAAACACAAAAGCTTGTACCCAACACTATGAAGGGGTTGTCAATCCCTTATAGATTGTTTGCCAAGTGAGAACTGAAAGCAACAAAGTAACAAAGCAAAGTAAAAGCGGAGATGTAAACGATGGATGTGAATAGATCCAGGGGCCGTAGTGTTTACTAGTGGCTTCTCTCATGAAAGCAAGTAGACGGTGGGTGAACAAATTATGGCGAGCAATTGATAGAACTGTGCAAAGTCGTGACATTATCTATGTAATGATTATTTCTATAGGCATCACGTCCAAAACAAGTAGACCGATACTTTCTGCATCTACTACTATTACTCCACACGTCGACCGCTATCCAGCATGCATCTAGTGTATTAAGTCCATAAGAACAGAGTAACGCCTTAAGCAAGAGGACGGGATGTAGAGGGATAATCTCAAACCACTGATAGAAACCCCATCTTTTTACCCTTGATGGAAACTACTTGATGTGTACCTTGCTGCCCCTACTGTCACTGGGAAAGGTCACCACATGGTAGAACCCAAAACCAAGCA
The DNA here is from genome assembly GCF_904849725.1 of Hordeum vulgare subsp. vulgare. Taxonomy (NCBI): domain Eukaryota; kingdom Viridiplantae; phylum Streptophyta; class Magnoliopsida; order Poales; family Poaceae; genus Hordeum; species Hordeum vulgare. Next base: position 142,644,287 of record NC_058519.1, on the reverse strand, counting down.
CTTTTCCCATTGCAAGAATCATAGATCTAGTTGGCCAAACAAAACCCAAGACTCGGAGAGACTTACAAGGATATCAAATCATGCATATAAGAAATCAGCAAAGACTCAAATATATATCATAGATAATCTGATCACAAATCTACAATTCATCGGATCTCGACAAACACACCGCCAAAGAAGATTACATCGGATAGATCTCCATGAAGATCATGGAGAACTTTGTATTGAAGATCCAAGAGAGAGAAGAAGCCATCAAGCTACTAACTACGGACCCGTAGGACTGAAGTGAACTACTCATGAGTCATTGGAGGGGCGATGATGATGAAGAAGAAGCCCTCCAACTCCAAAGTCCCCTCCGGCAAGGCGCCGGAAAGGGTCTCCAGATGAGATCTCGCGGAAACGGAAGCTTGCGACGGCGGAAAAGTATTTTCGAGGCTCCCCTGATTTTTTGCGGAATATTTGGCAATTTATAGGCCAAATACCTAGGTCAGGGGGCGGCCAGGGTGGCCACAAGCTTGCCCACCGCCGCCTCCCCCCTGGTGGCGTGGTGGGAGCTTGTGGGCTCCCTGGAGCCCACCTGGCTTGGCCCAAAGGCCCCCTGGTCTTCTTCCGTTCGGAAAAAAATCATTTCGGGGTTTTTATTCCGTTTGGACTCCGTTCCAAAATCAGATCTGGAAAGAGTCAAAAACACGGAGAAAACAAGAACTGGCACTTGGCACTGAATTAATAAGTTAGTCCCAAAAAAGATATAAAAGGTGCGTAAAACAACCAAAGAAGACAAGATAACAGCGTGTGATGGGGTTATAGTCCTAGGGTAGGGTTATAGTCCTGTCATGTAGATCCTACCCAAGGACTACCACTCACAAAGGACAAGGCCCTTAGTTAGTTCCGACTGAATTAAGGAGTCCCCATCATCCAGTCGGTAACAGGTCCTCGACCATCCAGTCGGAGATTAACATTCGGAGGATATCAAGCTAACCGACTGGATACCACGCGGTACATCGTAACCCCCCTGGAGGGAAACGGTCATACGTTTCCAGGTGCATTTATTAGCATTTAGGGCATATGTTACCTGTAACGTACACATTCAATCCCCACTACTCCACCCCTGTACCGGGACCGTTGTGGAGGGCAGCGCACTCTATATAAGCCACCCTCCCCCACTAGTAGAGGGGTTAGCAACTCATTGTATTCCATATTTCCACTCGACAACAAGCTCCCTGAGCACTGAGACGTAGGGCTATTACCTCCACCGCAGAGGAGCCTGAACTCATACATTCTCGCCGTAGCTAGGACTCTGCCCATCCTTTTCGTACCCTACAATCTACTGTCAGGCTTATACCCACGACAGTTGGCGCCCACCGTGGGGCAGGCGTCTAAGCGACTTCTGGCGAGTTTGCGACTACTTCCTTTCGTCATGTCGTCCGGTGGAGATTCGAGCATGGGTCACCAGATCTTCTTCGGCGCTCTCTCCTTCATCGTCGACGATTCGGCGTGGCTTCGAGATGCGCCCCTCGACGTCGAGGCGCTTCCCCGTTGCGGGGCTACGCACTTCCGTGCCGGCGCCCGCGGCATTCTTCTTCTCCAGCAGTCGGTTCCGGTGTCGACCTACACCACCGTCACGCGCCGCGTGAAGCGGTCCCGCCGTCCGCGGCTCCAATGTTGGGTGCAAGACGCCCAGGCGCGCCAGAATGCATCTTCACAAGTGGCGGTTTTAGAGTCAGTTGTGGTTGCCCCGCCGTCCCAGCGCTCGGGCTCGGTTCCGACTGATTTTCCTTCCGAGTACGCGGGTCGCGGGCCTGCAGCAGAAGTACAGATGGCCAATTCCCATGAAGACCCCCGTCAAGCTGACCGGAACAAGCACGAGATTGGCGAAGCGTTCGGCGCGCGTCGTCCAGCTCGCCATTCTGCCAGTCGGCACACTCAGTGGAGCAACGTGGAGCTGTTCCGCACACCCCTCCTCAACTTGGCTGCAGCTGCCAAGATAGCCGATTCCCTCCAGCCGACTGATTCAAAGGCTGGTAGAGGGATCGAGCAGATCCGAGCCGTGTTGCACACGGGGCAGCAGCAGAATTCGGTGGTCTCCCAGTCGCACAACAGGATATATAATAGTTATGTTCATGCGAATACGCATCGGTCGGTTCACAACCCAGGTTCCCATCAGCGGCACAGAGGAGGCAGCCGTTCCATAAATCACGAAGATCGCCGCCGTTCACTCACCCCTCCGCGGGGTGGGCCCTACGGGCCCCGACATCATGATGATCGGCGGTCAGTCGGTGACACCTACGACCCAAGGCCCGACGCAAGAGGGCATATCGCCCAGCGGAGGGTCGAGAGGGGCCGGGCCCACCGCGATGGTCGCGATATTGACCGTCCGAGTGGAAGCAGGGCCATCGTTTCTGGTCCCGAGTGTTTCAGTCGAGCCATCCGTTCGGCTGACATCCCTCCCAACTTCCGATTGGCGACGGGAATTAGCAAGTTTACAGGAGAGTCCAAGCCAGAAACGTGGCTGGATGACTACCGAGTGGCAGTCCAGATCGGAGGAGGGGACGACCATGTCGCCATGAAACACCTCCCTCTGATGCTCGACGGCTTGGCGCGAGCGTGGCTGAACCAATTGGCCCCCTCTAGCATCTACAGCTCGGCAGATCTGGCCCGGGTGTTCATCAGGACCTTCGAAGGGACGTGGAAGTGCCCTTCTGGCCTCGTGGAGCTCCAGCACTGCGTACAGAAACAGAACGAGCCCCTGCGCGACTTCATCCAGCGTTGGACAACTCTCTACCACACGGTGGAGAACGTCACCGAGCATCAAGCAGTCTGCTCCTTCAAGGCAGGCGTGCGGTACAGGGATCTGTACCTGAAGTTCGGCCGAACAGGCGACATCTCCATGAGCAAGATGATGGAGATAGCAACACGCTATGCAAATGACGAAGAAGAGGACCGCATCCGAAGCGGCAAGCACAAAACAGTCGCTGATGGAGATGGGGGCAACACTCGGAAGCAGAACTAGAAAGCTCCGACCGCTCCGCAAGCAGAAGCTGCAGCCGTAACCAATGCCAAGTTCAAGGGCAAAGAGAAGGCACAGTTCACCCCCAAGAAGAAGCAGTTCAAAAACCCCATCCTGGACCAGCCATGTCCGGTTCATACGAAGATGGATGAAGAGGGCAACCCCATATATGCGAAGCATACCACTCGACAGTGTCGCCTCCTGATCCAGGGGTTCAGCGAAGGGCAACCGAGTGAGAAGGGCCATGAACGGGATGAGGAGGATAAGGAGGATCCGTTCCCCCAAGTCCATGCAACCCTGATGATCTTTGCTGACGTCGAGAGCAAGAGCCGACTGAAGCTGGTGAACATGGCCACCCCTACCAACCCCAAGTTCCTCAAATGGTCTCAGACTGTGATCACTTTCGACCAGTCGGATCATCCGGCACATGTACCCACCCCGGGGAGACAGGCTCTAGTCGTCGACCTAGTGGTAGAAGGAGTCCGACTGCGCAAAGTCTTCATGGATGGCGGCAGCGGCTTGAACATCATGTACGCCGACACACTCAAGGGGATGGGCATCTCGATGTCAAAACTCAGCGAGAGCAGCATGCAGTTCCACGGAGTCGTCCCTGGACGGAAGGCCAAGTCACTTGGCCAGATCCCGTTGGACGTCGTTTTCGGCTCCGACAAGAACTTCCGCAAGGAAAAGCTGACGTTCGGAGTGGTTGACTTCCAGAGCGCTTATCACGCAATTCTGGGTCGCCCAGCGTATGCGCACTTCATGGCCCGTCCATGTTACGTATACCTGAAGCTGAAGATGCCAGGCCCGAAGGGTGTAATCACCATCACAGGCAATCGGCAGCGGGCTGAAGAGTGTCTGCAGCAGGGATCAAGAATCGCCGACCAGCAGATGGCCGTCCTCGAGCTGGACGAGTACAAGAAAACAGTCGACCCCAGCGACCTGATGCGCTCGAAGAAGCCAGCTTCAAAGTCTGCATTTCAGTCGGCGGGAGAGACGAAGAAGGTCACCAACCACCCGACGGAGGCCACTGCTGCCCCGACGAACATCTCCACCACCCTCGATCCTAAATAGGAAGCCGAGCTCACCCAATTCCTCCGTGAGAACTGGGACATCTTCGCATGGAAACCCTCTGACATGCCAGGTGTACCCAAGGAGTTGGCTGAGCACCGACTGCACGTGGATTCCACTGCTCGGCCTGTCCGAGAGCGCCTGCGCCGGTCCGCCGCGCACAAGAGGAAGGCAATCGAGGAAGAGGTGGCCAAGCTGTTGGCAGCCAACTTCATTCGTGAGGTTCACCACTCCAAGTGGCTCGCCAATGTTGTCATGGTGCCCAAGAAAGACAAGTCGCTCCGAATGTGCATCGACTTCAAGCATCTCAATAAGGTCTGCCCGAAAGACCATTTTCCGCTCCCCCGCATAGATCAAATTGCCGATTCGACTGCGGGTTGTGAGCGTCTGTCATTTCTTGATGCCTACTCGGGCTATCATCAGATCCGTCTGTATGGTCCCGATGAGATAAAAACAGCCTTCATCACCCCATTCGGGTGCTTCTGCTACATCACTATGCCATTCGGTTTGAGGAATGCAGGAGCTACATTTATGCGCATGATCCAAAAATGTCTCCTCGACCAGATCGGTCGGAATGTGGAGGCGTACATGGATGATATCGTAGTCAAGTCACGCAAAGGTTCCGACCTGCAGACTGACTTGGCAGAAACATTCGCCAACCTTCGTAGGTACGATATCAAGCTCAACCCCGCCAAATGTTCATTCGGCGTTCCCAGCGGAAAGTTACTCGGTTTCTTCATTTCCGAACAAGGGATCGATGTCAACCCCGAAAAGATCGGGACCATCATCCGAATGGAGAGGCCGGTCAGAATACACGACGTTCAACGGCTCAGAGGTTGCCTAGCGGCTTTGAGCAGGTTCATCAGTCGACTCGGCGAGAAAGCGCTTCCTCTGTACCGACTCATGAAGAAATCAGATACTTTCGAGTGGACAGATGAAGCCCAAGTCGCATTCGACGACCTCAAAGTCCTACTTTCCACCCAGCCGGTTCTTACTGCTCCGCTCAGTAAAGAGCCCCTTCTTCTGTATATCGCGGCTACAAATCAAGTCGTCAGTACTGTTCTTACAGTCGAACGAGAAGAAGAAGGCAAAGCATACAAAGTTCAGCAGCCAGTGTACTACGTCTCCGAGGTCCTGACTCCTTCCAAGCAGAGGTATCCCCACTATCAAAAGCTTATCTACGGGGTTTACATGACTGCGAAGAAGGTGGCCCATTATTTCCAAGACCACTCGGTGTCTGTCGTTTCTGATGCTCCATTGTCGGAAATTCTCCACAATCGAGACGCGTCAGGCCGAGTGGCGAAGTGGGCGATGGAGATGTTGTACTGTGACATCAAGTTAGAGGCCAAGAAAGCTATTAAGTCTCAAGCTCTGGCTGACTTAATAGCAGAATGGGTAGATCAACAGCAACCGACCCACATCTACTCGGCCCATTGGACAATGTTCTTCGATGGGTCCAAGATGTTGAATGGTTCCGGCGCTGGTGTTGTGATCATATCGCCAAAGGGCGACAAGCTCAACTACGTGCTATAGATACACTTCGATTCCTCCAACAACGAGGCAGAGTATGAAGCTCTCCTCTACGGGTTGCGTATGGCCATCTCACTCGGCGTTCGTCGCCTGATGGTCTAGGGCGATTCGGATTTGGTGGTCAATCAAGTGATGAAAGAGTGGGACGTCAGGAACCCCACCATGACTACATACTGCAATGCAGTGAGGAAGCTTGAGAAGAAGTTTGAAGGTCTAGAACTTCACCATGTTCCAAGACTGAAGAACCAAGCAGCTGATGAGTTGGCAAAACTCGGATCCACTCGGAGACCAGTCCCGAGTGACGTCTGCCTCGAGCACCTCCACCTTCCCTCAGTCAAAGAAGATCCTTTCACAGAGGAGCCAGTACAACCAAATAGTTCAACGGATCCGACTGAAGTCGATGTACCTGCTGTGGTTGACCTGGTCATGGAGATTCTTGCCGTCATCCCCGATTGGACTGTGCCGATCATTGCATATATCCTAAGGCAGGAACTACCAGAAGACGAAGCCCAGGCCAGGCAGATAGTCCGCAGGTCGAAGTCGTTCACTGTCATTGATGGCCAATTGTACAAAGAAAGTATCTCAGGCGTTCTTCAACGATGCATCTCCCCAGAGGAGGGGCAGCTGATTCTGCAGGATATTCACTCAGGGACCTGCGGTCATCACGCTTCTTCGAGAGCAATCGTCGCCAAGGCATTCAGGGCAGGTTTCTTCTGGCTGCAGGCTAACGAGATGGCTAAAGATATGGTTGACCGATGTGAGGGCTGCCAGTTCTACTCCAACAAGTCCCACAAGCCGACGTCTGCGTGGAAGACGATCCCTCTTGTGTGGCCGTTTGTCGTCTGGGGATTAGATACAGTCGGCCCATTCAAGACAGGCCAAGGTGGATACACACATCTGTTGGTGGCAGTCGACAAGTTCACAAAATGGATCGAAGCGAAGCCCATCAAGAAGCTCGACGCCTCAACAGCCGTCAAGTTTGTCAGGGACATCATCTTCAGATTCGGTGTACCTCACAGCATAATCACGGACAACGGGACAATCTTTGACTCGGACAGATTCAAAGGTTTCTGTACAAGCCAAGGCATCCGAGTTGATTTTGCTTCCATGGCGCATCCTCAGTCCAATGGACAAGCAGAGCAGGCAAACGGACTTATTTTGCAAGGTTTGAAGCCCCGACTCCTGCGAGAGATAGGACATGCCGCTGGTGCTTGGGTTACCGAGCTACCTTCAGTGCTTTGGCGACTTCGCACAACCCCGAAAAGATCTACAGGGCGATCACCGTTCTTCCTCGTTTATGGAGCAGAAGCGGTCCTTCCGAGTGACTTGCTTCACAATGCGCCATGAGTCGAACTCTTCTCCGAAGCCGAAGCAGAACAAGCAAGGCAAGACGGAGTGGATCTTTTAGAGGAGGAGCGCGAGATGGCACTGACTCGCTCAACCATTTATCAACAAGATCTGCGCGTTTTCACGCGCGACACGTCAGGAGTCGTACGTTCCAAGAAGGCGACCAGGTGCTCCGAGTAGATCAGCAAAGACCTCACAAGTTAGCTCCTGCCTGGGAAGGACCCTTCGTCATCTCCAAGGTGCTGAACAATGGGGCATACAGACTCTACAACGTCGACAGGGAGACAGACGGGCCGCGGGCATGGAACGGAGATCTCCTCAAACGCTTCTACACGTGACCGTCGACTGAAGCAATGTAAAGAACAAGTATTGGTGAAATAACATAAAGCAGATTGAGTTTTTTGCAGGTTCAAAGCTCTTTCGCGGTCGCAGACTCCGGTCTCAAAAAAAATGTAGCTGCGATCCTAAATCGCCTAAGTATTAACCTTCTTTGAGTGTGCACTTCACGTCACACTCGCGGGCTTAGCTGCGATCCAGAATCGCCTAAGTATTAACCTTCTCCGAGTGTGCACTTCACGTCACACTCGGAGACTTAGATGCGATCCAGAATCGCCTAAGTATTAACCTTCTTCGAGTGTGCACTTCACGTCACACTCGGGAGCTTAGCTGCGATCCAGAATCGCCTAAGTATTAACCTTCTCCGAGTGTGCACTTCACGTCACACTCGGAGGCTTAGCTGCGATCCAGAATCGCATAAGTTTTAACTTTCTCCGAGTGTGAACTTAACATCACACTCGGAGACTTAGCTGTGATCCAGAATCGCCTAAGTATTAACCTTCTCCGAGTGTGCACTTCACGTCACACTCGGGGGTTAGTTGCGATCCAGAATCGCCTAACTATTAACCTTCTTCGAGTGTGCACTTCACGTCACACTCGGGAGCTTAGCTGCGATCCAGAATCGCCTAAGTATTAACCTTCTCCGAGTGTGCACTTCACGTCACACTCGGAGGCTTAGCTGCGATCCAGAAGCGCCTAAGTTTTAACTTTCTCCGAGTGTGAACTTAACGTCACACTCGGGGACTTAGCTGCGATCCAGAATAACCTAAGTATAAACTTTCTCCGAGTGTGCACTTTACTTCACACTCGGGGGCTTAGCTGCGATCCAGAATCGCCTAAGTATAAACTTTCTCCGAGTGTGCACTTTACGTCACACTCGGGGGCTTAGCTGCGATCCAGAATCGCCTAAGTATAAGCTTTCTCCGAGTGTGCACTTAACGTCACGCTCGGGGACTTAGCTGCGATCCAGAATCGCCTAAGTATTACCTTTCTCCGAGTGTGCACTTAACGTCACACTCGGGGGCTTAGCTGCGATGCAGAATCGCCTAAGCACCCACATGCCTCCGACTGTTTCCTTCAGGTACACTCGGGTAATCGGAAATTCCATGGACCCTCAATGAGGCTCATGCAGATGTCAAGACAATTGACATGTTCCGAATGTTTGCCTTTGGCTTCACCAAGAAACGCCAAACAAAAACTCGAGTCAAAATTGCAACAGAAGAGCAAAAGATTCGATTCAAAGTTCAACCAAAGATAGTGGCTCGGTGTGGATCAAGCTTACACACACCGAAACAAGAATGTGACGGCCAACAGAAGTGGCCAAAGTTTCTTACAGATAAACACTCGGCATACCGAGGATAAAAGTGTTCTTACGCATCATCTGGATTAACACCAGGACTGGAGGGCTCTACGAACGTGTCCAGATCAATACCGTCGGCGATGCGGGTGGCACTTTCAAGGAAAGTTTCCATGAAGTCTTCGAAACGAAGTTTCTTCGTGTTGGCGACCTTCAACGACTTCAGTTTCTCCTCGCGCACCTCCTTGCAATGGACTCGGACCAGGGACAGAGCAACGTCTGCACCACAACGAGCTGTAGATTTCTGCCACGACTGCACTCGGTTCGGAATCTCCTCCAGTCGGGTCATCAGGTTCTCCATCTCCTGCCGCGACTCATCTTCTGGCCAAAGCTCCTTGTCGATTCGGCCGACGACTTCTCTCAGTCGACCGATGAAAGGACCAACTTTGCCCACGCGGATGTGCGCACGGAGCAGATCCCGATTGGCGTCCTCGCCGAGTGGAACGTTCTCAAGAATCGACCGCTCCACATCAGCCGCTTCAGCTTCAGCGTCAAAGCAAAAATCTGCGACAACAGGACAAGCATACAAATAAGCGCCGAGTGTGACGCGCATAACACAATCACTCAGAAAAAAGCAGGACATACCAGCCAGACGCGTCATCATCTGCCGAGCCCAATCGCTGACGTATTTCTCCTGTGCTCTGCACCGTTTGTTCAACATGTCCATTTGTCCCATCAGAGCAGTCCTTTGTTTCCCCATCTTTTCAACTTCTTCAGTCAACACCTTGTTCGCTTCACGCGCCTGCTCCAATGACTTCTCTCGTGCCGCCAGAGCATCCTTCATGCCAGCTATTGCAAGCAGCGCCGCATCAAGCTCACCAGCTAACTGATTCTTCTCCGCCCTGAGAGTCTCATAGGTTGTTCGCATTTCACAAGTTTTCTGCCAGCAAACACCAAGGGGCAATCAGAAAAGTCAACAATAAAAGTCTAAGTTCTACAGACCCCTGCCGACGCAAGCAGTCGACAGCGGTCTCGGGGACTACACCCAGTGGGTTCACTAAGAGTGACCCCACTGGCACGCAACTCAAGCAGGCCCGCCCTATTGAGATGCATGTTACCACCTACGCCTACGACGCGAATACTACCCGACCTGAGTACAAATTACTCTCGGGGACTCTTACAGTAAGTGCACTCCGAGTGCCACAACTACTCGCACTCGGTCATGTTATTTACAGACCTGACCAAAGCAAAGACAATATGTATAAAGACAACTGCCGGTGCAAGCACTCGACAGAAGTCTCGGGGACTACACCCACTGGGTTCACTCAGAGTGAACCCATTGCAAACAACAGAAACACCCAGTGGGTTACAAGAGAAAAGTAAATACTCACTAGCCCACTTACTCGGATATCATCCCGCAGCTCCAAGCTCCGCTGGTACAAGGACGCGACGGAGTCGTAGGCCCTCTTGGCTTCCCCAGCCATCAGCTCTGCCTGCACCATGGCTCCCTTGGCCGCTCCCACCTGCTCCTCCGGGAGACGCTAGATGTTGAACTCGACATTCGACGAGCCTGGCATCGTCGGAAGTTCTTGAGGCATCCCAAGGTCCGCTCCAGTCGGCACCTCAACCACCAGCGCCGGTTCAGTCGACGGCAGCGCCTCAGTCGGCGGCGAGAGCAGCAACAGGCGGAGCAGCCTCAAGAACGGGCTCCGCAGCCTGTTCAGTTCTCCCCTGATCGCCCTCGTCCACGCAAATCGCCCCTGATAGACCGAACGACGCAAGATCTCAGAAAAAGAAAGAGGTAGAACCTATGATAGAACAAAACATTCAAAGTCACTACAACACACCTGGCTGGGACGAGACGACATTGTCCGCGTCCATGGGGTCATCATCCTGGCGCGCCGGAGAGGTGGCAGAAGTAGCGGCTCTGTCGAGTGAAATCCATTCGACCAATGAACAGGAATTCACTCGGATATCAGAAGAAATTAGAAGATCGATACACTTACGTGGAGGTGATGGGGACAGCAACCCTCATCCGCGGCAGAGCCTTCCGAGGTTTGGACCCACTCGGTTTGGCCGCCTTGGAAGACTGACCCGCAGGCTCAGCGGCAGCATCCCTCGCCCTCTTGGTGCTCCGAGCAGTGGGCGGAGCACTCGAAGATGCTGGAGGGGCCGAGGGAACGACATGCTCGTGTCGGCGCTTGGTCTGATGCTCTGTTTGCGGAGGCGGCAAGTCCTGCTCTTCGTCTTCCTCCTCTTCCTCGCTAGTCTCTTCCTCCGACTCCCCGCTGTCGGAGACATATTCAGCGCTCTCCATGCTGCCTTCCTGGCTGCCTTCCTCATCCTCGGCCGGGTTCCCGTTCGAGACGGGAGAAAACCAGTTGGTCCACTCCTGCATAAAATTCAGTCGGCGACGTCAGACGTCACACAGAGATTCAAGCAAACGATAAGATTAAGACAGTTAGGGGCACTCGACAAGTGCCACTCACCTGATTCGGAGGAGGATTATCCGCACAGAAAGGCTTCACTCGCCGAGATCCTTTTGGATTCTCGCAGGGCCCTGTGATCTGGAGCACCCACGAGGTCACCTTCTCCTCAGTCACGCCCACAATGTTGGTCCGAGTGGAATCCTCGGGCCCCGTATAATGCCACATGGCGTGGTCGCGAGCCTGCAGGGGTTGGATACGCCGACCGAGGAAGACCTCCAGCAAGTCTATGCTAGTGACCCCCCTCCTGACGACATCTACGAGCGCCCCGACCAGAGGCTGGATGTCATTCTTCTCCGCCCTCATGAGTGCGAGTTGCTTAGGTGGGGTGGGCCGAGCTAAGCTAAAGGGAGGCAGCCCTGTCGAAGCATTCGGACAGGCGATATCCTGGCAGTAGAACCACGTCGACTGCCAGTTCCTGACCGACTCACTTAGCTGGAGGGCAGGATAACTGCTCCGACTCTTTTTCTGGAAACCTAGGCCCCCGCAGAGCTGGAGAAGATGTGTTTTATCATCCGACTGGCTGAGTCGTTTGATGGTTTGGGATCTAGCAGAAAATATGTGCTTGAAAAGCCCCCAATGGGGAGGACAGCCAATGAAACACTCGCACAGAACTATAAAAGCAGAGAGATGGGCAATGGCGTTCGGGGGAAAGTGGTGAAGTTGTGGCCCGAAGTGATTCATGATGCCCCTGAGGAAAGGATGCGGGGGCAAGGAGAAACCTCGGTAGACGTGGCTGAGCAGCAAGACGCGCTCCCCCTCCCGTGGCGCCGGCTCGACCTCGTTCTCCGCCGGCAGCCTCCAAGACTTGTGCACGATCATTCCATGCTCAACCAGCTGCAGCAGATCCCCCTCCGCCACCGTGGAGGGGAGGAAGTCGCCTTGAATCCACCCCGCCGGCAGCAGCCGCTTCCGCCGCTGAGCAGGAGCCGCCGCCTTCCCCTTCTTCTTCCTCGCCTCCATCTTGCTGGTCTGACCCTTGGTCATGGCGGAAACGACGAACCCGCGGGAGAAAGGAGGAGGTAAGAGTGTAGAGGCGCTGGAGGTGGCGAGAGAGATGGAGCAGGCAAAGGCAAGAGATTCGGCGAGCGTAACGAAGAACCCTCACCGCCAAGATTTAAGTAGGGCTCCGACTAGGTCGCTTGCAGGTGGGCCCGAAACCTTATCCCCCGACCCACCGCGGTGATATTAGTGGAGAGGTTGAAGGCGCGAGAATCGAGGCGTCAGGCGCTACTCGAGCACGATGGCGTCATCCCCGCTGAGCGCGCGGAACCCGAAATTTGAGATCCCGGAAAATCTGCCGATGTCAGTTGACCGGTCGCGTCAAAATATGCCGCAGAAGCACTCGGCTTCCGACAGTCTGTTTCGCGAGTACTTCCACTCGGATCATTGGTCAGAAAAGATAAAATGGATTGAGGCAAGCAACGCCCAAGCCAAGCCCACTTCAGTCGGATCCAAACTTCAAGCATCGCTTCGTCGTTTCAACCCCAATCCATTCAGGGACTAATGATGGGGTTATAGTCCTAGGGTAGGGTCATAGGCCTGTCATGTAGGTCCTACCCAAGGACTACCCCTCAGAAAGGACAAGGCCCTAAGTCAGTTCCGACTGAATTAAGGAGTCCCAATCATCCAGTCGGTAACAGGTCCTCGACCATCGAGTCGGAGATTAACATTCGAAGGATATCAAGCTAACCGACTGGATACCACTCGGTACATCGTAACCCCCCTGGAGGGAAATGGTCGTACGTTTCCAGGTGCATTTATTAGCATTTAGGGCGTACGTTACCTGTAACGTACACATTCAATCCCCACTACTCCACCCCTGTACCGGGACCGTTGTGGAGGGCAGCGCACTCTATATAAGCCACCCTCCCCCACTGGTAGAGGGGTTAGCAACTCATTGTATTCTATATTTCCACTCGACAGCAAGCTCCCTGAGCACTGAGACGTAGGGCTATTGCCTCCACCGCAGAGGGGCCTGAACTCATACATTCCCGCCGTAGCTAGGACTCTGCCCATCCTTTTCGTACCCTACACATCTACTGTCAGGCTTATACCCACGACAGCGTGAAATCATCAAAAAGTATAGATACATTTGAGACGTATCAATGAGCCCGAAGATGAGCCCATGTCACGGTTGCACTTGCTGCTATCCTTGTATTCCTGCACACCAGTCTCAACCTGAATCGCCTTGTTCACCAGGGTGGCAAAATCAGCATAGTCCTGAAGGAGGAGTGTCAGCTTAATATCAGGGTGAAGGCCCTCATGGAACTTCTCCTGTCTGCGTGCATCAGTTGCAATGTCTTCTTTAGCATAGCGAGATAAGTCCAGAAATTCCCGCTGATAAGCATCCACAGTCTTGTTGCCCTGGACCAGGTTGCAGAACTCACTCTTCTTCCGGTCCATGATTCCCTGACGAATGTAGCGAGCACGGAAAGCAGCCTTGAACTGTGTCCAAGTGATGATAGTTCCATCGGGCTGAGAGCGCCTGTGGCTGTCCCGCCATTGAGCAGCGGGACCCTTCAGGAAGAAGGCGGCAAAGTTGACATAGCTCGCCAGGGGCACATTGGCAGACTCCAGCTCGTAAGCAATGTCACGGAGCCAGTCATCAGCATCAAGAGGCTGAGTTGAGCTGTGGTAGATCGCAGGGTTGAGGCGGCAGAAGTCTTGCAGTGTCACGCCTTGCTGTAGGTTCATGTTCGGCCTTTGGAACTGATCCATGAGCCCTTGCATAAACTGGCGGTTCAGCTCAAACTGCTGGATCATCCCCGCCATATACTCAGGAGGCGGAAGTGGTGCATCGTTGGCAGGGCCACGCGGGCGGCCAGCTGGTCTAACCATCTTGTTAAGTATTTAACAGGGGTAGTTTAGCTTAAAGTAATTGCAAAGGCATCGCACGCATTCATGAAGTAATCAAGAATGATGAAAGGGAAATGCGATAGATACTTCATAGTAGTTGAGTTCGACATACAGACACATGCAGAAGTTCGATTACAGACTAACGATTACAAATTCAAAATTTGGCGATAGTCTGGACGCATTAGACGATACCCTGGACTCACTAGGCGACATGCAGGCATGCGGTGGAAGAGTACCAGAACGATATATAGTGATAAGGCTACATCAACGTCGGAGAGGACGAACGAATCCTGGTAGCTGGCGGTCATAAAAGGTAGGAATAGGACCTTGTGTCCCGTTGTGACTCCGATGAGGGTACCGCATCCACTCGAGGAGCTGAGGTCCAAGTGCAGGGGTTCTAACCCCAAAATCAGTCCACTTGAGACCTGATGGTAGATCTTTCCTGCTCGGCTCACGGATGTACATTGGGGGAACCCTCGGGCAATGTGATGGTTGCAGCTCTATCAACGCGTCGTAAAGACGAGAGCGCGTAGCATACAGCTCCACAGCCAGAGCTCGAAAAGCACGATCCAGTGCCTCAGTGTACTCCACCAGAACCCGCGCGTCGTAGCGATGCGTCACATAGGGGGCACAGATAGCGACGTAGGATCGGTCGCTACGCTCTCGAACGTCAGTAGCGTAGGCAGTGAGATCAGACCCAGTCTCATCCCAGCAGGAGCATGCGGGATGTATCTGAAAGGGCTCTCCTCCATGTGAGGGTACGCTCCACGGAGATGGGTGATAGCGATGTAGGCCGCATCATGGACGGCAATCTCGACCGACATTCCAATACCACAGAAGAAGTGGCGCTCGAGGGTCTCGCCGCCCATCTGGTCAAAGATGCGAACCTCAGCCTGGTACTTGTACTGGTTGTACTCGCGGAAGTCCTCGTACACAGTGTACTCGGGGTACCAGCGATATCCCAGCCTAGTCAGGAGGTCGACCAAAATGGCCGGGAACCCAGTCGTCTCAGTGGCCTGTGTCAGCCACACGTGCTGTCTTGCGGGACACATCTGAAAATAAGATTGACGGATGTCAAATGACAGTGTGTGTAATATATATTCAGGAGAAAAGAGTAGATAGTCCGGCGCTCCGGGTCGATGTGAACGAGAACCTAATGTTAGAGTTAGTAAAATCTCTGACCCGAAACAGAAGAGAGAGTAGAGCCCAGACTATAGGAAAGGAGTAAAAGATACTAATACCACCCAATTGAGATGTGGGCCCGTAAGCAACAACATCAGTGTTAGTAAGGTTTTTCAAACACTAGACTCAACTTCGGCCAATAGTTGGAAAGGGGGCTACCTACAAGCAGTCGGCTCTGATACCAACTTGTGACGCCCTAGGTTTAATCGTATGCTAATCATACACGCAAATAAGTACGATCGAACTCAATGACTCACGGGAAGATATCACAACACAACACTAGACACAAATAAAACAATATCAGCTTCATATTACAAGCCAGGGGCCTCGAGGGCTAGAATACGGAAGCTCGATAAACACACGAGTCAGCGGAAGCAACAATATCTGAGTACATACATAAAACATGGGGTGCCTTAGAGAAGGCTAGCACAAAAGATACAACGATCGAACGAGGCGAGGCCTCATGCCTGGGAACCTCCTAACTACTCCTGGTCTTCAGCGGCCCCCACGTAGTAGTAGGCACCGTCGGGGTAACAGTCGTCGTCGGCGGGGACCTCCATCTCCTGGGCTACATCATCTGGTCGCAGCAACGGAACAAGGGGACAAAGGTGGGAGCAAAGCAGCGGTGAGTACTCATCCAAAGTACTCACAAGTCTTACATCAGAACTATCCTAAGTATGCATCAATATCAAAGAAGGGGGTGGTTATATGTGGACTGACTGCAGCAGTGCAAGAATAGAGAGAGAAGGCCTGGTCCTATCGAAGACTAGCATCTTCAGGGTCTTGCAGCAATAGACGAGAATAGAGCAAGGTAACACAATTAATAGTCATATTGTTGCAGCAATATTAAAGTGAGGTCATGCCCAGAGATCCTCCCTCAACTCCCTGCGAGGAAGCATGTCACATCCCTGGAACCCTAACCAAAGTATAGCATTGTCCTCATATCTTCTTTGCATTGCATCCAAGAAAATTCCAAAAGATCAAAGCAAGTGGTGAAGCAAAACTCAAAAACCCTAGCCACTTCTCAAATTCAAAGAAATTCCAAACTTGTTAAAAACAATGAACCCAAAATGGCCTCAAGAAAAGTTCAACTTTTCTGATAATTCATGAAAACAAATAATCAGGGAAGAAAATTATTTTTTGAAACAGATTTGGAATTTTATTTAATTTCCAAAAGCTTTAAGTTTTCAAAAATTTTGAAAACTTCAAGAATGGTTGGAAATATTCCAACTATTATTCTGGTGTGTTCAAAATATTTTTATAATCTATTTTGGAGCTGAAATAAATAGCAAATCAAAATAGTTTCATGATTTATCAGAAAGTTTGAACATTTCTTGAGGCCATTTTGGGTTCATTGATTTTGAACTAGTTGAAATTTCCTTTAATTGAAATGGTGGCTAGGGTTTTGAGTTTTTCCTTTGCCACTTTGTTGTTTTTGTTGAAACTTCTTAGATGCAAAATGCAAAGAAGACATGAGCACAATGCTATCTTGGTTAAGGGTTAGGGATGTGACAAATGAAAATAACTTATATATGAAAAAGTATTAGAAAAATCCAAGGAATCTGAATATGTCATTTTCAAACATGTTTTAAAATGTTACTGGACCAAACATGTAAAATAATGAATAGGTTAAATTTAATAAATGCTTTGGAGATGGAATTTGAAAATCATTTGAATTCCACTTCAAATGCTATGATCAAACATTGTTCAATCACAACCAGCAACTTATCATATCATTCCCATGCATGTTAAAAACAAGTTGATCTGAGCATCAGGTTCAATCAATTAAAATGGTATTCGAGAATACCTCGTTTGAAGTGATATTTGAGTCTGATTCAAATCAAATTCAAACTTAATAAATGATAGCTACATTAGCATACCACCTTGCATTTTTATGCCATGCTCATGCATCATTTTGTTGCATATGATTGATATTGATTGATGTCATTTCTATCGGTAGGCTCTGCTCCTCCGGATTCCACCGAATATTCGACTGACGGATATTTTCCCTCTACTGAGCAACAAGGCAAGCAACCAATTTGATCATCCCGATAATCCCTTGTTCTCGCTCCTGCACTTACTTATTGCATTAGGATCAAATGCTTCAAATGCTTTTGCCACGTTAGTTGAACCCACTTCCTTTGCATGACCTGTCTTTGTCACAGTAAATAGCTGAACCTTGCAACCTAGCATACCTGGTAGATGCTTGAGCCATGATGTGCCTTATCCTGCTATGCATGCTATGCTTAGAGTTGTGTATGGTCTGTCATCTGGGTGATGAACGGAATTGTGAGAATGTGTTCAGTAAGTAAAGGTTGTGTGTTGAACCTGATTTGGTAAAGGTACCGGTGAAAGGCTATGTAGGAGTACATGGCGGGTTGTTTCATTGGAACCGTGCTTAGGAACTGAGTTCCATGTATGTAATCTAAGATGAGATACTACCACATGTTGGGCCCTGAAATATGACCCCGCTCGACTTATTAATCGCCTAGTACTCGATCCAGGAGTTGCAAGTAGATTATGGTGTTTATAGTCATGCTGGAGGCCGTGCATAGCGCTGACCTGAGAGGTGGGCTGTGATGCGGTGGGCAGTGGCACGGTGTACCAAGTGGCACCCGGATGGTGGGCTTAGGAACCCTGCGCACATCGTTTGGGGCCGTGGCGGCAACCTCGGCCGGACTTCTGTGCGGGTTACCCTCAGATAGCCGATACACCTGGACTAAGTATTAGCGTGGTTAACGGTCGTGGCCGACTCCCTCGCTGGGCTTCCGCTTGAAGGTTGCCGAGGTGCATGACGTGCACATGGCGATAAGTGGCGAGAGCGTGTGTGAAGAAGTACACACCTGCAGGGTTATGATCTATTCGAATAGCCGCGTCCGCGGTTATGGACTACTTGGAGACATATGTTGTTCATAGATAACTTTAATGGCTACTCATTAAATTGTCAAGATAAGCGTGAGTGTCATGGACGGCATTTCTGTATGGAGACGGAATGATTCCACGATGGAGTATTGTTGTGGTGTTAGTGGACTCGTGTGCGAGAAATCAAGTTGTCAAAATTATTTAAAATGCAAGTTGTCTAGCCACGAGTCAAATGCTGGCTTTCCGCATGAAACCCCACAATTCCTTATTGTTACATTGCATGAGTAGATAGTTATCCTTAAGTCTTGCTGAGTACTCTTGTACTCATGTTTGCTTAATATTTGTTGCAGAGGTTGTTAATGACCCTAATGGAGGGTTCTACCTAGACATCGACGACGACGAGTAGCTGGTATCCCAGCTACGATCTGGCCCTAGGGTGTGTCTGTAGTATAGTCAGGCCATGTGCCTTCTAGTTTCATCTGTCTGTACTAAGACAGTTTATCTACTTCCGCTGGCTTGTAACTTGAATGACTGTTATGATGGGTCGTGAGACCCCTACTGTGTAATATTATGTGTGAGGCTCTCCCGAGCCTTTTAAATAAAGCTTGTATGTTTAGGGTTATGTTGTGATGCCATCGATGTATCTATACATATCGGTATGCCATGCCTACGTGTGTCGTACTTGATATGTATGGGGTTCGATTACCTAGCCGTAGGCTTTAGTAGCATTCCTTACAGGGAAATGCCCCTTTGTAATCCAATGAGCCATGGTAGTTCGCTACTGCTCCGGAGACATTGGTTGACCGGCATGTGTCCTTCTTAGCTGTTGTGTATTTCCCCGTTGGGGAAATGTCACGCGATGTAATGGAGTCCCTGTAGCTTGCTACGACTCGTCTACATTCGCTGGTGACCAACAACTGCTTTGCTGGGTCATGTATGCATGTCCCTGTGCGGAACTGCCACTTTGGTTTATGACTACACATGTCGATCCGGGTTCTCTGTCACTGGATTGCTAGCGACACAATTTCATACGCGAGTCAAAAGGTGCAAACGGTCCCGGCTAAGGTAAGGCTGCAGCCGTGGGGATAACCGTGCGTGAGACCGCAAAGAGATGCAATGTGTTACAGGCTGGATTCCTATGACTTAGGATCGGGGTCCCGACAGTGTTGGTATCAGAGCCTGACTGACTGTAGGACTACTAAGCCAAATTGGTCGAAGTTGAGTCTAAAATTGCTTTAGTTATATATAAGGGAATTGTTTGTGGAAGGGAACGTAAGACTCTTGTTCTCTTCTCAAGTTATTCTATTCTGGTCATCCTCGTCTTTTCTGCGGGAATTAAGGACTAGGTTACTCATCTTCTTCTAGGCTCGTGTTTCTGATCGGTAGATTATAGGACTACGGGTCGAGAGTTACTTTGGGTTTCTTTTATCCCTAGGAAAAGGAAGTAAGTTTGATGATCAGAGAATTGAACTTGATAGTTGAGTGGTTACGCTATTCTATTTTTGGGTTGTCTCAAAATTGTTTTTGAGCATTTACAGCCGTTATGCTGCCCAATTTTGCATTCAGATCTCTAATGCTTTTGCATTACTCTCTATTTTCAGATGCCTGGCCGTCCTTCTCGTCGGGTGGTTCGTCTGACTATGTGCATTGATGTGCCGGGTCATACGGCCATGCTAGTCAGGGTGATGTCGGTGTGCGGTTACCGCTGGTACCCAGAGTACACAGTGGAGGAACAGTACCGAGACTTCAACCAGAGCCAGTATATCTGCACTGTTAGGGTATTCCCAGATTACCCTGGAGCTGAGGAGCCAATCCATTGGTCTTACGGATTGGGAGTCAGTGTTGACATGGCAGTACAAGATGCTGCCTATTCAATGCTGACCATCATGAGGGCGAGACATGCATTGCTGCAGAATTCAGTGTTCTGCTATGTTCCTGCCTCTCAGCCAGGTGAACAAGGATACCTTAGCGGGGTCTACTTTGATTCCTCTATGGAGGACCCGCTACTGCAGTCCACTGCTGAGATGCTAGAGAATAGAGACATGGATGCTCATGCCCTCCGCATGGACCTTTATGCTACACATGCCCGTCTGTGGACGGCTTTGACGCAGCTGGCACCGGTAGTCCAGACAGGGTATGGAGATATGGAGATGCTGAACCCTGTTAGGACCCATCTTCTAGCTCATGTTGACTGGCCCGCTATAGGAGGAGTCACCCCTCTTCGGGGACCCCTACTACCACCAGTCAGGGGACCAAGGCCACATCCGTGTCCTTACGGATCCCAGGGATCTCAGGCTAGAGTATTTCCTGATCCGCAGGTTGAGCTTCCAGGCCATGGAGGCAATCTTTATGAGATGTTCTATGCGGATGCCTGAACCGTGAGCGGAAGGATAGTATGGTAGTAGCTGTACTTTCACAGTCCTGTGTGACTTGTGAAGTATGCTTGTGTCGTGAAATGAATTCCGGAGGCATAGATAAATAATGTATAGGAAGCTTGTAAGCCTCTGATGAGTAGTTTCATAACTTCAGTAGATTGCTCTTCGGTTAAGGTTGTACTGAACTATGTAAGGGTGTGCATGAACCATGGTGTATATATACAGCAGTTGCTTGTTACCATGTTGTTCGGATATTCATTTCCGCATACCATGTGTTCAGTGCATTCTTAATCCATAGCTAGTATTGATGATGATATTGGTCTAAGCTGTGAGTTTGTTTGTCAGGATGGTGTTCACCAGGTTGAACCGTGCCCTTGCTCATGAGCAAGGCGAGGGTAGTCAACCGTCGCAGGAAGACCTGCCACACCCGCCCTCTCTGGCGGAAGTTATGCTTGAGGCAGGGAGAAACAAAAGGGAGACCAACCGACTGTTAGAGCGTATTGAGCAAAATACGGCTCGTCAGCCTAGGAATGCTGCAGTGTCCCTCAATGACTTTGTGAAGCTGAATCCTCCAAAGTTCCATCACTCCATCGATCCCCTCGATGCTGATGATTGGTTGTGCAGTATTTCACGTAAGATTCGCTCTGCGAATGTTTCTGAGGCCAACAAGGTGACCTTTGCCGCGTATTTTCTGGAAGGACCTGCTAATCTGTGGTGGGAGAACTTTGAAGCTATGCGTCCTGCTGAACCAGCAGCCACGTGGGCAGACTTTAGTGCAGCATTTTGTCTGCACCATATTCCAGAGGGCGTGATGGACATAAAGAGAGAGGAGTTTTGTGCATTCACCCAGGGCAAGTTGACCGTGGATGCATATAGCCGCGAGTTCGGTAATCTCGCCCGCTATGCAACAGAGGAGGTGTCTATTGATGCCAAGAAGCAAGCAAGATTCCGTAAGGGCCTAAGCCCTGAGCTTCGTCATGATTTGCGCCTCCATGAGTGTACAAGTTTCCAAGCCCTGGTCAACAAGGCGATCAGTGCCGAGACTGGTCATACCGACTACGAAGCCACAAATAAGCACTCCCGTGATTTTGGCTCGTCATCTAGTTCCGCGTTTCCAAAACGCAGGCTATGGGTTCCAAACAGTTCTCTGCCGCCAAGATACACTCCGTGGCCATCCTATGTGGCGCCTCAAACGAATCAGACCAACCCTCCAGTAAAAACCTATGGTGGTCCAGCTAGCAATGCTGCACCACGTGCCAACCAAGTGATATGTTACAAGTGTGGAGAACCAGGGCACTATTCCCGTGAGTGCCCTCAGAATGTGGGTGCCAAGCAACCCGGAAAGTCCGTCGGGCAAGGCAAGTCGGGCAAAGCTTACTATGTGAAGCCAACTCCTGCACGTGGCCGTGTGAACTATGTTTCAGCAGAAGAAGATGCAGAGGATCCCGACGTCATACTGGGTACGCTCCTTGTTAATCATCACCCAGCGTCTGTTATTTTTGACACTAGGTCTTCTCATTCCTTCATTTCAGAAAGTTATGCACAGTTGCATAACATGTCTTTCTGTGATATGCCAATTCCATTGGTTGTCCAAACTCCTGGTAGTAAGTGGAAAACCTCTAGGATAACCTATCACAATGAAATTCTAGTAGACAGGCTAGTTTTTCTAGCCTCATTGATAGCCCTGAAATCTTTGGATATTAATATCATCTTGGGTATGGACTGGATGTCAGCTCACTATGCCAAGATTGATACTCATTCCAGAAATGTTCAGCTTACCCATCCCTCGGGTGAGATAGTCAATGTCTCTACTCGAGTTGCCAAATGCCAACTCTATTCCCTCAATGCCAACCCTCTTCCGGAATTTGAAGACATTCCGGTAGTCCGTGACTTCCCGGATGTTTTTCCAAAGGAACTGCCAGGAATTCCACCTGACACAGATGCAGAGTTTGTGATAGATCTTGTTCCGGGAACTGTTCCAATAGCAAGAAGACCATATAAGATGGCACCCCTGGAGCTAGCCGAACTTAAGAAGCAACTAGATGAGGCCTTGAATAAAGGTTTCATTCGTCCTAGCTCTTCTCCCTGGGCTTGCCCCGTCCTCTTCGTCAAGAAGAAAGATGGAACGGATCGGATGGTTGTAGATTACCGACCAGTTAATCTGCTCACCATAAAGAACAAGTATCCGCTCCCCAGGATCAACGACCTGTATGATTAGCTCGCTGGATCCTCAGTCTTCTCCAAAATAGATTTGAGGTTGGGATACCATCAAATCAAGATCAAGAACGGGGATATTCCTAAAACGGCTTTTGTCACTCGTTATGGCCAATACGAGTACACCGTCATGTTCTTCGGTTTAACCAATGCCCCAGCCACCTTCTCTCGCTTGATGAATTCAATCTTCATGGAGTATTTGGACAAGTTCGTCGTGGTATATCTCGATGATATTCGCATCTACTCGAAGAACGAACAAGAACATGCCGAGCATCTAAGGCTGGTGTTGATGAAACTTCGAGAGCATCGCCTTTATGCCAAGTTTTCAAAATGTGAATTTTGGTTACCAGAAGTGACCTATCTAGGTCACGTAATCTCTGGTAAGGGTATTGCTGTCAATCCCGAGAGAGTTCAAGCTATCCTTGATTGGACTCAACCTGAATCGGTTAAGCAAGTTAGGAGTTTTCTTGGTCTAGCGAGCTATTGTCGCCGCTTTGTCGAGAATTTCTCCAAGGTTGCAAAGCCTCTAACTGAACTCCTCAAGAAAGATAAAAAGTTTGAGTGGACACCACAATGTGAGCATAGTTTTCAGGAACTGAAAAGACGCCTGACTTCCGCACCTCTGTTTCTACCACCAGATTTTTCTAAGGACTTTGTTATCTATTGTGACGCCTCGCGACAAGGATTAGGTTGCATTCTCATGCAAGATCGTCATGTGATTGCATAGGCATCTCGACAGTTGCATCCACATGAGGATAATTATCCCACACATGATCTTGAGCTTGCAGATGTAGTCCATGCACTTAAAACCTCGCGACATTACCTTCTTGGTAATTGTTGTGAAATATTCACTGATCACCAAAGTCTGAAATATATCTTCACCCAGCCGGATTTGAATCTCAGGCAAAGATGGTGGGTTGAGTTGATCACAGATTACGACTTAGGGATAACTTACACCCCCGGGAAGGCCAATGTTATGGCTGATGCACTAAGTCGTAAATCTTATTGTAACAATCTGATGCTACAACGAGGTCAACCACATCTCTGTGAGGAATTTCGGAAGTTAAATCTTCATATTGTTCCTCAAGGATTCCTTTCTACCCTGGTGGCGAAGCCTACTCTTCTGGATCAAATTATAGCTGGCCAGAAGCATGATAAGGGTATATCAGGGATCAAGGAGAATATTGTTAGTGGAAACGCTAATGAATTCTCCATGAATGATCAAGGTGTTGTGTTATTCCATAATCGTCTAGTGGTTCCTAAGAATCCACATCTCAGGCATTTAATCCTTAAGGAAGCTCATGATTCTCCTCTCACCATTCATCCTGGTAGTACTAAGATGTATCAGGACCTACGCCAGAGGTTTTGGTGGACTAGGATGAAGAGAGAAATTGTTGAGTTCGTTGCTAACTGCGCCGTTTGTCGTCGAGTTAAGGCATAACATCAAAGACCTGCTGGCACCCTTCAACCTTTAGCTATTCCTGAATGGAAATGGGATAAAGTCAGTATGGATTTCATTACCGGATTTCCCATGACCAAGAAAGGAAATAATGCTATCAACCTGGTAGTACTATTCATTACCGGATAAGTAGCTCATTTTCTTCTAGTTCGTGAGAGTATAACAGCTAGCCAGCTAGCAGAGCTATATCTCTCTCGAATAGTGTCTCTTCATGGTGTTCCTCTGGATATTAACTCAGACCGTGGGAGTATCTTTACTTCTCCCTTCTGGGAAAGTTTTCAGAATGCCATGAGGACTCACTTATCTTTTAGCACTGCTTTCCATCCTCAATCAAGTGGTCAAGTAGAAAGAGTGAATCAAGTCCTAGAAGATATGCTCCGACCTTGTGTTATATCGTTCGGTATGAATTGGGAGAAGTGCCTTCCATTCGCCGAATTTGCTTATAACAATAGTTATCAATCAAGCTTGGGCAAAGCTCCTTTTGAAGTTCTCTATGGACGAAGTTGTCCAACACCTCTTAATTGGTCAGAAACCAAAGAGAGGCAACTCTTTGGCCCGGATATGATCCAGGATGCAGAAGAGCAGGTTCGCATTATTCGTGAAAAGTTGAAAATAGCCTAGTCTCGTCAAAAGAGCTAATATGATCGTCATCATAAGGTTGTGACCTTTGAAGTTGACGAGAAGGCTTACCTTCGGGTTACACCTTTGAAGGGTACCCATCGATTCGGTATCAAGGGCAAGTTGGCTCCTCGTTACATTGGTCCTTTTTGCATTCTTGCCAAACGAGGAGAAGTTGCCTACCAGTTGGAACTTCCTCCGCATCTTTCCAAGGTTCATGATGTCTTCCACGTCTCGCAACTCAGGCGTTGCTTTTCGGATCCTATCCGTGAAGTGGACCACCAAACGTTTGATCTCCAAGATAACCTTTCATACCGAGAATACCATCTGCGTATTCTTGATCAAGCTGAGTGTACCACTCGACGTCGAAACCTCAAGTTTCTTGAAGTTCAATGGTCAAATCATTCTGAAAAGGAGGCAACATGGGAAAGAGAGGATCATCTCCGACTTGAGTATCCCGCGTTATTCCCGATGACTTCTAAATCTCGGGACGAGATTCTTTTGAGTGGGGGTGAGTTGTCAAATCCCTGGAATCCTAACCAAAGTATAGCATTGTGCTCATATCTTCTTTGCATTGCATCCAAGAAAATTGCAACAAGATCAAAGCAAGTGGTGAAGCAAAACTCAAAAACCCTAGCCACTTCTCAAATTCAAAGAAATTCCAAACTTGTTAAAAACAATGAATCGAAAATGGCCTCAAGAAAAGTTCAACTTTTCTGATAATTCATGAAAACAAATAATCAGGGAAGAAAACTATTTTTTGAAACAGATTTGGAATTTAATTTAAATTCAAAAAGCTACTGAATTCAAGTTTAAATTTGAATTCAAAAACTTCGAGTTTTCAAAAATGTTGAAAACTTCAGGAATGGTTGGAAGTATTCCAACTATTATTCTAGTGTGTTCAAAATATTTTTATAATCTATTTTGGAGATGAAATAAATAGAAAATCAAAATAGTTAGCAAATTAGAAAGCAAAACAGAAAAAAATGCAAAACACTTACCTGTCGCTTACCTAGCCCAGGCCCAGCTCCTCCTGTCGTCTTCCTCCTCGCCAGTGGGCAGCGGGAGGTGACCGCCACGACGCCCGGTGCCTCCACGCAGCTCCCTGTTTGCCTGGACGTCCCGGTGTGCTGGCAAGGCGGGGATAACCTCCCTGAGCACGACCCTATCCATCCCCGCGACCCATTCCTCCCCTCTCCTCTCGGTTGCTTCGTTCCCCACTGCCGCCATTGACAGGAGATGAAGCTCGAGCTGCCCGAGCCTCTGGCCACAGGTTCTTCCCTTTGAGTGCTCCATTCATTCCGCCTCGACAAGCTGGTCGTCCCTGCCAAAGAAGAAGACCCCTCGAGCCCTGCAACGCCCTCGGCACCGTCGTCTTCAAGCTTCGGCCGCAGGCGATCTTCGTTGGATTTGTCGCCCACAACGCCTCCCCGAGCCGTCTAAGCCTTCCACTGCACTCCCCGTGAGCTTGCGCTCCTTTCCCCTCTTCTTCCCCTTGGTTTCGTGCACGCTAGCCACCGCAGCTGACTCCGGCGACACTCCGGCAGAGATCCGCCACGGATCTGGTCGCCGCCGGTCAGTTCTGGCAGGATCTGACCTGGCCTCGCTAATCGACCCATTTAAATGCTAAGTAGTTGCTGACAGTGGGCCCCAGGCACAAGTCAAACACAATCAGGGGCTGGTCAGCGCGGGATTATCCCTGAGAGGCTGACCAGTGGGTCCCCCCTGTCGGGTTTGACCTGATCAGGTCAGCCGACGGCTGACGCCATGCTGAGGGGGCCTGACGCAATAAGTAGTTTTCTGATTTAAAAGAATTCCAGAAAATGCCCAAAACTTCTAAAAATCATAGAAATTAACTGTAACTCCAATGAAAATAATTTATATATGAAAAAGTATCAGAAAAATCCAAGGAATCTGAATATATCATTTTCAAACATGTTTGAAAATGTTACTGGACCAAACATGTAAAATAATGAATAGGTTAAATTTAATAAATTCTTTGGAGATGGAATTTGAAAATCATTTGAATTCCACTTCAAATGCTATGATCAAACATTGTTCAATCACAACCAGCAACTTATCATATCATTCCCACGCATGTTAAAAACAAGTTGATCTGAGCATCAGGTCGAATCAATTAAAATGGTATTCGAGAATACCTCGTTTGAAGTGATATTTGAATCTGATTCAAATCAACTTCAAACTTAATAAATGATAGCTACATTAGCATACCACCTTGCATCTTTATGCCATGCTCATGCATCATTTTGTTGCATATGATTGATATTGATTGATGTCATTTCTATCGGTAGGCTCCGCTCCTCCGGATTCCACCGAATATTCGACTGACGGATATTGTCCCTCTGCTGAGCAAAAAGGCAAGCAACCATTTTGATCATCCCGATAATCCCATGTTCTCGCTCCTGCACTTACTTATTGCATTAGGATCAAATGCTTCAAATGCTTTTGCCACGTTAGTTGAACCCACTTCCTTTGCATGACATGTCTTTGTCATAGTAAATAGCCGAACCTTGCAACCTAGCATACCTGATAGATGCTTGAGCCATGATGTGCCTTATCCTGCTATGCATGCTATGCTTAGAGTTGTGTATGGTCTGTCATCTGGGTGATGAAAAGAATTGTGAGAATGTGTTCAGTAAGTAAAGGTTGTCTGTTGAACCTGATTTGGTAAAGGTACCGGTGAAAGGCTATGAAGGAGTACATGGAGGGTTGTTTCATTGGAACCATCCTTAGGAACTGAGTTTCGTGTATGTAATACAAGACGAGATACTACCACATGTTGGGCCCTGAAATATGACCCTGCTCCACTTATTAATCGCCTAGTACTCGGTCCAGGAGTTGCAAGTAGTTTCTGGTGTTTATAGTCATGCTGGAGGCCGTGCATAGCGCTGACCTGAGAGGTGGGCTGTGATGCGGTAGGCAGTGGCACGGTGTACCAAGTGGCACCCGGATGGTGGGCTTGGGAACCCTGCGCACATCGTTTGGGGCCGTGGCAGAAACCTCGGCCGGACTTCCGTGCGGGTTACCCTTGAAGGTTGCCGAGGTGCATGACGTGCACATGGCGATAAGTGGCGAGAGCGTGTGTGAAGAAGTACACCCCTGCAGGGTTATGATCTATTCGAATAGCCGTGTCCGCGGTTATGGACTACTTGGAGACATATGTTGTTCATAGATAACTTTAATGGCTACACATAAAAATTCTCAAGATAAGCGTGAGTGTCGTGGACGGCATTTCCGTATGGAGACGGAATGATTCCACGATGGAGTATTGTTGTGGTGTTAGTGAACTCGTGTGCGAGAAATCAAGTTGTCAAAATTATTTAAAATGCAAGTTGTCTAGCCACGAGTCAAATGCTGGCTTTCCGGATGAAACCCCACAATTCCTTATTGATACATTGCATGAGTAGATAGTTGTCCTAAAGTCTTGCTGAGTACTCTTGTACTCATGTTTGCTAAATATTTGTTGCAGAGGTTGTTAATGACCCTAATGGAGGGTTCTACCTAGACATCGACGACGACGAGTAGCTGGTATCCCAGCTACGATATGGCCCTAGGGTGGGTCTGTAGTATAGTCAGGCCATGTGCCTTCTAGTTTCATCTGTCTGTACTCAGAGAGTTTATCTAATTCCGCTGGCTTGTAACTTGAATGACTGTTATGATGGGTCGTGAGACCCCTACTGTGTAATATTATGTGTGAGGCTCTCCCGAGCCTTTTTAATAAAGCTTGTATGTTTAGGGTTATGTTGTGATGCCATCGATGTATCTATACCTATCGGTATGCATGCCTACGTGTGTCGTACTTGATATGTATGGGGTTCGATTACCTAGACGTAGGCTTTAGTAGCATTCCTTATAGGGAAATGCCCCTTTGTGATGCAATGAGCCATGGTAGTTTGCTACTGATCCGGACACATTGGTTGACCGGCATGTGTCTTTCTTAGCTGTTGTGTCTGTCCCAGTTGGGGAAATATCACGCGATGTAATGGAGTCCCTGTAGCTTGCTACGACTCGTCTACATTCGCTGGTGACCGACACCTGCTTTGCTGGGTCATGTATGCATGTCCCTGTGCGGAACTGCCGCTTTGATTTATGACTAGACATGTTGATCCGAGTTCTCTGTCTGTAGATTGCTAGCGACACAATTTCATACGCGAGTCAAAAGGCGCAAACGGTCCCGGCGAAGGTAAGGCTGCAGCCGTGGGGATAACCGTGCGTGAGACCGCAAAGAGATGCGATGTGTTACAGGCTGGATTCCTATGACTTAGCATCGGGGTCCCGACAAAGCAATCCCGAGGCAACTAATTCCAGTTAAGTAACAATTGTAGTTGTATAAGATCAGGGCACAACTCCAAGTCGTCCTGTAACCGTGGACACGGCTATTCGAATAGTTAATTTTCATCCGTGCAGGGGTGCACCACATGTCCCGACGCGCTCGATAACACTCTGGCCGGACACACTTTTCTGGGTCCTGCCCGGCCTCTGAATATTGACACGTCGGAGCCCCAACTAAGCTCAGCAGAGAGGACAACCCGCCGGTCTAAATCCTAAGCGCAAAGGGCTCGTGGGCCCAGTTCCCCTCCGCACTCCTGCACGATGCAATGGCGGCCGACGTCGGTCCTAGCACCCCTTAATCACAAGCGCGATGCATCTCGGGACCACTCGGGCTTGCGCCGCTACATCACTGACGTCTGAAGAGCTTCGGCTGATACCGGGACGTCCAATACCCATAATTCTTCCCACGTAGACGGTTAGTGCGAAAAGGTCTCTGACCAACCCAGATCAAATACCCAAATCCATTAACATTTTAATTAGGCCATCGACACAATCTCGCGGGAATCCACCCGTCTTAACAACTAATCACCAATGATCCCAGTAGCATGGTCGAGTAACTGTGTGATTGTAACATCGGGGGGTATCCGAGGTATCACCCTCGTTGGATTCCAAACGATGTATCAGTCAAGGTGGGCTTAGAGGAATCACCCTCGGGGTTCCCACACTTGAGGGGTTGCACGACAGAGGCATCATCGGGAATGGTGAAAGAGGAATCACCCTCGATAACCATGACCGACTAGCTATACTACAGAGATATCATGATGAGTACTTAGCGAGGTGTCACCCTCGGTACCCGATAGTATCTCTGTAGCGTCGTACAACTAAGGGAGTGTATGTGTTGTGTCGGGTCTGGCTCGTCGACCAGGGATCGAGATTTGAAAGCAAGCGGGGCAACCGGACTACGAGGTCAGAGGGGATGACTGCTCCTCCTATACTAAGAAGATTAAAGGTACATTGCTGAAAGTAGCAGCTCATCAAAAATAGGCTATAAATCAGATATAGGAGCTAACTACAACAGTAGCAAAAATACTAATGCAAGCAGTAGGAAGAAAGACATAGGCGATATAGGAATGATCAAGGGGGGGGGGTTTGCTTGCCTTGCTTCTCTGCGGCAAAAGGCTAGTCGGCAGGGTCTTAGATGTACCCGACAGCAGTGTCAGTATCGGGGTCTACCGGTAAGAAGAGGGGGAAGAAACAATAAATAATAGCAACGGTGCAACACAATGCATGACATGGCAAGATGCACGCTAGACATGAGCTAACGCGGCAACATCCGTCATAGACGGGTCGGAAGAATATCTGACGATATTTTCCGGGTCTTGGGCTACTATCAGTCAGACTCGAAACGATGGAAATGTTCCACGTTTGCTATGCTAGGGACGCGTGACAGACGAATGGACCGTGTATCCGGGTTCGTCTCGTTCTGCTGATCAACTCTCATGTTGAAAATATTTTGATCTGACTTACGGATTATTTTATATTAATTTTTAAAGTTTTATTCAATAATTAGGAATTAAAAACAGATTTAAATAATTAAATTAAATGCTATAATGACATCACCATGATGTCATGCTGACATCAGCAGTTGATTGGTCAACTGAGCAGTGGGTCCCGAGCATCATAGACACAAGTTTTTAATTAAGATTAAATAGTAATTAATCAGATTAATTTAGTGGGGGACCCACGTGTCATACTCTAATTATTCTAATTACCCATTTAATTAATTAACTAAATAATTAAATAATATATTTATTTATTTATTTAATAAAAACATATTTTTAATTTTATATTTTAATTTTCATTTTTCTCAAAATAGGGTGTGGGGCATCCGTGTCATAGACAACGGGGTGGGTTTGCCCACCGGTAAGTGGCTTAGGCCACATACACACAAAAACATAAAGTATTTCTCCACGTACCTACATACATAAATACATACATATGTGCATCTCATACTTACAAAATACATACACAATACATCATTTTATTTTTATTTCTACCTAAAACTCTCTCTCTCCAACCTCTGTGTTAAAGAACAAAGAACTCTCAAACTCTCAACCTCACACAGAGAGAGGAACATCTCCAACATCGCCTATTCGATCCTAACGGCGTTGGAACGGAGCGCCGTTTGCCGGAATGGAACCGGGACGGCGCGAGGAAGGAGATGGTGGGAGGAGCTCGAAAAGGGGCTCACCGACGTTGACGAGAGGGCGCGGCGAAGCCGGAGTTCTCGGGAGGTGGAGGAGATGGCGAGGAGGAGGACGAGGCGGTGACGGTGGTGGCGCGGTTCCGGTGAGGATGGTGCCGGAGAGGATCGCCGGAGGCCACGGCCGGCGGAGGTGAGGCAGGGCCACCGGATCCGGTCTGGAGGAGGGTCGGCGCCTGGATTGGGCCGCCGGGGAGCTCCGGCCGGCGCGGGGCGGTGCTCGGTCGGGGAGGCGCAGGGGGAGGGTCGCCAGTGGGGTTGGGGGTCCAGGGGCGCGTGGTGGGGGCCGCCGGCAGGAGGGAGCGCAGGGGAGGCCTCGGATCGAGGTGGGAGGCTCGGTGGGGTTCCTGGGGCTGGTCGGTGGGATCTGGTAGGTGGAGGAAGGCTCGAGACGAGAGGCTCGACGCGGTTGGTGTTGTAGTGGTAGGTGGAGTTTGCCCAGTGCCTCGAGGGGATGGGGAGGGTTGCGGTCGGTCAGTGGGGTTGGTGGGGGGTACCGAGAGAGAGGGAGAGGTCGAGGGGGTAGGTGGGGGGTTGGGGTGTCGTGGGGGTGGGAGGGATCTGGCGAGCGATAGGTGGGGTGGGGTGACCGAGAGGAGGGTGGCCTCGCGGGGGGGGGCTCGTGGGTGGCGGCGGCCAAGGGAAACGAGGGGAAGGGGGGTCTCGGCTAGGTTGCCCCTCCTTGGGGCTTTATACCCTAGGGAGGGGTGGGCCGAATGGGGATGGCCTGACTGGGCCAATTTTGGCCCAGTTGGGCCAGGGGGGCTTTTTTAATTATTTCTTTTTATTATTCTTTTTATTATTTAATTTTATTTACTTTATTTTACAATTTATTATATATATTCTTAATACTTTCTTTCATTTACTTATTTTCATTTACTATATTTCCTTTATTTATTTTATTTAAAGCTCCTCTTTTAAATATATTGGGATTACCAATAATTCCAAAAGTGCCCGATTAACTTTTATACTTTGCTAGGTAATATTTATAACTCCCTTGACATTTTCATTTCAACAACCGAAATGGTTTCTCGTTCGACTTTAACTTTAAGATCCGAATTTTGATTTGGTTTCAACTAACACGAGATCATTGATATAATTAACAATGATGTGGCATCATCAGTGCGGGATCATTGTCGCTTAATTACAATCATCATTGTAGCAAAAGTCGTGGATGTCACAGACATAATCAACAGCAACTAGGATATGAGTATACCCATCGGATTTTGGAAATGGTCCCATATAATCAAAGCCCAAACATCAAATGGTTCAATGACAAGTGAATAGTTCATAGGCATTTCTTGACGTTTACTGATATTACCTATTCTTTGACATTCGTCACAAGACAAGAAAAACTTACGGGCATCCTTGAAGAGAGTGGGCCAATAGAAACCTGATTGCAATACCTTGTGTGCAGTTCTATCTCCCGCATGGTGTCCTCCATAGGCCTCGGAGTGACACTTCTGTAGGATCTGTCCCTGTTCATGTTCCGGTACACAACGTCTAGTAACACCATCTACTCCTTCCTTATAAAGGTGAGGATCATCCCAAAAATAACGTCTCAAGTCAAAGAAGAATTTCTTCTTTTGCTGGTATGTGAAACTAGGTGGTATGTATTTGGCAACAATATAGTTTGCATAATCAGCATACCACAGTGCACTACGTGAAGCATTGATGACATTCAATTGCTCATTGGGAAAGCTATCATCAATAGGTTGTGGGTCATCAAGAACGTTCTCCAACCTAGACAAGTTATCTTCTACTGGGTTATCAGCACCCTTCCTGTGGACAACGTGCAAATCAAATTCTTGTAGCAAGAGAACCCATCTGATAAGTCTAGGTTTAGCGTCTTTCTTCTCTATGAGGTACTTAATAGCAGCATGATCAGTGTGAATAGTGACTTGGAATCAACTATGTAAGACCTGAACTTTTCACATGCAAACACGACTGCTAAAAAATCCTTTTCCGTAGTGGCATACTTTCTTTGGGCAGTGTCAAGAGTTTTACTAGCATAGTGAATAACATTCAACTTCTTATCAACTCTTTGCCCTAGAACAGCACAAACATCATAATCACTAGCATCACACATGATTTCAAAAGGTAGGTTCCAATTAGGTGGTTGAACAATAGGTGCAGTTATCAAAGCCTTCTTAAGTATTTCGAAGGCTTCCTCACAATCATCGTCAAAAACAAAAGGGATATCCTTTTGCAAGAGACTGGTAAGAGGCCTAGAAATCTTCGAGAAGTCTTTAATGAACCTTCTATAGAAATCGGCATGACCAAGGAAACTTCTTATACCTTTGATATCTGTGGGGTATGGCAGTTTCTCGATTGCATCAACCTTAGCCTTATCGACTTCAATACCTCTTTCAGAAATTTTATGTCCCAAGACGATGCCTTCATTAACCATAAAGTGGCACTTCTCCCAATTCAAGACAAGATTCGATCAAGGTTGCTGAAGCAATCATCAAAAGAAGACCCGTAAACGGAGAAGTCATCCATGAA
This sequence comes from Hordeum vulgare subsp. vulgare, assembly GCF_904849725.1. Classification (NCBI taxonomy): domain Eukaryota; kingdom Viridiplantae; phylum Streptophyta; class Magnoliopsida; order Poales; family Poaceae; genus Hordeum; species Hordeum vulgare. Next base: position 142,610,583 of record NC_058519.1, on the reverse strand, counting down.
AACCTCGACAATCTTTTCACAAAAGTCAGAGAATATAGCCATCATACATCTTTGAAAGGTGGCAGGTGCATTACATATGACAAAAGGCATACGTCTATAAGCAAAGGTACCGAAAGGGCAGGTGAAAGTAGTTTTCTCCTGATCAGATTGTGCAACCAGTATTTGGGAGAAACCAGAATAACCGTCTAGAAAGTAGAAGTGTGTGTGTTTAGACAGTCTTTCTAGCATTTGGTCAATAAAAGGTAAAGGGTAATGATCTTTCCTAGTGGCTTTATTCAATTTCCTAACATCGATCACCATCCTATAGCCAGTAATAATCCTTTGTGGGATCAATTTATCCTTATCATTAGGGACAACGGTAATGCCTCCCTTCTTAGGGACAAATGCACCTGACTCACCCAATCACTATGAGCAACAGGATAGATAATACCTGCTTCCAGGAGCTTTAGTATTTCTTTTCTTACTACCTCTTTCATCTTAGGATTTAATCTCTGTTGATGATCAGCAACTGGTTTGGAATCAGGATCAGTTTTAATCTTGTGCTGGCATAGAGTGGGACTAATGCCCTTAAGATCGTCGAGAGTATATCCAATAGCAGCACGGTGCTTCCTCAGAGTTTTTAGTAACTTCTTTTCTTCATGCTCTGACAGGCTAGCACTAATAATGACATGATATATCTCTTTTTCATCAAGATAAGCATACTTAAGAGTATATGTCAACTGTTTAAGCTCGAACACAGGATCACCCTTTGTTGGGGGTGGATCCCCAAGCAGTTCAACAGGCAAATTGTTCTTGAGGATAGGATATTGTTCTAAGACAACTCTATCTATTCCATCCCTCTCATCCATATGCATATCATTTTCATGCTCAAGCAAGTATTGCTCCAAGGGATCAGTAGGAGGCACGAAAATAGAAGCTAAGGCAATAGTTTCATCCTTACTAGGCAACTCTTTTTCATGAGGTTGTCAACCAAACTTGGAGAAATTGAACTCGTGTGACACACCTTCAAAGCCAACAGTGACAGTTTGCTTCTCACAGCCAATATGGGCATTGACGGTATTGAGGAAGGGTCTGCCAAATATGATGGGACAAAAGCTATCTTGTGTGGTAGCAAGAACGAGGAAATCAGCAGGATACTTTGTTTTACCACACAAGACTTCAACATCCCTAACAATTCCCACAGGGCGGATAGTATCTCTATTAGCAAGCTGAATAGTGACATCAATAGGCTCTATCTCAATAGGTGCAATCTCGTCTTTGATTTCATCATATAAGGATTGAGGTATTGCACTAACACTAGCACCCACGTCACATAAACCTTGGTAACAATGATCTCCTATCTTAACAGAAACAACAGGCGTGCCAACAACAGGCCTATGTTTGTCTCTAGCATGAGGTTTAGCAATTCTAGCAGCATCTTCACAGAAGTGAATATTATGTCCCTCAACATCGTCGGATAGAAGATCTTTGATAATAGCAATGCTAGGTTCAACACTAATTTTCTCAGGAGGTGTAGGTGTTCTAATGTAGCCTCTACGTATCACAGTTGAAGCTTTAGAATTATCCTTTATCCTAACAGGGAAAGGTGGTTTCTCAATGTAAGCACTGGGAACAACACGATCATTATATGAAATTACTCTCTCTTCAACTGGATTGGGTTTAACTACATTGACTTCTAAAGGAGGATAATATTTAAACCACTTCTCTTTGGGGAGATCAATATGAGCAGCAAATGCTTCACACAATGAAGCTACTATCTCAGAGTCAAGTCCATACTTAGCGCTAAAGTCACAAAAGGTATTTGTTTCAACAAAATATTTAACGCAATCAAACTTGAAATTAATACCTAACTCCTTGCCTTCTTCAAGCTCCCAATCTTCAGAGTTGCGTTTAATTCTCTCCAATAAATTCCATTTGAAGTCAATATCTCTCTTCATGAAAGAACCGGTACAAGAAGTGTCAAGCATGGTGCGATCATCATGAGAAAGCCGAGCATAGAAGTTCTGAATGATAATTTCTCTCGAGAGCTCATGTTTGGGGCATGAATATAACATTGATTTAAGCCTCCCCCAAACTTGAGCGATGCTTTCTCTCTCACGAGGCCAAAAATTATAAATATAATTCCAATGATGATGTACTAAATGCATAGGATAAATTTTTTGATGAAATTCCAATTTCAACCGATTGTAGTTCCGTGATCCAGTATCATCACATAGCCTATACCATGTCAACGCCTTATCCTTCAAAGATAAAGGGAAGACCTTCTTCTTGACCTCATCCTCGGGCAAACCTGCAAGCTTAAATAAACCACAAACTTCATCTACATAGATCAGATGCAAGTCTGGATGTGATGTTCCATCTCTTGTAAAAGGATTAGCCAGCAGTTTCTCAAGCATACCCGAAGGAAATTCAAAGCAAATATTGGTAGTAGGTGCAGCAGGTTGAGGAGAAACTCTTTTTGCTTCCGTTCGAGGTGAAGATACCCCAAACAAACCCCTCAAAGGATTAGTATCCATAGTGACAAGTGACAATAAATTTCAGCACACTATATGAATGTTTCCTTACCAAGTTCCACTTACCAAAGGTCCTTCACTCCCCGGCAACGGCGCCAGAAAAGAGTCTTGATGACCCACAAGTATAGGGGATCAATCATAGTCCTTTCGATAAGTAAGAGTGTAGAACCCAACGAGGAGCAGAAGGATCTGACAAGTGGTATTCAGCAAGGTAAAATCTGCAAGCACTGAAATTATCGATAACAAGTGATTGTGTGGTGAGATGATTCGTAGCAAGCAACAAGTAACAAAAGAAGCAACAGTATAGAAAAGTGGCCCAATCCCTTTCATAGCAAGGGACAAGCTTGGACAAAGTCTTATAGGAGGAAAAACGCTCCCGAGGACACACGGGAATTTCTGTCATGCTAGTTTCTATCATGTTCATATGATCCGCGTTCGTTACTTTGATAGTTTGATATGTGGGTTGACTGGCGCTTGGGTACTGCCCTTACTTGGACAAGCATCCCACTTATGATTAACCCCTCTCGCAAGCATCCGCAACTACGAAAGAAGAATTAAGACAAAGTCTAACCATAGCATTAAACTAGTGGATCCAAATCAGCCCCTTACGAAGCAACACATAAACTAGGGTTTAAGCTTCTGTCACTCTAGCAACCCATCATCTACTTACTACTTCCCAATGCCTTCCTCTAGGCCCAAATAATGGTGAAGTGTTATGTAGTCGACGTTCACATAACACCACTAGAGGAAAAGCAATATTCAACACATCAAATTACCGAACGAATAGCAAATTCACATGACTACTATTGGCATGACTTATCCCATGTCGTCAGGAACAAAAGTAACTACTCACAAATCATAATCATATTCATGACCAAAGAGGTAATGAGTAGCATCAAGGATCTGAACATAAACTCTTCCACCAAGTAATCCAACTAGCATCAACTACAAAGAGTAATTAACACTACTAGCAACCTTACAAGTAACAATTGGAGTCGCGGGACGGAGATTGGTTACAAGTGATGAACTAGGGTTTGGAGATGAGATGGTGCTGATGAAGATGTTGATGGTGATGAGTCCCCTCCGATGAGAGAGTGTTGGTGATGACGATGGCGAGGATTTCCCCCTCCGAGAGGGAAGTTTCCTCGGCAGGATCGTCCTACCGGAGATCTAGATTGGTTGTGCTCAAGTTCCGCCTCGTGGCGGCGGCGAATCCTCCGAAAAGCCTCCTCCTGATTTTTTTCCGGACGAAACCCTTCTTGTAGCCAAAGGGGGGAGCCAGAGGGCCAGCTAGGTGCCCACAAGCCCCCTAGGCGCGGCCAGGGGGGTGGTCGCGCCTAGCAGGCTTGTGGCCAACTGCTGGTGCCCCTCTGGCACTTCTTCGGCCTAGTATTTTTTATAAACCCTCGAAAAAATCCTCGTTGATTTTTACGGCGTCTGGAGTTGCGCAGAATAGGTATCTCAAACTTGCTCCTTTTATAGGCCATAATTCCAGTTGTCGGCATTCTCCCTCTTCATGTAAACCTTGCAAACTAAGAGGGAAAAGGCATAAGTATTGTAACGTGAAGTGAAATAACAGTCCATGAAGCGATAAATATCAACATGAAAACATGATGCAAAATGGACGTGTCACACACATACAGCTCGATGACGATCTCCGCCTTCTTGATCCAGCAAGAGAGATGGGGAAGTAGATGAGTTCTCTTGCAGCGTGACGGCACGCCGGTGATGGTGATGATCTATTCCTACAGGGCTCTGTCCGAGCTCCGCAGAAAACCGATCTAGAGGAAGAACTACGAAGTAGAGGTTTAGGGTTGCACGTGGCTAAAGTTGTGTCTCAAAAACCCTAAAACCTCTAGTATATATAGGAGGAGGGGAGGGGCTAGCCTTGGGGCTCAAGAGAGCCCCTAGGGCGTCGGCCGAGTGGAGGAGGAGGGGATTCCAACTCCAATTCTGTTTGGGGAAGGAGGAGTCCCCTCCTTCCTTCCCACCTCCCTTTTTTTTCTTTTTCTCCTTTGATTTTTCTTCTAGCCGACATAGCCACATTGGGCTGGCTTCACCAGTCCACCAAGGGCTGGTGCGCCACCCATGGGCTATTGGGTTCCCTCTCCGGTGGGTGGCCCCCTCCCGGTAAAAACCCGGAACCCATTCATCACTCCGGGTACACTGTCGTTAATGCCCGAAATCTTTCCGGGGGCCAAATGAAACAATCCTATATATCAATCTTCGTTTTCGGACCATTCCGGAAACCCTCTTGACGTGTGTGATCTCATCCGGGACTCCGAACAACATTCGATCACCAACACTTATAACTCAACTCTACAGAAACATCACCGAACCTTAAGTGTGCAGACCCTGTGGGTTCGATAACTATACAGACATGACCTGAGACACTCCCCGGTCAATATCCAACAGCGGGACGTGGATGTCCATATTGGATCCTACATATTATACGAAGATCTTATAGGTTGAACCTCTGTGCCAAGGATCCATATAATCCTGTATACCATTCCCTTTGTTCGTCGGTATGTTACTTACCCGAGATTTGATCGTCGGTATCCCTATACCTATTTCAGTATCGTTACTCGCAAGTCTCTTTACTCATTCCGTAATACAAGGTCCCGTGACTAACACATTAGCCACATTGCTTGCAAGGCTTATATGTGATGTTGTATTACAGAGTGGGCCCCGAGATACCTCTGCGTCACAAGGAGTGACAAATCCCAGTCTTGATCCATGCTAACTCAACGGGCACCTTTGGAGATACCTGTAGAGCACCTTTATAGTCACCCAGTAACGATGCGACATTTGATACACACACGGTATTCCTCCGGTGTCAGTGAGTTACATGACCTCATGGTCATAGGAATGGATACTTGACACGCAGAAAACAATAGCATAAAAATGACACGATCACATGCTACGTTTATAGTTTGGGTCATGTCCATCACATAATTCTCCTAATGATGTGATCCAGTCATCAAGTAACAACACTTGCATATGGTCAGAAAACCTTAACCATCCTTGATTAACTGGCTAGTCAACTAGAGGCTTATTAGGGACATTGTTTTGTCTATATATCCACACATGCATTTATGTTTTCATTCAATACAATTATAGTATGGATAATAAACGATTATCTTTAAATAGGAAATATGATAATAACTATTTTATCATTGCCTCTAGGGCATATTTCCAACAGTCTCCCAGTTTCACTAGAGTCAATAATCTAGTCTCACATTGCTATGCGATTTATATTGGAATGAATCTAACACCCATACAGTTCTGGTGTTGATCAAGCTTCTCTCGTGGAAGAGGTTTAGTCAGCGGATCTGCAACATTCAGATACGTGTGCACTTTGCAAATATTTACGTCCTCTCATTCGACATAGTCGCGGATGAGGTTGAAGCGTCGTTCGATGTGTCTGGTCTTCTTGTGAAACCTTGTTTCCTTTGCTAGAGCAATGGCACCACTGTTGTCACAAAACGGAGTTATTGGATTTAGTGCACTCGACACAAGTCCAAGATTCATCATGAACTGCTTCATCCATACACCCTCCTTAGCTACCTTTGAGGCAGCCATGTACTCCGCTTTACATGTAGAATCTGCTAAAACGCTTTGCTTGGAACTGCACCAGCTTACCGCACCCCCATTGAGAATAAATACGTATCTGGTTTGAGACTTAGAGTCATCCGGATCTGTGTCAAAGCTTGCATCGACGTAACCCTTTACGACAAGCTCTTCGTCACCACCATAAACGAGAAACATTTCCTTAGTCCTTTTCAGGTACTTCGGAATATTCTCGATCGCCGCCCAGTGTTCCACTCCTGCATCACTTTGAAACCTACCTGCCATACTTATGGCCAGGCTGACGTCCGGTCTTGTGCACAACATTGCATATATGATTGACCCTATGGCTGAAGCATAGGGGATGGTACTCATCTTTTCTCTATCTTCCGCATTTACTGGACACCGAGTCTTACTCAACTTTATACCTTGTAACACTGGCAAGAACCCCTTCTTGGATTGCTCCATCTTGAACTTCTTCAAAACTTTATCAAGGTATGTGCTTTGCGAAAGTCCTATTAGGCGCCTCGATCTATCTCTATAGATCTTAATACCTAATATGTAAGCAGCTTCTCCTAGGTCTTTCATTGAAAAATATTTGTTCAAGTAATCCTTTACGCTCTCTAAAAACTCCAGATTGTTTCCAATCAGCAATATGTCATCCACATATAATATTAGAAACGCTACAGAGTTCCCACTAACTTTCTTGTATATACAAGATTCTCCAACAACTTGTATAAACCCAAACGCCTTGATCACCTCATCAAAGCGCTTATTCTAACTCCGAGATGCTTGCACCAGTCCATAAATGGATCGCCGGAGCTTGCATACTTTGTTAGCATTCTTTGGATCGACAAAACCTTCGGGTTGCAACATATACAACTCTTCCTTAAGAAAACCATTAAGGAACGCCGTTTTGACATCCATCTGCCAGATTTCATAATCAAAAAATGCAGCTATTGCTAACATGATTCGGACGGACTTAAGCATCGCTACCGGTGAGAATGTCTCATCATATTCAACTCCTTGAACTTGTGAAAAACCCATTGCCACAAGTCGAGCTTTATAAACGGTCACATTACCGTCTGCATCCGTCTTCTTCTTAAAGATCCATTTGTTCTGAATAGCCTTGCGACCTTCAGGTAATACTTCCAAAGTCCATACTTTGTTTTCATACATAGATCCTATCTCGGACTTCATGGCCTCTAACCATTTGTTGGAATTCGGGCCCACCATTGCTTCTTCATAATTCGCACGCTCATTGTTGTCTAACAACATGATAGATAAAACAGGATTCCCCTACCACTCAAGAGCAGTATGTGATCTTGTCGACCTGCGGGGTCTGATAGTAACTTGATCCAAAGCTTCATGATCATCATCATTAGCTTCATCCTCAACTGGTGTTGGCTCGACGGAGATTTCTCTCTGACCTGCGCCACCATCCTGTTGGAGCAGAGGTTCCACAACCTCATCAAGTTCTATCTTCCTCCCACTCAATTCTTTCGAGAGAAACTCCTTCTCAAGAAAAGCTCTGTTCTTAGCAACAAACACTTTGCCCTCGGATGTGAGATAGAAGGTGTACCCAACTGTCTCTTTTGGGTAACCGACGAAGACGCACTTTTCCTCTTTGGGTTCCAGCTTTTCAGGCTGAAGCTTTTTGACATAAGCATCACATCCCCCAACTTTAAGAAACGACAACTTTGGATTTTTGCCATGCCATAGCTCATATGGTGTCGTCTCAATGGATTTTGATGGTGCCCTATTTAAAGTGAATGCAGTTGTCTCTAATGCATAACCCCAAAACGATAATGGCAAATCTGTAAGAGACATCATAGATCGCACCATATTTAACAAAGTACGATTACAACGTTCGAACACACCATTACGCTGTGGTGTTCCAGGCGGTGTCAACTCTGAAACAATTCCACATTGTCTTCAATGAGCACCAAACTCGAAACTCAGATATTCGCCCCCTCGATCAGATCGTAGGAACTTGATCTTCTTGTTACGATGATTTTCAACTTCACTCTAAAATTGCTTGAACTTTTCACACGTTTCAGAGTTGTGCTTCATCAATTAGATATATCCATACCTTCTCAAATCATGAGTGAACGTGAGAAAATAACGATATCCGCCGCGCGTCTCCACACTCATTGGACCGCACACATCAGTATGTATGATCTCCAACAAGCCACTTGCACGCTCCATTGTTCCGGAGAACGGAGTCTTAGTCATCTTTCCCATGAGGCATGGTTCGCACATGTTAAGTGATTCGAAATCAAGTGACTCCAAAAGCCCATCAGCATGGAGTTTCTTCATGCGCTTTACACCAATATGACCTAAGCAGCAGTGCCACAAAAAGGTGGCGCTATCATTGTTAACTCTACATCTTTTGGTCTTCTGAAAGATAAACTTTAACTCCTAGAACATCTCATATGCTCCAAGGCGTTCAAAGCATCGGTGAAGTCCCAGTTCTAAGCCATACAAGACTGCATATTGAACTACTGAGTAGTTCTCCTTACGTACTTGCCAAGTGTTCAAAACATCTTGATCAGACATAGCGGGTGGTTCATCTCCTAGCGTTGCATCAAGGACATAATTCGTTTTCCTAGCTTGTAGGATGAGCCTCAGATTACAAGCCGAGTCTACAAAGTTGCTACCATCATCTTTCAGCTTAGCTTTCTCTAGGAACGTATTGAAATACAGGGTTGCTACTACGTGAGCCATTGATCTACAACATAAAATATTTGCAAAGTGGACTTAGACTATGTTCAAGACAATTAGAGTTTAGCTAATCAAATTACTAATAAACTCCCACTCAAATAGACATCCCTCTAGTTACTTGAGTGTGGCATGATCCAAATTCACTAACTCAAGTCCGATCATCACATGAGTTGAGTGTAGCTTTAGTGGCAAATATCTCTATGCTAATCATATCAACTATACGATTCATGCTCGACCTTTTGGTCTCTTGTGTTCCGAGGCCATGTCTGCACATGCTAGGCTCATCAAGTTTAACCCGAGTGTTCTGTGTGTGCAAATGTTTTGTACCCGTTGTATGTAAACGTTGAGTCTATCACACCCGATCATCACGTGGTGTCTCGAAACGACGAACTGTCGCAACGGTGCACAGTCGGGGAGAACACAATTTTATCTTGAAATTTAGTGAGGGATCACCTTATAATGCTACCGTCGTTCTAAGCAAGATAAGGTACATAAAAGGATTAACATCACATGCAATTCATAAGTGACATGATATGGCCATGATCTTGTGCTTCTTGATTTCCATCACCAAAGCACCGGCATGATCTTCATCGTCACCGGCGCCACACCATGATCTCCATCATTGTGCCGCCATCGAGGTTGTCGTGCTATATATGCTATTACTACTAAAGCTACAACCTAGCAATATAGTAAATGCATCTACAAACACAAACGTTAGTTTAAAGACAACCCTATGGCTCCTGCTAGTTGCCGTAGCATCGACGTGCAAGTCGATATTTAACTATTACAACATGATCATCTCATACATCCAATATATCACATCATGTCTTTGGCCATATCACATCACATGCATACATTGCAAAAACAAGTTAGACATCCTCTAATTTTTTGTTGCATGTTTTACGTCGCTGCTATGGGTATCTAGTATGATCGCATATTACTTATGCAAAACCACAACGGAGATGTGCAAATTTCTATTTAACCTCTCTCCAAGGACCGCCTCGGTCAAATCCAATTCAACTAAAGTTGAAGAAACAGGGACCCGCCAGTCATCTTTATGCAACAAGTTACATGTTAGTCGATGAAACCGGTCTCTTGTAAGCGTACGAGTAATGTTGGTCCGGGCCGCTTCAATCCAACAATACTGCCGAATCGAGAAAATACTAAGGAGGGCAGCAAATCGAACATCAACGCCCACAAATACTTTTGTGTTTCACTCGAGATTACATCTACGCATGAACCTAGCTCATGATGCCACTATTGGGAAACGTTGCATGGAAAACAAAAAATTTCCTACGCACACGAAGACTTATCATGGTGATGTTCATCTACGAGAGGGAGATCGGATCCACATACCCTTGTAGATCGCTAAGCGGGAAGCGTTAAGAAACGCGGTTGATGTAGTGGAACAACTTCGTGATTCAAATCATCGTCGTCCCACGATCCGTCCCGATCTAGCACTGAATGGACGGCACCTCCGCGTTCAGCACACGTATAGCTCGATGACGATCTCCGCCTTCTTGATCCAGAAAGATATACGAGGAAGTAGATGAGTTCTCCGGCAGCGTGACGGCGCGCCGGTGATGGTGATGGTCTATTCGTGCAGGGCTTCGCCCGAGCTCCGCAAAAACTGATCTAGAGGAAGAACTACGAAGTAGAGGTTTAAGGTTGCACGTGGCTAAAGTTGTGTCTCAAAAACCCTAAAACCTCTAGTATATATAAGAGGAGGGGAGGGGCTAGCCTTTGGGCTCAAGAGAGCCCCTAGGGAGTCGGCCGAATTAAGGAGGAGGGGACTCCAACTCGAATTCGGTTTGCTTCCTTCCCACCTCCCTTTTTTGTTCTCTTTTTCTCCTTTGATTTTTCTTCTAGCCGACATAGCCCCATTGGGCTGGCCTCACCAGCCCACCAAGGGCTGGTGCGCCACCCATGGGCTATTGGGTTCTCTCCCGGGTGGGTGGCCCCCTCCCGGTAAAAACCCGGAACCCATTCATCACTCCAGGTACACTCTCGGTAATGCCCGAAATCTTTCCGGAGGCCAAATGAAACAATCATATATATCAATCTTCGTTTCCGGACCATCCGGAAACCCTCGTGACGTCCGTGATCTCATCCGGGACTCCGAACACCCTTCGGTCACCAACACCTATAACTCAACTGAAAGGACGTGGATGTCGCCTAGAGGGCGGGGGTGTGAATAGGCGCTTTAAAATAATTACGGTTTAGGCTTGAACAAATGCGGAATAAAACTAATGTTTAATTTGTCAAGCATGAAACCTACAACAACTAGGCTCACCTATGTGCGCCAACAACTTATGCTAAGCAAGATAACCAACTAAGTGATAGCAAGATATATGACAATAAACAATATGACTATCACAAAGTAAAGTGGATAAGTAGAGGGTTTGGGTAAGAGATAATCGAGGCACGCGGAGACGATGATGTATCCTGAAGTTCACACCCTTGCGGATGCTAATCTCCGTTGGAGTGGTGTGGAGGCACAATGCTCCCCAAGATGCCACTAAGGCCACCGTAATCTCCTCACGCCCTCGCACAATGCAAGATGTCGTGATTCCACTAAGGGACCCTTGAGGGCGGTCACCGAACCCGTATAAATGGCAAACCTTGTGGGCAGTCACCGGTACCCGTACAAATTGCTCGGGGCAATCTCCACAACCTAATTGGAGACTCCGACGCTTGCCCGGAGCTTTACATCACAATGATTGAGCTCCAAGACACAACCAAGCTTCTAGGATGCCAAAGCATCCGCGAAGAACAATATCTAGGGTACTAAGTACCAAGGGTAATAAGCTTCTCAAACTTCACTTCCACGTATCACCGTGGAGAACTCAAACCGATGCAAATAATGCAATGGCAAGAACACACGAAGTGGACAAGTCCCTCACACTCAAATCCCTCCACAACAAGAAAAGCTATGGAGAAATATAAGAGGGAGAACAAGGCGCTCAGAAAAACTCCAAGATCTAGATCCAAGGGGTTCTAGATCCAAGGGGTTCCCCTCACAAAGAGGAGAAAGTGATTGGTGGAGATGTGGATCTAGATCTCCTCTCTCTTTTCCCTCAAGAACAAGCAAGAATCATTGGAGGGATTGAGAGTAAGCAAGCTCTAAGAAGGTCAACAATGGAGGTAGAAAAAGAGCTCAACGGGTAGATAAGGCCAAGGGGGAAGAAGACCCCTTTATATAGTGGGGGAAGGAGTCAGACCGTTACCCCCACTTACAGCCCGAGACCAGCGGTACTACTGCTGGCTGCAGCGGTACTACCGTTGACCCTCCAGCGGTACTACCGCTGGCTGCAGTGGTACTACCGCTGACCCTCGGCTACAGCGGTTGTACCGCTGAGCCCATGGTAGCGCAAAGATACTACCGGACCGACCACCGCCAAGAAAGTCTTCGCAAAAAGTCCGACGTAGTATAGCCACAAGGATGACAGTACTAAAGTCCTGGAGCGGTACTACCGCTGACCAGGGGCGGTACTACCGCTAGGGCCAGCGGTACTACCGCCAGCTCTAGCGGTACTACCGCTAGGGCGAGCGGTACTACCGCTAGGTCCAGCGGTACTACCGCTCGCCATTGAAACAGCCATAACTTTCGCATACGAGCTCCGAATCGAGCAAACCCAAGCTTGTTGCATTCAGGACGACAAGAGCTATCAAAACAAATATGAAAACAGCATAGAAGATGCAGATATGAAAATTCCAATGATATAGATATGTGACACCTCTATGAATGAAGAACCAGCAAAAACTCCAACATCGAAAACATCATAGAAGATGCATATGTACTCTGTTTTTGATGAACTTGAGCTTGTCATGAAGATGACCATAAGCTCTAAAACTCACAAAGAGAAACACCAAACAAGAACAAAGAAGTATGATGAAAGGATGCAAATGGTTTGAGCTCTCAACGAACGATACGATCAAGCTACTCACTTGAGAGCCCCCCTTGACAGTACGACAATCTATCCTAAAACAGAAAACCTATCAAGGGAAAACCTATACCTTGCACCTCGTCCTCTTGAGATAGATTATGATGATCTTGGCTTCCTCAAGACGGACCACCTTCTTGATTGCGTTGGCTTAATGAAGACTAGTTGATTGCTCCCCCATACACAACATGGGTGAACCTCTCTTCAGCATATCTTCACAAGTCCATTACCACCACAATGGATGGCAACCTTCAAGCATGATATCTTCGAGCTAATCCACTTGAACTTGCACACCACAATCTTGATGACGATCACCATTTGACGTCATCCTTCATGGGTTGTATGAGATCTTCCTCTAGACGCAAGCCCATGGAAACACACCTAACCCCACATATAACTCTCACGAAGACCATGGGTTAGTACACAAACATGTAATGGACAATGCTTACCATACCATGGGATCACTTGATCCCTCTCGGTACATCTTCTATGTTTGTGTGTTGATCATCTTGATTTACTCTTTATCTGACGTTCTGATCAACCTTGTGTCTCTATGACCATTCTTTGGATAATACCTTGAATACCACCTTGGTCATCATATAAACTCCTTGAACCCAACAGATGGACTTCAAGAAATGTGTCTATGGACAAATCCTATGAATATAACTTAAGGCAACCATTAGTCCATAGGGATTGTCATTAATTACCAAAACCACATATGGAGAAATATGCTCTAACATCAACTATACAAAAACGTCACTGAACCTTAAGTGTGCGGACCCTGCGGGTTCGAGAACTATGCAAACATGACCCGAGACACTCCCTGGTCAATATCCAACAGCGGGACCTGGATGTCCATATTGGATCCTACATATTCTACGAAGATCTTATCGGTTGAACCTCTGTGCCAAGGATCCATATAATCATGTATACCATTCCCTTTGTCCTTCGATATGTTACTTGCCCGAGATTTGATCGTCGGTATCCCTATACCTATTTCAATCTCGTTAACGGCAAGTCTCTTTACTTGTTACCGGCAAGTCTCTTTACTCATTTCGTAATACAAGATACCTATTTCAATCTCGTTACCGGCAAGTTTCTTATATTGGATGTTGTATTACCGAGTGGTCCCCGAGATACCTCTCCGTCACACGGAGTGACAAATCTCAGTCTTGATCCATGCTAACTCAACGGACACCTTCAGAGATACCTGTAGAGCACCTTTATAGTCACCCAGTAACGTTGCGATGTTTGATACACACAAGGTATTCCTCCGGTGTCAGTGAGTTACATGACCTCATGGTCATAGGAATGAATACTTGACACATAGAAAACAATAGCAATAAAATGACATGATCACATGCTACGTTTATAGTTTGGGTCTTCTCCATCACATCATTCTCCTAATGATGTGATCCAGTCATCAAGTGACAACACTTGCATATGGTTAGAAAACCTTAACCGCCCTTGATCAACTAGCTAGTCAACTAGAGGCTTACTAGGGACATTGTTTTGTCTATATATCCACACATGCATTTATGTATATTCAATAAAATTATAGCATGGATAATAAACGATTATCTTGAAACAGGAAATATAATAATAACTATTTTATCATTGCCTCTAGGACATATTTCTAACAAGTAGTTCACCCTCGGGGCTGAGGGTATGTACCAGTAGTTATGTGTTCAATCTCTCTCTCTCTCTCGTGTTCTTGATATGACACGATCTTGATGTATCACGGGTCTTGTTAATCTACCTGGATCATATGATATTATTTCCTTACTGCCTTGTTGTGATGACGAATTGAATCTTTTCCTTTAAGATCTCGTTATGTTAGATTGAATATTTTGATTTGAGAACACAGAGATCGTGTTGATGTCTAAGGTCACTTGTTAATTATTTCATCATGGCTGACCCTGGTACGAATATATACGAATATGTTGTTTTAGGAGGAGGGGGAGGTATACGGTGGTAAATGTTTGAGTCGATCGACATAGTACAAGGGACCCGAGGGCGATGCTTATCCATGTAGGCCAATGAGGTGGAGGTCGAGCTTTGCATGGGAGCGAACAGCCAGATAATCCGGGTCCATGCGCACGCGGGCACCACATGGCCGATGCAGCAACCTGTGGCTGCCAATGTGCAGCACATGACGCTGCCGGAACTTTGAGAAAGATAGCCAGCGCCTCCAGGGCCATCCATGCATGGATCCATGCATAGTGGAGCCAATCTTTCGGTGCACTTAAGGGCTAGCTAGCTTAGCATCCGCTTGGGATCCTCTTCTTCGTGCACCATGCATGCCCTACCAGTTGGCCTCTGCATGCATTTTCAACAGTGTATTGTTTATGATTCGACAGGTTATCGTGCCGTTTATAAAACGGCTCCCAAACCTTCATAATTCTAAAAAATGATACTCAATGAAAAAGTCAAACCTAATTGATGTCTTTCCAAGAGTATAGCGTCAGTTCTACAATCACTTGAAAAAAGTCATTTAGAACAATATAAAAATAGGAGAAAGTTGGTGTGGAATAATAATTCTACAGCCGGTGGTAAATTAAAACAGATGGAATGTTTACAAATACAGACATAAACTCTCACATGCATGAATGCATATACGGCATCTTCTTGCATGTACATGCTACATGCTTTTGTATAATGGCTCCAATGTCGACAGTCAAGATATGCAGACGTAAAACTAGAGAGAAAAAAACTGGCGTACACTGGACGGTGAAAATATGGTACTGGACGACATTGATCATTCAGATTCAGCTTAGCAGTTAGCATTGGCCACTAGTCATGCTGCATATTGTGTCGTCCCGACGGTCTCTAGCATTTGTCCCTAGCTGGCAGCCGGGCATGATGCATGCTAGGACCGTAAAGATGTGTGTCTCGTCCACCGGCCCGTGGGCCGTGTCTCTGCCGCTGCTGCCGGTCCTATCTAGATCCGACCGATGTACGTACAAGTTCTGTGTATGGTTTTCTACTGTGTGTAGACATGTAGTTACACTCCCACTATTTGTGAAGTATTGTATAGTATGTTTTTAAAAATTAGACATTAAAGAGTCAACACCCACTTTTTACAAAGTTAGTATGATTAGATTCATCATAAAGTGTATCGTACATATTTTATGTATTTAGTGTTTTAGATGCCAATGGCTATATAGACATGTTTTACTTTTATAAAGAAATACATTACGAAATGGAGGGAGTACCGGGATATATCACACTACTCCCTCCATTTCTAAATATAACTCTTTGAAGAGGTTTCATTAAGGAACTACATATGGATAGATATAAATATATTTTAAAGTGTAGATTCATTCATTTTGTTATGTATGTAGTCTCGTAATGAAATCTTTAAAAAGACTTATATCTAGAAACAGAAGGAATAGTATATATATGGATAAATGTACGATGCTGCCGTACATATCCGCAATCTGGAATTATTTTTTGGGGGTGGAATCTGTAATTTTGATTGCATGCATGTGCTGCCTTGGCCCGACAAGTGTCCTAGAAACATTTGCGGTCCAAGATGATCCAGGTTTTGCTAGCGGAGCACACGGTCCTACTGTCCTCCGCTGCCTGTATGACCACATGTATACTATTGATTATTATATGCTGATTTCATTTTCAGATTATCTGTATACCAAATACGGATATATAACATGCGAGGGTGGCCAGGTTTGGGGTCCAAAAATATCCCATGCACCGGACGTACGTACTCTGCACTTCTGCAGGCTTACTGTGCATTGAGGAAGATTAAGTACAGTAAACTACACCACGTATGTACGTGCACAATAACTTGTGACAGGTTGAATGCACGTACGACAAATTATGTACCGCTGTGGTGTATTAAGCATTACATGTTAAAATTAGAAAAGGTTTGATAATATATCAATGCTTTATACTCCCTCCGTTCCAAAATATAAGACCTTCTAGAGATTTCATTAGAAGACTACATACGGACCAAAATAAGTGAATTTATACTCTAAAATATGTCTATGTACATCCGTATGTAGTTCATAGTGCAATTTCTAAAAGGTCTTATATTTAGGAACGGAGGGAGTATATAAAACGGAACGAATGACTTTTTGAGTAACATTGCCCTTTTACTATTTTTGTCATCATTAGGATGAATTTGACATATACACCTGTCTTCCCAACATCACACGCCACGCAAATACAGTCAATGATGAATTATATTCTCTTCTGCCCCATTCTTTAATTTTCTCATTAACTTCTCTAATTCATCCCGATCCTCTCCATACAAGTGCAAGAGGCCCACTACAGCCTGAATCACCACAGCGCCACACTAAGCATCTATTTATACCCAACCTGAGCTGCCCCTACCTTGACATGTCACAAGCCTCAAGCTAAATGCAGGAGACACAACGCACAAACACAGACACACATCTATCTATCGATCATGGCGAGGCTAATGGAGATCTCCAAGAAATGGCACGGCAGTGCTAGCAGCAAGGTCACCTCCCCTACCGCCGCTGCTAGTGCAGCGTCATGCCCGCGGGGCCATTTCGCGGCCTACACCCGGGACGGGAGCCGGTTCTTCGTTCCCATCGGCTGCCTCACCAGCGACACCTTCCAGGAGCTCCTCAACATGGCCGAGGAGGAGTTTGGCAAACCTGGCGACCGCCCCATCGTGCTGCCGTGCTCCGCGGCCTGCCTTGAGCAGATTCTCACCGACTTCCGGGGCACCTCCAAGAAGCACACCGGCAGCGGGAGGGCCAAGATTTGGTAGTAGTGATGCTAATTCGATTAATCAACTCCATCGTTGATCATTGTTAATTAGTGAAAGCGATCCATCGATGATCAATGGTCCCTTAATTTTTGGGAGCGTAGTTCCATCATGTCGATTTTTTTCCTTCCCTCCTGGTAATATGCCAATGGTCGTGTTTTCAGGAGGCCCTAGGTTTTTTTTGGTTGCAAGTTGACATGACGTAAGCATCTAGCTAGCCACCTATCCATCTTTTTTCTTATTCTTTATTAAATTGTTCTCCTTGTTTGTGTCTATTGTTGAAAATATATCCTGGAGTAAATCATGTGACTATGTTATTTCCTTACCTATTCATGAGTTATTTGCATTGTCGTCGGACATCGTCATTGATATGCATCAATAAATACGTGGCTTGTTTATGATACCGGATATTCTATGATGGTTGTTCTTATGGTGCCTAGTTGATAAGGTTATGCGAACACATATTATTTTAATAATATACTAGTACAAATGCCAGTGCGTTGCAACGGGCAAAAATATTACAAAACCTACTCTGTGTGTCATCACTTTCCATCTCTTACATCCAGTTTTGGCAAACATTGGTAATAAGATTACTCTCTAATTCTTGTTCGAAGCATCAAGTGTGGACGTGAAGAAGTCGGTCTAACTTCCTATGTTTGTTGGAAGAGTAGTGGTGCATGAAATAGTCCGTCAGTTGGTTTTATTTTTTGCTTTTCAGGAAAACATGAATATCTTTCTTTAAGAAACTGATTTTTTATTTTTTTATTAGAACCGAACATGTTTTGGTGCCAGATATTTTATGAAGACATTTTTTTTCTAATTTAATTAATGATTTTCTAAACAAATTTAACTTTTTTTATTTGGAACAATTTTTTGGCTTAAAAGGAGTGAACATATTAAAATATGAATATCTTTTTGAAACCAACATCAATTAGCAATGCTAATTATCTTTAAAAATGCGCGCTCAGTTTCGGTAATTAAATAATGATGCTTGGTGTATGGACCATGGAGTATAGAGTTTAGAAAATCGTAGTGGTGTCCTTTGATGGAGCCTCCTTCGGCTTAGCACTATCACCGGATGAAAAAGGAGTGGTGTATTCCATTTTAGTGGGACACCGAGATGTTGGAATGTTCAATACTATTCGCGAGTTTAATAACTGATCCAAAAGAAAAAAATTTAGATTTTTCAAAATGTTTGAATGCAAATGGATTTTTACTACATTTGATTTATTTAGAGATAATTGTTTATTTGGTTTGGAAGAAATTTTTTAGTAGCACAGATACACGTGGGTTACAAGATGAGTGAAAATGATGTGTCCTCCGAACCAAAAAAAATAGTGTAGCATGGCGGGGGCAGGGAGACGCATGCCGAGGTATAGAAGAAATGGATATCCTTCTTTAATGTCCATTGCATGTATTGGTGCCATAAACAGATTGGTCAGTTTTGATTTAACCGTGAGAAACAGTCTAATGTTGGATAGTTGTGATGACAGTGGTGTTGGGGAACGTTACGTGGGAAACAAAAAATTTCCTACGCTCACCAAGAGCAATCTATGAAGACCAACATCTATGAGAGGGGGGAGTGCATCTACATACCCTTGTAGATCGCTAAGAGAAAGCGTATATAACGCGGTTGATGTAGTCGAACGTCTTCGCGATCCGAATCGCAATCTGTTCCGCGATCCCATCGCGATCCGTTCCTCGATCCCATCACGATCCGTCCTGATCTAGTGCCGAACGGACGACACCTCCTCGTTCAGCACATGTACAGCTCGATGACATTCTCCACCTCCTTGATCCAGCAAGCGAGGGTGGAGAGGAAGATGAGTTCTCTGATGGCACGATGGTATGGCGGTAGTGGTGGTGGAGCTATTCCGGTAGGACTTCGCCAAGCAATAGTGAACCCGATCTAGTGGAGAAAATTGATCTATAGGGAGAGGTAGAGGCTGCATCGTGACTTCTGTTGCGACTACCCTCTCTTCTCTGTACTATATATAGGAGGAAGGCACTAGTACAAAGAAGGCTTTGGTCCACTTGATGAAATCCTATTAGTCCCGGTTCACTCACGAACGGGGACCCATGTGGGCATAGGTCCCGGTTCGTGATGCCAGGGCACCGGCCGGGCCTCGTGGCCATTTTTCCCGGTTCGTTTGTCACCTTCGGTCCCGGTTTCAGACACGAACCGGGACCAATGTGCCTCGCTCCTGGCCCACAACCAGTAGTCTCGGTTTGTGGCTGGAACCGGGACCTCAGGTTGTCGTTTGGTCACGGTTCCAGCCACAAACTAGGACCAATGGTTGGCCTAGATATACCCCCGCGAGCAGAGTAGTGCACTGCTCTGTTTTTTCGGCCGGCCGTGGGAGAGCTTTGTGGTGCTCTAGCTCACCTCCTATGCACATGAGGTGTTCGATGAAATGCCCGAGCCACACTTAAGCTTTCTGCTTTAGAAGCTCCTTGTCCGAGCTCCATTTTCATCAAGATTTGTGTAGTTTTTAATACACTTTGTTATATAACGCACGCAGATGAACCGTCAATGGATGTACGGTGACCGACGCACCTCCGAGTATATTAATGGCCTGCATAATTTTCTCGAAGCGGCTAACGCAAACAAGCGGAATGGTTTTATGCATTGTCCATGTACTATCTGTGGGAATACGAAGGAATTCTTCGACTATAAACCCTTCACTTCCACCTGCTTTAGAAGGGTTTTATGCCACACTATATGTTTGGACCAAGCACGGAGAAAGAGGGGTTATGATGGAAGACGACGTAGAAGAAGAGGATGATGACAACTACCCGCCCCCTGAATACGGTGATGCTGCAATGGGGGAAGCTGAAGATCAAGAGGAACCAGACGATGTGCCCGATGATGATCTTCGTCGGGTTATTGTTGATGTACATAGAGAATGCGAAAGTGAAAGGGAGAAGTTGAAGTTCGATCGCATGTTAGAGGATCACAGGAAAGGGTTGTATCCAAATTGCAAAGATGACAACACAAAGCTCGGTACCACAATGGAATTGCTGCAATGGAAGGCAGACAATGGTGTATCTGACAAGGCATTTAGTTCGCTACTGAAATTAATGAAGAAGAAGCTTCCAAAGGATAACGAATTGCCCGGCAGTACGTATGAAGCGAAGAAGGTTCTATGCCCTCTAGGATTGGAGGTGCAAAAGATACATGCATGCCCTAATAACTGCATCCTCTACCGCGGTGCGTACGAGGATTTGAACGCATGCCCGGTATGCGGCGCATTGCGGTATAAGATCAGAAGAGATGACCCTGGTGATGTTGAGGGCCAGCGCACCGGGAAGATAGTTCCTGCCAAGGTGATGCGGTATGCTTCTATAATACCACGGTTGAAACGTCTGTTCAGAAACAAAAGCATGCCGAGTTGATGCAATGGCACATAAAAGACTGTAAGAAAGACGGGAAGTTGAGAGCACCCGCTGACGGGTCGCAGTGGAGAAAGATTGATAGAAAGTGGAGCGGCTTTACACGTGACCCAAGGAATGTATGGTTTGGTTTAAGTGCAGATGGCGTTAATCCTTTGGGGAGCAGAGCAGCAAGCATAGCACATGGCTTGTGACTCTATGTATGTATAACCTTCCTCCTTGGTTGTGCATGAAGCGGAAGTTCATTATGATGCCAGTGCTCATCCAAGGCCCTAGGCAACCCGGCAATAACATTGATGCCTACCTAAGGCCATTAGTTGATGAACTTTTACACCTATGGAATGGAAATGGTGTACGTGTGTGGGATGAGAACGAACAGGAGGAATTTGACCTACATGCGTTGTTGTTTGTAACCATCAACGATTGGCCTGCTCTTAGTAACCTTTCAAGACAGACAAACAAGGGATACAATGCATGCACACACTGTTTAGATGATACCGACAGTATATATTTGTACAAATTCAGGAAGAATATGTACATGGGGCATCGTCGATTTCTTCCGACAAACCATCAATGTCGGAAGGAAGGAAAGCATTTCAAAGGCGAGGCAAATCACCGGAAGAAGCCCGCCCTCCGTACTGGTGATCACATACTTGATATGGTCAATGATTTACAAGTAATCTTTGGAAAGGGTCCTGACGGACTATCTGTTCCGAATGACGATGCGGGACACGCACCCATGTGGAAGAAGAAATCTATATTTTTGGACCTACCCTATTAGAAAGACCTAGAGGTCCGCTCTGCAATTAACGTGATGCACGTGACGAATAATCTTTGTGTGAACCTCCTAGGCTTCTTGGGAGTGTATGGGAAGACAAAAGATACACCGGAGGCACGGGAGGAACATCAACCTGTGCATGAAAAAGACGACATGCATCCAGAGCAGTATGAAGGTCCTGCCAGCTACGCTCTTACCAAAGAAGAGAAGGAAATATTCTTTGAATGCCTGCTCAGTATGAAGGTACCATCTTGCTTCTCGTCGAATATAAAGAGAATAATAAATATGGCATAGAAAAAGTTCCAGAACCTAAAGTCTCATGACTGCCACGTGATTATGACCCAACTCCTTCTGGTTGCATTGAGGGGGCTTCTACCGGAAAACGTTCGATTAGCCATTGTGAAGCTATGTGCATTCCTCAATGCAATCTCTCAGAAGGTGATTGATCCAACAATCCTGCCAAGGTTAAGGAGTGATTTGGTGCAATGTCTTGTTAGTTTCAAGCCGGTGTTCCCACCATCCTTCTTCAATATCATGACGCACGTCCTAGTTCATCTAGTCGACGAGATTGTCGTTCTGGGCCCTGTATTTCTACACAATATGTTCCCCTTTGAGAGGTTCATGGGAGTCTTAAATAAATATGTTCGTAACTGCGCTAGGCCAGAAGGAATCATCTCCATGGGTGATACGTCTCCAACGTATCTATAATTTTTGATGGTTCCAAGCTATTATCTTGTCAAACTTTGGATGTTTTGTATGTCTTTTATATCTTTTTTGGGACTAACTTATTAACTCAGTGCCAAGTGCTAGTTCCTGTTTTTTCCATGTTTTTGACCCTTTTCAGAGGAGGATTTTAAACGGTGTCCAAACAGAATAAAACTTCCGAAAATATTTTTTTTGGAACAGAAGATACGCACGAGACTTGAGAACCAAGGCAGGGGCCACCAGGGGACCCCACAAGCACCCTAGGCGCGGCCAGGGTGCGCGCCTAGCAGGCTTGTGGCCCCCCTGTGGCTCGTCTTCCCTACCTCTTCCACCTATAAATTCAGAAAAATTCCAAAACTGCGAGAGAGATCCACGAAAACATTTTTCCGTCGCGGCAAGCTTCTGTCTCCGCAAGATCCCATCTAGGCACGTTCTGGTGCCCTGTCGGAGGGGGTATTCGGATACGGAGGGCTTCTTCATCAACACCATGACCTCTCTGATGATGCGTGAGTAGTTCACCATAGACCTTTGGGTCCATAGCTAGTAGCTAGATGGCTTCTTCTCTCTCTTGGATCTTCAATACAAAGTTCTCCATGATCTTCATGGAGATCTATCCGATGTAATCTTCTTTTGCGGTGTGTTTGTCGAGATCCGATGAATTGTTGATTTATGATAAGATTATCTATGAATCTTATTTGAGTTTCTTCTCATCTCTTATATGCATGATTTCATATCCTTGTAATTCTCTTCGAGTTGTGGGTTTTGTTTGGCCAACTTGATCTATGATTCTTCCAATGGGAGAAGTGCTTGGTTTTGGGTTCATACCGTGCGGTGACCTCACCCAGTGACAGAAGGGGTAGCAAGGCACGCATCATGTTGTTGCCATCAAGGGTAAAAAGATGGGGTTTTCATCATTGGTTTGAGTTTATCCCTCTACATCATGTCATCTTGCTTAAGGCGTTACTTTGTTCGTCATTAACTCAATACACTAGATGCATGCTGGATAGCGGTTGATGTGTGGAGTAATAGTAGTAGATGCAGAAAGTATCGGTCTACTTGTATCGGGGGTGATGCCTATATGTATGATCATTGCCTTAGATATCGTCATGACTTTGCGCGGTTCTATCAATTGCTCGACAGTAATTTGTTCACCCACCATATTATTTGCTATTTTGAGAGAAGCCTCTAGTGAACACTATGGCCCCTGGGTCTACTTCACACCATATTTTCAGCCTTACACTTCTACTTCGTTGCACTTTCCGCCTTCAGATCTCACTTTGCAATCAATCTTGAAGGGATTGACAACCCCTTTATAGCGTTGGGTGCAAGCTATTTTGTGTTTGCGCAGGTACTCTGGACTTGGCGCGATTCTCCTAATGGATTGATACCTTGGTTCTCAAACTGAGGGAAATACTTACTGCTCATGTGCTGCATCACCCTTTCCTCTTCAAGGGAAAAGCCAACGCAAGCTCAAGAGGCAGCAGAAGGATTTCTGGCGCCGTTGCCGGGGACTTCTAGTGCCGTAGCAGAAGGATTTCTGGCGCCGTTGCTGGGGAGGCTCAAGTCAAGAACTAATCCAAGTAAGTGTCACAGACTCATCTCTTGCATTTACTTTTTTGCCTCTCGTTTTCCTCTCCCCCACTTCTGAAAAACAAAAATTTACAAAAAAATATTTGCCTTTTTCGTTCGCCCTTTTCTCTCCCTTGCTTTCTGTCCGCTTGTGTGCTTGTTTTCTTGCTGAAGTCACCATGACCGAAAACACCACTTTGTGACTTCTCGAATACTAATAATAATGATTTTATTAGTACTCCGATTGCTCCCGCCACTAGTGTGGAATCATACGAAATCAATGCTGCTTGGCTGAATCTTGTTATGAAAGAGCAATTCTCCGGCCTTCCTAGTTAAGATGCTGCATCCCATCTAATACCTTTATTGAGCTTTGCGATATGGAAAAGAAGAAAGATGTGGATAATGATGTGATTAAATTGAATCTTTTTCCGTTCTCATTGCGAGATCGAGCAAAAACTTGGTTTTCGTCTTTGCCCAAAAATAGTATTGATTCTTGGAACAAGTGCAAAGATGCTTATATATCCAAGTACTTTCCGCCGGCTAAGATCATCTCTCTCCGTAATGATATTATGAACATGTTGCACAATATTGGGAGAGAATGAAATTAATGATTAGAAATTGTCCCGCTCATGGCTTGAGTCTTTGGATGATTATACAAATCTTCTACGCTGGCTTGAATTTCGTTTCTAGAAATATCTTGGACTCCGCCTCATGTGAAACATTCATGGAAATCACGTTAGGAGAAGCCACAAAACTCCTAGACAATATCATGACGAACTACTCTCAGTGGCACACTGAAAGGTCACCTACTAGTAAGAAGGTACACGCTATAGAAGAAATTAACTCGTTGAGTGCTAAGATGGATGAGTTAATGAATTTGGTTGCTAGTAGAAGTGTTCCTTTAGGTCACCTTGTCTTCCTTGATTGAGAGTAGCAACGCTAGCTTGGATGTTAATTTTGTTGGTAGGAATAATTTTGGCAACAACAATGCTTTTAGAGGAAACTATGTTTCTAGGCCTTTTCCTAGTAACCCCTCTAATAACTTTGGCAACTCCTACAAAAATACTCATGGAAATTACAATAGATTACCCTCTGATCTAGAGAGTAATATCAAAGAGTTTATCAACTCGCAAAAGATTTTCAATGCGTCCATAGAGGAAAAACTACTCAAAATTGACGATTTGGCTAGGAGCATTGATAGAATGTCTAGTGATATTGATGCTTTGACAGTTAGATGTGCTCCTCCCAAGATCAATATGGTTGAAGCTTTGAAAGCTATGCGTGTTTCCATGAGTGAGAGCAAAGAAAGAACCGCCCCAATTTGTGCTAGACATGAATGGCTTAAAAGGGCATGTTCTCGTGATAAGAATCACGAAGATCTTAAAGTGCTTGGTGTGACTCCCATTGAATCTTTGTTTTCTTGTGTCAAACCTAATGATTATGGGGCTGGATATGAATCCACTTTGGTTGAAAAACGCCCAAATGATTCGGAGTCCACCTATCTTGATGCTAAAAGCATTGAAAGTGGAGTAAAAGATAATAAAACCTTGAGCAGTAATGAAACTACCACTTTGGATTTCAAGGAATTCAATTATGATAGTTGCTCTTTGATTGAATGAATTTCCTTGATGCAATCCATGCTAAACTCTCCACACTCTTCTAGCCAAAACAAGGCCTTTACCGATCATATCGTCGATGATATGATAAAATCTCTTGGAGAGAACCTTATGTTGGAAGTTTCTATCCCTAGAAAGCTTCGTGATGAGTGGGAACCTACTATCAAAATCAAAATCAAAAACTATGAATGCAATGCTTTGTGTGATTTGGGTGCTAGTGTTTTCGCGATTCCAAAATCTTTATGTGATGTTCTAGGTTTTAATGAGATTGAGTAGTGTTCTCTTAATTTGCATCTTGCGGATTCTACTGTCAAGAAACCCATGGGAAGGATCAATGATGTTTTTATTATTGCAAATAGGAACTATGTACCCGTGGATTTCATTGTGCTTGACATTGATTGCAATCCTACATGCCCTATCATTCTTGGTAGACCTTTCCTAAGGACTATCGGTGCTATCATCGATATGAAGGAAGGGAATATTAGATTTCAATTTCCTTTAAAGAAGGGCATGGAGCATTTTACTAGAAAGAAAATAATATTGCCTTATTAAACCATGATGAGGGTTACTTATGGTTTGAGCACCAAAGACGACGATACGTGATTCTATCGCCTTATGTCTAGCTAAGGGCGTTAAACAATAGCGCTTGTTGGGAGGCAACCCAATGAATTTATCTTTTTCTTTCTGTTTTGTTGCGTCCACACCATCATAATTCTGTTATGATTGTGTCTTTTGTGTTTCTTTTTGTGTTTGAGCCAAGCAAAACCTTTATGACTAGTCTTGGTGATGGTTGTTTGATCCTGCTGGAAAAAGACATAAACTTTTCGCTCACGAGATTATTTTTCATTTTTATTCAGAAAGATGTTTTGAGTTGATTCTTTTTGCTGCTGGTTGACATGCCTTTTTCCTAGGAAGTCATAATTTTTCAGAATTTGTGAGGTAACATAAGTTTAGGAAGTATACAGATTGCTACAGAATGGTCTGTTTTTACACATTCTGTTTTTGTTGAGTTGGTTGCTTGTTTTGATGAAACTATGGATAGTATCGGGGGGGGGGGGGGGGTACTAGCCATGGAAAAGTGATAATACATTAATCTAACACCAATATAAATAGAAATCAAGATTGCTACAATACCTAAAGAGGTGGTAGTTTGTTTTCTTGTGCTAATGTTATCACGAGATTCTGTTTAAGTTTTGTGTTGTGAAGTTTTCAAGTTTTGGGTGATGTTCTTGTGGACAAAGGGATAAAGAGTGGAAAGAGCTAAAGCTTGGTGATGCCCAAGGCATCCCAAGCCAAATTCAAGGACACCAAAAATCCTAAGCTTGGGGATGCCCCGGGAAGACATCCCCTGTTTCATCTTCAATCCATCGGTAACATTACTTGGAGCTATATTTTTATTCACCACATGATATGTGTTTTGCTTGGAGCGTCTTGTATCGTAGGAGCCTTTTCTTCTTTTTTTTGTGTCATAATCATCCTTGATGCACACCTTTTGAGAGATACATGCACTCATCGTGAATTTTCTAGAATGCTCATCGTGCTTCACTTATATCTTTTGAGCTAGATATTTTTGCTCTTTGTGCTTCACTTAGATCTTTTAGAGCACGATGGTGCATGACTTGGTAGTTGGTTTGTGGTATGAAAATAGTCCGAAAGGTGATAGGTACCCAAAGAGGATACAAAAACTTCCATCTTCATGAGCATTGAGTAGAAAGAGAAGTTTGATTCCTCTCAATTAGTTTTGAGACGTGGATTTGGTAATATTAAGAGTTATGTTAGTAGGTTGTTGTGAATCTAGAAATAGTTGTGTTGAAGTTAGTGATTCCCGTAACATGCACGTATGGTGAACCGCTATGTTAGTAAGTCGGAGCATAATTGACTTATTGATTGTCATCCTTTGTGTTGCGGTCGGGATCGCGCGATGGTTAACACCTACCAACCCTTCCCCTAGGAGTATGCGTTTAGCACTTTGTTTCGATTACTAATAAAAACTTTCGCAACAAGTATGTGAGTTCTTCATGACTAATGTGAGTCCATGGTATAGATGCACTTTCACCTTCCACCATTGCTAGCCTCTCTAGTATCGCGCAATTTTCGCCGGTGCACAAACCCACCATATGCCTTCCTCAAAACAGCCACCATACCTACCTAATATGGCATTTTCATAGCCATTCCGAGATATATTGACATGCAACTCCCATCGTTCCGTCTCATGACTTGTGCAGTCACTCTCATATTGCCATTGCATGATCATAAGATAGCTAGGGAGATGTTTCAACGTCATACGCCAAGCTAGATCATTGCACATCCCGGTACACTGCCAGAGGCATTTCCTATAGAGTCATCGTCGTTCTAAGCTTTGAGCTGTTAGTAAATAGAAGTGTGATGATCATCATTATTAGAGCATTTTCCCATCTGAGGAAATAAAAAAAAGAGGCCAAAGTTGCCCACATAAAAAAAGGGGAGAAAAAATAGGCCCAAGAGCCCAAACAAAAAAAGAGAAAAAGAGAGAAGGGACAATGCTACTAACTTTTTCCACACTTGTGCTTCATAATAGCACCATGTTATTCATGATTGAGAGCCTCTTGTTTTGTCACCACCATATACTAGTGGGAATCTTTATTTTATAACTTGGCTTGTATATTCCAATGATGGGCTTCCCCAAATTGCGCTAGGTCTTCGTGAGCAAGCAAGTTGGATGCACACCCACTAGTTCTCCTTTCGAGCTTTCACATACTTATAGCTCTAGTGCATACTTTGTATGGCAATCCCTACTCATTCACATTGATATCTATTAAGGGGCATCTCCATAGCCCTTTGATACGCCGAGTCAATGTGACCATCTCCTCCTTTTTGTCTCACAACCACCACACTCTATTCCACCTATAGTGCTATATCCATGGCTCACGCTCATGTATTGCGTGATAGTTGTAAAAGGTTTGAGAAAGTAAGAGTGTGAAAACAATTACTTGGCCAATACCGGGGTTGTGCATGATTTAAATTAGTTGTGCGCGGATGATGGAGCATAGCCAGACTATATGATTTTGTAGGGATAACTTTCTTTGGCCTTGTTATTTCAAAAGTTCATGGTTACCTTGCTAGTTTGCTTGAAGTATTATTATTTTCATGTCAATAGCAAACTATTGTTTCGAATCTTACGGATCTGAACATTCATGTCACAAGAAAGAAGTTACAAAGGACAACTATGCTAGGTAGCATTCCACATCAAAAATTCAGTCTTTTTCACTTCCCTACTCAAGGACGAGCAGGAGTTAAGCTTGGGGTTGCTTGATACGTCTCCAACGTATCTATAATTTTTCATGGTTCCATGCTATTATCTTGTCAAACTTTGGATGTCTTGTATGCCTTTTATATCTTTTTTGGGACTAACTTATTAACTCAGTGCCAAGTGCCAGTTCCTGTTTTTTCCGTGTTTTCACCCTTTTCAGAGGAGGATTTTAAATGGTGTCCAAACGGAATAAAACTTCCAAAAATATTTTTACCGGAACAGAAGATACGCACGAGACTTGAGAACCAAGGCAGGGGCCACCAGGGGACCCCACAAGCCCCCTAGGCGCGGCCAGGGGGGCGCTCCTAGCAGGCTTGTGGGCCCCCTGTGGCTCGTCTGCCCTACCTCTTTTGCCTATAAATTCAGAAAAACTCCAAAACTGCGAGAGAGATCTATGAAAACAGTTTTCCGCCGCCGCAAGCTTCTGTCTCCGCAAGATCCCATCTGGGGCACATTCTGGTGCCCTGCCGAAGGGGGGATTCAGATGCGGAGGGCTTCTTCATCAACACCATGACCTCCCCGATGATGCGTGAGTAGTTCACCATAGACCTTTGAGTCCATAGCTAGTAGCTAGATGGCTTCTTCTCTCTCTTAGATATTCAATACAAAGTTCTCCATGATCTTCATGGAGATCTATCCGATGTAATCTTCTTTTACGGTGTGTTTGTCGAGATCCGATGAATTGTTGATTTATGATCAGATTATCTATGAATCTTATTTGAGTTTCTTCTGATCTCTTATATGCATGATTTCATATCCTTGTAATTATCTTCGAGTTGTGGGTTTTGTTTGGCCAACTTGATCTATGATTCTTGCAATGGGAGAAGTGCTTGGTTTTGGGTTCATACCGTGCGGTGACCTCACCCAGTGACAGAAGGGGTAGCGAGGCACGCATCATGTTGTTGCCATCAAGGGTAAAAAGATGGGGTTTTCATCATTGGTTTGAGTTTATCCCTCTATATCATGTCATCTTGCTTAAGGCGTTACTCTGTGTGTCATGAACTCAATACACTAGATGCATGGTGGATAGCGGTCGATGTGTGGAGTAATAGTAGTAGATGTAGAAAGTATCGGTATACTTGTCTCAGACGTGATGCCTATATGTATGATCATTGCCTTAGATATCGTCATGACTTTGCGCGGTTCTATCAATTGCTCGACAGTAATTTGTTCACCCACCGTATTATTTGCTATTTTGAGAGAAGCCTCTAGTGAACACTATGGCCCCAGGTCTACTTCACACCATATTTTCAGCCTTACACTTTTACTTCGTTGCACTTTCCGCCTTCAAATCTCACTTTGCAATCAATCTTGAAGGGATTTTCAACCCCTTTATAGCGTTGGGTGCAAGCTATTTTGTGTTTGCGCAGGTACTCTGGACTTGCCGCGATTCTCCTACTCGATTGATACCTTGGTTCTCAAACTGAGGGAAATACTTACTACTCCTGTGCTGCATCACCCTTTCCTCTTCAAGGGAAAAACCAACGCAAGCTCAAGAGGCAGCAATGGGCCATCAAACAGAGGATGTCATTGGATTTTGTATTGACTTCATTCCTAACCATAATAAGATTGGTCTCCCTCAATCGCGGTATGAGGGGAGACTGACTGGAAAAGGCACACTAGGAGCGGAGTCAATAATGTGTACGGACGGGGATTCTTGGTCTCAAGCACACTACACAGTTCTACAGAATTCTAACTTGGTGACCCCGTATGTCGATGAACACAAGAATATTCTGAGCTCCATACACCCGGAGCAGTGTGACGAGTGGATTACATTTGAAAACATTAGGACTTTCAGCAGTTGGTTGCAAAAACGTCTCATGTGTGACAACACTGTTTCTGATGAGCTGTACTCGTTGGCCAGGGGACCATCTTTGACTGTATTGACTTACCAAGGATACTAGATAAATGGGAATACATTTTACACGATCACCCAAGATCAAAAGAGCACCAACCAAAACAATGGTGTCTGCTTTCATGCAGCAACCGTGAGGGGAAAGGACACATATTATGGTTACATAGTGGACATATGGGAACTTGACTATGGACATGATTTGAAGGTACCTTTGTTTCATTGCAAATGGTTCAATCTGTCAGGAGGCAGGGTACAGATAGACCCACAGTAAGGAATGAGAACAGTGGATCTGAACAATCTTGCGCACGCAGAGGAACCATTCGTCCTAGCCAATGATGTCGCGCAGGTTTTCTATATGAAGGACATGTCTACCAAAGCGAGAAAAATAAAATATAAGGAAGCGAATACATCATACGATGAGCCAAAGCGTCACATAGTTCTTTCAGGAAAAAGAGACAGCGTGGATTGGAGGGCAAGACAAACATGTCTCAAGATTATCAAAAGTTTCATGAAATTCCTCCCTTCCAAGTCAAGGCTGACGGAAGCACCGTGTTAGACGATGAAGATTATCCATGGTTACGGTGCAATAAGCAAGGAACACAAGCAAAGAAAAGGTGAAGAAATGAAATGCCCTTTGTAACAGATGAGTTTTCGTATGAAATCCTCATACTTCGAAAGAGATTGTCCGTTTTGTACACGAAGTGCATCCAGTTTTTGGCGCAACCCTCTCAACTTTTTAGCACATGTTATGTGGGTGAAATGATGATACCATGCCAACTTTCAACCTTTTTAGAGTTCATTTCTAGTGATTTTCAATTTAAGGGCCATTTAGCTAAAAAAATCAATAAATGCATGAAAAATACCAAATGAAGTCAGAAATAGTTAAAAATTGATGATGTGTCTTTGAATGGTGCATTTTGAACACACAAAAAGTCTGGAGTTCAAATAAGTTCACAAAATGAAATCCCTTTGTAACAAATGAGTTTTCGTATGAAACCGTGATACTTCGAAGGAGATTGTCCATTTTGTACACGAAGTGCATCCAGTTTTTGCCGCAACATTCTCAACTTTTTAGCACATGCTATGTGGGTGAAATGATGATTCCATGCCAACTTTCAACATTTTCAGAGTTCATTTGTAGTGTTTTTCAATTTAAGGGTCATTTAGCTCAAAAAATCAGTAAATGCATGAAAAATACCAAATGAAGTCAGAAATAGTTGAAAATTGATGATGTGTCTTTGAATGGTGCATTTTTAACACACAAAAAGTCTCGAGTTCAAATATGTTAAAAAAACGAAATCCTTTTGTAACAGATGAGTTTTCGTATGAAACCGTTATACTTCGAAAGAGATTGTTCATTTTATACACGACGTGTGCCGCAACCCTCTCAACTTTTTAGCACATGCTATGTGGATGAAATGATGATACCATGCCAAGTTTCAACATTTTTAGAGTTCATTTGTAGTGCATTTCAATTTAAGTGTCGTTTAGCTCAAAAAAGCAGTAAATGCATGAAAAATACCAAATGAAGTTAGAAATAGTTGAAAATTGATGATGTGTCTTTGAATGGTGCATTTTGAACACATAAAAAGTATGGAGTTCAAATAAGTTCAAAAAAATGAAATCCCTTTGTAACAAATGAGTTTTCGTATGAAACCCTAATACTTCGAAAGAGATTGTTTGTTTTGTACACGATGTGCATCCAGTTTTTGCCGCAACCCTCTCAACTTTTTAGCACATGCTATGTGCGTGAAATGATTATACCATGTAGTGTTTTTCAATTTAAGGGTCATTTAGCTCAAAACAAAAATCAGTAAATGTATGAAAAATATCAGATGGGCCGACGGACCTTTTATCCCGGTTCTAGCCACCAACCGGTACAAAAGTACTCTTCTTCCCGCCCTTTTGGGCCAGCGGAAGTGTGGCTTTGTTCCCGGTTGGTGTCACAAACCGAAACCAAAGGTTTCGCATATAGTGCGGGAGTTATCAAAATTGATCTTTAGTCCCGGTTGGTGTAACAACGCGGGACTAAAGGTGTGCTTTGGTCCCGGTTTGAGCCACCAACCGGAACAAAGGTGTTCGTATATTGTGGGAGTTGTCGAAATTTCCACCAACTTCCATTCCCCATTCTCTCTTCGTCGCCGTCGCACCCGAGACGGTCCCGGCCGGCCCGCGCCTCCTCCACGAGCCCGTCGTCGCCGTCCCCATCGCTCACGAGCCCGTCGTCACCCCGAGCCCATGCATCGCCGTCGCCGTCGCTCCTGAGCCCGTCGTCGTCACCGTCACAGTCATCCCCGAGCCCATCGTCGTCCCCGAGCCCATCGCCGTCACCGTCGCCCCCCGAGCCCATCGATGTCGTCGTCGTCGCCCGTCGCCGCCTATCGTCATCGTCGCCGTCGTTGTCGTAGCCCCCGAGCCCATCGCCCTCGTCGTCGTCGCCTGTCGCCCGTCGTCGTTCCGAAGCCCGCCGTCTTCGCCCGTCGACGCACCGGTAGAACTGTTGGAGAACGTCGCATGGGAAACAAAAAATTTCCTAAGCGCACGAAGACCTATCATGGTGATGTCCATCTACGAGAGGAGATTTGGATCTACGTACCCTTGTACATCGCACAACAGGAAGCGTTAAGAAACGCGTTTGATGTAGTGGAGCGTCCTCACGTCCCTCGATCTGCCCCGTGAACCGTCCCACGAACCGTCCCGCGATCCATCCCACGATCCGCTCCGATCTAGTGCCGAACGGACGGCACCTCCACGTTCAGCACACGTACAACTCGACGATGATCTCGGCCTTCTTGATCCAGCATGCAAGATGGAGAAGTAGATGAGTTCTCCAGCAGCGTGACGACGCTCCGGTGGTGGTGAAGGATCTACTCCTGCAGGGCTCCGCCCGAGCTCCGCAGAAATACGATCTAGAGGCAAAACTATGGTGTCTAGATCTGAGTTGCATGTGGCAAAGTTGTCTCAAATCAGCCCTAAATCACCAGTATATATAGGAGGGAGGGGAGGGACTTTCCTTGAGGGCCAAGCCCCCAAGGTTCACCGGCCAAGAGGAGGAGGAGGACTCCTACTCCAATCCTAGTCCAACTAGGATTGGAAAGTGCAGTCCTTCCCTTCCTTCCCACCTTTTTTTCTTTCTTTGGTTTTCTCTGTATAGCGCATAGTCCTTATTGGGATGTCCCACCAGCCCACTAAGGGCTGGTGCGCCACCCATAAGTCCTTTGGGCTTCCCCCGGGAGGGTTGTTCCCATCCCAGTGAACTTCCGGAATCCATTCGTCACTCCCGGTACATTCCCAGTAATGCCCGAAAACTTTCCGGTAACCAAATGAAGTCATCCTATATATCAATTTTCGTATCCGGACCATCCGGAAACCCTCGTGATGTCCGTGATCTCATCCGAGACTCCAAACAACATTCGGTAACCACGCATATAACTCAGCTATACTAAAACATCGCCAAACCTTAAGTGTGCAGACCCTGCAGGTTCGAGAACTATGTAGACATGCCCCGAGGTACTCCTCGGTCAATATCCAATAGCGGGACCTAGATGCCCATATTGGATCCTACATATTCTCCGAAGATCTTATTAGTTGAACCTCAGTGTCAAGGATTCATATAATCCCGCATGTTATTCCCTTTGTCCTGTGGTATGTTACTTGCCCGAGATTCGATCGTCGGTATCCTCATGCCTATTTCAATCTCTTTACCAGCAAGTCTCTTTACTCGTTCTGTAATACAAGATCCCGTGACTTACACTTAGTCACATTGCTTGCAAGGCTTGTGTGTGATGTTGTATTACCGAGTGGGCCCCGAGATACCTCTCCGTCACACGGAGTGACAAATCCCAGTCTTGATCCATACTAACTCAACGGACACCTTCGGAGATACCTGTAGAACACCTTTATAGTCACCCAGTTACATTGTGACGTTTGATGCACACAACGTATTCCTCCGGTGCCAGTGAGTTATATGATCTCATGGTCATAGGAACAAATACTTGACACGCAGAAAACAATAGCAATAAAACGACATGATCAATATGCTACGTTCATAGTTTGGGTCTTGTCCATCACATGATTCTCCTAATGATGTGATCCCGTTATCAATTGATAACACTTGCCTATGGTCAGGAAACCTTGGCCATCTTTGATCAACAAACTAGTCAACTAGAGGCTCACTAGGGACAGTGTTATGTCTATATATCCACACATGTATTTGAGTTTCCAATCAATACAATTCTAGCATGGATAATAAACTATTATTATGAACAAGAAAATATAATAATAACTAATTTATTATTGCCTCTAGGGCATATTTCCAACAGTCTCCCACTTGCACTAGAGTCAATAATCTAGTTCACATCACCATGTGATTTTAACGAATCCAACACCCATATAGTTCTGAGGTCTCACCACGTCTTGCTCGTGAGAGAGGTTTTAGTCAATGGTTTTGAATCTTTCAGATCCGTGTGTGCTTTACAAATCTTTATGTCATCTTATAGATGCTACTACTACGTGCTATTCGTAAATACTCCAAATATCTACTCTACTATACGAATCTGTTTTACTACTCATAGTTATTCGGATTAGTGTCAAAGCTTGCATCAACGTAACCCTTTATGACGAACTCTTCAACTACCTCCATAATCGAGAAAAAAAATCCTTAGTCCATTAGTTACTAAGGATAACTTTGACCACTGTTCAGCGATTCAATCATGGAGCACTCTCTGTACCTCTTAATAGACTTGTGGCAACGCACATATCAGGGGCGGTACACAGCATGGCATACTGTAGAGTCTACGGCTAAGGCATAGGGGACGACCTTCGTCCTTTCTCTTTCTTCTCCCGTGGTCGGGATTTTGAGTCTCACTCAAATTCACACCTTACAACACAGCCAAGAACTCCTTCTTTGCTGATCTATTTTGAACTCCTTCAAAAATTTGTCAAGCCATGCATTTCATTTGAAAGTTCTGTTTATCATTTTGATCTATCTTCATAGATCTTGATGCTCAATGTTCAAGTAGCTCCATCCAGGTCTTCCTTTGAAAAACCCCTTTCAAACAACCTTTATGCTTCACAAAATTCTACATTACTTCCGATCAACAATATGTCAACCACATATACTTTATCAGAAATACTATAGTGCTCCCACTCACTTCTTTGGAAATACAAGTTTCTCATAAACCTTGCACAAACCCAAAAGCTGTGATCATATAATCAAAGCGTATATTCCAACTCCGAGATGCTTGCACCAGTCCATAAAAGGATCGCTGCTGCTTGCATACTTGTTAGTATCCTTAGGATCGACAAAACCTTCTGATTGTATCACATACAATCTTTCCTCAAGGAAACCGTCGAGGAAACAATGTTTTGACTTCCCGTGTGCAATATTTCACAAATAATGCAGCAACTACTAACATAATTCCAACATACTTTTAGCATCACTACGAGTGAGAAAGTCACATCATAGTCAACTCTTTGATCTTGTCGAAAACATCTTTGCGACAAGTCGAGCTTTTCTTAATAGTGACTTATCACCATCATCATCTGTCTTCCTTTTAAAGATCCATCTTTACTTAATAGTCTTGCTACCATCAAGTAGTTCTTCCAAAGTCTACACTTTGTTTTATACATGGATCCTCTCTCGGATTTCATGGCCTCCAGCCATTTGTCGGAATCCGGGCCCACCATTGCTTCTCCATAACTCGTAGGTTCATTGTTGTTCAACAACATGACCTCCAAGACAGGGTTACCGTACCACTCTGTAGTAGTACGCGACCTTTGTCGACCTACGAGGTTTGTAGTAACTTGATCCAAAGCTCTAATGATAACTATCATCAGCTTCCACTTCAATTGGTGTAGGCACCACAAGAACATGTTCTTGCGCCCTGCTACACACTGGTTGAAGTGTAGGTTCACTAACCTCATCAAGTTCAACCACCCTCCCACTCAATTCTTTCGAGAGAAACCTTTCCTCGAGAAAGGACCCGTTTCTAGAAACAAACACATTGCTTCCGGATCTGAGATAGGAGATGTATCGAGCTGTTTTGGATATCCTATGAAGATGCTTTTATCCGCTTTTGGGTTCGAGCTTATCAGACAGAAACTTTTTCAGATAAGCATCGCAGCCCCAAACTTTCAAGAAACTACAACTTGGGTTTCTCCAAACCATAATCTATACTGTGTCATATCAACGGAAATACGCGATCCCCTATTTAAAGTGAATGCGGTTGTCTTTAATGCATAACCCATAAACGATAGTGGTAATTCGATAAGAGACATAATAGTATGCACCATATCAAATAGGGCATGGCTATGACGTTCAGACACATCATCACACTATGGTGTTCCAGGTGGCATGAACTGCGAAACAATTTTCACATTGTCTTAACTGTGTACCAAAAATTCGTAACTCAGATATTCATCTCTATGATCATATCGTAGACAGTTTATCCTCTTGTCACGACGATCTTCACTCTGTAATAGCTTTGAACTTTTCAATATTTCAGACTTGTGATTCATCAATTAAATACTCTTGTATCTACTCAAATCATCGGTGAAGTAAGAACATAATGATATCCACTGCGTGCCTCAGCACTTATTTGACTGCACACATAAAAATGTATTGCTCCCAACAAGTTACTCTCTTGTTTCATGTGGCATGATTTGCATGTCTCAAGTGATTCAAAATCAAGTGAATCCAAATGATCCATCCAAATGGAGTTTCTTCATGCATTTATACCAACAGGCATGGTTTGCATGTCTCAAACGTTTCAAAAAATGAGTGAGTACAAAGATCCATCAGCATGGAGCTTCTTCATGCATTTTACACCAACATGACTCAAGTGGTAGTGCCACAACTAAGTGGTACTATCATTATTACTTTGTATCTTTTGGCACCAATATTATGAACATGTGTAACACTACAATCGAGATTCAATAAACCATTGAGGGTATTTATTCAAGCAAATAGAATAACTATTATTCTGTTTAAATGAATAATTTATTGGAATAAACACGATCCAATCATGTTCATGCTCAACGCAAACACCAAATAACAATTATTTGGGTTTTACCACCAATCCCGATGATAGAGGGAGTGTGCGATGTTTGATCACATCAACCTTGGAAACACTTCCAACACATATCGTCACCTCACCTTTAGCTAGTCTCCATTTATACCATAGCTTTCATTTCGAGTTACTAATCACTTAGCAACCGAACCGGTATCCAATACCCTCGTGCTACTAGGAGTAACAGTAAAGCACACATCAATATCATGTATATCAAATATACTTCTGTCGACTTTGCCAGCCTTCTTATCTACCAAGTATCTATGGTAGCTCCGCCTCAGTGACCGTTCCCCTCATAACATAAGCACTTAGTCTCAGGTTTGGGTTCAATCTTTGGTTTCTTCATTAGAGCAGCAACTGGTTTGCCGTTCCATGAAGTACCCTTCTAGCCCTTGCCCTTCTTGAAACTAGTGGTTTTAATAACCATCAACAATTGATGCTCCTTCTTGATTTCTGCTTTCGGAGTGTCAAACATTGCGAATCACTCAAGGATCATCATATCTATCCTTGATATGTTATAGTTCATCACGAAGCTCTAGCAGCTTAGTTGCAGTGACTTTGGAGAACCATTACTATGTCATCTGGATGATTAACTCCCACTTGATTCAAGCGATTGTTGTACTCAGACAATCTGAGAACATGCTCAATGATTTGAGCTTTTATCCTTTACTTTGTAGGCAAAGAATCTTGTCGGAGGTCTTATACCTCTCAACAAGGGCACGAGCATGAAATCTCAATTTCATATCTTAGAACATCTCTTATGTTCCGCGATGTTTTCAAAACGTCTTCGGCGCCTTGCTTCTAAGCCATGAAGTATTGCGCACTAAACTATCACGTAGTCATCAAAAACGTGTATGTCAGATGTTCGCAACATCCACAGACGACGCTCGAGGTGCAGACACACAGCGGTGCATTAAGGACATAAGCCTTCTCCGCAACAATGAGGAGAATCCTCGGTTTTACGGACTAAGTCCGCAAAGTTGCTACTATCAACTTTCAACTAAATTTTCTTTAGGGACATACAAAAACAGTAGAGCTATAGCGCAAGCTACATCGTAATTCGCAAAGACCATTATACTATGTTCATGATAATTAGTTCAATTAATCATATTACATAAGAACTCCCACTCAAAAAGTACATCTCTCTAGTCATTTGAGTGGTACATGATCCAAATCCACTATCTCAAGTCCGATCATCACGTGAGTCGAGAATAGTTTCAGTGGTAAGCATCTCTATGCTAATCATATCAACTATACGATTCATGCTTGACCTTTCGGTCTCATGTGTTTCGAGGCCATGTCCGCACATGCTAGGTTCGTCAATCTTAACCCGAGTGTTCCGCGTGTGCAACTGTTTTGCACCTGTTGTATGTGTCTCGAAATGTAGAACTGTAGCAATAGTGCACAGTCGGGGAGAACACAATTTGGTCTTGAAATTTTAGTGAGATATCACCTCATAATGCTACCATCGTTCTAAGCAAAATAAGGTGCATAAAAGGATTAACATCACATGCAATTCATAAGTGACATGATATGGCCATCATCATGTGCTTCTTGATCTCCATCACCAAAGCACCGGCACAATCTTATTGTCACCGGCGCCACACCATGATCTCCATCATCATGATCTCCATCAACGTGTAGCCATCGGGGTTGTCGTGCTACTTATGCTATTACTACTAAAGTTACGTCCTAGCAATATAGTAAACGCATCTGCAAACACAAACGTTAGTTTAAAGACAACCCTATGGCTCCTGCCGGTTGCCGTACCATCGACGTGCAAGTCGATATTAACTATTACAACATGATCATCTCATACATCCAATATATCACATCACGTCATTGGCCATATCATATCACAAGCATACCCTGCAAAAACAAGTTAGATGTCCTCTAATTTGTTGTTGCATGTTTTCGTGGCTGCTATGGGTATCTAGTAGATCGCATCTTACTTACGCAAAAACCACAACGGAGATGTGCAAATTGCTATTTAACCTCTCCAAGGACCGCCTCAGTCAAAACAAATTCAACTAAAGTTGAAGAAACGACACCCGCCGGTCATCTTTATGCAACGAGGTTGCATGTCAAGCGATGAAACCAGTCTTTAGTAAACGTACGAATAATGTCGGTCGGGGCCGCTTCAATCCAACAATACCGCCGAATCGAGAAAAGACTAAGGAGGGCAGCAAATCGAACATCACCGTCCACAAATCCCTTTGTGTTCTACTCGAGATTACATCTACGCCTGAACCTAGCTCATGATGCCACTGTTGGAGAACGTGGCATGGGAAACAAAAAATTTCCTACGCGCACGAAGACCTATCATGGTGATGTCCATCTACGGGAGGAGATTTGGATCTACGTACCCTTGTAGATCGCACATCAGGAATCGCTAAGAAACGCGGTTGATGTAGTGGAACATCCTCACGTCCCTCGATCCGCCCCGCGAACCGTCCCACAAACCGTCCCGTGATCCGTCCCACGATCCGGTCCGATCTAGTGCCGAACGGACGACACCTCCGCGTTCAGCACACGTACAGCTCGACGATGATCATGGCCTTCTTGATCCAGCAAGCAAGACAGAGAAGTAGATGAGTTCACCGGCAGCGTGAGGGCGCTCCGGTGGTGGTGAAGGATCTACTCCTGCAGGGCTCCGCCCGAGCTCCGTAGAAATACGATCTAGAGGTAAAACTATGGTGTCTAGATCTGAGTTGCACGTGGCAAAGTTGTCTCGAATCAGCCCTAAATCACCAGTATATATAGGAGGGAGGGGGAGGTACTTGCCTTGAGGGACAAGCCCCGAAGGTGCGCCGGCCAAGAGGAGGAGGAGGACTCCTACTCCAATCCTAGTCCAACTAGGATTGGAAAGTGGAGTCCTTCCCTTCCTTCCCACCTTTTTTTTCTTTGATTTTCCCTGTATGGCGCATAGGCCTTATTGGGATGTCCCACCAGCCCACTAAGGGCTAGTGCGCCACCCATAAGTCCTTTGGGGTTCCCCTGGGAGGGTTGCCCCCCTCCCGGTGAACTTCCGGAATCCATTCGTCACTCCCGGTACATTCCCGGTAATGCCCGAAAACTTTCCGGTAACCAAACGAAGTCATCCTATATATGAATCTTCGTCTCCGGACCATTGTGGAAACCCTCGTGACGTCCGTGATCTCATCCGGGACTCTGAACAACATTTGGTAACCACGCATATAACTCAACAATACAAAAACATCGTCGAACCTTAAGTGTGGAGACCCTGCGGGTTCGAGAACTATGTAGACATGCCCCGAGGTACTCCT
This sequence comes from Hordeum vulgare subsp. vulgare, assembly GCF_904849725.1. NCBI lineage: Eukaryota > Viridiplantae > Streptophyta > Magnoliopsida > Poales > Poaceae > Hordeum > Hordeum vulgare. The sequence continues at coordinate 142,569,517 of NC_058519.1, read as the reverse complement.
CGGTCAACATCCAATAACGACACCTGGATGCCCATATTGGATCCTACATATTGGATCCTGCGGTATGTTACTTGCCCGAGATTCGATCGTCGGTATCCGCATACCTATTTCAATCTCGTTACCAGCAAGTATCTTTACTCGTTCTGTAATACAAGATCCTGTGACTTACACTTAGTCACATTGCTTGCAAGGCTAGTGTGTGATGTTGTATTACCAAGTGGGCCCCGAGATACCTCTCCGTCACACGGAGTGACAAATCGCAGTCTTGATCCATACTAACTCAACGGAAACCTTAGGAGATACATGTAGAACACCTTTATAGTCACCCAGTTACGTTGTGATGTTTTATGCACACAAGGTATTCCTCCGGTGTCAGTGAGTTATATGATCTCATGGTCATAGGAACAAATACTTGACACGCAGAAAACAATAGCAATAAAACGACACGATCAATATGCTACGTTCATACTTTGGGTCTTGTCCATCACATGATTCCCCTAATGATGTGATCCCGTTATCAAGTGACAACACTTGCCCATGGTCAGGAAACCTTGACCATCCTTGATCAACGAACTAGTCAACTAGAGGCTCACTAGGGACAGTGTTTTGTCTATATATCCACACATGTATTTGAGTTTCCAATCAATACAATTCTAGCATGGATAATATACGATTATTATGAACAAGGAAATATAATAATAACTAATTTATTATTGCCTCTACGACATATTTCCAACAAGAACGTCCATGTACTCTCCATCTCCCTATTTGTGAATCCATGTGTGTGAGAAGACTATTCTAATTGCGAATCCATGTGTGTGTATTACAGTCATATTAGAATATGTTGGTTACATTTTTGAACTCCCCAATGTGACACTAGTTATAAAAATTAAAAATATTTAGATTAGATTCAGTTTCAATAGCAAATACAGTTATAAAAATTACAAAAATATTTAGATTAGATTCTATTTCAATAGCAAATTAAGTTATAAAAAATATAAAAATATTTAGATTAGATTAAGTTATGTTAATAATTGGGATTGTGTATAAAGGGCTTCCCCCACTTTGTAATATTTGCAAAAACAATGTATATTCCAAGAGACATGGAAAAATAAGAAATTTTGGGGGATATAATCCACGGCGACGGTAGTATTGTCGAATTTTTTCTCAGCAAACTCGGTGACTACCGAATCCCGGAGGAAGGACGTTATCATGATGGTGGCTTCGGTGATCAAACAATGGAGGAGGAAGGACATTATCAGGATGGCTTCGGTGACTACCGAACCCCGGAGGAAGGAGACCATGATGACGGCTCCGGTGACCGAACGGAGGAGGGGGCTATTGAAAAGTACGGATTGAGCCAAACTTTCGTAACGAGACGAGGCCCGGCGAGAAGGTTGGGCAAGGATCAAAAGTTCATGATCACAGAACTGTCGAACGATGGCCAACCGATTGAACCCAAGCGGACTAGGGACACATTTTCTGCTCAGTGTGGATCTATTGTTAGGGACAACATCCCGATCAGCATCAAGCAATAGAATAAGCCTAAGGGCGACAACGTCCCTGAAGGTGATTATGTCACCAATAGGCTGAAAGATAATCTTTGGACCGTGTTGAAGTAAAATTTCACCCTACCGCTAGAGGAGGATCCGAATAAGCCAGTTATAGAGCCACTGGTCAAGGCGTGTGCTCTTAAGAAGATGGTAGAACTATTCAGGACGTGGAAGAAAGAGTTGAAATCAAAGTATGTCGACCAAGGGAAGACTCCAAAATTCATCGGTCGATTTGAGAAGATTAGAGATCACTGGCCCGCATTTGTGGCCTACAAGTCATCGGACAAGAGTAAGGAAATGTCAGAGAGAAGCAAGAACAATGCTCAAAAGAAGTAGTATCACCATGATACGTCTCCAACGTATCTATAATGTTTTATGGTTCCATGCTATTATCTTGTCAAACTTTGGATGTTTTGCATGGCTTTTATATCTTTTTTGAGACTAACTTATTAACTCAGTGCCAAGTGCCAGTTCCTGTTTTTTCCGTGTTTTTGACCCTTTTCAGAGGAGAATTTTAAACAAAGTCCAAATGGAATAAAAACTCCGAAAATATTTTTTCCAGAACATAAGATATGTAGGGAGCGTGAGAACCAAGGTAGAGGGCACCAGGGGAAGCCACAAGCCCCCTAGGCGCGGCCAGGGGTGGCCGCGCCTAGCAGGCTTGTGGGCCCCCTGTGGCTCCTCTGCCCTACTTCTTCCGCCTATAAATCCCCAAAAAATCCAAAACCACGGGAGAGATCCACGAAAATACTTTTCCGCCGCCGCAAGCTTCTGCCTCCGCAAGATCCCATCTGGGGCACGTTCTGGTGCCCTGCCGGAGGGGGGATTCGGATACGAAGGGCTTCTTCATCAACACCGTTGCCTCTCCGATGATGCGTGAGTAGTTCACCATAGACCTTCGGGTCCATAGCTAGTAGCTAGATGGCTTCTTCTCTCTCTTGGATCTTCAATACAAAGTTCTCCATGATCTACATGGAGATCTATCCGATGTAATCTTCTTTTGCGGTGTGTTTGTCGAGATCCGATGAATTGTGGACTTATGATCAGATTATCTATGAATCTTATTTGAGTTTCTTCTGATCTCTTATATGCATGATTTCATATCCTTGTAATTCTCTTCGAGTTGTGGGTTTTGTTTGGCCAAGTTGATCTATCATTCTTGCAATGGGAGAAGTGCTTGGTTTTGGGTTCATACCGTGCGGTGACCTCATCCTATGACAGAAGGGGTAGCGAGGCATGCATCGTGTTGTTGCCATCAAGGGTAAAAAGATGGGGTTTATATCTATTGCATGAATTTATCCCTCTACATCATGTCATCTTGCTTAAGGCGTTACTCTGTTCGTCATGAACTCAATACACTAGATGCATGCTGGATAGCGGTTGATGTGTGGAGTAATAGTAGTAGATGCAGAAAGTATCGGTCTACTTGTCTCGGATGTGATGCCTATATGTATGATCATTGCCTTAGATATCGTCATGACTTTGCGCGGTTCTATCAATTGCTCGACAGTAATTCGTTCTCCCACCGTAATATTTGCTATCTTGAGAGAAGCCTCTAGTGAACACTATGGCCCCCGGGTCTACTTCACATCATATTTTCCGCCTTACACTTTTACTTTGTTGCAGTTTCCACCTTCAGATCTCACCTTGCAATCAATCGTGAAGGGATTCACAATCCCTTTGTAGCGTTGAGTGCAACTTTTCCGTTCTTGCGTAGGTACAGCGGTGCTTCATCTTGATACTCCTACTCGATTGATACCTTGGTTCTCAAACTGAGGGAAATACTTACTGCTACTGTGCTGCATCACCCTTTCCTCTTCAAGCGAAAAATCCAACGCAAGCTCAAGAGGTAGCACACCATCACACAAGGTCAGGTGGCTACCTCAAAGGCCGTCCGTTGTGGGACAAAGCTTAGAATGACCTGATTGCTAACGGGGTCCAACCACAGACATTGAACTGGCCCGTTCGTTCAAGGAATTGGTTCTTCGGAGTTGGGGGAACTTTGCACCCTGAAATAGGGGAGTGTCGTTGGACGGATGAGCAACTTGCAACACCCATGAAAAAGCTTCAGCAATGTATCACCGCAGCGCAGGAAGGGGCGTTCTTTCCCGAAAGAGAGAAGGGCAAGCTGACTGAGTCCCTAGGGAATGTTGAGCACCCTGGACGAACACGAGGCACACCAGGCTCCGTTCCGTGCAAGGTTGGGTTCCTCGATGCAGCCGGTTACACAAGTCGAGTGAGAAAGAGGAAAGCAGAGCTGAGCAACATGCAGAAGATCAATGCAAGACTACAAATTCTAGAGGAACTTTAGAGCCAGCGAGCTGTCGTCCAACCATCTCAGCGGCACGAAACTACCCCAGAATTTACCCCACCATCTCAGCGGAGAAACAGTGTGGCTTCCACGGAGCTCGTTCAACCTGACTTCACGGCTCCTAGCTACCCCGTGGATACTATCACGGAGTCTCAACCTTGCGAGCTTTTGTCGATATGCCGGAACCTCACTTTCAAGGCTGCTATCGGCGTTGTTGCACCTCCTCAATCCAACGGAACTTTTCACTATAGTCCAATTCCACATGGTTATGCTCTCGTGATGGTGGATGAAGTAAAGAAGGATTTTGAGCAGCTCGAGCTTGACCACCCTACAGGTGCAGACGAGAATAAGTTGGTTCATGCTTTGAGGAGTACATGTCTATGGCCGAAGGAGTACATCAATCTTCCAAACTGGACGCCTCCTCCTCCTCCTCCGGCGAGTGATTAGGGCACTCCTCATCCTCCTACGGCGACTGATCACGACACTCCTCATCCTCCTCCGGCAAATGATCAGGGCACTCTGGCTCCTCCAACGTGCGAGGGCACTCCGCCTTCTTCTTTGGCTCCTCCTCCGGCGCGTGAGGGCACTCTGCATCCTTGTTTGACTCCTGCTCCGGCGTGTCGGAGCAGTCCGCCTGCTTCTTCGGCTCCTCCTCCGGCGCGTCAGAGCACTCTGCCTCCTTCTTCGGCTCGTCCTCCAGCACGTCGGAGCAGTTCTCCTCCTTCGGCCCCTCCTCCGACGCGTCGGAGCACTCCGCCTCCTTCTTCGGCTCCTCCTCCAGCGCATTGGAGTAGTCCGCCTCCTTCTTTGGATCCTCCTCCGGCACGTAGGAGCACTCCGCCTCCTTCTTCGGCTCCTCCTCTAGCGTGTCGGAGCAGTACTCCTCCTTTGGCTCCTCCTCGGGCGCGTCGGAGCAGTCTGCCTCCTCCGCAACAGCGGAAGACACGCGTCGTCGCCGCTCCGCCGAAAATTACACATCTAAGAAAGATGTCTCCTCCTCCTCCTTCTCTCAAGTGGAAGACAGAGTAGGCCGCCGCTCTGGCGGCTAGCAGTGATGCAATGTTAGCAAAACAAAGAAGTGGGAAAACAATTCCCTAGCTCGGCCAACAGAAGAAGCAATTGTGCCCCCCGCTCAAGGTGTCTAGCGATATCGTCGTTGCTAAAGATTCGGGGTTGCTGCCCGGTACCAATCCTGGTGATTACGTGAACGATTCAGTAATTTTTGAGATGGTTGAGGTAACAAATGAAGAAAAATATAAATACGTGCTCGGGAAGCCTCTCATCAAACCTGGTCATCCTCCTCTAACACCGAGGGTGCACGAATTGCATGAGTGGTACATGAACATCTTCAGGGAGAAAACTTATGTGTATATGAGAGTGAAAAAAGATCACGAATTCATTAGAGCTGCAGTGCTACTTGTTGAATTTGAGTAGTTATTTCAGTTATACAATGACCTGGCCCTCGACAAACAACTCCTGACTTCCTATTGTTTGTAAGTATTACTTCTATAGTTAAGTGTCTAGATCATCTCGTTCATTGCATGTATCTATAATTATTCTCACTATATATATTATGCCGATTGAAGATCGTCGAATTCAAAAAAGCAGGAATCTTCGACGTTGGGTTCATTAGCCCAGAATCGGTAAAGGTATTGTCCTTACGAAATGAAACCAAAGAGATTGAGGTGAAGTTGCTAAATTTGTTGCTTGTAAATCAAAACAAAAGGGAAATATTCTTTCCTTACAACTTCAGGTGAGTGTTGCTGTCTTCTCTGTATACTAAGTTTCGCTTATTCTATGTTAATTAGTAAATGTAATTGATGAGTTATATATGCGTGCACAGTTACCACTGGATCCTGCTATCCATTAAGCTTGGCGCGACAAAAGTAAGTGTCTGAGACTTGAGACGTAAAGATCCCGAGGATTATGCGGACATGACTGCAATGCTGAGGAAGTAAGTTCACTCAATACTAGGACCATACCAACATGCAACTTTCGTTAATTTCCTGATATCAAGTAATTATTTTCTTTGTGTGGCAGGATTTGGGAGAAGTTCACGAATAAGGTTCGCGGTATACCAAAGAGTTGCAATTTACGCACAGCCCAGTAAGTAGTACTAGCTAGTTCCACGCATCTCTAATTGATTCAAATTTTCATCAATATATCATTACCATGCTTGCTTATTAGTTTGATTGAACTTTATATATTCTCGTAAAGTGCTTGTACCACGTAGTTGGGACTGAAAAATGTGCATACTACGTATGCGAGTTCATTCACCTCTCAACCTCTCGGCGGGCATCTCTGACGAACAATTTGAAGTACGTAAATAATATTCATAATTTTATTTTATATGTTACCATCAATTGTGTTGAGTTTTATTCATATATATGCATGTATTGATCCCCTTATTTAAATTAGATCTAGAAGAAGCGTGATGAACCCCTATCAGATGATGGCATACGAGCAATTAAAGTGGAATTGGCGGGATTCTTTATTGACCACGTCATACCTAGTGACGGGGAATACCATGTGAACTATTTGTGATTGGATCTTAGGTAGATGATGTTAGGCATTGTAAAAGATGTTATATTGTAAAAGATGTTAAGTATTGTAAATGGTTTTCTTCATTTTCTTATTAGCTACCGTCATGTTCTCTCCATATGTATAGTAGCTAGCGTCGACCAAGCACGGAGAAAGAGAGGACACTTTTCTTTATTAGCTAGCTAACACAATATGAAACCACTAAATTAACCCTCCACCCCCCCCCCCCACACGTGTTTGAAAAAAAACCCAGCTCCGGCCAGATGCTGAGGCGTGGATGCCATGTTGTCCCGGTTTGTGTGACCAACCGGGACTAAAGAACCTCCTGCCCGGGCTCGCCGCAGCGACACGTGGAGACCATTCGGTCCCGGTTTGTAAGGGAACCGGGACTAAATGTTTTGGGCTTTAGTCCCGACCATTTAGTCCCGGTTCAAGAACCGGGGCTAATGGGCCTCTGGAACCGGGACAAATGGGCAATTTTCTACTAGTGAGGGAGGAAGGGAGGCGCCCTAGGGTTTCACCTAGGGCCGGCGGCGAAGGGGTGTCCACCTCCTACAAGGGAGGTGGGGTGCAGTCTTAGGGAGGAGTCCCTCTCCTCTTGGACTCCTTCCACCTATCACACTAAAAGAAATATGCTCATAGACGACATTCTTTAAGAGATCGTTGATGAATTCGTCATAAATCTATGACGATTTCATCCGAGATGGTCGTAAACCGTTTGAGGGGATCAAATCTACATATAAATTACGATGATCTGAGTCAAAAACGTCATAACCGCATAAGATGAGATCGTCATAACTTCTACGACGATTATAAAAATGTCGTAACATGTTCTAACTATGTTGTCATGTCACTCGTGGGTCCATTCTATCCCACCTCATCCATGTATTGAACTGTTTTTATACCACTTTTCTGTTGATCTATTGTTTCAACTTACTTTTATATTGGGCTGGTATTTTAGCCTCCATGCTTGCTGATGGGCTGGTTTGTGGTTTGTCAAAAAAGGCCCACATCATTAGTTTTGCCTACATGTCATGTCCATGTGTTATTTTTTGCCTAGTTTGTGAAGCAACCTACTATTATGTCATTCCAAAAATTCTTGAAAAATTCTAATAAATACTTTGGATCATCTATTCCTCAAATATCTGAAAACCCTTCCTTCCATAGTTTGAAAATAATTCAGCAATATTCATTTTCCTATTCTATTTAGAATAGCACTTTGTGAAGGAAGTGCTATTTCTATTTCTTTGATTACCCTCAAATTTTTTGGGCAGTATTTCCTATCCAAATCATTGCGTCATGAAAACTTTCGTAACCATTTTCCTAGTAAATCTTTTTCACCAAATTTCCAAAGTTTGTGTTCAGCTAGCAGCTTTGTGAAGGAAGTACTAGATAGGAATATCCTGATGAGTTGAATTTTGTCCACATCTTCTATGTGCCCAAAACATAGCTATCCACAAAATTTTAGCCCCATCTAACAATCCATGTGATCTCATCATCCAATCTTTGTTTCTGGTAATATTTTCACTTTGTGAAGCAACTACATTTTATATTGCTTTATAGTTGATGAAAATTTACCACAGAATGAAACTAACCATATAAACTCACTCCACCAAATTTTAGCTCATTTAATTCAGCCTGTTGCCCTCAATATTTTTCCCAATACTCTATTCAGTAGAGAGCATTGCGAAGGAAGTACAATTTTTGTGTATCCAAATTTTATGAAATTTTAAAAGTGTCTTAATGTGCCCAAATTGTAATCCTCCTCCAAATTTCAGCTCAATCCAATCATGTATGTGAGCCCAGTTTCAATTACCATTTTCTATCCAGGTTGGCACATTGTGAAGGAAGTGTCACTTTGGCATGTCCAAATGGTATAATTTTTTTAAAGTGCCTTCATGTGCCCAAATTAACATCATACACCAAATTTCAACACAATCCATTCAATTATTTGATCCCAGCTTTAACATGCATATTTCTGCATAGTGTGTTACTTTGCAAAGCAAGTGCCACCTAAGTTCATCCATTTGAGCTATAAAAAATCCAAGAGAGTCTCCATAGTAGATGATCATCCTCAGCCAAAATTTAGGCCCATTGTCTATGCGCATTATCTGCATGATAATCAAACACTTGGCTGCTAAGTCATGTTTGAGCTTAGTGTGATTCTTCTATTGTATTCTTCTTCCTAACACCTACCGAGGGATTTTCCAACCCACCAGACATGCCTATTCCACCCAGAACGCATGTCAACGCAACGGTCAGGTGGTGACCATGAGGCTCGAATGCAAGTTCACGCGCTATGGAGTTGGGGCCCTCGACCACCATCCAAACCTCGACGTCAAGCCACCACACCATGTATTTATGATTAAATAGATACTTATGTACCTATATATGATTTCCGGGGAAAATAAAGAGCAAACTATAATGCATCTGCAGTCCAAATTTAACCCGCTTTGAGCTGAATCGACATAAATTTGTCTTTTTCACGAGAGGTGGATAAAAGCTTTTAACACCCAACTATTTTGTCCATTTTACATTAAATATGGTCTAGTATTTTCGAAAAATTATTTGGTCCAATTTTGAAACAAATATATGGTAGGTCCTTCACCAAAAAACTCATTTTGGGCACTTGAAAAATGGAAAATGACTTTTACATACAGGGGAAATGAAAACTTTCGTAATCAACATTGTTTGCCATTCTAATATGCACCCTTGTGCACAATATTATATCATTTCAACAAACTATGTCATGAATTTGGCCATAAGATTGATCATTTGGCTTGAAAGCCATGAATCTTCACATATGATAGCCCATTTCTAAGAACACTTTTTTTAAAATAATTGCCATATTACAAGTTTCTTATTTTTCCTTGTAACTTTGTTACATATAATTACACAATGCAAAGATTTTCCATTTTTTTGATTTTTTTGGATTTTTCATGGCCATTTCAAAATGTGCTCAAAACGGCGGGTATGACCGTTCCTACCTAGTGGTTGAATCTTGGAAAACTTTTGGTGTTTGTCTGATTAAACAGATACTTGTGTACCTAAAAATGATTTTTGGGAATAATAAAGAGCAAACTATAATGTAGTCGCAGTTCTAGTTTGATCCGCTTCCAACTAATTCAACGAAAATTTGTCTTCTTCACGAGAGGTGGATAAAAACCTTTAACACCCAACCATTTGGTCAATTGCACATTAAATATGTCTTAGTATGTTAGAAAAATGATTTGGTCCAATTTTGCAACAAATATATGGTAGGTCCTTCATAAAAAAACTCATTTTGGGTACTCAAAAAATGGAAAATCAATTTTCCGTTCAAAGAAAATAAAAAATTTCTTAGGCAACATTGTTTGTCTTTCCAATAAGCACCCTTGTGCACAATATGAGATCATTTCAACAAACTATGCCATGAATGTGGCCATAAGATTGATCATTTGGCTTGAAAGCCATGAATCTTCACACATGATAACTCATTTCTAAGAACAATTTTTAAAATTAATTACCATATCACAAGTTTATTATTTTACCTAGTAACTTTATCACATATAATGACACAATGCGAAGGTTTTTCCAATTTTTTGATTTTTTAATATTTTCATGCCCATTTCAAAATACGGTAAAAAAGGCGGGCATGACCGTTCGTAGCTAGGGCTTGATTTTTGCAAATATTTTCGAGTATCTATGAAGATATAGATACTTTTGTACCTAGAAATTATTTTGGAAATAAATAAATAGCAAACTATGACGCAGCTGTAGTTCAAATTTGACCTGCTTCCAGCTGAATCGGCAGATTTTTTCTTTTTCACGAGAGGTGGATAAAAGTTTTTGACACCCAACCATTTGGTCAATTGTATATTAAATTTGTACTAGTATTTTAGAAAATTGATCGAGTTCAATTTTGCAACAAAAATTTGGTAGGTTCTTCACAAAAAAACAAATTTTGCCACTCGGAAAATAATTAAAAATAGCTAGAAAGACGAGAAATGCATACAAATTGGTCCTCATCCGTAAAATGTGGTCTAACTTTAGTGAAAATTTGTGTGGTGCATGCTACTGCAAAAAAAGACCTTCCAATGGCGCCAGAAATAAGCGTGTCGGCGAGACCAGGAATCCTTCTGCTACGGTTCCGCCTTAAGGGACTTCCTAGGCAAATATGCAAAGGATTTCCCCTGTGGCCTTGGAGCCTTGCGTTGGTGTTCCCTCGAAGCGGAAAGGGTGATGTAGCGCAGCGGAGGTAACTATTTCCCTCAGTTTGAGAACCAACGTATCGATCCAGTGAAGGAGTATCACAAGAGCCTGCACAAACACAAAAACTTGCTCCCAACGCTATGAAGGGGTTGTCAATCCCTTATAGATTGTTTGCCAACTGAGAACTGAAAGCAACAAAGTAACAAAGCAAAGTAAAAGCGAAAGTGGAAACAAAGGTGTGAATAGACCCGGGGGTTGTAGTGTTTACTAGTGGCTTCTCTCATGAAAGCAAGTAGACGGTGGGTGAACAAATTACTGTCGAGCAATTGATAGAACCGCGCAAAGTCGTGACGTCATCTATGGCAATGATTATATCTATAGGCATCACGTTCAAAACAAGTAGACCGATACTTTCTGCATCTACTACTATTACTCCACACGTCGACCGCTATCCATCATGCATCTAGTGTATTAAGTCCAAAAGAACAGAGTAACGCCTTAAGCAAGATGACATGATGTAGATGGACAATCTCATATCTACGACAGAGCCCACCTTGTTACCCTTGATGGCAACTACACGATGTGTGCCTTGCTGCCCCTACTGTCACTGGGAAAGGTCACCACATGGTAAGAAACCAAAACCAAGCACTTCTCCCATTGCAAGAATCATTGATCTAGTTGGCCAGAAAAAACCCAAGACTCGGAGAGACTTACAAGGATATCAAATCATGCATCTAAGAAATCAGCAAAGACTCAAATATATAACATAGATAATCTGATCACAAATCCACAATTCATCGGATCTCGACAAACACACCGCCAAAGAGGATTACATCGGATAGATCTCCATGAAGATCATGGAGAACTTTGTATTGAAGATCCAAGAGAGAGAAGAAGCCATCAAGCGACTAACTCACGATTCATTGGAGGGGCAATGAAGGTCTGAAGTGAACTACTCACGAGTCATTGGAGGGGCAATGATGTTGATGTAGAAGCCCTCCAACTCCAAAGTCTCCTCCGGCAGGGCACCGGGAAGGGTCTCCAGATGAGATCTCGCGGAAACGGAAGCTTGCGGCGGCGGAAACGTATTTTCGTGGATCCCTTGATTTTTTTTCTGATTTTTAGGGAATATATAGGCGCGAGATCTAGGTCAGGGGGGCGCTAGGGAGGCCACAAGCCTGCCCACCGCCGCCTCCCCCTGGTGGCGGAGTGGGGGCTTGTGGGCTCCCTGTAGCCCTCCTGGCTTGGCCTACAAGCCCCCTGATCTTCTTCCGTTCGGGAAAAAATCATTTCGGGTATTTTATTCCGTTTGGACTCCGTTCCAAAATCAGAGCTGAAAAGAGCCAAAAACATAGAAAAAACAGGAACTGGCACTTGGCACTGAATTAATAAGGTAGTCCAAGAAAAGATATAAAAGGTACATAAAACATCCAAAGATGACAAGATAACAGCATGAAACCATCAAAAATTATAGATACGTTTGAGATGTATCAAGCATCCCCAAGCTTAACTCCTGCTCGTCCTCGAGTAGGGAAGTGATAAAGAATGAATTTTTGATGCTTTCATGCTACCTAGCATAGATGTCCTTTGTAACTCCTGTTATGTGACATGAATGTTCAGATCAATTAGATTCAAAACAATAGTTTGCTATTGACGTGGAAACAATAATAATTCAAGCAAACTAGCAAGGTAATCATGAACTTTCAAAATAACAAGGCCAAAAGAAAGTTATCCCTACAAAGGCATATAGTCTGGCTATGCTCTATCATCATTGCACAACGAATTTAAATCATGCACAACCCCGGTATTGGCCAAGTAATTGTTTCACACCTTTACTTTCTCAAACCTTTTGAACTCTCACGCAACACATGAGCGTGAGCCATGGTTATAGCACTATAGATGGTGTGGAGTGTGGTGGTGGTTGCAAGACAAAACAAGGAGAAGATGGTCACATTAACTAGGCATATCAATGAGCAGTGGAGATGCTCATCAATAGTTATCAATGTGAATGAGTAGGGATTGCCATACAAATGATGCACTAGAGCTAAGAGTATGTGAAAGCTCTTAAAGAAAACTAGTGGGTGTGCATCCAACTTGCTTGCTCACGAAGACCTAAGGCACGTTTGAGGAAGCCTATCATTGGAATATACAAGCGAAGTTATATAATGAAAATTTCCCACTAGCTATATGGTGGTGACAAAACGAGAAACTCTCAATCATGAAGATCATGGTGCTTAATATGCACAAGTGTCGAACAGTGGTAACATTGTCCCTCCTCTCATTTTCTCTCATTTTTATTTTTTTTATTTTTTTGTGGGCTCTTTGGCCTCTTTTTATTATTTTTATTTTTTTGGTGGGCTTCTTTGGCCTCTTTTATTTCCTCACATGGGACAATGCTCCATCAATGATGATCATCACACTTTCAACTCAAAACTTAGAGCAACGATGACTCTATATGGAATGCCTTTGGTAGTGTACCGTGACAATGATCTAGCATGACATAGACATTAATGGAAACATCATGCTAGCTATCTTACGATCATGCAATGGCAATGTAGACGTGATGGCACATGTCATGGTGGTAGTTGCATGGCAATATATCTCGGAATGACTTTGAAAAAGCCATAGTAGGTAGGTATGGTGGCTGTTTTGAGGGAGGCTAATGGTGGGTTTTGTGCACCGGCGAAAGTTGCACGTCACTAAGAAGATAGTGATGGTGGAAGGTGAAAGTGCATCTAAACCATGGACTCAACATTAGTCATGAAGAACTCATATACTTGTTGCAAAAAATTTATTAGTAATCGAAACAAAGCATTCAACGCATACTCCTAGGGGAAGGTTTGGTAGGTATAAACCATCGCGCGATCCCGACCGCCACGCAAAGGATGACAATCAATAGACTAATCATGCTCAAATTTCATCACATAGCAGTTCACAATACGTTCATGCTATGGGAATCATTAACTTCAACAGAAGTATTTCTCGATCCACAACACCTTACTAGCATAATTTCAATATTACCAAAACCACAACTCAAAACTAATTGAGATGAATCAAACTTCTCTAACTATTCAATGCACATGAAGGTGGAAGTTTTCGTATCCCTTTGGATAGCTACCCCTTTTGAGACTACTTTCAATGCATAGATCAACTACCAAGTCATGCACCGATGTGCTCTAAAAGATATAAGTGAAGCAAATGGAGCAAAAGTATCTAGGTCAAAAGATATAAGTGAAGCACATGTGAGCTGAATTGTATACCAAAAGATATAAGTGAAGCTTGACAAAATCAGGGTGAGTGTATGTATCTCTCTCTAGGTGTGCAGCAAGGATGATTGTGACACAACAAAAATAACGGACTCCTACGATACAAGACGCTCCAAGCAAAAACACATAACATGTGGTGAATAAAAATATAGCCCCAAGCAACTTTACCGATGGATTTGAAGACGAGAGAGGGGATGCCTTCACGGGGAATGCCCAAGCTTAGGCTTTTACGGCACCCTTGAATCTCTTGGGGTGCCTTGGGCATCCCCAAGCTTGAGCTCTTGCCACTCTTTATATCTTTGTCCATAAGAACTTCACCCAAAACTTGAAAACTTCACAACACGAAACTTAAATATAAACTCGTGATAACATTAGTATGAGAAAGCAAACCACCACTTCCTTAGGTACTGTAGCAAACTTAAATTCTACTTATGCTAATGTTGGGTTACTGTATTTTCAATCTTCCGTGGCTAATACCCCCCGATACTATCCATAGTTTCATCAAAATAAGCAACCAACACAACAAAAACAGAATCTGTTAACAGCAGACCAGTCTGTAGCCGTATGTATATTTCGTATACTTCTGGTACTTCAAAAATTCTGACAATTTTCGACAGTCTGAATAATTTGCGTAGCAATCAGCATAAAAAAGAATCAACTCAAAATCTCTTACAATGAAAAAATGAAAATTATTTTCGTGAGCAGAAAGTTTCTGTCTTTTCCAGCATGACCAAACGATCATCCCCAAGACTAATCATAACGGTTTTGCTTAGCACAGACGCAAAAAGAAACACAAAAAACACAATCATAACAGAATTATGAAAGTGTGGAAAAAACAAAACAGAAAGAAAAAGTATAGATTCGTTGGGTTGCCTCCCAACAAGCGCTTTTGTTTAACGCCCTTAGCTAGGCAAAAGGTGATGGAATCACGTATAGTCATCTTTGGTGCTCAAACCATAAGTAGCCCTCATCATAGATTCATAAGGAAATCTTATTTTCTTGCTAGGAAAGTTCTCCATGCCCTTCTTTAAAGGAAATTTAAATCTAAGGAAATCTTATTTTCTTGCTAGGAGTTTTGTAGCGTCTCCTAACGTGATTTCCATGAATGTTCCACCTGAGGCGGAGTCCAAGATATTGCGAGAAGCGAAATTCAAGCTAGCGTAAAAGATTTGTATAATCATCCACAAACTCAATCCATGAGCGGGACAATTTATAATCATAAGCTTCATCCTCTCCCAGGATTGTGCAACGTGTTCATGATCAAGTTGCTTGAAATTCATGATATCATTACGCAAGGAGATGATCTTAGCCGGCGGAAAATACTTGGATATGTAAGCATGTTTGCACTTATCCCAAGAATCGATACTATTTTTAGGCAAAGAAGAAAACCAAGTTTTTGCACGATCTCGCAACGAGAAAGGAAAAAGTTTCAACTTAATCACGTCATTACCCACATCTCTTTTATTTTGCATATCACAAAGCTCAATGAAGATATTGAGATTGGATGCGACATCTTCACTAGGAAGGCCAGAGACTTGCTCTTTCATAACAAGATTCAGCAAAGCTGCGTTGATTTCATACGATTCCGCACTAGTGGCAGGAGCAATCGGAGTACTAATAAAATCATTATTATTGGTACTCGAGAAGTCACAAAGTTTGGTGTTTTCAGCCATGATGACTTCCACAAACAAACAAGCACACAAGCAAGCAAGAAAACTGGCAAAGGGAAATGGCAAAGGCAAAAGAAAACGGCAAAGGAGAAAGGCAAATGAAAACGGCAAATGTGAAGTGGGGGAGAGGAAAATGAGAGGCAACTCGCAAAAAAAGTAAATGCGAGAGATGAGTTTGTGAGACCTACTTGGATAGATCTCTCCTTCCCCGACAACGGCGCCAGAAATACTTCTGCTACTGCTACAGAAGACCTTCCAATGGCGCCAGAAATAAGCGTGTCGACGGCACCAGGAATCCTTCTGCTACGGCTACGCCTTAAGGAACTTCCTAGGAAAATATGCAATGGATTTCCCCCGTGGCCTTGGAGCCTTGCGTTGGTGTTTCCTCGAAGCGGAAAGCGTGATGTAGCGCAGCCGTGGTAAGTATTTCCCTCAGTTTGAGAACCAAGGCATCGTTCCAGTGAAGGAGTATCACAAGAGCCTGCACAAACACAAAAACTTGCTCCCAACGCTATGAAGGGGTTGTCAATCCCATATAGATTGGTTGCCAAGTGAGAACAGAAAGCAACAAAGTAACAAAGCAAAGTAAAAGCCAAAGTGGAAACGGGGGCCGTAGTGTTTACTAGTGGCTTCTCTCATGAAAGCAAGTAGACGGTGGGTGAACAAATTACTGTCGAGCAATTGATAGAACCGCACAAAGTCGTGACATCATCTATGGCAATGATTATATCTATAGGCATCACGTCCAAAACAAGTAGACCGATACTGTCTACATCTACTACTATTACTCCACAGGTCGACCGCTATCCAACATGCATGTAATGTATTAAGTCCAAAAGAACAGAGTAACGCCTTAAGCAAGATGACATGATGTAGATGGACAATCTCATATCTACGACAGAGCCCACCTTGTTACCCTTTATGGCAACTACACGATGTGTGCCTTGCTGCCCCTACTATCAGTAGGAAAGGTCACCACACGGTAAGAACCCAAAACCAAGCACTACTCCCATTGCAAGAATCATAGATCTAGTTGGCCAGAAAAAACCCAAGACTCAGAGAGACTTACAAGGATATCAAATCATGCATATAAGAAATCAGCAAAGACTCAAATATATAACATACATAATCTGATCCAAATCCACAATTCATCGGATCTCGACAAACACACCGCCAAAGAGGATTACATCGGATAGATCTCCATGAAGATCATGGAGAACTTTGTATTGAAGATCCAAGAGAGAGAAGAAGCCATCTAGCTACTAACTACGGACCCGTAGGTCTGAAGTGAACTACTCACGTGTCATTGGAGGAGCAATGATGTTGATGTAGAAGCCCTCCAACTCCAAAGTCCCCTCCGACAGGGCACCGGGAAGGGTCTCCAGATGAGATCTCGCGGAAACGGAAGCTTGCGGCGGCGGAAATGTATTTTCGTGGATCCCTTGATTTTTTTTCTGATTTTTAGGGAATATATAGGTGCAAGATCTAGGTCAAGGGGCGCCAAGGAGGCAACAAGCCTGCACACCGCCGCCTCCCCTGGTGGCGGAGTGGGGGCTTGTGGGGTTCCTGTAGCCCTCCTGGCTTGGCCCACAAGCCCCCTGATCTTCTTCCGTTCGGGAAAAAATCGTTTCGGGGATTTTATTCCGTTTGGACTCCGTTCCAAAATTAGATCTGAAAAGAGCCAAAAACACAGAAAAAACAGGAACTGGCACTTGGGACTGAATTAATAGGTTAGTCCCAAAAAAGATATAAAAGGTACATAAAACATCCAATGATGACAAGATAACAACATGAAACCATCAAAAATTATAGATACGTTTGAGACGTATCAGTGCCCTTTTGAAAAACATTTTTGATAGACGCTTCATAAAATTCCTCTATTGTTAGTACTTGGAAACTATTTTAAATCACTGATTTTCTGAACCAATCAAAACCCTTCCCATGGATCGATGACATGGCTCCCATCCATCGATCCATCCATCTCTCCATCCCACATCCATCCATCCATCTATCTACAGAAAAAACTGAAAAAGAGATAACCCCACCTGCAGCCCAAACCCTAGCTCAACCCTAGCTCAGATCCCCCATCCCACCCTTCCTCCCTCGTCCCCATGGCCTCGCCGCCGCCGCCACCTCCTCCTCGTCCCCGCCCCCCTCCTGATCCCCACCTCCTCCCCGTCCCCACCTCCTCCCCAATCCCCGAGCCCCTCGCCTCCGGCGGCAGTAGCCATGTGAAGGGACGCACGGGGCAGCGCGTCAGTCTCTACGTCCGGGGCACCATCCTCGGCTTCAAGAGGTGAGCGGCCCCTCCCTCTCGCCGGATCTGGTCGTTCATTTCATGGCTGCGTGCTGACGGCGGCGTTGATTCTGCAGGTTGATACGTCCATTTTGCATCATGTTTTCATGTTGATATTTATCGCTTCTTTGGCTGTTATTTCACTTCACGGTACTATTCTTATGCCTTTTCTCTCTTATTTTGCAAGGTTTACATGAAGAGGGAGAATACCGGCAACTGGAATTCTGGCCTGAAAGTAGAGCAAAGTTGAGATACCTATTCTGCGCAACTCCAAACGCCGTGAAAATCAACGGGTATTTTTTCCCCATTTATCAAAAATACTGGGCCGAAGAAGTGCCAGAGGGGCACCAGGGGGTGCCCACAAGCCTGCATGGCACGGCCACCCCCAGGGCGCGCCATGGGGGCCTGTGGGCAGCCCACTGGCCCACTTGCTCCACTCTTTTGCTATATGGAGGGTTTCATCCAGAAAAAAAATCAGAGAGGAGCTTTTTCGTGGTTTCGTCGCCGCCACAAGGCGGAACTTGAGCATAACCAATCTTGAGCTCTGGCAGGACGATCCTGCTGGGGAAACTTCCCTCCTGGAGGGTGAAATCGTCGGCATCGTCATCACCAACACTCCTCTCATCGGAGGGGACTCGTCACCATCAACATCTTCATTAGCACCATCTCATCTCCAAATCCTAGTTCATCACTTGTAACCAATGTCCGTCTCGCGACTCCGATTGGTACTTGTAAGGTTGCTAGTAATGTTGATTACTCTTTGTAGTTGATGCTAGTTGGATTACTTGGTGGAAGAGTTTATGTTTAGATCCTTGATGCTACTCATTACCTATATGATCATGAATATGATTATGCTTTGTGAGTAGTTACTTTTCTTCCTGAGGACATGGAATAAGTCATGCTAATAATAGTCATGTGAATTTGATATTCGTTCGGTATTTTGATGTGTTTTATGTTGTTTTTCCTCTAGTGGTGTTATGTGAACGTCGACTACATAACACTTCACCATTATTTGGGCCTAGAGGAAGGCATTGGGAAGTAGTAAGTAGATGATGGGTTGCTAGAGTGACAGAAGCTTAATCACTAGTTTGTGCGTTACTTCGTAAGGGGCTGATTTGGATCCACTAGTTTAATGCTATGGTTAGACTTTGTCTTAATTCTTCTTTCGTAGTTGCGGATGCTTGCGAGAGGGGTTAATCATAAGTGGGATGCTTGTCCAAGTAAGGGCAGTACCCAAGCGCCGGTCCACCCACATATCAAACTATCAAAGTAACGGACGCGAATCATATGAACATGATGAAACTAGCATGATAGAAATTCCCGTGTGTCCTCGGGAGCGTTTTTCCTCCTATAAGACTTTGTCCAGGCTTGTCCCTTGCTACAAAAGGGATTGGGCCACTTTGCTGCACCGTTGCTACTTTTCTTACTTGTTGCTTTCTACGAATCATCTCACTACACAATCACTTGTTACCGATAATTTCAGTGCTTGCAAATATTTCCTTGCTGAAAACCACTTGTCAGATCCTTCTGCTCCTCGTTGGGTTCGACACTCTTACTTATCGAAAGGACTATGATTGATCCCCTATACTTGTGGGTCATCACAGTTCCAAGTCCAAACATTACGAGAACACGTCGATGGTGCAGATCGAGGGTGTGAACACCAAGGAGGACGTGGCGTGGTATGCCACTGCCGGCGCCCCAGCCCCATCGGCGACCTACGGGCCTCCACCCTGTACGCTACTGCCAGCACCCCCAGCGCTCTCCTCCTCGCGTCTCCTTCTCTCCCTAGTCGCCGAGTCCAACCTCCATAGATCTCACTCCGCGCGCCTGAAACTCTAGCCCGTGGCCGGGGCGACCAGGCAGTGGATCCGCATCACCGGATGTGGCGACGACGAGGCCAGGAGGTTGTCGGGTCAGGTTGTACCCCGCTGCTGCCGGTCGGGACGAGCACGGCGGCGACCGACTCCCGGTGCTCCTCTGCTTCCTCGACCTCCAAGGATGCACATAGGCCCCGGATCCGTGCTCGCCTTCCTCCGCGACCAGCTTCGGTGCTCAACTCCCTACAGCTGCCGCCGGCGTCGGCTCCCAAGGTTCGACCCGTCTATGATTCTTTATTTCTTCCTCTTTTGAATATCCCTGTGGAGTGTGTGATCAATTTGCGATTTGCTCGATTCCAAGCAGCACGCGAGGATGACGATGACGCAGAGGAGCGCGATGACCCCGAGTCTCGAGCTCGACAAGGATGATGCACCGCAAAAGATCCCTGCTTCATGCCTGCAGGTAATGGCTATTTCCCTGTAGGTCGATGGCGGAGCTACAACAAATCAGGTGGGCAGGACAAAAGAAATTGTTCATAAACCATGCAACTAAGTAGGCATTAGTCAGTGAAAGACTAGATTGCTACATTAGTATAGCCAAAACCTATATAAATAAGAAAATGGTATCGAGATGTTGTTGTTAAGTACTTTAGCCACAAGCTTGTCGGCAATGGAACCCGCAAGATGCATCAAGAGTTAACCTCATGCCGACGTATCCGCAATGTACGCAACACCTTGTTTGGTGTGCGAGTAGCAACAGCATGGCGGAGTTTCTATTATCTCCCTTTAGATAGACGGCACCAAGACCTGACAGTCTTTGATATAGACCTGAACAACAGTTTCAGTTTTTTTGGCCCCGGACATCAATCTGAGTCATGTCGTAACATGTTGCTGGGCAGCAAATGACATTTTAACACTGCATGCAGTTCCAGTTCTTTCATGTTTGAGGATGCTCCTGCATGCAAAGATAAACCCATAGTTTTCTATGGATTGGTGGGCAGTGTCTGCCATGATGCTGCCTTCCTTTTCTTCCATGCGGCATTCGTATGCGTGGTTCCATTATCAGAAATAACGGAACAAACATTGTTTCTGTTCAACTACCTCTGTACCTAAATAATTGTAGTTGGGGAGAACTATCTATCAAAAAATCCCTTGGTTGAGTTGAAATACACACCTTCCTTCATGTGATGATCGGTCGATTGATTGTAACTTAAATAAAACCTTTTTGCAGGGGCTTGCTGACCACAAGGATCAACTTGGATGACGGCGTGGTTCGGTCTCGGCTACAAACAACTAAAGGTATTCCCTTTCCCTCCTAGCTCCGGGCATGTTATCATTGAACCACAGCTACGACGTAGACCTATGTGTTGGGTTTGGCCTCAAGTGGATTGGTAGATGATGCTCTAGCCTAATGTCCTGCTAGCTGCTCAGGTTCCCTCTAGCTACACAAGGGCATGTTCTTTGAGGTGGATAGCACTTGCAATTAATTGTACAGACATATATATGACTACACATCATGTTTTGGTTCCATGTGTACGCATGGTTAAACTTTGCTTAAACTAGAGCACCCCTTTTGGATGTTCAATGTTCTTCTATGAATGAATATGTAGCCGCATTTTTTGGTTCAAGCAAACTCAAATTTCTCCCTATTTGTGTATGTATGATGAACCATTAATTTTATCTCTTGTGATGGTGGATGTGCCTGTTGTACATAGTTGAACTGAATGATAGGAGTTGATTGGTACGACTGTCCTGATCTGTTTCTAGCAAACACTTGTAACTACTCCCTCTGTCCCATAATGTAAGACTTTTGTTTGACCTTAGTGTAGTGTCAAAAAATGTCTTACATTTTGGGATATGGGGAGTCGTTGCATGCTAATCTGATTTGTTCCTTAACCTTGCTGCTTTGTTAAATGCATATCCTAACTCCTAAGTTATCTATGGTCTTACCGTAGGCTAAGCTCAACCCTGTGTGCACGTTATTAGACTTGTTTCTGTGCACGCATGGTTTGATGGAACTAATATTGTTTAATTCTAAGTACAAATTCAGTTACTATATGTTTACCTTTAACCCAAAATACTCATGGTGGATCTTGTTACATGGTGTGCCATGCACTCCCTCCATAAATATGTATCTTAAGTAGTGATTTAAATGCTCTTATTTGAGCACCATATTAAATTTGGGCGAGATGCTTAATTTGAAATATATCGTAATCGTGTTTCACTCGACATAAAAAATAATACAATAATACAATTTGTTGTCGAGCAAAATAATAATTATGTTCCACTCAATATAAAATGACAATATAATTACTTATTGACGCATTAATACTTATTTTCTCTAAATACATCTATAGTTGTTGTCTTGCCCCGTAGCAACACACGGACAGTTAACTAGTATTGTTAACTTTAAATAAGTCTTTAGCTATCTTGGTTGATCCGTGCCTTTTAAGAAATTTGTGATTATATTCGTAAAAGCATATACTATTATGTGAGTATGCATTTTGGAATATATTTATAAAAGCATATACTGTTTTGGAGGAAAAGAATATATTGTTAAATTTAAATAAGTCTTTAGCTATCTTGGTTGATCCCATCCTTTTAAGAAATTTGTGATTATATTCGTAAATGCATGTACTATTTTGTGAGTATGCATTTTGGAGTATATGTGTAAAATCATATACTGTTTTGGTGGAAAGACATATACTGTTTTTGATAATTCCTTGTAAAAAAATTTATGAGTATATTTGTAATAAATCATGAGCTATCTTAGTTAATCCATGAATTTAATCATGTGCAAATCATCATCAGCATCACATGTAGTGCATAGTTTACTTATGTGAATAGAGTATTTACATGCTCTCTTATCTGATGGTGGTGCTTTCCTCATTATTATCTGCTTATTTTGCATTCTTTCTCATGGATCCAAACTGTTTCTCAATGCGTCCATTATCTTTTAGACTGAGATGGAAGATAAGATGACTGCTCCTGTACAAGTAGGCAAAGAGCGAAAGTCTTCTGTTTTAGTTGTTGCGGAAGTTCTGACCAAGCATTGCCGATCAAGCAAAACAGATTTTGGTAGCACTTTTTGTGCACTCGATAAAACATTTTGTGATACCACTTGGTTTGGTAGCAGATTTGGTGATAGCACTTGGTTTGGTAGCAGATTTTGTTATAGCACTTGGTTTGGTAGAAGATTTTGTGCACTTGGTTGTGTAATTTTGTACCAGATTGTGCTACAGGTTTGGTAGCAGATTTTGGTTGTGCTACAAGTTTTGGGTATATTATCAGATCTTGAAATGTGCTTCAAACTTTGTGGTGTGGGCTGTCAGTTAGAGATGCTTCAGATATATGTGTATGGGCTTCAAAGTTGTATGGGATATTATTTATAGATCCATTAAAAGCATAATGCTGAATTCAAAAATGAAAAAAGGCCAAAACTGAACTGGACCAAATGTATTTGGGCACTAAAAGGCCAGGGCCCAAATTATAATGATAAAAAACTTCAAAAAAATACTAGAAGTGGTTGTAAATAGGTTAAGGCCCCAAAATAAGCCCAATAAGAAAAAGCCCCAAAAACTAAAACCAGCCCATGTGATCAACTAAAATGGGTTGGGCTCATTTCAGCCATCACATTTTGATTTCGTCATAATTTTGCCATGTAGGATTGGGTTAGATTGCCAACGATGATTTAGGATCGCGTAAAGCTTACGACGATCCACGAATCATCGTAAATGTTACGACAATTTCGATGAAAATGTCGCTGCTGTTAGTTTTTGACGCCTCATTTTTTACGCTTGGTTTTTCGTCGTAAGATCGTCGTAAATTAAAAACCGTGACGATGTAGCGACGAAAATATAGCGTCGTGTATTAGCATATTTCTTGTAGTGCCACCGTTGGGGCGCATGGGCCCATGGGGTCGGCTGCCCAGCCCACCAGGGGCTGGTGCGCCACCTCCTCAGCCCATGTGCCCCCCGAAAAGGGTGGGGGCCTCCCGGTGGACCCCCGGAACCCTTTCGGCACACCGATGTCTTACCAGAAACGACTGAAACCTTTCCGGAACCCTAATACCTCTTTCCTATATATCAATATTTGTCCACGAACCATTCTGGAGCACCGAACAACTTTGGGTTACCACCACACATAAACCAAAAATACCCAATCATCATCGAACCTTAAGTGTACAGACCCTGCGGGTTCGAGAACTATGTAGACATGACCGAGACACTCTCTGTTCAATAACCAATAGCGGGACCTTGATGCCCATATTGGCTCCTACATATTCTACGAAGATCTTTATCGGTCGAACCACGATGTCAAGGATTCAATCAATCACGTATGATGCTCCCTTTGTCCATCGGTATGTTACTTGCTCGAGATTCAATCATCAGTATCTCTATACCGACTTCAATCTTGTTACTAGCAAGTCTCTTTACTCGTTCAATAATACAAGATCCCGTGACTAACTCCTTAGTCACATTGCTTGCAAGCTCATTATGAAGTTGTATTACCGAGCTGGCCCTAGGGGTAACTCTCCGTCATACGGAGTGACAAATCTGAGTCTCGATTCACGCCAACCCAACACACACCTTCAGAGATACGTGTAGAGCACCTTTATAGTCACCCAATTATGTTGTGACATTTTATACACACAAGGCATTCCTCCAGTCCGTGGGAGTTGTATGATCTCATGGTTATAGAAATAGATACTTGACATGCAGAAAACAGTAGCAATAAATTGACATGATCACATGCTACATTCATAGTTTGGGTCTTGTCCATCACATCATTCTCTTAATGATGTGATCTTGTTATCAAATGACAACTCATGTCTATGGTCAGGAAACCTTGACCATCTTTGATCAACGATATAGTACTTAGAAGCTCACAAGGGATAGTATGTTGTCTAGGTATCCATACATGTACACTACTAGGGAAAAGCCTAGCAGTAGTGCTTGATAATCCTATAGTAGTAGCGCTAGGCCGAGCACTACTGCTATCGCACTACAACTAACAACTAGTAGTAGCGCTGGTATGGGCAACCCTACTGGTAAGTATAGTTAGCAGTAGCACTTCCCCCTCCAGCACTACTACTAACTATAGTAGTAGCGCGTGCTCGCAGAAAGCGCTGTTACTAAGTCACGCTACTCGTAAGTATTTACCAGCGCTACTGCTAACTTCTACAGTTTTCGTAGATTTGCACCCTCTACATATTTGTGATTTATTTATAGATATTCTATACAATAGTTTCATCACATCATATTTAACATATACCCTTCTCACATATCATAGACATACAATAGTCTTGTCATAATACCATGCATCATCATAATCATCATTGTCATTCAACAAAAAATATCATCACATAGTCTTGAAAATAGCGATAAATGTCACATCCCTAACCCTTAAGAAAGTTAGCCTTATGCTCATGTCTTCTTTGCATTTGCATCCAAGATTTTTCAACAAGACAACAAAGTGGCAAAGGAAAAACTCAAAACCCTAGCCACTATTTCAAATAAAGGATTTCTCAAACTAGTTAAAATCAATGAACCCAAAATGGCCTCAAGAAATGTTCAAACTTTCTGATAAATCATGAAAGTAAATGAGCATTGGAGAAAACTATTTTCTTGACACTTTAAGCATTTTAAATTAATGCAAAAGCCACTGGTTTCAAACTTTAAATTTGAAATCAGAAACTATAAATTTTCAAAAATGTTGAAAACTTTGGAAATGGATGGGAATATTATAACAAATAATCAGGTGTGTCTAAAATAATTTTTACCACCTTTTTGGAGCTGAAATAAATAGCAAAACATTAGTTAACAAAACAGAACAAAACAGAAAAGAAAAAGGAGGAAGAAAACCTTACCTGACGCCTGAGGAGGCCCAGCCCACCAGGGGCAGGGTCCTCTTCTTCCTCTGCCTTCTAGCAGAGGGGAGATCGACCACGGCGGCCCCCTCCACCTCGTGCTTCGCCGTGGCGAGCTCCAGAGCCTCCATGCCAGTGCGACGACGGGGATAAGCTCCCCAGGGTCTCCTCTATCCATTTCCCAGCACCGTTTTCCCTCTCCTCTCGGATCTTGCCCTCCCTCCTGCTGCCGCCATTAGAGCCGAGCTCGAGCTCGAGCCGCAGTGCTTCTAGCCACGGGAACATTCCTCCGAGTAGTTCTTTAGCTCCGCCTCGTCGAGCCGGTCCTTCCTGCAGAGGCCGAAGTCTCCCTAAGCTCTGCATCGCCCCCAACACCGTCGTCTTCCACCTCCGGACGCCGGACCTCTCCCGTCGATTCGCTCCCTCCGGCGCACCCCCGAGCCCTTCAACAACACCATCGGAACCGCCGTGAGCTCGTCGTCGTTTCCCCTCTCTCCCCACGCTCTTCCGTGCATCGTAGCCCCGTTCCCCACCAAGGCCGAGAGCACCTCGCCGCCGGTCATGTCGTCGCCGTCGCTATGGTGTCAGATCCACGCGCTCGAGCTAGGGATCGAGCTCCTGGAGCCTCCAGGAGTGTGATGAGCCCATCAGCTGTCCTCCCCGTGCCCTAGAACCATCGCCCATAGAAGGCCGAGCTTCGGCCGCCGCTTCGGCTCGTCGCCGGCGCCTCTCCCGGCGACCCTAGCTTCCCCTGATGCCCTGCTAGATGCGGCGTTGCTCCAGCTACCCGTAGCTCCTTTCTGCGCCCAAAACCGACGGCCGATGCGCTGTTTAGCTCTCTCCGGCGAGCCCTCCGCCGGGCCCGTGGTCACCGCCGGCCATGCTCCGGTGGGGGCCGACGTGGCAAAGCTAACCCAGCAGCTTAGGGGCTTAATCACTCGCCGACAGTGGGCCCAAGGCCAAGTCAAACCGCAATTAGGACTGGTCAGCGCGGGATTAGTCCCACAGAGGCTGACCAGTGGGTCCCCCCTGTCAGGTTTGACCTGAACAGGTCGGCTGACCTGCTGACGTCAGTCTGATGCAATAAATAGAATTTCCAGTATAAAATTAATTCCAGGAAATTGCTAAAACTTGTAAAAATCATAGAAATTAATCTGTAACTCCAATGAAAATAATTTATATATGAAAAAGTATTAGAAAAATTCAAGGATTCTGATTATGCTATTTTCATCTATGTTTGAAAAAGTTACAGAACCCTAAAATGTGGAATAAGGATTAATTCAATTCTTATAATTACTTTTTAAATGGAATTTGGAAAATATTCAAATTTCGTTATGAATGCCATGATCACACACTGTCCTAACTACAAATCAGTACCTTAACATGACATCTCATGCATACTAACATCAAGTTGATCTGAGCATCAGGTCGAATCAATTAATACGGTATCCGAGAATACCCCGTTTGAATTGATATTCGAATGTGATTCAAATCAACCCTAAACCTAATACATATTGATTATAATAACTTATCACCTTGCATTCTCATGCCATGCTCATGTATCATTTTGATTGCATATGATTGTTATTGAATGCTACCATTTATCTCGGTAGGCTCCTCACCCCCGGATTCCACCGAATATCCGTCTGACGGATATCGTTCCTCCTCTGAGCAACAAGGCAAGCAACACTTTTGATCATCCCGATAATTCCCATGTTCTTGCTCCTGCACTTATTTATTGCATTAGGATCAAATGCTTCAACTGCTTTTACCACATTAGTTGAATCCACTTCCTTTGCATGACCTAACCTTGTCACAGTAAATAGCCGAACCTTGCAACCTAGCATACCTGGTAGTTGCTTGAGCTATGATGTGCCTTATCCTGCTATGCATGCTATGCTTAGAGTTGTGTATGGTCTGTCATCTGGGAGATGAACAGAATTGTGGAATGTGTTCGGTGAGCAAAGGTTGTGTGTTGAACTTGATTTGGTAAAGGTACCGGTGAAAGGCTGTGTAGGAGTACATGGCGGGTTGTTTCACTGGAATCGTCCTTAGGAACTGAGTTCCGTGTAAGTAATCCAAGACTAGATACTACCACATGCTGGGCCCTGAAATATGACCCCGCTCGGCCTATTAATCGCGTAGTACTCGGTCCAGGAGTTGCAAGTAGTTTCTGGTGTTTACAGTAATGCTGGAAGCCGTGGATGGTGCTGACCTGAGAGGTGGGCCGTGATGCGGTAGGCAGTGGCACGGTGTACCAAGTGGAACCCGGATGGTGGGCTTGGGAACCCTGCGCACATTGTTTGAGGCCGTGGCGGAAACCTCGGCCGGACTTCCGTACGGGTTACTCTCTGATAGGCGATAAACCTGGACTAGGTATTAGTGTGGTTAACGGTCGTGGCCGACTCCCTCGCTGGGCTTCCGCTTGAAGGTTGCCGAGGTGCATGACGTGCACATGGCGATAAGTGGCGAGAGCGTGTGTGACGAAGTGCACCCCTGCAGGGTTATGATCTATTCGAATAGCCGCGTCCGCGGATATGGACTACTTGGAGACATATGTTGTTCATAGATAACTTCAATGGCTACTCATAAAATTGCCAAGATAAGCGTGAGTGTCGTGGACAGCATTTCCTTATGGAGACGGAATGATTCCACGATAGTGTATTGTTGTGGTGTTAGTGGACTCGTGTGCGAGAAATCAAGTTGTCAAAATTATTTGAAAATGCAAGTGTCTAGCCACGAGTCAAATGCTGGCTTTCCGCATGAAACCCCACAATACCTTTTGATACCTTGCATGAGTAGTTAGTTCTCCTAAAGTTTTGTTGAGTACCTTCGTACTCATGTTTGCTTAATAAATGTTGCAGAGGTTGCTAATGACCCTAATGGAGGGTTCTTCGTAGACATCGACGACGACGAGTAGCTGGTGTCCCAGCTACGATCTGGCCCTACGTTGGATCTGTAGTATAGTCAGGCCATGTGCCTTTAGTTGCCCTATCTGTACTCAGACAGTTTAAAACTCTTCCGCTGGCTTGTAACTGAATGACTGTTATTATGGGTCGCGAGACCCTTAATGTGTAATATTATGTGTGTGGCTCTTCCGAGCCTCTTAAATAAAGCTTATATGTTTATGGCTATGTTGTGATGCCATCGATGTATCTATACATATCGGTATGCCATGCGTACGTGTGTCTTACTTGATATGTATGGGGTTCGAATACCTAGTCGTGAACTTTAGTAGCACTCCTTACAAGGAAATGCCCCTTTGTGATCCAACGAGCCTTGGTAGTTCACTACTGCTCCGGACACATTGGTTGACCGACATGTGTCCTTCTTAGCTGCTGTGTCTGTCCCCTTTGGGGAAATGTCACGCGACGTAATGGAGTCCTTGTAGCTTGCTACGACTCGTCTACGTTCGCTGATGACCGACACCTGCTTTGTTGGGTCATGTATGCCTGTCCTTGTGCGTTACTGCCACTTTGGTTTATGACTAGACATGTCGATCCGGGTTCTTTGACATTGGAATGCTAGCAACACTATTGCATACGTGACTCAAAAGACGCAAACGGTCCCGGCTAAGGTAAGGCTGCAGCCGTGGAGTTAACCGTGCGTGAGACCGCAAAGGGATGCGATGTGTTACAGGCTGGATTCCTATGGCTTAGGATCGGGGTCCCGACAATAAATAAGTGCGATCATGTCATGTCTCGAGTAAGCGCAACTGCATGGTCATGGCACACCCACAAGTTTCATCATCTCTATCTACAACATGATGTAGAACAGAAGAGCGATCAGCATGAAGACGAGCGTGACTATGTAGTACCGACGGTGCCGCCCCTGCTCAGGCTGGAGTGTCGACCACCTCAAGTAACTAATTTCCTCTTTGGCTCTCGTGTCAAACCCTCTGTGGCTAGCACCCAGGTACGTGTGCACCTGGGCCTGAGCGGCTGACCAGTGGTCGTAGACTCCTGGAACCCTCCTAACGTACACGACGTAGTAGCCCTTCGCCATCTGTGATCTAGCTAGTACCTGCAACGTGAGTTGTTGATTTGAACGATAATATGCAACATAATGTAATTAAGAAAACAAAAAGAGACATGATTACCAAAATAAAAGCAACCAATAGTAAACGTAAATGACGAAGTTCCTCATACCCAAACTAATTAACTAGAATGATCTACGCTAGTTCAGGACCACAGTTTAGTTACATCACATAGTTTCCCCATGCATAATTTCAAAGTTTTACCATAGAAAGACATTACTGATAAGGCACGCTAGTTTAGGACCACGGTTTAGTTACAATGCATTGTCATTGACAATCAATCGTCGAGGTCGGTGTTCCAATCTTTATAGTCAGGGAGGATGCAACCGAGCTTCGTGAAAGGCTTCATGTCCAGACGCTGAGCGCTTAGCAGTGCTCGGACATCAACCCGCGTGATTGGCCCATGGTAGAACATCCCCGTTGGTTCGAGGACTAGGTTCATGATCACTTGGGCTAGTTCACATTGTACGTTAGAAAACTCAGCTCGGATTCGATGATCCGGTGTCTTTCCAATGCTTGTGGCCCAGCTGACAATCTCGGCATCTTCGGCAGTAGCTCACATGCGAAGGCGTTAATGATCCCTTCTGTACTCCAGCAGGTGATGCATTAGGTAGAATCCATTAGCCCGACTCTCGTTCGGTTGCTCGATGCAGCAGAAGTCGGTCTTATGGCCGAAAGCCGGTGCTTTATTCCTGGACCTTTTCACCTTGATATATACACCAGTCATGTTGAAGGTCCACAGGGCAGAGTCGAGAACATTCTTGACGTGCGTGTAATCCTTTTTCTTTAGGTTCTTCGACGAGTCCAAGTACACAACATGTGAGTATTCCGGGTACAGAACGATGAGGACGGCGCCATCCCCACTGCACAAATTAAGTACACCTCAATTGTGCCACCATGCTTGCAAAGGAATGATTAACATGTCGAAAGGATATGCGCGGAGGACTTACGAGGGATGATAAGGCAGGAGAATCGCTTCATTGTCCTTATTAGCGATCATGAATCCGCCGAGGTACTTACTCGCATACTCACGGTTCTCTTTGCAAACTTCCAAGAAGCTCTCGTGCATATAGTATGGGTTCGCAACGTAGAAATAGTCGATGCTCTCCCTCCTGATGACGTAGTCGAGATACAGGCAATACATGTGGATGAACTGGAAATCCAGCTTGGTCATGTGGAACATGTTGTATATGTAGTCAAATCGCAGGATGAACGTATTCGCAGGCCAGGTATCGACGTACATCTTCCCACCGGCACATGAGCCGTGTAAAGCAGGTATCCTGGATGTTTCAGGGCGAGAAGGTTTTTCTCTCTGGCCAGCACATCTTCATGGAGTCTCTTTAGATCATTGTTAAGTATGTGATCTAGCGCTTTGGCAGGTAGGTTTGGCTCGCCGGCGATGTGGACACGCGGCTTACCTTCGACAAGTATTCTGTCTACTACCAGGGGTTTCAGAGGCGGCTGGCTGCTTGAAGCACCTATGGCGCCTTTAGGTCTCTTGGTCGGTCTCTTCCTTTGCTTCTTGGGGGTGGCGGTAGTGAGCCCACCATACCTTCCCTAACCACCACCCCAAGTGTCCTCGGGCTAAACAGTTGACGAGCCTTGGGGGGTTGCTGGGTAGAGGCGGCATCTGGAGGCGTCTCCTGCGAGGATGGCTTGAAGAGAGACTTTTTGCATTCTGCCTTAGGACGTTCCGGCTCCGGCAAATCAGGCAGCATCAAGTCATCATCTACACGGTCATAGCCTGAGTCTTCGGCGTCCTGAGCCATCAATAATCCATCATAGGCGGTATTGAAATACTGGTTCGAGTCATCATCATCATCCTCCATGTCATCGTCAACATTTGCTTCTTCGACAGCGGGGGCGACATGATCTGGCACTAATGGAGGCTCTCCCTCGCGTCGTACGCTACCATCATCCGCCATGACAGGTGCAGGTAATGTGGTAGGTGGGGTGGGGTTCATACGTTCTTGAGAAGTTGGCGTTGGAGTGATGATACTGGGCTCCTCGAGACGAAGAAGTGACTTCGGCCAAGTCAAGAACCAGTTCTTGCATGCGCCAATCATCTTAGGGGTCTCGTCATCATCGACTGGTATCGGAGGAGGCAAATCCTTGTAGCCCGCTAAGACACTGGCCACGATAACCTTGAATACGCCATCCGGCATCTGTCGGTTGTGGACCATGCGGTCCTTCGGTTTCATGATGGT
Source organism: Hordeum vulgare subsp. vulgare (assembly GCF_904849725.1). Classification (NCBI taxonomy): domain Eukaryota; kingdom Viridiplantae; phylum Streptophyta; class Magnoliopsida; order Poales; family Poaceae; genus Hordeum; species Hordeum vulgare. The sequence goes on along the minus strand of NC_058519.1, from coordinate 142,537,760 downwards.
TGTTTTTCCCACAACCACCTCCTGGCCCTTGATGTCGTAGAGTACGGTGCACGGGGTGTCATCGGCGTACGAAGGAGACATGTCTGCGACATCAAACATCTGAAAGGCAACTGAAACGGAAGACTATAGACATGTTGGTGAGAAGGGTATGACGCTTAATTACTGTGAGGGCTTCGAGCTCAGCCAGTGAGGAAGGCCCGCCGAGCATGCCAAAGACTGAGGTCGGGCTGCTATGAACAGGAACGAGACCTTTTGCGGTTGCTTGGGTAGGTGCTGGTGCTGTGGTGTTCACCGAGTTGCTCCCGACAAAGCTGAGAATTGGAAAGTCCTCTCGCTGTGCATTTGAATTGTTCTTCGTGTAATTGAAAATTGCCGGAATCAAGGTGGCCACCACGTTAGTGACCTGTCACGCCCAAGATGCGACCCTATCCTCAATTTGGCACGAAGGCCTCGTCAGGGATAGAAGCGCATCTCGTCGTGTCGGAAGAATGGATATCGTTACAAGTACATGTACTAAAAAGAAGAGATATATATATATACAGAGTTCACTTACACTCGCCACAAGCTACATCAGAGTCACTTCAGTACATTACATAATCATCAAGAGTAAGAGCTGGGTCCGACTACGGACGAAAACAAACGAGAACAATAAGAACGACGTCCATCCTTGCTATCCCAGGCTGCCGGCCTCGAACCCATCCTAGATCGATGAAGAAGAAGAAGAAGAAGAAGAAGAAGAAGAAGAAGCAACTCCAAATGAACAATCAACGCGCTCGCGTCATGTAACCTTTACCTGTAACTACAACTGGTGTTGTAGTAATCTGTGAGCCACAGGGGACTCAGCAATCTCATTTCCAAAGGTATCAAGACTAGCAAAGCTTAATGGGTGAGGTATGTTTAAGTGGTGAGGCTGCAACAAGCGACTAAGCATATGTGAGGTGGCTAACTTACGAGTACAAGAATAAGAGGGGAAGATCTACGTATAACGGACGTGACTACTGATGATCAAATGAATGATCCTGAACACCTACCTACGTCAGACATAACCCCACCGTGTCCTCGATCGTAGAAGGAACTCACGAAAGAGACAGTCACGGTTACGAACACAGTTGGCATATTTTAATTAAGTTAACTTCAAGTTATCTAGAACCAGTGTTAAACAAAGTTTCCATGTTGCCACATAACCGCGGGCACGGCTTTCCGAAAAGATTTAACCCTGCAGGGGTTCTCCAACTAGTCCATCACAAATTACCACAAGCCGCATAGAAATCCTCAATCACGAAGCTCGCGATCTCGTCGGATTCCCTAGTGGAAAACCTCAACTCTGAGATTACCCAAAGCATCACCAGAATCCCGATGCACAAGATATCTCGTCAAAGGTAAAACTAATCCAGCAAGGCCGCCCAACGTGTCGACGATCCCGATAGGAGTCGCGTACCTCGTTCTCAGGACACGACGGATGAGCGATGGTTACCACGCCAAACGCCGAGTTGCCCCGGGTAGAGTTAATAAGCTGCTCTGTTTTGGACCAACACTCATGAGGAGCACTGGTCTGGGGGTTGATTAAATTATCCTCGGGGTCCGTAAAATCCCTATGAAATTTTATTAGATGATTAGGCAAATGTAGTACCAATGTTGGGCCTTGCCAGACTAGCTTTAATCCAAACGAATTATCAAGGGGGTCCCCATAACAACCCCGATCATGTTAGGAGCGCTCATTTATGGAACATAACACCGGTAGCCGGAAACTAAGGGGGCAAAGGTGGAACAAAACACCAGGCTAGAAAGGCCGAGCCTTCCACCTTTTACCAAGTATATAGGTCCATTAAATTAAATAGCATTAATATGGTGATATAACAAGGAACCCATGTTTTCACATGGAAGCATCTGCACCTGCAACTAGCAACGCTACACAGGGTTAAGCAAGCAGTAACATAGCCAATAAGTGGTTTGCTAGGTTGAACAGGTTGAAGGTTTTCATGGCATTGTTGAGAGGCTGATATTTAACATGTGGTAGGCAACGAGACATAATCGATAGAAGCGATAAAACTAGCATGACAATGATAGTAATGGTATCTCGGGAAATGATCATCTTGCCTGAGATCCCGCTTGGAAGAAGAATGCCTCCGTGAAGCAGACGAACCGACGTAGTCGCACGGGTCCTCACAATCCGGCACGCTGCGGAACTCTATCGAGAAGAAGCAAATCGGAAACACAAATCAACACACAAAATTCACCACACGATGCACAACACATATGATGCATGAGCAGCTGAATATATGCAAGTCACGGCATGACAATTCACACAATCAAACACTACACATTAAGTGAAGTTCAATATGCAACGAGTTGCATATTGACGAAACTCCACGTTAATTTATTTAGTTCTATCCCGATTAGGTACTCGGCAATATTAAATATGGTTAAACATGGCAAGAAGTCGAGCGCAATTAATCTACCTATCTAGGCATTTTAAATGAGGTCGGAAATGACATATAGCACCTCCGAGACGACCTCACATGTTAATTTACAATTCTGTCCAGATCTAAGCTAATGCATTTAATTAGTTGTTAAACAGCAAACAAATAGGTTCACATGATTCTACGCGTCATTTCAAGCAATCTACACATAAAGAACATCTCCAACGGAGCTACGGTTCAAAAGATACAAGCACCGCAAGATATGATGGCATGAATGCAATATGTGTGCAACAGCGATCACGAGCACTTCAAAACAAACATCCCGCAAGATAAAATGAAACTACACAAGATTCTAAGCAAGTTTCATGTAGGACACGATCAAATCGGAGCTACGTTTCAACAACTACGAGCAAAACAAGAAATCGCTACAATCTGCCAAAATCAGCCACATAGCATTTTCTACACCCCACAACTACGGCTACACAACTCCGTTATGCTGAAGCAAGACATGGCACGGAAGAGGGCAAGAAGCACTACTACAAACAACTAACAACAACTAGCATGGCATCATGGATCACTAGGGAAGGAAGACACAAAATGGCATCCCGCACACTATTTCAGACTTGGTGAAAATAACACCTCATGAACGTGCAGTTTTCGATCTGAAGAAATATTGACAGCAGCAAAACCTATATCTACAGGACTCCGAATGGCATGAAAATTTACAGCAAGCTAGAGAAACAAAAGGGGTACAACTAACTCCATTGGACCAACCTGAAAAGAGCTACAGATCACAAGATAGAAGCAAGACAAGACAACAACAAAATAATAACAGATTCCAGACTTAGAAATATTTCAGCTCCTCCAAATCAGCACTATTTCTAGCAACTTCAGAGCAGTCAAACCACACCTAAACATGCACTTCTATTGCAACTAAAAATACCAGGGGCTAGACAAAACATCTAAGGAGAACTTCCTAGTTGACAACTTAATCAAACGGAGCACGGAATAAATCCTACGAATTAAACAAAAGGGCATCCCGGCAAAATATCGCGTGAACCAACTTACTCAAAAGCTAAAACTAACTACACAGAAAAATCCAATGGATTTTTCTACCCCAAAAACATAAAAATACGTGGGGTTGCGCAACAAAGTAATGCCACACGAAAATGCGGGAAAGATAACCTATACACGGGAAAATAAACTACCGGCAATCCATACATGCAAAAATACCTATGACCGCTCTAAAATTCATGGAATAATGGTCCCTAAAACATAGGCATTTTACCTAAGGCACTCGAGCAATCCGGACCGCAAGAAAAATAAATACGGGACGTTCCCCTATTGGGAAAGCACGCTAAACTAGGCGTTTGGCACGTAAAACTACGTCAAATAAATATGCTAGTTGTGAAATCATGTTCTACTCGCAAAACTACCCCAAAACCATATAAAATACGCCTCGATCCGACTTACGGATAAAATGTTACGGGGGTTTATATATTTAGCTAATACCGGAAATTAGTTAAATCGTCGGGAAATATACTAATCCAAATGGGCCAAATCTGCAGGCACAATAGAACTAAGATGCGCCTAGGGGAAAAAATAGAGGGCCGGGGTAGCTCACGTTGGGCCGGCTCGTCCGGCCTGGAGAGGGGGCTAGGGCGCGCTGGGCCTATGGGGATGCGGGGCCAAGAGGCGAGGCTGGCCTTGGCGCGGGAAGGAGGCCGGTTGATGCACGCCTGGGTCTAGCGACTTGGGCCTGGCGGCGGCCAGCCCACGACGAGCCGTCTGGGGAAGGCGCTCCCGATCTGGATGTCATTGTCTGATCCCGAGCAGGAGGCCATGGCGGCGCAGAAGCACGGAACCACGGGCGCGCGGGGCGGCGCTCTAACGAGGCTCGAGGGCGGGCGAGACCTGCCAGCGGCAGATCAGGTCCCGGGGTTGCCATTCCCGGCGACAGGGGCTTGAGGCGGCGAGCACGGCGACGGACGGCAGCAGCGACGGTGGGAACCGGGCAGGCGGCGGCGCGCTGGCGGGGCCACGGCGGCGGGGATCCTGGGCGGCGCACCCAGCGACGGCCGGTGGCCAGTGGCCGGCGGGGAGGTGCGGCGGCGCGGCGGGAGGGGCTCGGGCAGGAGGCGTGCGCAGGAGGAGCGGCTCAGGCGCACGGGAGGAGTTCCGGCTAGCGGATGGCTCGCGGCGGTTGCAGATCCAGGCCTAGGAGGGCCGGATCTGTGCCTCAGGCGGGCCGCGGCGGCTGAGGGGAGAGGGGGCGTCGGGATGGCGGCTAGGGTTGGTGGCACGGTCTTCGAGGAAGAGAGAGGGAGGCAGAAATGGAAGGGGAGACCCTTCCTTTTATAGTTGGGGTAGCTAGGGTTATCCAAATTCAGATCAGTTTTCGACCACGTGATCGCGATCAAACGCCCATGCATGCAGGAATGTCTAGGTGGGTGTGCAGAGTGGCTAGACGGAGGTGAGAGGAAAACGGTGCGGCGCGGCAACGTGATTTACAATACCGAAAAACGTCCGACGATAGACCGGATATGGTGCCGCTACGATCGACCGTTCGGGTACCGGACAAACTCCGATCGCGACGAAATTCGACAGGCGGCCTAGCTAGAATCAATGATGACCGCAAGCCAAGTTTCACCTCGATCAGAGAAAGTTTTACGCACACTTTTTAAAACAGGGTTTCGACAGTGCCGCGGACGCGTGCGAGTGCGGTCGGGCTCAGAACAGACAACGACGAAAACCGACAACTACTAACGGATGCAAGTTTTGAAAGCTGGCGGCAACGAAGATGCCGATGCAATTTAGATGATGCGCATGATGTGATGATGATGCGACAAAAGAAAATAGACACACGACGAAAACGGAATAAAGGGGGGAATCTTCTGGAACATCGGCATCGGGCTGTCACAACTCTCCTACACTACAAGAGGATCTCGCCCCGAGATCCAAGAATGAAAGGGGGAGAGGATGAGAAGGCAAGTGGTAAAATTTAGTCGCTTCTTTGACAAACGAGTGAAACCAACGATCCTTGAAGGTTGCAAAGAGATGAGGACAGATATGAGAAAAAAGCAAGAATTCACGGAAAATTTCGGCAGCACTTCGGTAGGAAAATGGGACAAAAAATTCGATAAGATGGAAGAAATAGACAATATTCATGAGAAACAACTAAATAGAGCGAGGGAACACCATGATCTTGATAGAACAACAAGATTGACCCAAAAGAGCAACATCACAATGCCTCCGGAACAATAGAATAGGAATTAGCTCAAGCGGAAGAAGAAAATGAAGAAAGGGATGACAACTATCATCACAATAGAATTGAAGAGCCTCTGGACAGAGAATTGACTTAGTAGTTGGAAAACCAACCACTAAAAGAAACAAGGATAGATTGGGAGAAACAAGATATTAATAATTCCTTACACCAAGATGATACATTGAGAACTTGGATTAATGACAAGCACCATGATAGCATATTCCATAGGAAAAGCTTTAGGTGAAATGCAAACCAAGATAGCTCAATGAAGAAATCATGGGTTGAAATATCTCATGACCATAGAATTGGTGGGTTTAATTATCTCATTCTTGAAAGGAAAACTCTTCAAGGCTCCTACACTAACAAGAATGCTATAATACCACCTCAAAGGATAAAGGAAGAACAAATGCACTTGGAAATGCAAGAGAAAGAACACTTGAGATACTCCAACAGGATGTTGAAGAAAACTTGAGAACGAATCACATCCTTGAAGAACCACCAGGAAGGACCTCCGTATACCAATGAATGATGCAAAGATATGAAGGTAGAACAGAATAAGATTATGGCCTTGCCAAGATTTAGATGAAACTTCACAAAGAGATACTTAAAAGAACTTGGAACTCCGGAAAATAAAGATAGGCACTTGAGAAAAGAATTGATATCATGAGCCCTCTGGAAGAAGAATTCAGATTACTATGAACAAGAATAAGAATTATGTTATGCTCATCCTTCATCAAATTAAATTGATGAAAAAAACAACGGATTAAGCATACAACTTATTCCTCTAGAAATGAATCTTGGAGAAAGAGAGAGAAAAACACCACTTGAAGCAAAAATTGAAGGAAGCACCGGTAAGAATTCACAATTGAATGGAAACACCATGAATTAATGGAGATACATGAGAATGAAGAGATCATAAGCCACCTGAGAGAAAACTTGAACAAGGCATCGGATAATCGAGAGACGAATGAAGGGACAATAATTGAGAAGAATTGAGGATGAAAGCTGAAAGCTGAGAACGAAGAAGTCTTCTAAAAATTATGGCCTTCGGAGGAACGAAAATGAAAACAACTCAGAAAACCATCGGATAGCACGAAAGGGATTACTCACGATAGAAACAATTCCAGATAATGCCACCAAGCTGAAATGATGAATCTGCAAGAGAATGAACCAAGATTCGAGAGAAACACTCATTCTGATTTCAAGCTGAGAATGATGATGAGAACAACACCAAGAATACTGAGACACTCCGGAATAAAGAAAAATGCAAGGTTGAGCCAATATGAGAATTAATTCAAATAGATCTTGGAGAAGGAATATGACTGATGAAAATCATGCTTACGTCATAGTTGAAAAGAATTAATGAACTCCGGGAAAAATTACAGAGCTATATAAGATCCTGGGAAAAACATGTGGGTTATGGGCCCACTCAAAGAAACCACCGTTAGAAAAGATTGCTAGACTGAGAGATATTGCACCGGTATGAAGAGAACTAGATGAGGTTGAGAACCTCGAAATAATTAAAGGATTGAAAAGCAGAACTTCTGAAATATCTTAACACTCCGGATAGAAAGAGAGAGGAATTAATAAACAAGATAGGCTGAAATAATTTTCAATGTCGGAAAGAATTTAATTGTTGAAAAGGATATGATGACCCTGGATAACTGAAATGAATTCACCGGTAAGGATGACAAGAATGAATAAAGATGAACATGAAGCTCCTGAGAATCTTCACGATGAATCACTGGTTACGAAAGAAAGAAGAGATAGCGGAAGCATCACTGAAATGAATGCGCTTGGATGAAAATCAATCACTGAGAAAAAGGGCGGGAGGGCGGGAAAAACAAAGACAACTTGGGATAGATGAGATGAACTCCGGAAAGAAAAGAGAGAATGATCTGCAACAACTGGAGAAGATTGAATTCAGTTGCAGAGAAGCACACCGGTAAAATGGAATTGATATGGCGACTCCGGTTGACAAGAATTAACAAGAGAATTGATTTGATCAAAAGAATTAGCATACCCATAAAAATATGAGTACACCTCTTAGAAAAGATCTGAAATCACCACTTGACATCGAAGCAACACAAATTGCCATATTCCAACAAAACAAGGATGCAGCTTGCAATTAGCCAGAACAAACTCATGAGAAAGATTTCGTCCGATATTTTCGTGGACAGGAATCCACTAGATGTCGAACCCCAACCTAACATCATGTATTTGTTAGAAGATTATCCTATAAGCAACTACTAGAATTCCCACCTATGAATTCCCGAAATATCTGGTCATGCAATCTGGTACAAGGATACAAGGAGTAATATCACACAACTCATATACTAACCCGTCACCTGTATCACATCCGTCAACACACAACCAGAATCTCGGACCTTCATCTACAACAGACCCTCATGATCACAACGATACAAAGTATGGTAGTACTCCCGAACAATCTACACCAGTACTGGGGACATCGGGGTTATTTCGCCACTACTAGTATTGAAGCAATTACGAACATCCTTCGTTTTGAGATACTAAGAAATCTGAATGATAACGATGTGCTCAAGAATCCCCTGGAGCTCAACTCCCCTGAGACTTAGAGCAGACAGGAGGCACCAAGACAGAACTCCGTCACATCGGCATCGTATAGATTCCAAAAATATCCGCGTGATCCTAAAAAAAATTGAGTGAGAAGAGGAGTAGAATTAAATTATTACGTCAAGAATCCTCACCAGAGCATAGAAGAGGAGAAAAAAGAATCCTACTCTCCTATATATAACTAGACTCAAAGTATTTTTCCACTAGACTCGACTCGGCCAAGTTCGATCAATCAAGGGGGCTCCTAGGTCGGTACTGCTTTGATACCAACTTGTCATGCCCAAGATGCGACCCTATCCTCAATTTGGCACGAAGGCCTCGTCAGGGATAGAAGCTCATCTCGTTGTGTCGCAAGAATGGATATCATTACAAGTACATGTACTGAAAAGAAGAGATATATATATATATACAGAGTTCGCTTACACTCGCCACAAGCTACATCAGAGTCACTTCAGTACATTACATAATCATCAAGAGTAAGAGAAGGGTCCGACTACGGACGAAAACAAACGAGAAAAATAAGAACGACGTCCATCCTTGCTATCCCAGGCTGCCGGCCTGGAACCCATCCTAGATCGATGAAGAAGAAGAAGAAGAAGAAGCAACTCCAAATGAACAATCAACGCGCTCGCATCACGTAACCTTTACCTGTACCTGCAACTGGTGTTGTAGTAATCTGTGAGCCACAGGGGACTCAGCGATCTCATTTCCAAAGGTATCAAGACTAGCAAAGCTTAATGGGTGAGGTATGTTTAAGTGGTGAGGCTGCAGCAAGCGACTAAGCATATGTGAGGTGGCTAACTTACGAGTACAAGAATAAGAGGGGAAGATCTACGTATAACAGATGTGACTATTGATGATCAAATGAATGATCCTGAACACCTACCTACGTCAGACATAACCCCACCATGTCCTCGATCGTAGAAGGAACTCACGAAAGAGACAGTCATGGTTACGCACACAGTTGGCATATTTTAATTAAGTTAACTTCAAGTTATCTAGAACCAGTGTTAAACAAACTTTCCACGTTGCCACATAACTACAGGCACGGCTTTCCGAAAAGATTTAACCCTGCAGGGGTGCTCCAACTAGTCCATCACAAATTAACACAAGCCGCATAGAAATCCTCAATCACGAAGCTCGCGATCTCGTCGGATTCCCTAGTGGAAAACATCAACTCTGAGATTACCCAAAGCATCACCGGAATCCCGATGCACAAGATATCTCGTCAAAGGTAAAACTAATCCAGCAAGGCCGCCCGACGTGTCGACGATCCCGATAGGAGTCGCGTACCTCGTTCTCAGGACACGACGGATGAGCGATGGTTACCACGCCAAACACCGAGTTGCCCCGGGTAGAGTTAATAAGCTGCTCTGTTTTGGATCAACACTCATGAGGAGCACTGGCCCGGGGGTTGATTAAATTATCCTCGGGGTCCGCAAAATCCCTATGCAATTTTATTAGATGATTAGGCAAATGTAGTACCAATGTTGGGCCTTGCCAGACTAGCTTTAATCTAAACAAATTATCAAGGGGGTCCCCATAACAACCCCGATCGTGTTAGGAGCGCTCATTTATGGAACATAACACCGGTAGCCGAAAACTAAGGGGGCAAAGGTGGAACAAAACACCAGGCTAGAAAGGCCGAGCCTTCCACCTTTCACCAAGTATATAGGTCCATTAAATTAAATAGCATTAATATGGTGATATAACAAGGAACCCATGTTTTCACATGGAAGCATCTGCACCTGCAACTAGCAACGCTACACAGGGTTAAGCAAGCAGTAACATAGCCAATCAGTGGTTTGCTAGGTTGAACAGGTTGAAGGTTTTCATGGCATTGTTGAGAGGCTGATATTTAACATGTGGTAGGCAACGAGACATAATCGATAGAATCGATAAAACTAGCATGGCAATGATAGTAATGGTATCTGGGGAAATGATCATCTTGCCTGAGATCCCGCTTGGAAGAAGAATGCCTCCGTGAAGCAGATGAACCGACGTAGTCGCACGAGTCCTCACAATCCGGCACGCTGTGGAACTCTATCGAGACGAAGCAAACCGGAAACACAAATCAACACACAAAATTCACCACACGATGCACAACACATATGATGCATGAGCAGCTGAATATATGCAAGTCACGGCATGACAATTCACACAATCAAACACTACACATTAAGTGAAGTTCAATATGCAACGAATTGCATATTGACGAAACTCCACGTTAATTTAGTTAGTTCTATCCCGATTAGGTACTCGGAAATATTAAATATGGTTAAACATGGCAAGAGGTGGAGCGCAATTAATCTACTTATCTAGGCATTTTAAATGAGGTCGGAAATGACATATAGCACCTCCGAGACGACCTCACATGTTAATTTACAATTCTCTCCAGATCTGAGCTAATGCATTTAATTAGTTGTTAAGCAGCAAACAAATAGGTTCACGTGATTCTACGCGTCATTTCAAGCAATCTACACATAAAGAACATCTCCAACGGAGCTACGGTTCAAAAGATACAAGCACCGCAAGATATGATGGCATGAATGCAATATGTGTGCAACGGCGGTCACGAGCACTTCAAAACAAACATTTCGCAAGATAAAATGAAACTACACGAGATTCTAAGCAATTTTCATGTAGGACACGATCAAATCGGAGCTACGTTTCAACAACTACGAGCAAAACAAGAAATCACTACAATCTGCCAAAATCAGCCACATAGCATTTTCTACACCCCACAACTACGGCTACACAACTCTGTTATGCTCAAGCAAGACATGGAACGGAAGAGGGCAAGAAGCACTACTACAAACAACTAACAACAACTAGCATGGCATCATGGATCACTAGGGAAGGAAGACACAAAATGGCATCCCACACACTATTTCAGACTTAGTGAAAATAACACCTCATGAAGGTGCAGTTTTCGATCTGAAGCAATATTGACAGCAGCAAAACCTATATCTACAGGACTCCGAATGGCACGAAAATGTACAGCAAGCTAGAGAAACACAAGGGGTAGAACTAACTCCATTGGACCAACCTCAAAAGAGCTACAGATCACAAGATAGAAGCAAGACAAGACAACAACAAAATAATAACAGATTCCGGACTTAGAAATATTTCAGCTCCTCCAAATCAGCACTATTTCTAGCAACTTGAGAGCAGTCAAACCACACCTAAACATGCACTTCTATTGCAAATAAAAATACCAGGGGCTAGACAAAACATCTAAGAAGAACTTCCTAGTTGACAACTTAATGAGACGGAGCACGAAATAAATCCTACGAATTAAACAAAAGGGCATCCCGGCAAAATATCGTGCGAACCAACTTACTCAAAAGCTAAAACTAACTTCACAGAAAAATCCAATGGATTTTTCTACCCCGAAAACATAAAAATACGTGGGGTTGCGCAACAAAGTAATGCCACACGAAAATGCGGGAAAGATAAGCTATACACGGGAAAATAAACTACCGGCAATCCATACATGCAAAAATACCTATGACCACTCTAAAATACATGGAATAATGGTCCCTAAAACATAGGCATTTTACCTAAGGCACTCGAGCAATCCGGACCGCAAGAAAAATAAATATGGGACGTTCCCCTATTGGGACAGCACGCTGAACTAGGCATTTGGCACGTAAAACTACGTCAAATAAATATGCAAGTTGTGAAATCATGTTCTACTCGCAAAACTACCCCAAAACCATATAAAATACGCCTCGATCCGACTTACGGATAAAAAGTTACGGGGAATTATATATTTAGCTAATACCGGAAATTAGTTAAATCGTCGGGAAATATACTAATCCAAATGGGCCAAATCTGCAGGCACAATGTAACTAAGATGCGCCTAGGGGAAAAAATAGAGGGCCGGGGTAGCTCGTCTGGCCTGGAGAGGAGGCTAGGGCGCGCTTGGCCTATGGGGATGCGGGGCCCAAGAGGCGAGGCTGGCCTTGGCGTGGGAAGGAGGCCGGTCGGTGCACGCATGGGCCTAGCGACCTGGGCCTGGCGGCGGCCAGCCCACGACGAGCCGTCTGGGGAAGGCGCTCCCGGTCTGGATCTCGTCGTCTGATCCCGAGCAGGAGGCCATGGCGGCGCGGAAGCAGGGAACCCCGGGCGCGCGGGGCGGCACTCCAGCGAGGCTCGAGGGCCGGCGAGACCTGCCAACGGCAGATCCGGTCCCGGGGTTGCCATTCCCGGCGACAGGGGCTTGACGCGGCGAGCACGGCGACGGACGGCAGCAGCGACGGCGGGAACCGGGCAGGCGGGTGGTGCGCTGGCGGGGCCACGGCGGCGGGGATCCTGGGCGGCGCACCCAGCGATTGCCGGTGGCCAGTGGCCGGCGGGGAGGTGCGGCGGCGCGTCGGGAGGGGCTCGGGCAGGAGGCTGTGCGCAGGAGGAGCGGCTCAGGCGCACGGGAGGAGCTCGGGCTAGCGGCTGGCTCGCGGCGGTTGCAGATCCGGGCCCGGGAGGGTCGGATCTGGGCCTCAGGCGGGCCGCGGCGGCTGAGGGGAGATGGGGCGCTGGGATGGTGGCTAGGGTTGGTGGCACGGTCTTTGAGGAAGAGAGAGGGAGGCAGAAATGGAAGGGGAGACCCTTCCTTTTATAGTTGGGGTAGCTAGGGTTATCCGAATTCAGATCAGTTTTCGACCACGTGATCGCGATCAAATGACCACGGACGCGGGAATGTCTAGGTGGGTGTGTAGAGTGGCTAGACGGAGGTGAGAGGGAAACACTGCGGCGCGGCAACGCGATTTACAATACCGAAAAACGTCCGACGATAGACCGGATACGGTGCCGCTACGGTCGACCGTTCGGGTACCGGACGAACTCCGATCGCGACGAAATTCGACAGGCGGCCTAGCTAGAATCAATTACGACCGCATGCCAAGTTTCACCTCGATCAGAGAAAGTTTTACGCGCACTTTTTAAAACAGGGTTTCGAGGGTGCCGCGGACGCGTGCGAGTGCGGTCGGGCTCAGAACAGACAACGTACGAAAACCGGCAACTACTAACGGATGCAAGTTTTGAAAACTGGCGGCAACGAAGATGCCGATGCAATGCAGATGATGCGCATGATGCGATGATGATGCGACAAAATAAAATAGACACACGACGAAAACGGAATAAAGGGGGGAATCTTCTGGAACATCGGCATCGGGCTGTCACATGACCAACCCACTGACTACGTCGACCAACTCTTCTTTGGTCTCAGCTTTGGTCTTATTGACCGCAATCGCGACCTTCTCGTCGATGCTCTCCTGAGTGACGACCAACCATCTCTTCCTTCTCTCCTCTGGCTCCTCGGGGTAAAACGTCTTCCACGAGGCCCCATCTCCGACGCCGTGCACACGTCCATAGGACGGCGGCTTGTCCACCAGGACCTTTTTCAGTATGTTCAGGGCCCGGTTGAATGGGGTGTCCCACTTGGGCCTCGCCGACGACTGTGACGACTCGTCGCTTTCGGCTGCCTTCTGGTGCTGCTCTTTTTGCAAAAGGAACGTGGATGGTTTACTAATGTGACAAAACTTGCAGTCAAATTGATTGGAAGCTAATTAATATGATAATGTGGTAATATAACAATTACCAGAAGCCTCATGAACTCCCTCGTGTTCGGGTCCGTGTAAAAGATCTTTCTCTCTTTGTTCCACTTGTACCGGGCCCTGATCCAGTCATGCTCCAGCGGGTCGCTGAACTCCGCCAAGAGGTTTGGTATCCCGAGACTTTCACGTTCGGCGTCCTCCTTGGCCCATATGTTCCTCTTCCCCTCGTAACCACGGCTTCTGAGGCGGTGGGGAGGCGTGTTCCTGGCTTGGAGCGTCTTCATTTTCACTGACTTTGCCTTGACTTCTTCTTTTTCGCAATTCTCCAGGAGTTTTGCAAAGTCCTCTTCCGTTATTGTCGGATTATCAGCATGAATCTTGGACTACGGTTCATTCTTCTCAACCGCTTTTTTCACCCGAACTTTCCAGGAGGACAAGTCGTTGGTGAACGTCACCATCGCCTACTCATTTATTTTGGTCATGACGGGATCATCCCACGACTCTTTATATTTCTCTTCATTTCGGCCAGGGAACATGAACATATTGTGCAACTTATTTAGGAGTATGTGCTCCATATGTGGTATCTGCTTCAACCTCTCGTCATTGATGTTGGCGGTTTCCCTGAGGATGCATCCAAGTTGATTGCCACAGCACTTGCGCGCTTCCTCTGGCGTCGTTGGCTCTAACTTCTTGGCGTGAATATCCATGACCACAATTTGTCTGATGCCAAGCGCGTTCGGTTTTCTTGTCCTCTTCTTCTTCGGTGCTTTACCGGCTAAGACATCATCGTTGCCGGTCTCGGGAGCGGTGTCGGTGCCGGTGCCAGTGCTGGTGTCGATGCCGGTCTCGGGGTTGAGACCACTGCTGCCAGCATGCAACCCCAAGGCGTGTTCGTCCAAGTAATCAAAATAGGTATTTGTTGCCTCCATGGGGTGTGCGGAGGGAGCAGAACCACCCGCGACTTCGGCGTTGGTAGACATATTTCCTATGCAACAATTGTAAATAAAAGATATAAGGAAGAGAAAAACGGGGGCCTATATTTGGTCAGAATGTTGATTCATTCCCCTTCCGGCAAATCTCGGGTACTCCATATATCCTAGTTTCTAGCACAAGTCATGCCGAAAATTTCGGCATGACCTTTGCTAAAAATTGGACATATGGAGCGCCTGAAATTTGCCGGAACAGAAATGAATCCACATTCCGGCAAAACATAGGCCACTCGGACATTTAGAAGGACATATCACTATCTAGGGTAATATTCTTTAGACATTCACAAGGACCAAGCAAATTCTTATAAAAGGAATTGGCATATAATAAAATTCTTTACCCCTGCACCAGATTTACATTACTTCCTAATAAAGAAAGGACTTTCTTCTTTCTTTTCCTACTACTAATAGCAATGATACAATTCATTAACACATAATAGCAATGATACAATTCATCAACACATAATACCACTACCCTTGATACAATTCACCAACACATAATAGCAATGAAAAAATACATGAAAACAGAAGGGGAGAATCATAACTTTGTTGTTCGTGGTCGAAGCTTGCAGGGGAGGCGAGCTCGCTGAACAGGGGGTGATGGGCGTCGAGCAGGGAGGGTGCGGTCGCCGAGCATGGGAGGTGGGAGGGAGGGGTGGTGGGCATCGAGCCGGGGAGGTGGGAGGGAGGGGCGATGGGCACCGAGCAGGGGAGGTGGGAGGGAGGGGCGGTGGGCACCGAGCAGGGAGGGTGGGCGTCGAGCAGGGTAGGCGGCGGCGGCGGGAGCAGGCAGCGGTGGGTGCGGCGGCGCACGGCGGAGCATGCTGTGGGAGGGTTTCGTGCGACGACGCTGGAGGGGTGCGGGGGCGTTTGGAGAGGCGGATCGATAGGAGGGAGTGGAGGGAGAGGGCGGGGGAGTTAGGAAATTTTGAGCCGGGGTAACTATAGTAGTAGTGCTGGCTTTGTACCAGTGCTAAGCCATAGTAGTAGCGCTCGCTTTGTACCAGCGCTACCGCTAAGGGCCATAGTAGTAGCGCTGGCGTTGTACCAGCGGTACCGCTAAGTGCCATAGTAGTAGCGGTGGCTTTGTACCAACGCTACTACTAAGCCATTTACTTTATTTTCTTTATTATTTTATTTTTATTATTTTTCTTTATTATTTTATTTTTATAATTTTTATTTCCTTTTCTGTTTACTTTTCTTTTCTTTTATTATTTGTTTTTCTCCCAACGACGACGGCGTTTCCCTCTCCCCCCTATGCGCGAATATCACTGGAACCTTCATGTGGTAACATATCAGTTGACCGATAACGGTTACTTAAGTGCGTACACAAAATATATACAAATATATAAATGTAAGTTTCTGATCAGCTGTGTCGACGATGTTTTACATTGAGCTTCTTCTTCCCTTTCTTGTTCGTTTCCGAGTAAGTGAGCCCCTCCTTGTGACTTTTCTAGAGCCATGGAGTACGATCTTTCCGCCGCCATGTAGTCTTGAATCTTCTTTTCACGTATGCTACATCGTCATCATCAGCTTCCCTCATCTAGTTGTCGTATTAGTCGTAGTCTTCCGCGTTGACGACTCCATCCATTCCGACGATGCTCCTTTTGGATCTCCTCACAACAACACGGCTGGGATTGGTCGGGTCGGTTATGAAGAAGCATTGTGTCAAGTGCTTAGCGTGTACCCGTGGCTCATTTTTGGCGATGATGTTAACGTTCACGGGTGTGCTCTTCGCGTCGGGTATAGACATGGTGGTGAGATACTTGTTTTCTCTTACGACGTCCTTGGCCCATCTGACACGGAACATCGTAGCATTGTGCATTCCAGCATAGTCAAGCTCCCACATCTCTTAGACCCTTCCGTAGAATCTTTCAGTTGTGTCGTTGGCGTCGGTCACGCATTGAATTGTCACCCCAGAGTTCTGGTAATCACTATCCATGTCTTTGGCCTCCGTGTAGAACATGTACCCATTGATATCGTAGGACTGATAGGTCGCGAGCTTGGGCGCAGGGGCATGTGCTAAGGGCATGTATGAGCAATCCGTCCGAACTACCATCTTTCGGGGATTTTCAAGAACTTGCTCTTTGAACCAACGCAAGAAAGTAGCGTTGTGTTGCACAGTAATTTCGTCGTCCGTCTTGAGTATCCCCTTATCACCGTACTTCTTTTCGATGCTTTCTTTGTGTCGTGCCACATAATCATCTACCACATCTAGGTGTTGTAGCACTACTAAGTTAGCCCTATCAAAGTCGTTCCGTCGATCCGAGTAGTCCACGTGCAATTACCTCCGGCCGTTGTTGTGCCCATCTACTTCGAGCTTCCCATCGTGCTTCTTGACGGGCAAACCAACAACAGGGTCTCCGACGCTTATATAATTCTCGCAAGAGGAGACGCACTCATGCGTCAGATACCCCTGGACGATGCTCCCTTCGGGACGGGCATTATTATGAATGAATCCTTTGATGACCCCATTCATCCTCTCGAACGGCATCATGCTGTGAAGGAATGTCTGCCCAAGGTCGATGATGTCGTCCACGATGTGGACACACAGATGTGCCATCACGTCAAAGAACGCGGGCGGGAAGTACATCTCAAGCTCACATAGTATGACAACGATCTCTTCTTGTAGCCTTCGGATCTGCTTCACACTTATGGACTTTCGAGAGATAACATCGAAGAAGTTGAAGAAACGAGGAAGTGTCTCACGGACGTGCTTTTCCATTATCCCTCCAATGGCAACCGGGAGTATCTGCGTCATCATCACGTGATAGTCATGAGACTTCATCCCGCTGAACCTTTTCTTCTTGGGGTCTAGAAATCTGCTTATCTTCCAACAGTAACCGGAACTGACTTTGATTCTCATAAGGCACTTGATGAATTGATCGATCTCGTTTGGACTTAAGGTGAAGCAAGAAGGGGGGCAATAATTCTCCTCCTTCTTGTTGACTTTTCTGCCCCTTCCCCCCTCCTCTATCTCCGTCTCCATCTCCTCCATCAACTTTTTACGGTGGAGGTCTTTCCTGATCTTCAAATCTTCCAAGTCTTTCGTTGCCTTCGGCCCATCCTTGGTCTTCTCCAGCATGTTAATCAATGTGCCAAGCAAGCTCTCGAGGACATTCTTCGTAATATGCATTTGATCAAGGCAATGAGGCGTGTCGTGATTGGGCCAGTACTCCAAGTCCCAGAAAACAGACCTCATTTTCCATACCTTCAGCAGCGGCTCTGGCGCCTTTTTGATATTTCTCGGCTTGGGGCATTGTTCCCAGTTTCTCAATAGCACGGCGATTTCGGCGCGGCTCCTCTTACGTGGAGGTCCTCGAAGCTCAGCCAACCATTGAATAGATCTCCACGCTTTCTCCACGGGTCATCCTTCTCGAGCCATCTACGATGCCCATGTACACGATTTTCCCAGACCCGCCATCTTTCGTTGACGTAAGTTGCTGAGACGTTGTATCAATCATGCACCTCGTGCATCCACTGTATCCGTGGCACACCTGGCCTGCAGTGTACCCGTAACCGGGATAGTCGTGCACCCTCGTCATCAGCGCAACTCTCATATGGAAATACTCTCCTTTGCTGGCGTCCCATGTCCTTGCCAGTGATTTACATAACGTGTCTAGCTCCTCTTGCAGAAGCCCCATATACAGGTTAATACTATTTCCCGGTTGTTTCAGCCCTCGAATCAGCATGCAGATGTGTATGTACTTTGTCTTCATGCACTTCCATGGGGGAGGTTGTACATCCATACAAACACGAGCCATGTGTTGTGGTTGGTGTTCTGGTTTCCAAACGGATTCATGCCATCGATACTCGCACCAAGCACGATGTTCCTTGGATCTTCTTTAGCAAATCCATATACGACATTGAATGCTCTCCACTTGCTACCATCTACGAGGTGTCTCAGCCTCGGACCATCTCCATCGTCGGGCTTCTTCCTATCCGTGTGCCAGCGCATGAGCTTTGCTTCCTTAGGATCTAAGAAATACCGCTGCAGACGGGGAGTGATCGGAAAGTACCATACAACTTTCTGAGGAGCTTTCTTTCCTTCCTTCTTGTATCGAGAA
The DNA here is from genome assembly GCF_904849725.1 of Hordeum vulgare subsp. vulgare. NCBI lineage: Eukaryota > Viridiplantae > Streptophyta > Magnoliopsida > Poales > Poaceae > Hordeum > Hordeum vulgare. Next base: position 142,518,869 of record NC_058519.1, on the reverse strand, counting down.
GCATTGCACACTGGACAGTTGGTTTTTTCCGTGTGCCCCCCTCCCGATAAATGATGCAATCGTGAATGCATGCGTGGTACCTAATATGCGGCGAATCAAAAGGGCAAACTATTTTCTTGTCCTCCTCGACACTACTAGGACACAGGTTCCCCGCTGGAAGAACTTTATTATGTAGATACTTCAAATCCGAATCGAGGCTTTTGTTTGTCCATTTGTTTTTAGCCTTCGTCTTTAGAAGTCCGGGCGTGAAACTCAAGCGGGTCACCTCGGGATCACAACCATCATACAATGGAGTCTTCGAGTCCACTTCAAGTTGAGCCAGCTTGGCCTCTGATACGTCCATTTTGCATCATGCTTTTATGTTGATATTTATCGCTTTATGGGCTGTTAGTACAATACTTATGCCTTTTCTCTCTCATTTTGCAAGGTTTACAAGAAGAGGGAGAATGCCGGCAGCTGGAATTCTGGCCTGAAAAAGGAGCAAGTTTGAGATAACTATTCTGCACAACTCCAAAAGCCGTGAAAATCAACGAGGAATTATTTTGGAATTTATAAAAAATACTAGGCAGAAGAAGTACCAGAGGGGAGCCACCAGGAGGCGACAAGCTTGCTAGGCGCGGCCTACCCCCTGGCCGCGCCTAGGGGGCTTGTGGGCTCCCAGTTGGCCCTCTGGCTCCCCTCTTTTGCTATAAGGAGGGTTTCGTTCCATAAAAAATCAAGAGGAGGCTTTGAGGAGGAATCAGCGCCGCCACGAGGCGGAACTTGAGCAGAACCAATCTAGACCTCCAACAGGGTCGTCCTGCCGGGGAAACTTCCCTCCCAGAGGGGGAAATCGTCGCCATCGTCATCACCAACACTCCTCTCTTCGGAGGGGACTCATCACCATCAACATCTTCATCAGCACCATCTCATCTCCAAACCCTAGTTCATCTCTTATAACCGATCTCCGTCTCGTGACTCCGATTGGTACTTGTAAGGTTTCTAGTAGTGTAATTACTCTTTGTAGTTGATGCTAGTTGGATTACTCGGTGGAAGATTATATGTTCTGATCCTCGATGCTATACAGTACCTCTCTGGTCATGAACATAATTATGCTTTGTGAGTAGTTACTTTTGTTCCTGAGGACATGGGATAAGTCATGCTATAAGTAATCATGTGAATTTGGTATTCGTTCGATATTTTGATACGTTGTATGTTGTTTCTCCTCTAGTGGTGTTATGTGAGCGTCGACTACATAACACTTCACCATTATTTGGGCCTAGAGGAAGGCATTGGGAAGTAGTAAGTAGATGATGGGTTGCTAGAGTGACATAAGCTTAAACCCTAGTTTATGCGTTGCTTCGTAAGGGGATGATTTGGATCCACTAGTTTAATGCTATGGTTAGAGTTTGTCTTAATTCTTCTTTCGTAGTTGTGGATGCTTGCGAGAGGGGTTAATCATAAGTGGGATGTTTGTCCAAGTAAGGGCAGCACCCAATCACCGGTCCATCCACATATCAAACTATCAAAGTAGCTAACGCGAATCATATGAACATGATGAAAACTAGATTGACAGAAATTCCCATGTGTCCTCGGGAGCGCTTTACCTCCTATAAGAGTTTGTCAAGGCTTGTACCTTGCTACAAAAGGGATTAGGACATCTTTCTGCACCTTTGTTACTTGCTACTTGCTACGAATCATCTTACCACACAACTATCTGTTACCGATAATTTCAGTGCTTGCAGAGAATACCTTGCTGAAAACCACTTGTCAGATCCTTCTGCTCCTCGTTGGGTTTGACACTCTTACTTATCAAAAGGACTGCGATAGATCCCCTACACTTGTGGGTCATCAAGACTCTTTTCTGGTGCCATTGCCGGGGAGTGAACCGCCTTTGGTAAGGAAACATTTATATAGTGTGCTGAAATTTATTGTCACTTGTTACTATGGAAACTAATCCTCTGAGGAGCTTGTTCGGGGTATCTTCACCTCGAACGGAAGCACAAGGAGTTGCTCCTCAACCTGCTGCACCTACTGAAAATATTTTCTATGAATTTCCTTTGGGTATGCTTGAGAAACTGCTGGCTATTCCTTTTAGAGGAGATGGAACATCACATCCCGACTTGCATCTAATCTATGTAGATGAAGTTTGTGGTTTATTTAAGCTTGCAGGTTTGCGCGAGGATGAGGTCAAGAAGAAGGTATTTCCCTTATCTTTGAGGGATAAATCATTGACATGGTATTGGCTATGTTATGATACTGTATCATGGAACTACAACCGATTGAAATTGGAATTTCATCAAAGGGTTTATCCTATGCATTTAGTACATCGTGATCGGAATTATATTTATAATTTTTGGCCTCGTGACAGAGAAAGTATATCTCAAGCTTGGGGGAGGCTTAGATAAATATTATACTCATGCCCCAACCATGAGCTCTCGAGATAAATTATCATTCAGAACTTCTATGCTCGGCTTTCTCATGATAATCACACCATGCTTGACACTTCTTGTACCGGTTCTTTTATGAAGAGAGATGTTGACTTCAAATGGAATTTATTGGAAATAATGAAATGCAACTCTAAAGATTGGGAGTTTGATGAAGGTAAGGAGTCACGTATGAATTTCAAGTTTCATTGCGTTAAATCCTTTGTTGAAACAAATACTTTTTGTGATTTTAGCGCTAAATATGGATTTGACACTAAGATAGTAGCTTCATTGTGTGAAACTTTTGCTGCTCATATTGATCTCCCTAAAGAGAAGTGGTTTCAATATCATCCTCCATTAGAAGTCAATGTAGTTAAACCCAATCCAGTTGAAGAGAAAGTCATCGCTTATAATGATCCTATTGTTCCTAGTGCTTACATTGAGAAACCACCTTTCCCTGTTAGGATAAAGGATCATTCTAAAGCTTCAATAGTGATACGTAGGGGCTACATTAGAACACCTACACCCCCTGAGCAAATTAGAGTTGAACCTAGAATTGCTATTATCAAATATCTCCTGTCCGACAATGTTGATGGCCATGATATTCACTTCTGTGAAGATGCTGCTAGAATTGCTAAACCACATGCTAGAGACAAACATAGGCCTGTTGTTGGCACGCCTGTTGTTTCTGTTAACATAGGAGATCATTGTTTTCATGGTTTATGTGACGTGGGTGCTAGTGTTCGTGCAATACCTCAATCTTTATATGATGAAATTAAAGACGAGATTGCACCTGTTGAGATGGAACCTATTGATGTCACTATTCAGCTTGCCAATAGAGATACTATCTGCCCTTTGGGAATTGTTAGAGATGTTGAAGTCTTGTGTGGTAAAACAAAGTATCTTGCTGATTTTCTCATTCTTGCTACCACACAACATAGCTTTTGTCCCATCATATTTGGCAGACCTTTCCTCAATACCATCAATGCTCATATTGATAGTGAGAAGCAAACTGTCACTGTTGGCTTTGAAGGTGTGTCACATGAGTTCAATTTCTCCAAGTTTGGTAGACAACCTCATGAAAAAGAGTTGCCTAGTAAGGATGAAATTATTGCCCTAGCTTCTATTGTTGTGCCCCCTACTGATCCTTTAGAGCAATACTTGCTAGAGCATGAAAATGATATGCATATGGATGAAAGGAATGAGATAGATAGAGTTATCTTTGAACAACATCCTATCCTTAAGAATAATTTGCGTGTTGAATTGCTGGGAGATCTACCCCCACCAAAGGGTGATCTTGTGTTTGAACTTAAGCAGTTACCTGATACTCTTAGGTATGCTTATCTCGATGAAAAAGAGATATATCGTGTTATAATTAGTGCTAGCCTCTCAGAGCATGAAGAAAATAAGTTATTAAAAACTCCGAGAAAGCACCGTGCTGCTATTGGATATACTCTTGATGATCTTAAGGGCATTAGTCCCACTCTATGCCAGCACAAAATTAAAACCGATCCTGATTCCAAACCAGTTGCAGATCATCAACGGAGATTAATTCCTAAGATGAAAGAGGTAGTAAGAAAAGAAATACTAAAGCTCCTGGAAGCAGGTATTATCTATCATGTTTCTCATAGTGATTGGGTAAGTCCAGTTCATTGCGTCCCTAAGAAGGGAGGTATTACCGTTGTCCCTAATTATAAGGATGAATTGATCCCTCAGAGGATTATTAGTGGCTATAGGATGGTGATTGATTTTAGGAAATTTAATAAAGCCACTAGGAAAGATCATTACCCTTTGCCTTTTATCGACCAAATGCTAGAAAGATTTGTCTAAACACACACACTTCTGCTTTCTAGATGGTTATTCTGGTTTCTCCCATATACCTATTGCACAATCTGATCAGGAGAAAAGCACTTTTACTTTCCCTTTCGGTACCTTTGCTTACAGACGTATGCCTTTTGGCTTATGTAATGCACCTGCTACTTTTCAAAGATGTATGATGGCTATATTCTCCGACTTTTGTGAAAAGATTGTTGAGGTTTTCATGGATGACTTCTCCGTTTACGGATCTTCTTTTGATGATTGCCTCAGCAACCTTGATCGAGTTTTGCAGAGATGTAAAGATACCAACCTTGTCTTGAATTGGGGGAAGTGTCACTTTATGGTTAATGAAGGCATCGTCTTAGGACATAAAATTTCTGAAAGAGGTATTGAAGTCGATAAGGCTAAGGTTGATGCGATCGATAAAATGCCATGCCCTATAGATATCAAAGGTATAAGAAGTTTCCTTGGTCATGCTGGTTTCTATAGAAGGTTCACTAAAGACTTCTTAAGATTTCTAGGCCTCTTACCAATCTCTTGCAAAAGGATATTCCTTTTGTTTTTGACGATGATTGTGAGGAAGCCTTCGAAATACTTAAGAAGGCCTTGATAACTGCACCTATTGTTCAACCACCTGATTGGAACTTACCTTTTGAAATCATGTGTGATGCTAGTGATTACGTTGTTGGTGTTGTTCTAGGACAAAGAGTTGATAAGAAATTGAATGTTATTCACTATGCTACTAAAACTCTAGACAGTGCCCAAAGGAACTATGCTACTACTGAAAAGGAATTTTTAGCAGTCGTGTTTGCATGTGTAAAGTGCAGATCTTAGATTGTAGATTCCAAAGTCACTATCCACACTGATCACGCTGCTATTAAGTACCTCATGGAAAAGAAAGACGCTAAACCTAGACTTATCAGATGGGTTCTCTTGCTACAAGAATTTGATTTGCATGTTGTTGATAGGAAGGGTGCTGAGAACCCTGTAGCAGATAACTTGTCTAGGTTGCACAATGTTCTTGATGACCCACAACCTATTGATGATAGCTTTCCTAATGAGCAATTGAATGTCATCAATACTTCACGTAGTAAACCGTGGTATGCTGATGCCAAATATATACCACCTAGTTACACATACCAGCAAAAGAAGAAATTCTTCTTTGATTTGAGACATTACTTTTGATATGATCCTCACCTTTATAAGGAAGGACTAGATTGTGTACCCGAACATGAACAGGGACAGATCCTACAGAAGTGTCACTCCGAGGCTTATGGAGGACACCATGCGGGAGATAGAACTGCAAACAAGGTATTGCAATCAGGTTACCATTGGCCCACTCTCTTCAAGGATGCCCGTAAGTTTGTCTTGTCTTGTGACAAATGTCAAAGAATAGGTAATATCAGTAAACGTCAGGAAATGCCTATGAATTATTCGCCTGCCATTGAACCATTTGATGTTTGAGGTTTTGATTATATGGGACCTTTTCCAAAATCCAACGGGTATACTCATATCCTAGTTGATGTTGATTACGTTACTAAGTGGGTAGAAGCTATCCCAACTAGTACTGCTGAGCACAATACTTCTATCAGGGTGCTTAAAGAAGTTATTTTCCCTAGATTTGGAGTCCCTAGATATCTAATGACTGATGGTGGTTCATATTTTATTCATGGTGCTTTCCGTAAAACGCTTGCTAAGTATGATTTCAACCATAGAGTTGCATCTCCCTATCACCCCCAGTCCAGTGGTCAAGTAGAGCTAAGCAATAGAGAGATTAAACTAATTCTGCAAAAGACTGTCAATAGGTCTAGAAATAATTGGTCTAAAAAGCTCGATGATGCACTATGGTCTTATAGAACTGCTTATAAGAATCCCATTGGCATGTCTCCGTACAAAATGGTTTACGGTAAAGCATGTCATTTACCTCTTGGGCTAGAGCATAAGGCATATTGGGCAATCAAAGAGCTCAACTTTGATTTCAAACTTGCTGGTGAGAAGAGATTATTTGATATTAGCTCGCTTGATGAATGGAGAGCTTGGGCATATGAAAATGCCAAGTTGTTTAAAGAAAAGGTTAAGAGGTGGCATGATAAAAGGATAAAAAACGTGAGTTCAGTATAGGTGATTATGTATTCCTATATAATTCTCGTTAAGATTTTTTGCAGGAAAGCTTCTCTCTAAATGGGAAGGTCCTTACATTGTTGAGGAAGTATATCGTTCCGGTGCCATCAAGATCAACACCACGGAAGGTAATTATCTGATAGTGGTAAATGGGCAAAGAATCAAGCATTATATCTCAGGTACTCCCATAAATGTTGAAAGCAATATTATCAATACCATAACTCCGGAGGAGTACATAAGGGATATTTATCAGCCTGTTTCAAACTCCGAAAACGAAGAGGTATGTGATTCGGTAAGTAAACCGACTCCAAAACTTTTCCAGTAGGATTTTTTCTCTATTTTGGATTTTATAGAAAATTAGAAAATTTTAAAGCAGCCCGGAAAGCGCACGAGGAGGCGACAAGCCTGCGAGGCGCGGGCCACCCCCCTGGTCGCGCCTGGGGGGCTTGTGACCACCTCGTGTGCCTCCCGGACTCTATTTTCTTGCGGAGTACTCCTTCTGGTCGGAAAAAAATCATTATATATTCTCCCGAAAGGTCTGACCCTCGTATCATGCAATTTTCCTCTCTTTTCGTTTCGAGCCTGTTTCTGATGCAGATTTAGGGCAAGATGTCTTCTCAAGATTCAGAGGGGGGAGCTATGTGGACGAATACCTTGCTAACCCAAGGTCTATGGGGACTCGGATCATTATGGTTGGACCACAGATGAGGAAGAAGATTATGATCCCAAGGGGAAGGAAGGAACAAGTTTCGATAAAGAGGAGGCTCCTCTACCCCCACCTGGAGACACACATGTGGAGTTCAAGAAGTCGAGCCTCCCTGACCCAAGGAAGAAGCCTAAGATTTTTTTTATCCCTTCTCGTCTTTTGCAGGAGAGTAAGCAAGAATTATGCCAAAGGGTGTTGAGACTTGAAGAGGAAATTAATGATCTAAAGGAGCAGAATTTTATGCTCAAGAAGAAATTAAACAAGTTCAAGACATGTGCAACAACTTCACCACCATCAATTGCAAAGGAAGACAACTAAGCACGGGTATGGGCAATCCCCTTGCCTTGTGCCAAGCTTGGGGGAGTTGCCCCGGTATCGTATCACCATCACATCTTTTTCCTTTACCTTTTCTTAGTTAGATCCTTTTTGGTTTTATCTTTCTCTAGTAGAATAAAGTTCTTAGTGTTTTAGGCTTGAGTTTTGCTTTGTGTCACCCCCGATGTATTCGAGTTCGTGAGTCATATAATAAAGAGCGTTTTAGTTAAGGGCCTTGCTTCATGCCATGATCAAAAGAAAAGAATGATAAAAGAACAAAAGCATGAAAGATCATGTAATGATCTTATGGGAAGTGATGGCTTCACATATAAAAAGAATGCTGATTGAAACTTGTTGTGGGTGGACAAACGTAGACCTTGGTCAATGCTGCAATTAATAGGAAGTAATAAGGAAGGAGAGGTTCACATATAAATATATCATCTTGGGCACCATCTATGATTGTGAACACTCACTAAACTATTACATGCTTAGAAGTAGATGTTGGACAAGGAAGACAACATAATGAATTATGTTTGCTTGGTTCCGAACAATGTTATATGACTAGTGATCCATTAGCATGTGACGCTTGCTTCCATCTCATATTAGCCAAAACTTCCGCACTAAGTAGAGATACTACTTGTGCATCCATAAACCTTCAACCCAGTTTTGCCATGAGAGTCCACCATACCTACCTATGGATTGAATAAAATCCCTCAAGTAAGTGGTCATCGGTGCAAGAAATAAAAATTTCTCCCTAAATATGTATGATCTATTAGTGTGTGCAAAATAAGCTTTGTACGAACCTGTGATGAGGAAGACATAAAAGCGACAGACTGCATAATAATGTTCTTTATCACAGGAGGGAATATAAAGTGACGTTCCTTCACACTAAGAGGACACACATCCAAACCTCAAAAGCGCATGACAACCACTGCTTCCCTATGCGAAGGGCCTATCTTGTACCTTTACTTTTTGCCCTTGAAAGAGTCATGGTGATCTACACCAATTCCTTATTTTACCTTTATCTTGGCTAACGTCATATGCTAGGGAAAGATCTATATTCATATGTCAACTTGGAAGTAAGTATTCGTGAATTATTATTGTTGACATTACCCTTGAGGTAAGTAGTTGGGAGGCGAAACTATAATCCCCTATCTTTCTCTTTGTCCGACTAAAACTTTGATCTCATGAGTACCACGGGAGTTGTAGCAATTGTAGAAGACGAAAGGATGATTGAGTATGTAGATTTGCTTTACAAGCTCTTATTTGACTCTTTCTGATGTTATGATAAATTGCAATTGCTTCAATGACTAAAGGCTATTGGTTGTTAATTCTCAATAAGGTTCTTGATCCATACTTTACTTTGTGAAGGAATTATCAATTTAGCATAAGAGATGATATGATGATATTGCTGTTCTAACTATGATCATGATGCCTGCATGTCCGTATCTTGTTTTGTCGACACCTCTCTCTCTAAACATGTGGGCATGTTTATTGACCTCGGCTTTCGCATGAGGACTAGCGAGGTCTAAGCTTGGGGAGTTGATACGTCCATTTTGATCATGCTTTTATGTTGATATTTATCGCTTTATGGGCTGTTATTACACTTCACGGTACAATACTTATGCCTTTTCTCTCTCATTTTGTAAGGTTTACATGAAGAGGGAGAATGCCGGCAGCTGGAATTCTGGACTGAAAAAGGAGCAACTTTGAGATACCTATTATGCGCAACTCCAAAAGCCGTGAATATCAACGAGGAATTACTTTGGAATTTATAAAAAATACTAGGCGGAAGAAGTACCAGAGGGGAGCCACCAGGAGGCCACAAGCCTGCTAGGCGCAGCCTACCCCCCTGGTCGCGCCTAGGGGGCTTGTGGGCTCCCTGTTGGCCCTCTGGCTCCCCTCTTTTGCTATAAGGAGGGTTTGTTCCAGAAAAAATCAAGAGGAGGCTTTCGGGAGGAATCGCCGCCGCCACGAGGCGGAACTTGAGCAGAACCAATCTAGAGCTCTGGCAGGGTCGTCCTGCCGGGGAAACTTCCCTCCCGAAGGGGGAAATCATCGCCATCGTCATAACCAACACTCCTCTCATCGGAGGGGACTCATCACCATCAACATCTTCATCAGCACCATCTCATCTCCAAACCCTAGTTCATCTCTTGTAACCAATCTCCATCTCGCGACTCCGATTGGTACTTGTAAGGTTGCTAGTAGTGTTAATTACTCTTTGTAGTTGATGGTAGTTGGATTACTCGGTGGAAGATTATATGTTCAGATCCTTGATGCTATTCAATACCTCTCTGGTCATGAACGTAATTATGCTTTGTGAGTAGTTACTTTTATTCCTGAGGACATGGGATAAGTCATGCTATAAGTAATAATGTGAATTTGGTATTCGTTCGATATTTTGATGCATTGTATGTTGTTTCTCCTCTAGTGGTGTTATGTGAACGTCGACTACATAACACTTCACCATTATTTGGGCCTAGAGGAAGGCATTGGGAAGTAGTAAGTAGATGATGGGTTGCTAGAGTGACAGAAGCTTAAACCCTAGTTTATGCGTTGCTTCCTAAGGGGCTGATTTGGATCCACTAGCTAAATGCTATGGTTAGACTTTGTCTTAATTGTTCTTTCATAGTTGCGGATGCTTGCGAGAGGGGTTAATCATAAGTGGGATGTTTGTCCAAGTAAGGGCAGCACCCAAGCACCGGTCCACCCACATATCAAACTATCAAAGTAGCGAACGCGGATCATATGAACATGATGAAAACTGGCTTGACAGAAATTCCCATGTGTCCTCGGGAGCACTTTACCTCCTATAAGAGTTTGTCCAGGCTTGTACCTTGCTACAAAAGGTATTGGGCCATCTTGCTGCAGCTTTGTTACTTGCTACTTGCTACGAATCATCTTACCACACAACTATTTGTTACCTATAATTTCAGTGCTTGCAGAGAATACCCTACTGAAAACCACTTGTCCGATCCTTCTGCTCCTCGTTGGGTTCGACACTCTAACTTATCGAAAGGACTACGATAGATCCCCTACACTTGTGGGTCATCAGCCTCCTCTCTAGAAGCAGCTCTCTCACTAGTCGTACTCTTGCGAAGGAGGTCTTGAACATGAGGGTCTTGCACGACTGCACTTAGTAGCGTTGAAGACTGCGGCGTGACCACCGGCTCTTCTCGGCCATGTACAGACTCTTCTTCGTTGTGTCTGTAATCTTCTCCGCCGCCGTCATTTCCGGACTCTTCCCCGCCGCCATGTCCGGCACCATCGTCTTCGTGTCGATTGGTCATCTCTTCGTCTAGCCGCATGTCGTTATTCCCTGCCATTTGGACGTCCTCATAATCATCGTCTTCTTCACTTATCCACCTAGTATAGCCATATATGAAACCATTCATCAGCAGGTGCGCCTTCAAAGTGCCATGATCAAAAGGGTCCAAAAGGACTCCTTCCTTGCATCTTGCACACGGACATCTAATCCTAGTCCGATTATTTGCATGCATGTCCATCACCGCAGATTGCATGTACCGCTCCACCTTCCATCCAATCACCTTCATGACCGACTGCACGGTATATAACAAGAAAAAGGGTTATAAAATAAATAATGCATGCATGCATGCTTCAAAGTCATATAAAATTTTGGCATGACCTTTCCTAAAAATAATAAATATTGAGTTTGCTCGAAATTCACCAAAACGGAAATAAATCAACATTTCGGCAAAACATAAGCAACTCGAGGGCATGTCACACTCGCACAAATCTCTCCATATATATATATATATCCCAAACACATATTCTCATTCACATAAATATTCCCATTCTTCAAATGAACAACTTTTTTTACTCACCTATATATCTCCCGGCCCGAGAGAGATGATGAGAGAGTGACCGATCGAAAGAGCACGTGTGGATGGCTAAATAGCTAGCTAGATCTAGTTGTTGGGGAGGAGAGGTGAATCTAGTTATCTAACTAATGGATAGGGAGTTATGGTGAAGGGGGGCATTAATGGGGAGAGGAAGAGAGGTATCTAGCTAGGACCAAGAGAGATGTGAGAGAGGCCATTTATGAAGGAGAGTTATGGTGGAGGGGGACATTAATGAGGACAGAATAGAGGTAGGAGGAAGAAAGAAGAAGAGCAACAATGGTGTGGAGAGTGGAGAGTGCAGAGGGCAAAGGAGGGGGAGGTAGGTCAAAGTGGGGGAGAGGAGGGGGAGAGGGGTAGAAAGGTGGCACCGGCCGCAACTAGCAGTAGCGCTGCATACCATAATGTGGTGTTGCTATTATTGTAGTAGTAGCGCTGGTTACAGAAGCGCACTACTACTAACAGGGGCCCAATAGCAGCAGCGGTGGTGCAAAACAAAGCGTTACCGCTAAAAACTTGGCAGTAGCTCTGGCTTATGGACAACGCTGCAACTACAGCTACCGTCGGTGGCATTGTCTGGTCCCACATAGTAGTAGAGCTTTCCTGACAAGCAGTGCTACTGCTAAGCTCTTAGTAGTAGCGCTCAAGTGGATCAGCGCTAATGCTAATTAGCAGCAGCTTGCTATTTGTTCCAGCGCTACTACTAAGGTCATGTGTATAGGCTTTTCCCTAGTAGTGTTATTTGAGTTTCCAATCAATAAATTCTAGCATGGATAATAAACGATTATCGTGAATAAGGAAATATAGTAATAACTAATTTATTATTGCCTCTAGGGCATCTTTCCAACAGTCTCCCACTTGCACTAGAGTCAATAATCTAGTTCACATCACTATGTGATTCACACCCTATAAGTTCTGGGGTTTAATCATCTTTTGCTTGTGAGAGAGTTTTGTAGTCAACGGGTCTGAACCTTTCATATCCTTGTGTCCTTTACAAATCTCTATGTCATCCTATAGATGCTGCTACCACACTCCACTTGGAACTATTCCAAATGACTACTCCACTATACGAATCCGGTTTGCTACTTAAGAGTCTTTCGGATTGGTGTCAAAGCTTGCATCGACGTAATCCTTTACGACTTATCACTTCCATAATCGAGAAAGATTTCCTTAGTCCTCAAGTTACTACAGATAATTTTGACCGTTGTCAAGTGATCCATTCCTGGATCACTCTTGTACCCCTTGACATACTCATTGCAAGGCACACATCAGGTGCGGTACACAACATGGCATACTATAGAGGCTACGGCTAAGGCATAGGGGGCGACATTTATCCTTTCTCTTTCTTCTGTCATGGTCGAGATTTGATTCTTACTCAAATTCACACCTTACAACACAGCCAAGAACTCCTTCTTTGACCGATCTATTTTGAACTCCTTCAAAATCTTGTCAAGGTATGTATTCATTGCAAGTTTTATCAAGCGTCTTGATCTATCTCTATAGATCTTGATGTCGAATGTTCAAGTTGCTTTATCCACATCTTCCTTTGAAAAACTCCTTTCGAACAACACTATATGCTTTACACAAATCCTACATCATTCCCGATAATCAATATGTTAACAACATATACTCATCAGAAATTCTATTGTGCTCTCACTCACTTTCTTGGAAATACAGGTTTCTCATAAACTTTGTATAAACCCAAAAGCTTTGATCATCTCATCAAAGCATATATTCCAACTTTGAGATGCTTGCTCCAGTCCATAGAAGCATCGCTGGAGCTTGCATACTTGTTAGCATCCTTAGGATCGACAAAACCTTCTGGTTGTATCACATACAACAAAATCATCAAGGAAACCGTCGAGGAAACAATCTTTTGACATCCATCTACATGATTTCATAATCAAAAAATGCAGCAACTGCTAACATAATTGCAACAGACTTTTAGCATCGATACGGGTGAGATAGTCTCATCGTAGTCAACTCCTTGAACTTGTCGGAAACCTCTTTTGGACAATTCGAGCTTTCTAAATGGTGAGTTTTACCATCATCGATTGTCTTCCTTTTAAAGACCCATTTATACTTAATATCCTTACAACGATCAAGTAGTTCTTCCAATCTTAACACTTTGTTTTCATATATGGATCATATCTCGGATTTCATGGCCTCTAGCCCTTTGTCGGAATCCGGGCCCACCATCGCTTCTCCATAGCTCGTAGGTTCATTGTTGTCCAACAACATGACCTCAAACACAGGATTACCGTACCACTCCGGAGCAGTACATGTCCTTGTAGACCTACGGGGTTTAGTAGTAACTTGATTCGAAGCTTGATGATCGCCATTATCAGCTTCCACTTCAAATGATGTAGGCGCCACAGGAACAACTTCCTGCGTCCTTCTACTAACTTGTTGAAGTGACAGTTCAAAAACCTCAACAAGTTCCACCATCCTCCCACTCAATTCTTTCAAGAGAAACTCTTTCTCGAGAAAGGACCCGTTTTAGCAACAAACACTTTGCCTTTCGGATCTGAAATAGGAGGTATACCGAACTATTTTGGGTTTCCTATAAAGATGCATTTATCTGCTTTGGGTTTGAGCTTATCACGCTGAAGCCTTTTGACTTAAGCATTGTAGCCCCAAACTTTCAGAAGCGACAACTTAGGTTTCTCCAAACCATATTTCATATGGTGTCATCTCAATGTAATTAAATGATGCCCTATTTAAAATGAATGTGTTTGCCTCTAATGCATAACCCCAAAATGATAGTGGCTTATGGACAACGTTGCTAATACAGCTACCGTCGGTGGCATCGTCTGGTCCCACATAGTAGTAGCGCTTTGCTGACAAGCAGCGCTACTGCTAAGCTCTTAGTAGTAGCGCTCAAGTGGATCAGCGCTACTGCTAATTAGCAGCAGCGTGCTATTTGTTCCAGCGGTACTACTAAGGTCCTATGTATAGGCTTTTCCCTAGTAGTAGTATTTGAGTTTCCAATCAATACAATTCTAGCATGTATAATAAACGATTATTGTGAATATGGAAATATAGTAATAACTAATTTATTATTGCCTCTAGGGCATCTTTTCAACAGTCTCCTAGTTGCACTAGAGTCAATAATCTAGTTTACATCACTATGTGATTCACACCCTATATGTTCTGGGGTTTAATCATGTTTTGCTTGTGAGAGAGTTTTGTAGTCAACAAGTCTGAACCTTTCAGATCCTTGTGTTCTTTACAGATCTCTATGTCATCCTACAGATGCTGCTACCACGCTCCACTTGGAACTATTTCAAATGACTGATCCACTATACGAATCCGGTTTGCTACTTAAGAGTCTTCCGGATTGGTGTCAAAGCTTGCATCGACGTAACCCTTTACGACTTATCACCTCCATAATCGAGAAAGATTTCCTTAGTCCTCAAGTTACTAAGGATAATTTTGACCGTTGTCAAGTGATCCATTCCTGGATCACTCTTGTACCCCTTGACACACTCATTGCAAGGCACACATCAGGTGCGGTACACAACATGGCATACTATAGAGGCTACGGCTAAGGCATAGGGGGAGACATTTATCCTTTCTCTTTCTTCTGTCGTGGTCGAGATTTGATTCTTACTCAAATTCACACCTTACAAAACAGCCAAGAACTCCTTTGACCGATCTATTTTGAACTCCTTCAAAATCTTGTCAAGGTATGTATTCATTGAAAGTTTTATCAAGCGTCTTGATCTATCTCTATAGATCTTGATGTCGAATGTTCAAGTTGCTTTATCCACATCTTCCTTTGAAAAAATCCTCTCAAACAACACTATATGCTTTACACAAATCCGACATCATTCCCGATCATCAATATGTTAACAACATATACTCATCAGAAATTCTATAGTGCTCCCACTCACTTTCTTGGAAATACAAGTTTCTCATAAACTTTGTATAAACCCAAAAGCTTTTGTCATCTCACCAAAGCATATATTCCAACTTCGAGATGCTTTCTCCTGTCCATAGAAGGATCGCTGGAGCTTGCATACTGCTACTGCAACAAAAGACCTTCCAACGGTGCCAGAAACAAGCGTGCTGACGGGAGACTATTCTTTTCTTGATTCTCCTCAGCAACGGCACCACGAATCCTTCTGCTACGGCTACGCCTTTAGGGACTTCCTAGGCAAATATGCAAAGGATTCCCCCGTGGCCTTGGAGCCTTACGTTGGTGTTCCCTCGAAGCGGAAAGGGTGATGTAGCACAGCGGCGGTAAATATTTCCCTCGGTTTTGAGAACCAGGGTATCGATCCAGTGAAGGAGTATCACAAGTGCCTGCACAAACACAAAGAGCTTGCTCCCAACGCTATGAAGCGGTTGTCAATCCCTTATAGATTGTTTTCCAAGTGAGAACTGAAAGCAACAAAGTAACAAAGCAAGTAAAAGCGAAAGTGGAAACGATAGGTGTGAATAGACCCGGGGGCCGTAGTGTTCACTAGTGGCTTCTCTCATGAAAGCAAGTAGACGGTGGGTGAACGAATTACTGTCGAGCAATTGATAGAACCACGTAAAGTCGTGACGTTATCTATGGCAATGATTATATCTATAGGCATCACGTCGAAAAAAGTAGACCGATACTTTCTGCATCTACTACTATTACTCCACACATCGACCGCTATCCAGCATGCATCTAGTGTATTAAGTTCATGAGAACAGAGTAACGCCTTAAGCAAGATGACATGATGTAGATGGACAATCTCATATCTACGACAAAGCCCATCTTGTTACCCTTGATGGCAACAACACGATGTCTGCCTTGCTGCCCCTACTGTCACTGGGAAAGGTCACCACACGGTATGAACCCAAAACCAAGCACTTCTCCCATTGCAAGAATCATAGATCTAGTTGGCCAAACAAAACCCGAGACTCGGAGAGACTTACAAGGATATCAAATCATGCGTATAATAAATCAGCAAAGACTCAAATATATATCATAGATAATCTGATCACAAATCCACAATTCATCGAATCTCGACAAACACACCGCCAAAGAGGATTACATCGGATAGATCTCCATGAAGATCATGGAGAACTTTGTATTGAAGATCCAAGAGAGAGAAGAAGTCATCTAGCTACTAACTACGAACCCGTAGGTCTCAAGTGAACTACTCACGAGTCATTGGAGGGGCGATGATGTTGATGAAGAAGCCCTCCAACTCCAAAGTCCCCTCCGGCAGGGCACCGGGAAGGGTCTCCAGATGAGATCTCGCGGAAACGGAAGCTTGCGGAGGCGGAAAAATGTTTTCGTGGACGCCCTGATTTTTTCTAGATTTTTAGGGAATTTATAGGCCAAAGACCTAGGGCAGGGGAGCGCCAGGGAGGCCCCAAGCTTGGTTGCCACGGCCTCCCCCCTGGCCACGACAACAGGGCCTGTGGGCCCACTTGCTTGGCCCTCAAGCCTCCCGATCTTCTTCCGTTCTGGAAAAAATCATTTTGGGGATTTCATTCCGTTTGGACTCCATTCCAAAATCAGATCTGAAAAGAGTCAAAAACACAGAAAAAACAGGAACTGGCACATGGCACTGAGTTAATAAGTTAGTCCCAAAAAAGATATAAAAGGTAAACAAAACATCCATAGTTGACAAGATAAGAGCGTGAAACCATCAAAAGTTATAGATACGTTTGAGATGTATCAAGCATCCCCAAGCTTAACTCCTGCTCGTCCTCGAGTAGGGAAGTGATCAAGAATAAATTTTTGATGCTTTCATGCTACCTAGCATAGATGTCCTTTGTAACTCCTCTTATGTGACGTGAATGTTCAGATCCATTAGATTCAAAACAATAGTTTGCTATTGGCGTGGAAACAATAATACTTCAAGCAAACTAGCAAAGTAATCATGATCGTTCAAAATAACAAGGCCAAAAGAAAGTTATCCCTACAAAATCATATAGTCTGGCTATGCTCTATCATCGTTGCACAACGAATTTAAATCATGCACAACCCTGGTATTGGCCAAGTAATTGTTTTCACACCTTTACTTTCTCAAACTTTTTCAACTCTCACGCAATACATGAGCGTGAGCCATGGTTTTAGCACTATAAGTGGTGTGGAGTGTGGTGGAGGTTGCAAGAAAAACAAGGAGAACATGGTCACATTAACTAGGCATATCAATGAGCTGTGGAGATGCTCATCAATAGATATCAATGTGAATGAGTAAGGATTGCCATACAAATGATGCACTAGAGCTAAGAGTATGTGAAAGCTCTTAAAGTAAACTAGTGGGTGTGCATCCAACTTGCTTGCTGATGAAGACCTAAGGCAATTTTGAGGAAGCCTATTATTGGAATATACAAGCCAAGTTATATAATGAAAATTTCCCACTAGCTATATGGTGGTGACAAAACGAGAGACTCTCAATCCTGAAGATCATGGTTCTTAATATGCACAAGTGTGGAAAAGTGGTAGCATTGTCCCTTCTCTCTTTTTCTCTTATTTTTTTTATTTTTTTTAGCTCGGCTCTTTGGCCTATTTTTTATTTATTTTGGTAGGCATATTTGTCCTCTTTTATTTCCTCACATGGGACAATGCTCCATCAATGATGATCATCACACTTACAACTCAAAACTTAGAGCAATGATGACTCTATATGGAATGCCTTCGGTAGTGTACCGTGACAATGATCTAGCATGGCATGGACATTAATGGAAACATCATGCTAGCTATCTTACGATCATGCAATGGCAATGTAGACGTGCTGGCACATGTCATGGTGGTAGTTGCATGGCAATGTATCTCGGAATGACTTTGAAAAAGCCATATTAGGTAGGTATGGTGGCTGTTTTGAGGGAGGCTAATGGTGGGTTTTGTGCACCGGCGAAAGTTGCACGGCACTAAAGAAGATAGTGATGGTGGAAGGTGAAAGTGCATCTAAACCATGGACTCGACATTAGTCATGAAGAACTCATATACTTGTTGCAAAAGTTTTATTAGTAATCAAAACAAAGCATTCAACGCATACTCCTAGGGGAAGGGTTGTTAGGTATAAACCATCGCGCGATCCCGACCGCCACACAAAGGATGACAATCAATAGACTAATCATGCTCAGACTTCATCACATAGCGGTTCACCATACGTGCATGCTACGGGAATCACTAACTTCAACACAAGTATTTCTAGATCCACAACACCTTACTAGTATAACTTCAATATTACCATAACCACAACTCAAAACTAGTTGAGATGAATCAAACTTCTCTAACTATTCAATGCACATGAAGGTGGAAGTTTTCGTATCCCTTTGGATAACTACCCTTTTGAGACTACTTTCAAAGCATAGATCAACTACCAAGCGACGCACCGCCGTTCTCTAAAAGGTATAAGTGAAGCACATAGAGCAAAAGCATCTAGCTCAAAAGATATAAGTGAAGCACATGTGAGCTGAATTGTCTAACCAAAGGATATAAGTGAAGCTCGACAAAATCACGGTGAGTGCATGTCTCTCTCTCTAGGTGTGCAGCTAGGATGATTGTGACACAAAAAAATAAAAGACTCCTACGATACAAGACGCTCCAAGCAAAACACATAACATGTGGTGAATAAAAATATATCGCCAAGTAACGTTACCGATGGATTGAAGACGAAAGAGGGGATGCCTTCCCGGGGCATCCCCAAGCTTAGGCTTTTATGACATCCTTGAATCATCTTGGGGTGCCTTGGGCATCCCCAAGCTTGAGCTCTTGCCACTCTTTATCTTTTTGTCCATAAGAACTTCACCCAAAACTTGAAAACTTCACAACACGAAACTTAAACAGAAACTCGTGATAACATTAGTATAAGAAAGCAAACCACCACTTCCTTAGGTACTGTAGCAAACATGAATTCTACTTATGTTGATGTTGGGATACTGTATTTTCACTCTTCCATGGCTAATACCGCCCGATACTATCCATAGTTTCATCAAAATAAGCAACCAACACAACAAAAACAGAATCTGTTAACAGCAGACCAGTCTGTAGCAATCTGTATACTTCGTATACTTCTGGTACCTCAAAAAATCTGAAAAATTATGACGGTCTGAAGAATTTTCGTAGCAATCAGCAGCAAGAATAATAGACTCAAAAGCTCTTACAGAAAAAAATGAAAATTATTTTCGTGAGCAGAAAGTTTCTGTCTTTTCCAGCATGACCAAACGATTATTGCCAAGACTAATCACAAAGGTTTTGCTTGGCACAAACGCAAAAAGAAACACCAAAAACACAATCACAACAGAATTATGGAAGTGTAGAAAACACAAAACAGAAAGAAAAAGGATACGTTGGGTTGCCTCCCAACAAGCGCTATTGTTTAACGCCCTTAGCTAGGCATAAGGTGATGGAATCATGTATAGTCATCCTTGCTGCTCAAACCATAAGTATCCCTCATCATAGATTCATAAGGCAATCTTATTTTCTTTCCAGGAAAGTGCTCCATGCCCTTCTTTAGAGGAAATTGAAATCTAATATTCCCTTCCTTCATATCGATGATAGCACCAATAGTCCTTAGGAAAGGTCTACCAAGAATAATGGGACATGAAGGATTGCAATCTATGTCAAGTACAATGAAATCCACGGGTACATATTTCTTATTTGCAACAATAAGAACATCATCGATCCTTCCCATGGGTTTCTTGACAGTAGAATCCGCAAGATGCAAATTAAGAGAACACTCTTCAATCTCATGAAAACGAAGAATATCACATAAAGACTTTGGAATCGCGGAAACACTAGCACCCAAATCACACAAAGCATTGCACTCATAGTTTTTGATCTTGATTTTGATAGTAGGTTTCCACTCATCATGAAGTTTTCTAGGTATAGAGACTTCTAGTTCGAGCTTCTCTTCAAGAGATTTCATCATAGCATCTACGATATGCGCGGAGTTTGCAACGGATTGCATCAAAGAAATGCATTCAAACAAGGAGCAACTATCATAATTGAATTCCTTGAAATCCAAAGTGGGAGTTTCATTACTACCCAAAATTTTGATTTCTTCTACTCCACTCTCCACACCTTTATCATCAAGATAGGTGGACTCCGAATCGTGGGGGCGTTTTTCAACCAAAGTGGATTCATATCCATCCCCTTCATCAATAGGTTTGACACGCGAAAACAAAGATTCAAGAGGAGTCACACCAAGCACTTTAAGATATTCGTGATTTGCATCACTAGAACGCACCCTTTTAAACCATTCATGCCTAGCGCGAATTTGGGCGGTTCTTTCTTTGCTCTCATTCATGGAGACACGCATAGCTTTCAAAGTTTCATCCAAGTTGACCTTGGGAGGAGCACATCTAACTTTCAAAGCATCAATATCAAAAGACATCCTATCAACGCTCTTAGCCAAATCGTCAATTTTGAGTAGTTTTTCCTCTATGGACGCATTGAAAATCTTTTGAGAGTTGATGAACTCTTTGATATTACTCTCTAAATCAGAGGGTAATTTGTTGTGATTTCCATAAGTGTTGTTGCAGGAACTGCCATATGATGGGGTTATAGTCCTAGGGTAGGGTCATAGGCCTGCCCTATAGGTCCTACCCAAGGACTACCCTTCATAGAGGACAAGGCCCTTAGACAGTTCTGACTGAACTAAGGACGCCTCCATCATCCAGTCGGCAACGAGCACTCGGAGCATATTTAACGTTCCGACTGGAACCGACTCTGTACATCGTAACCTCCCAGGAGGGCAACGATCATACATTTTCATACACCATTATTAGCATTTAAGGCTTACGTTACCTGTAACGTAGGCATTTATTCACCACTATTCCACCCTTGTCCACCGGGCCATTATGAAGGGCAGCACACTCTATATAAGCCGCCCTTCCCCACTGGTGCAAGGGTTGGCACTTGATGTAATCCTATAATCCACTCGACACTAAGCTCCCAAGAGCACTGAGATGTAGGGCTTTTACCTCCACCGTAGAGGGGCCTGAACTCATACATCCTCGCCGTAGCTAAGGCTCTGCCCATCCTTTCGTACCCCATACATCTACTGTAAGACTTATACCCATGACAGTTGGCGCCCACCATGGGGCAGGCGTCTAAGCGACTTCCGGCGAGTTTGTGATTTCATACTTTCGTCATATCGTCCGGTGGAGATCTGTGCATGGGTCTTCAGATCCTCTTCGGTGCCCTCTCCTTCATCGCCAACGATTCGGCATGGCTTCGGGATGCGCCCCTCGATGTCGAGGCGCTTCCCAGTCACGGGGCTACGCACTTCCATGCCAGTTCCTGCGGTGTTCTTCTTCTCCAGCCATCGACCCTGGTGTCGATCTTCGCCCCCGTCACGCGCCGCAACGAGCGATCTCGTCGTCTGCGACTGCAGCGTTGGGTGCAACACGCCCAGGCGCGGCAGAGCGCGTCCTCTCAAGTGGTGGTGCTTGAATCGGTTGTGGTCCCGCCGCCATCCCAGTGCTTGGACTCAGTTCCGACTGAGCTACCTTCCGAGTACCCGGGTCGCGGGCCTGCAGCCGAAGTTCTCATGGCCGATTCCCATCAAAGTCCCCTCCGGACTGGTCGGAACGAGCATGAGGTCGGAGAATTGTCCGGCGCTCGTCGTCAACACCATCGTTCTGCCAGTCGACGCACTCGCTAGAGCAGCGTCGAGGTGTTCCGCACACCCATCCTCAACCTGGCTGCGGCTGCCACGATAGCCGATTCTCTCCAGCTGACCGATTCAGAAGCTGGTAGAGGGATCGAGCAGATCCGTGCCCTGTTGCATACGACGCAGCAACAAAATTCGGTGGTCTCCCAGTCGCACAACAGGATCCACAACAATTATGTTCACGCGAACACGCATCTGTCGGTTTTCAGTCCCGACTCTCATCAGCGGCGCAGAGGAGGCAGCCGTTCCACGGACCCGAGTTGGAATCCGCTTCCCATTCGGTCTCATCCAGAAGATCGTCGCCGTTCGCGCACCCCTCCGCGGGGTGGGCCTTACGGGCCCCGGCATCACGATGATCGTCATTCAGTCGGTGACGCGCATGATCCAAGGCCCGACACAAGAGGGTACATCGCCCAGAAGAAGGTCGACAGAAGTCGAGCCCACCGTGATGGTCACGATAGAGACCGTCCGAGTGGAAGCAGGACCGTCGTCTCTGGCCCCGAGTGCTTCAGTAGGTCCATCCGTTCAGCTGACATCCCTCCCAACTTCTGATTGGCGACGGGAATCAGCAAGTTCACAGGAGAGTCCAAGCCAGAAACTTGGTTGGACGACTACAGAGTGGCACTCCAGATCGGTGGTGGAGATGACCATGTCGCCATGAAACATTTCCCCCTGATGCTCGACGGCTCGGCGCGAACTTGGCTAAACCAGTTGGCTCCGTCAAGCATCTACAGCTGGGCAGATCTGTCTCGAGTCTTCATTAGGACCTTCGAGGGTACGTGCAAACGCCCTGCTGGTCTCCTAGAGCTCCAGCACTGTGTCCAGAAGCAGAACGAGCCCTTGCGCGATTTCATCCAGCGGTGGACGACCCTCTACCACACGGTGGAGAACGTCACAGAGCATCAAGCAGTCTGCGCCTTCAAGGCAGGCGTGCGGTACAGAGATCTGTACCTGAAGTTCGGTCAGACAGGCGACATCTCCATGAGCAAGATGATGGAGATAGCCGCACGCTATGCAAATGGCGAAGAAGAGGACCGCATACGTAGCGGCAAGCATAAGTCAGTCGCCGATGGAGATGGGAACAGCAATCGGAAGCAGAAGCAGAAAGCTCAATCCACTCCGCAGGCAGAGGCAGCAGCCGTTACGAATGCCAATTCAAAGGCAAGGGGAAAGCTCAGTACACCCCCAAGAAGAAGCAGTCAGGAAACTTCATCCTGGATCAACCGTGTCCAATTCACACGAAGAGGGATGAAGAAGGCAATGTCATATTGCCGAAGCATACCACTTGGCAGTGTCGCCTCCTGATCCAAGGATTCGGCAACGGACAGCCGAGTGAGAAGGACACCGAGCAGGATGGCGAAGAGGAGGATCCGTTCCCCCAAGTCCACGCAACGTTGATGATTTTTGCTGATGTGGAAAGTAAAAGTCAACAGAAGCTGGTCAACAGGAAGGTGAACTTGGCAACCCCATCCACTCCCACGTTCCTCAAGTGGTCACAGACTGCGATCACCTTTGATCAGTCAGACCACCCAGCACACATACCCACCCCAGGGAGGCAAGCTCTGGTCGTCGACACGGTGGTGGAAGGAGTCAGGATGCGCAAACTCCTTATGGACGGCGGCAGCGGCTTGAACATCATGTACGCCGACACTCTCAAGGAGATGGGCATTCCGATGTCCAAACATAGCTAGAGCAGTATGCAGTTCCACGGAGTCATCCCAAGACAAAAGGCCAAGTCACTCGTCCACATCGTGTTGGATGTCGTATTCGGCTCTGACAAGAACTTCCGCAAGGAGAAGCTGACATTCGAGGTGGTGGACTTCCAGAGTGCATACCATGCGATTCTGGGCCGTCCGACATATGCGTGTTTCATGGCCCGACCATGTTACGTCTATTTGAAGCTCAAGATGCCAGGCCCCAAAGGTGTGATTACGGTCATAGGAAATCGGCAGCGGGCCGAGGAGTGTCTGCAGCAGGGGTCGAGGATTGCCGATCAGCAGATGGCTATTCTCGAGCTGGATGAGTACAAGAAGACCGCCGACCCCGCTGACCTGATGCGTTCAAAGAAGCCAGCTTCCGAGTCCGCATTCCAGTCGGCGTGAGACACGAAGAAAGTCAGCATCCACCCGACGGACGACGCCGCTGCCCCGACAAACATCTCCACCACCCTTGATCCAAAATAGGAAGCCGAGCTCATCCAATTTCTCCGTGAGAACTGGGACATTTTTGCATGGAAGCCCGCTGACATGCCAGGTGTACCCAGAGAGTTGGCTGAGCACCGACTGCATGTGGATCCTGCTGCTCGGCCCGTCCGAGAACGCCTGCGTTGGTCCGCCACGCACAAGAGGAAGGCAATCGGAGAGGAGGTGGCTAAACTTTTGGCAGCCAACTTCATTCGCGAGGTACACCACTCCGAGTGGCTCGCTAATGTTGTCATGGTGCCCAAGAAGGACAAGTCTCTCCGTATGTGCATCGATTTCAAGCATCTCAATAAGGTATGTCCGAAATATCACTTCCCGCTCCCCCGCATTGATCAAATTGTTGATTCGACTGCGGGTTGCGAGCGTTTATCCTTCCTTGATGCCTATTCGGGCTATCATCAGATCCGTGTGTATGGTCCGGATGAATTAAAAACAGCCTTCATCACCCCATTCGGGTGTTTCTGTTACATCACTATGCCATTCGGTTTGAAGAATGCAGGAGCAACTTTCGTGCGCATGATCCAAAAATGCCTCCTTGACCAGATCGGTCGAAATGTGGAGGCATATATGGACGATATCGTAGTCAAGTCACGCAAAGGTTCCGACCTGCTGACTGACTTGGCAGAAACATTCACCAACCTACGTAGGTACGATATCAAGCTCAACCCAACCAAGTGTTCATTCAGCGTTCCGAGCGGAAAGTTACTCGATTTCTTCGTTTCCGAACGAGGGATCAATGTCAACCCCGAAAAGATCGGGACCATTGTCCGAATGGAGCGGTCGGTAAGAATACATGATGTTCAAAGTCTCACAGGTTGCCTAGCGGCTTTGAGCAGGTTTATCACTCGGCTCGGCTAGAAGGCGTTACCTCTGTACTGACTCATGAAGAAATCAGATACCTTAGAGTGGACAGACGAAGCCCAAATTGCATTCGGCGACCTCAAAGCCCTGCTTTCCACCCAGCCGGTTCTTACTGCCCCGCTCAGTAAAGAACCCCTTCTTCTGTACATCGCGGCTACAAATCAAGTCGTCAGCACCGTTCTAATAGTTGAACGCGAAGAGGTAGGCAAAGCGTACAAGGTTCAGCGGCCAGTATATTATGTCTCCGAAGTCCTGACTCCTTCCAAGCAGAGGTATCCCCATTATCAGAAACTTATTTATGGGATCTACATGACTGCAAAGAACGTGGCTCATTATTTCCAAGACCACTCGGTGTCTGTCATATTTGATGCTCCGTTGTCGGAAATTCTCCACAATCGGGACGCATCAGGCCGAGTGGCAAAGTGGGCAATGGAGATGCTATATTGCGACATCAAGTTCGAAGCCAAGAAAGCTATAAAGTCTCAAGCTCTGGCTGACTTCATAGCAGAATGGGTAGAACAACAGCAACCGACTCACATCTACTCGGCTCATTGGACCATGTTCTTCGATGGGTCCAAGATGTTGAATGGCTCCGGCGCCGGCGTAGTGATCATATCCCCAAAAGGTGATAAACTCAAGTATGTGTTGCAGATACATTTTGATTCTTCCAACAACGAAGCAGAGTACGAAGCTCTCCTTTACGGATTGCGCATGGCCATCACACTCGGCGTCCGTCGCCTGATGGTCTATGGCGACTCAGATCTGGTGGTTAATCAAGTAATGAAGGAATGGGACGTAAGGAACCCCACCATGACTGCATACTGCAACACAGTAAGGAAGCTCGAGAAGAAGTTTGAAGGTCTGGAACTTCACCATGTTCCCCGACTGAAAAACCAAGCAGCAGATGAATTGGCGAAACTTGGATCCACTCGGAGACCGGTCCCGAGTGATGTTTGCATCGAGCACCTACACCTCCCCTCGGTGAAAGAAGATTCTTTTACAGAGGAACCAGTAAAACCGAAGAGCTCAACAGATCCGACTGAAGTCGAGGTCCCCGCTGTGGTTGATTTGATCATGGAGATTCTAGCTGTCATCCCCGAATGGACTATGCCGTTCATTGCATACATCATGAGGCAAGAGTTACCAGAAGACGAAGTCCAAGCTAGGCAGATTGTCCGCAGGTCGAAGTCCTTCACTGTCATTGATGGCCAGTTGTACAGGGAAAGTGTTTCAGGCATCCTTCAGCGGTGTATCTCCCCTGAGGAGGGACAGTTAATCTTGGAAGAAATTCACTCGGGAACCTGCGGTCATCATGCCTCCTCAAGGGCAATCGTCGCCAAAGCTTTCAGAGCTGGTTTCTTCTGGTTGCAGGCGAATGAAATGGCAAAAGATATGGTCGACCGTTGCGAGGGTTGTCAGTTCTATTCAAACAAGTCCCACAAGCCAACATCTGCACTGAAGACAATTCCTCTTGTTTGGCCATTCGCCGTGTGGGGATTAGATACAGTCGGATCATTCAGAACAGGCCAAGGACGATTCACTCACCTGCTGGTAGAAGTCGACAAGTTTACCAAGTGGATTGAAGCCAAGCCCATCAAGAAGCTTGATGCCCTTACGGCCATCAAATTTATCAGAGACATCATCGCCAGATACGGGGTTCCGCACAGCATAATCACCGACAATGGCACAAACTTTGACTCGGACAGGTTCAAAGGTTTTTGCACAGGCCAAGGTATCCGAGTGGATTTTGCATCCGTGGCGCACCCCCAAACAAACGGGCAAGCTGAGCGGGCGAATGGACTTATTCTTCAAGGGTTGAAGCCTCGACTCCTGCGAGAAGTTGGACATGCCGCCGGCGCATGGGTCACCGAGCTGCCTTCGGTGCTGTGGGGCCTCCGCACAACTCTGAATAGATCTACAGGGTGATCCTCGTTCTTCCTCGTTTATGGAGCAGAGGCAGTCCTTTCGAGTGACTTGCTTCACAACTCTCCACGAGTCGAACTCTTCTCCGAAGCCGAAGCAGAGCAAGCCAGGCAAGACGGAGTGGATCTTCTAGAAGAAGAGCGCGAGATGGCATTGACTCGTTCAACAATTTATCAACAAGATCTGCAGCGATTTCACGTGCGGCACGTGAGGAGCCGCACATTCCAAGCAGGCGACCTGGTGCTCCGAGTGGATCAGCAGAGACCACACAAGTTGGCTCCCACCTGGGAAGGACCCTTCATCATCTCTAAGGTGCTGAACAACGCAGCATATCGACTCTACAACCTCGACAGGGAAACGGACGAGCCACGAGCATGGAATGGAGATCTCCTGAAGCGCTTCTACACATAACCGCCGACGGAGACAATGTAAACAACAAGTATCATTGAAGTAATACAAAGCAGATTGATTTCTTGCCGATTCAAAATTCTTCCGCGTTTGCAGACTCCGGTCTAAAAAACTAACTCCGAGTGTGCACTCAAAGTCGCACTCGGGGACTTAGCTGCGACCCAGAGTCGCCTAAGTACAAACTCGCTCTGAGTGTGCACTAAAAGTAACACTCGGGGACTTAGCTGTGACCGAGAGTCGCCTAAGCAAAAAATCGCTCCCGGTGTGCACTACAAGCCACAGTCGGAGACTTAGCTGCGACCCAGAGTCGCCTAAGTACAGACTCGCTCCGAGTGTGCACTAAAAGTCACACTCGGGGACTTAGCTGTGACCCAGAATCGCCTAAGTACAAACTCGCTCCGAGTGTGCACTAAAAGTCGCAATCGGAGACTTAACTGCGACCCAGAGTCGCCTAAGTACAAACTCACTCCGAGTGTGCACTAAAAGTCACACTCGGAGACTTAGCTTCGACCCAGAGTCGCCTATGTACAAACTCACTCCGAGTGTGCACTAAAAGTCACACTCGGGGACTTAGCTGCGACCCAGAGTCGCCTAAGTACAAACTCACTCCGAGTGTGCACGAAAAGTCACACTCGGGGACTTAGCTGCAACTCAGAGTCGCCTAAGTAAAAAAGCTACCTCCGAGTGTATACTCGAGATACATCGGAGGCTTAGCAGACCCTCATTGAGGCTCATGTGGATGTGAAGACAAGTGACACTACATGAGTAACAACTCGCTCCGAGTGCGCACTAATAGTCACACTCGGAGACTTAGCTTCGACTCAGAGTCGCCTAAGTAAAAAAGCTTCCTCCAAGTGTATACTGGAGATACACTCGGAGGCTTAGCAGACCCTCATTGAGGCTCATGTGGATGTGAAGACAACTGACAACTACATGAGTAACAACTCGCTCCGAGTGTGCACTAACAGTCACACTCGGAGACTTAGCCGCGATCCAGAGTCGCCTAAGTAAAAAGCTTCCTCCGAGTGTATACTCGAGATACGCTCGGAGGCTTAGCAGACCCTCATTGAGGCTCATGTGGATGTGAAGACAACTGACAACTACATGAGTAACAACTCACTCCGAGTGCGCACTAACAGTCACACTCGGGGACTTAGCCGCGACCAAGAGTCGCCTAAGTAACAACTCGCTCTGAGTGTGCACTAACAGTCACACTCGGGGACTTAGTCGTGACCCAGAGTCGCCTAAGTAAAAGCTCGCTCCGAGTGCGCACTCGGAGGCTTAGCAGACCCTCATTGAGGCTCATGTGAATGTGAAGCCAACTGACAACTACATGCTCCGCATGTTTGCCGTTGGCTAAACCAAGAGACGCCAAACAAAAACCACGAGCCAAAATCGTGTCAAAAAAAACTCAGCGAAAGAAGAGCAAAAGATCCGATTCGAATTCAAAGCTGGATCTACGATCAGTCGGCTTGGTGTGAATCAAGTTTATCCACACCGAACCACAAATGTGACGGCCAACAACAGTGGCTAAAGTTTCATACAGATACCACTCGGCATACCGAGGTAAAAGTGCGTTCACCATAAAGTTTTTCAAGCGTCGCCGGGACTAGCAGGCTCCACAAAGGTGTCGAGGTCGATTCCGTCTGCAATGCGAGTGGCTGTGTCGATGAAGGTCTCCATGAAATCTTCGAATCGAAGCTTCTTGGTGTTGGCGACCTGCAACGTCTTCAGCTTTTCTTCGCGGGCTTCCTTGCAGTGCACTCGGACCAGACATAGCGCCACGTCTGCACCACAACGAGCGGCAGACTTCGTCCATGGCTGCACTCTGCTTGGGATGTCCTCCAGTCGAGTCATCAACCCATCTATTTCTTTCCAGGAGTCGTCTTCAGGCCACAGCTCCTTGTCGTTCCGGCCGACAACTTTTCTCAGGCGGCCAATGAAAGGGCCCACCTTGTTAAGGTGAGAATGCGCTCGGAGCATGTCCCGGTTAGCTTCATCACCGAGTGAAACATTCGGAACAAGCGACCGCTCAATGTCGGCTGCTTCAGCCTCAACGTCCCGACAGAAGTCTGCAAAGAAAAGACAAGCAGAAAGTAAGCATGGAGTGAACTCCACAGTCAAGAAGCACTCAGCAACAACTTACCACCAAGCAGTGCGACCATCTTCCTTGCCCAGTCACTGACGTAGTTCTCCTGCGCCATGCACCGAGTGTTCATCACATTCAGCTGGCCCATCCATTCGGATCTCTGACTCTTCATTTTTTCTACTTTGGCTAGCAATGCCTTGTTGGTCTCCCGAGACTCCTCCAAAGATTTCTCTCGGTCAGCAAGAGCCTCCTTCACACCAGCCAGGTCATTCACTGCCACCTCCAAGTCCGCAGCAAGCTGAATCTTCTCACCCTTCAGAGCATTGTACAGAGTTCCCATTTCGCAAGTCTTCTGCCAAAGAGACACAAATGGAGGATCAGCCACATTCGACAAGGAAAAAGTCTCGTCAGATACGAAAAAACAATCAAAGATCAAAATTCTTCAGACCCCTGCCGATGCAAGCAATCGACAGCGGTCTTGGGGACTACACCCAGTGGGTTCACTGAGAGTGACCCCACTGGTATGAAGCTCGATCAGGTCAGCCCTATCGAGCTCCATAGCAAACAAACAACACTATAAGATTACTATTACTCGACCCGAGTAATACTACTCTCGGGGACTACACCCAGTGGGTGCACTCGGAGTGCCCCCACCGATACCATTTGAGCATATCAGCTCAGATTTGTTCAGATTACGGAAAATACATATAAAGAGAACTGTCGGTGCAAGCAGTCGGCAGAAGTATCGAGGACTACACCCACTGGGTTCACTCGGAGTGAACCCACTGCAAAATCATCCTACTGTATCCGAGCATATCGCTGAAACCCCGAGTGGGTACTAAGAGGAATGTAAACACTTACTAGCGCACTTACTCGGATGTCGTCCCGAAGCTCCAAGCTCTTCGTATACAGAGACGCGATGGAGTCATACGCTCCCTTGGAGTCACCCACCATCAGCTCCACCTGCACCATGGCGTCCTTGGCGGCCCCCACCTGGTCTTCCGGGAGGCATCAGGCGTCATATTGAACAGCTGATGGACCCGGCGCGGCAGAAGACTCCCTGGGCATCCCGAGCTCCGCTCCAGTCGGTTCTGCCGTGAGGGGCACCGTCTCAGTTGGCGGCACCGTCTCAGTTGGCGGCACGTTCATGGTGGGAGCGGCAGTAGATGGGATAACCCCAGGGATAGGCGCCAAAGCTGGCTCCGACCCCCTTTGGTCGTCGTCCTCCAGATGGATCACCTTCAAAGGAAGCCCGACTGAACAAAATGAAATTATGGAAAAAGGTCAGGATCAAAGACAGCACTCGCGAAACAATAATACAGCTCTCGGAGTCGTGACAACGTACCCTGCTGGGACGTGACGGCATTATCCGTGTCCATGGGATCATCCTCCTGGCACGGCAGAGAGGTGGCGGAGGTAGCAGCTCTGTTGAGTGAAATCCCCTCGAGGGATAAGCATGAGTTCCCAAAAAGAGGAGTTCAATCGGATACTGAAGAGAGATGGAAGAACAAGACACATACGCTGAGGCGACCCGAACAGCGATCCTCATCCGAGGCAAAGCTTTCCGAGGCTTAGGCCCACTAGGTTTGGACACCTTGGACGGCTGGTTCACGAGCTCGGCAGCAGCGTCCCTGGTCCTCTTCATACTCCGAGCACTCGGAGCCACGAGAGGAGCTGGCGGAGCACTCGGAGCCGCTGGAGGAGCCGGCGGAGCAGCAGGGTCATGACGGCGCTTGGTTCGGTGCTTTGGTGGTGAGGGTGGCGAGCTCTGCTCCCCATCCTCCTCCTCCTCCTCTTCCGTCTCCCCACTGTCGGAGACGTACTCGGCGCTATCCATGCTGCCCTCCTGGCTGCCCTCCTCTTCCTCGGCTGGATTCCCGTTCGAGACGGCAGAATACCAGTTGGTCCACTCCTGCACAAAACACAGTCAGCAATGTCAGTCGGAGGGAGAAGAAAAGCAATAAATCTAATTAGATTAAAAGCACTCGACAAGATGTACTCACCTCATTCGGAGGAGGATTGTCGGCGCAGAAGGGCTTCACCCGGCGGGCTCCCACGGGGTTATCGCACGCGCCTGTCATGCCGCCGACCCACGCACTCACAGTCTCCCCACTCACACACTCTGGATGAGACCGAGTGGAATCCGAAGGCCCCGCATAGTGCCACATGGCGTGGTGTCGGGCCTGCAGCGGCTGGATGCGCCGACCCAGAAAAGTCTCCAGCAGGTCCGTGCCGGTGACTCCCTTGCGGACGACGGCTATCAGCGCATCGACCAAAGGCTGGATCAGGATCCTTTCCCCCTTAGAGAGCGCAAGCTTCCTGGGAGGGCCCGGACGGTCTAAGCTAAAAGGTGGCAACCCGCACGAAGCATTCGGACAAGCAATGTCCTGGCAATAGAACCAAGACGATTGCGAGTTCCTGACTAACTCGGATACTTGGAGAGAGGGATATCTACTCTTTGTTTTCTTCTGGAAGCCTAACCCCCCGCAGAGCTGGAGGATATGGGTCTTATCGTCCGACTGGCTAAGCTTTTTGATGGTTTGGGATCTAGCGGAGAAGACATACTTAAAGAACCCCAATGAGGGGGACATCCAATGAAGCACTCGCAGAGGGTGGCGAATGCAGCAAGGTGGGCTATTGCGTTCGAAGGAAAATGATGGAGCTGCGCCCCGAAGTAAGTCATGATACCTCGGAAGAAAGGATGGGGAGGCAAGGAGAAGCCTCTGAACACGTGGCTGAGCAACAGAACGCGCTCCCCCTCCTTCGGCGCCAGCTCCGTCTCGCCTTCCGGCAGCCTCCAGGACTTGTTGATGATCATGCCATGCTCCACCAGCTCCAGCAAGTCGTTCTCCGTCACCGAGGAGGGGAGGAAATCCCCCTCGATCCAACCCGCCGGCAGCGCCCGCTGCCGCCGCTGAGTAGGGGCCGCCCCCTTCTTCTTATTCTTCTACGACTCGAGTTTGCTGGTCTGCCCCTTCGTCATGGCGAAGGCGACGGATCCGCAGAGGAGGAGGGGAAGGAGGAGGCTTGAGGCGTGGAGAGAGCTGCGGGAGGAGCGGGATTAATGAGAGGAGGTTGAGCAGCGCAACAGGAAATCCTGCCGGGGAGGCTTAAATAAGCTTCCGACTGGGTCACTAACAGGTCGACCCGAGATCTTATCCCCCCAACCGGCCGCTGCGAGGTTAGTGGAGAAGATAAAGGCATGGTAATCGAGGAGGCAAAACCTACTCGATGGCGATGTCGTCATCCCCGTTGAGCGCGCGGCAACCGAAATTTGAGGATCCCGAAAAATCCGGCGCTGTCAGTTTGACCAGTCACGTCGAAAGATTCCGTGGAAGCACTCGGTCCGTGACGGTTCATTTCACAGGTATATTCTCTCGGATCACTGGTTGAAAGGATAAAATGGATCGAGGCAAACAACACTAAAGTCTCCTCCATACCAGTCAGTTCCATACTCCAGACATCACTTCATCGTTCCAACCCCGATCCATTCGGGGACTAATGATGGGGTTATAGTCCCAGCTTAGGGTCATAGGCCTGCCCTATAGGTCCTACCCAAGGACTACCCTTCATAGAGGACAAGGCCCTTAGACAGTTCCGACTGAACTAAGGACGCCTCCATCATCCAGTCGGCGACGAGCACTCGGAGCATATTTAACGTTCCGACTGGAATCCACTGTGTACATCGTAACCTCCGAGGAGGGCAACGGTCATACGTTTTCATACACCATTATTAGCATTTAAGGCTTACGTTACCTGTAACGTAGGCATTTATTCGCCACTATTCCACCCTTGTCCACCGGGCCATTATGAAGGGCAGCGCACTCTATATAAGCCGCCCTTCCCCACTGGTGCAAGGGTTGGCACTTGCTGTAATCCTATAATCTACTCGACACTAAGCTCCCAAGAGCACTGAGACGTAGGGCTTTTACCTCCACCGTAGAGGGGCCTGAACTCATACATCCTCGCCGTAGTTAAGGCTATGCCCATCCTTTCGTACCCCATACATCTACTGTCAGACTTATACCCACGACACCATAATTGTTAGAGGAGTTACTAGGAAAAGGCCTAGGAACATAGTTTCCTCTAAAAGCATTGTTGTTGCCAAAATTGTTCCTACCAACAAAGTTAACGTCCGAACTAGCATTGCTACTCTCAATCAAGCAAGATAGTGGCACGTCATTAGGATCTACAGTAGCGTTTCTACTAGCAACCAAATTCATCAACTCGTCCATCTTAGCACTAAGCGAGTTAATTTCTTCTATAGCGTGTACCTTTTTGCTAGCAGGTGACCTTTCAGTGTGCCACTGAGAGTCGTTGGTCCTGATATTTTCTAGGAGTTTTGTAGCGTCTCCTAACGTGATTTCCATGAA
The DNA here is from genome assembly GCF_904849725.1 of Hordeum vulgare subsp. vulgare. Lineage (NCBI taxonomy): Eukaryota > Viridiplantae > Streptophyta > Magnoliopsida > Poales > Poaceae > Hordeum > Hordeum vulgare. Next base: position 142,485,170 of record NC_058519.1, on the reverse strand, counting down.
CGTTCCACCTGAGGTGGAGTCCAAGATATTGCGAGAAGCGAAATTCAAACCAGCGTAAACGATTTGTATAATCATCCACAAACTCAAGCCATGAGCGGGACAATTCCTAATCATAAGCTTCATCCTCTCCCAAGATTGTGCAACGTGTTCATGAGCAAGTTGCTTGAAATTCATGATATCATTACGTAAGGAGATAATCTTAGCTGGCGGAAAATACTTGGATATGTAAGCATCTTTGCACTTATCCCAAGAATCGATACTATTTTTAGGCAAAGAAGAAAACCAAGTTTTTGCGCGATCTTGCAACGAGAAAGGAAAAAGCTTCAACTTAATCACGTCATTATCCACATCTCTTTTCTTTCGCATATCGCAAAGCTCAATGAAGGTATTGAGAGAGGATGCGGCATCTTCACTAGGAAGGCCAGAGAATTGCTCTTTCATAACAAGATTCAGCAAAGCTGCGTTGATTTCATACGATTCCGCACTAGTGGCGGGAGCAATCGGAGTACTAATAAAATCATTATTATTGGAACTCGAGAAGTCGCAAAGTTTGGTGTTTTCAGCCATGATGACTTCAACAAACAAACAACCACACAAGCAAGCAAGAAAAGTGGAAAAGGAAAACAGCAAAAAGGCAAAAGAAAAAGGCAAAGGAGAAAGGCAAATGAAAACGGCAAATGTGAAGTGGGGGAGAGGAAATCGAGAGGCAACTAGCAAAAAAGTAAATGCAAGAGATGAGTTTGTGAGACCTACTTGGATAGATCTCTCCTTCCCCGGCAACGGCGCCAGAAATAATTCTTGCTACTGCAACAAAAGACCTTCCAACGGTGCCAGAAACAAGGGTGCTGACGGGAGACTATTCTTGTCTTGATTCTCCTCAGCAACGGCACCAGGAATCCTTCTGCTACGGCTACGCCTTTAGGGACTTCCTAGGCAAATATGCAAAGGATTCCCCCGTGGCCTTGGAGCCTTGCATTAGTGTTCCCTCGAAGCGGAAAGGGTGATGTAGCACAGCGGCGGTAAATATTTCCCTCAGTTTTGAGAACCAACGTATCGATCCAGTGAAGGAGTATCACAAGTGCCTACACAAACACAAAGAGCTTGCTCCCAACGCTATGAAGGGTTGTCAATCCCTTATAGATTGTTTGCCAAGTGAGAACTAAAAGCAACAAAGTAACAAAGCAAGTAAAAGCGGAAGTGGAAACGATAGGTGTGAATAGACCCGGGGTCGTAGTGTTCACTAGTGGCTTCTCTCATGAAAGCAAGTAGACGGTGGGTGAACGAATTACTGTCGAGCAATTGATAGAACCGCGCAAAGTCGTGACATTATCTATGGCAATGATTATATCTATAGGCATCACGTCAAAAAAAAGTAGACCGATACTTTCTGTATCTACTACTATTACTCCACACGTCGACCGCTATCCAGCATGCATCTAGTGTATTAAGTTCATGAGAACAGAGTAACGCCTTAAGCAAGTTCATGAGAGGCTGGCACTAATAATTACAGGATATATCTCTTTTTCATCAAGATAAGCATACATAAGAGTATTAGGCAACTGTTTAAGATCGAACACAGGATCACCCTTTGGTGGGGGTGGATCCCCAAGCAGTTCAACGCGCAAGTTATTCTTAAGGATAGGATATTGTTCTAAGACAACTCTATCTATTTCATCCCTTTCATCAATATGCATATCATTTTCGTGCTCAAGCAAGTATTGCTCTAAGGGATCTGTAGGAGGTACGGCAATAGAAGCTAAGGCAATAGTTTCATCCCTACTAGGGAACTCTTTTTCATGAGGTTGTCTACCAAACTTAGAGAAATTGAACACTGACAGTTTGCTTCTCACAATCAATATGAGCATTGACAGTATTGAGAAAGGTCTACCAAATATCATGGGACAAAAGCTATCTTGTGTGGTAGCAAGAACGAGGAAATCAGCAGGATACTTCGTTTTACCACACAAGACTTCAACATCCCTAACAATTCCCACAGGGCAGATAGTATCTCTATTGGCAAGCTGAATAGTGACATCAATGGGCTCTATCTCAACAGGTGCAATCTCATCTTTGATTTCATCATATAAGGATTGAGGTATTGCACTAACACTAGCACCCACCTCACATAAGCCATGATAACAATGATCTCCTATCTTAACACAAACAATAGGCATGCCAACAACAGGCCTATGTTTGTCTCTAGCAGCATCTTCATAGAAGTGAATATTATGTCCCTCAACATTGTCGGAAAGAAGATATTTGATAATAGCAATGCCAGGTTCAACTCTAATTTTCTCAGGGGGTGTAGGTGTTCTAATATAGCCTCTACTATCATAGTTGAAGCTTTAGAATGATCTTTATCCTAACAGGGAAAGTTGGTTTCTCAATGTAAGCACTCGGAACAACATGATCATTATAGGCAATGACTTTCTCTTCAACTAGATTGGGTTTAACTACATTGACTTCTAAAGGAGGATGATATTTAAACCACTTCTCTTTGGGGAGATCAATATGAGCAGCAAATTATTCACACAATGAAGCTACTATCTCAGAGTCAAGTCCATACTTAGCGCTAAAGTGACAAAAAGTATTTGTCTCAACAAAGGATTTAACGCAATCAAACGTGAAATTCATACCTGACTCCTTACCTTCTTCAAGCTCCCAATCTTCAGAGTTGCGTTTAATTCTCTCCAATAAATTCCATTTGAAGTCAATATCTCTCTTCATAAAAGAACCGGTACAAGAAGTGTCAAGCATGGTGCGATCATCATGAGAAAGTCGAGCATGGAAGTTATGAATGATAATTTCTCTCGAGAGCTCTTGATTGGGGAATGAATATAGCATTGATTTAAGCCTCCCCCAAGCTTGAGCGATGCTTTCTCTGTCAGGAGGCCAAAAATTATAATATAATTCTGATGATGATGTACTAAATGCATAGGATAAAACTTTTGATGAAATTCCAATTTCAACCGATTGTAGTCCCATGATCCAGTATCATCACATAGCCTATACCATGTCAACGCCTTATCCTTCAAAGGTAAAGGCAATACCATCTTCTTGAACTCATCCTTGGGCAAACCTGCAAGATTAAATAAACCACAAACTTCATCTACATAGATTAGATGCAAGTCTGTATGTGATGTTCCATCTCCTGTAAAAGGATTAGCCAGCAGTTTCTCAAGCATACCCAAAGGAAATTCAAAGAAAATATTTTCAGTAGGTGCAGCAGTTTGAGGAGCAACTATTTGTGCTTCCGTTCAAGGTGAAGATACCCCGAACAATCCCCTCAAAGGATTAGTATCCATAGTGACAAGTGACAATAAATTTCAGCACACTATATGAATGTTTCCTTACCAAGTTCCACTTACCAAAGGCGCTTCACTCCCCGGCAACAGCGCCAGAAAAGAGTCTTGATGACCCACAAGTATAGGGGATCAATCATAGTCCTTTATATAAGTAAGAGTGTCGAACCCAACGAGGAGGAGAAGGATCTGACAAGTGGTTTTCAGCACGGAAATATCTGCAAGCACTGAAATTATCGGTAACAAGTGATTGTGTGGTGAGATGATTCATAGCGAGCAACAAGCAACAAAAGTAGCAACGGTGCAGCAAAGTGGCCCAATTCCTTTTTGTAGAAAGGGACAAGCCTGGACAAAGTCTTATAGGAGGAAAAAGCTCCCGAGGATACATGGGAATTTCTGTGATGCTAGTTTCATCATGTTCGTATGATTCGCGTTCGTTACTTTGATAGTTTGATATGTGGGTGTACCGGCGCTTGGGTACTGCCCTTACTTAGACAAGCATCCCACTTATGATTAACCCCTCTCGCCAGCATCCGCAACTACAAAAGAAGAATTAAGACAAAGTCTAACCATAGCATTAAACTAGTGGATCCAAATCAGCCCCTTACGAAGCAACGCATAAACTAGGGTTTAAGCTTCTCTCACTCTAGCAACCCATCATCTACTTACTACTTCCCAATGCCTTCCTCTAGGCCCAAATAATGGTGAAGTGTTATGTAGTCGACGTTCACATAACACCACTAGAGGAAAAACCACATACAGCACATCAAAATATCGAACGAATACCAAATTCACATGACTACTATTAGCATGACTTATCCCATGTCCTCACGAACAAAAGTAACTACTCACAAAGCATAATCATATTCACGACCAGAGAGCTAATGAGTAGCCTCAAGGATCTAAACATAAACTCTTCCACTAAGTGATCCAACAAGCATCAACTACAAAGAGTAATTAACACTACTAGCAACCTTACAAGTACCAATGAGAGTCGCGAGACGGAGATTGGTTACAAGTGATGAACTAGAGTTTGGAGATGAGATGGTGCTGATGAAGATGTTGATGGTGATGAGTCCCCACCGATGAGAGGAGTTTTGGTGATGACGATGGCGATGATTTCCCCCTCCGGGGGGGAAGTTTCCCCGGCAGGATCGTCCTGCCGGAGCTCTAGATTGGTTCTGCTCAAGTTCCGCCTCGTGGCGGCGGCGAATCCACGAAAAAGCTCCTCCTTGATTTTTTTTCTGGACGAAACCCTTCATATAGAAGAAGAGGGGGCCAGTGGGCCAGCAGGCTGCCCACAAGCCCCCTTGGCGCGGCCAGGGGGTGGCCGCGCCAAGCAGGCTTGTTGCCACCTACTGGCGCCCCTCTGGCGCTTCTTCGGCCCAGTATTTTTTCTAAATCCGGAAAAAAAATCCTCGTTGATTTTTACGGCCTTTGGAGTTGCGCAGTATAGGTATCTCAACTTTGCTCGTCTTTCAGGCCTAAATTCCAGTTGTCGGCATTCTCCCTCTTCATGTAAACCTTGCAAAATAAGAGAGAAAAGGCATAAGTATTGTGCCGTGGAGTGAAATAACAGCCCAAGAAGCGATAAATATCAACATGAAAACATGATGCAAAATGGACGTATCAGTGCTTCAGCAAGCAATATCGAAACCGATCTAGTGGAGAAAACTATTGTATAGGGAGAGGGACAGGCTGTGCCATGACTAGTGTTGTGGCTGCCCTCTCTCCTCTCTACTATATATAGGAGGAAGGGAGAATGGGTGGCGCCCTAGGGTTTCCCCTAGGGCTGGCGGCCAACAGGTGTCCACCTCCCACGAGGGAGGTGGGGCGCACCCTCAGGGAGGACTCCCTCTCCCCTAGGACTCCTTCGACCTACCAACATTGGGGCGCATGAGCCCGTGGGTTCGGCTGCCCAGCCCACCAGGGGCTGGCACACCACCTCCTCAGCCCATGTGCCCCCCGGGAAGGGTGGGCCCCTCCCGGTGGAACCCCGAAACCCCTTCGGAACTCCAGTGTATTACTGGAAACGCCCGAAACCTTTCCGAAACTCGAATACCTCTTTCCTATATATGAATCTTTGTCTCCGGACCATTCTGGATCTCCTCCTGACGTCCAGGATTTCATCTGGGACTCCAAACAACTTTCGGTTACCACCACACATAACTCATTAATACCCAATCGTGATTGAACCTTAAGTGTGCAGACCCTGCGGGTTCAAAACTATGCAGACATGACCAAGACACTCTCCAATCATAACCAATAGGGGGACTTGGATGTCCATATTGACTCCTACATATCCTACGAAGATCTTTATCAGTTGAACCATGATGTCAAGGATTAAATCAATCCCGCATGTTGTTCCCTTTGTCCAACGATATGTTACTTGCCCGAGATTCGATCGTTGGTATCTTTATACCTAGTTCAATCTCGTTACCGGCAAGGGTCTTTACTCGCTCCTTAATACAAGATCCCGTGACTAACTCCTTAGTCACATTGCTTGCAAGCTCATTGTGATGTTGTATTACCGAGTGGGCTCTAGAGATACCTCTCCGTCATACGGAGTGACAAATCCCAGTCTGGATTCACGCGAACCCAACAGACACCTTCAGAGATACCTATAGAGCACATTTATAGTGACTCAGTTACGTTGTGACGTTTGATATACACAAGGTATTCTTCCAGTGCCAGGGAGTTGTATGATCTCATGGTCATACGAACAAATACTTGACATGTAGAAAACAGTAGAAATAAACTGACACAGTCTGATCCCATTATCAAATCATTCTCCTAATAATGTGATCTTGTTATCAAATGAAAACTCATGTCTATGGTGAGGAAACCTTGACCATCTTTGATCAACGAGCTAGTCCTTAGAGGCTCACTAGGGACAGTATGTCGTCTATGTATCCACACATGTATTTGAGATTCCAATGAGTACAATTCTAGCTTGGATAATAAACGATTATAATAATGACTAATTTATTATTGCCTCTCGGGAATATTTCCAATAACTTGTACCCCAATACAGGCAATAATTAAAATCCGGCTTTGGCGCTTTGATGTTGCACGAAGGCGGAATATTATTTCAGTGGATGCCGGGAGAAGCTTGTGGTGATTTCATCAATCTCAAGACCCGTGGGCTCGCTATCTCTAGGAATTAGTGTATGTATGTGTTTGTGTGTATGTACTATTTTTTGAATACAAGATTCCCATTAACCTTTGCATGCAACAATTTAAAGTGTTTGCAAACACATGAGAAGGAAAAAAGTCTTCGCATGTTTTTATTGGGTCATTCTTGATGCCACTTTTCATGTTCACCGTTGTCGTCAATGATTATACAATTTTTGGCATCCGGAATCCAAAAGAATTGATGAATCTATATTCATGTCCTTTCACGTTGCCTCAATGAGCATCACACAATCACCGTATGGGAGAGTAGTTGTTCAATGAAGTAGGGTTGTTTATATACAGTTATTTGTTAATATTCGAAATCAAACATGTTTTCTCTATGTTGATTTTGTTTTTAGAAAATGTTGCCTTTTTGGTTTGCAAGATTATATTATGTTCCTTTTCTTTTTTGCACTTCTTGTACTTGGCCCAAACACACGTTTCTTACTTAGATTGTAGGCTCTTTCTCGATAAAATACACACAATTTGGAGAGACCAGAACCGCATGCACGCATCTCCTTCCTTTTCCACATCAAAATAAAAAAAAAGTTTCCTAGCAGAGAATCGTAGTGTGCCTATATCCAACGACTCGGAAAGACAACTCAGACTCCGTTATATCTCAATCGACTGAGATTCTATGAAACTGTTTAAAATTAGTAGCTAAACTTATTTTGAAAAGTAGCTAGTACAATGGACCGTGCGTTTCTACATGAGAAAGGCGATGGTTGACTTAAAATGCATATATTTCTAATTAGTGCTTCTAATTCAATATTTTTATTAATATCAATTTAGTCAAACTTCATGTTCGACAATATTAATATCAATATTTTCTAATTAGTCGCCTCTTTTGTATCATTACAATATTTCATTTGGATAAACTATTTGTGTTAGAATTGGAAAATACGAATCATATGCTTAGCAAGCAGAATTTCACATATAGATCCCTTCATCACCCACACTTCGTCCAATCCATCATTACCCATTTAGTCAAACCATTTAGTTATGAAAGTAAGGCAACATGCTTCTTTGGAGGAAGGTTATTAATTATTACTTAACTTGGATACTAAAACTACACAAAACATATGGTTACATATTTTCCTGAGTTTAAATATTGTACTACTAAACACCAAATTAAATTATTGTGACCCTATTTATCTTCCAGAGCACACATTTATATACACAAGACAAACATTTGCAACTATTTCTTACAGTTGAAATCACCCTTGAGCTAAAATAAGTGAACCTAGCATAAAGTTTCCAATGGGCATATGGTATGATACATGTGAAAAATACAAACTTTTAGTTACAAGACATACATAAGAGTTCATCTGGAAAATATTGACTTTTAGTTACAAAAATATGTAAGTGGCAAAGTATGATTTAAACCAATTATCAATCACAAATTCACAAATTTTATAAGTTTGACATCATCAAAGACTCGAATCTTTTACAAAATAACGATGAAACTGCGGACACAAAAGATAATTATATCCAATAGACATGCTATTTCAGTGCAAGGCATAATAGAGTTAGCCAGACATACTGCTCCAAGCAAGCTTTCTCTGCTATCTAGGATCGTTAGTGCTATAGTGGAGACACTTTTCTCAAATAAGAATGGTGGTCACATTCCCTTTCTGGTGGTAGTCATTGAGGATCTCAAAAATAGGGATCGCAAAAAGTGTCAATAATGACAACGCTGGGCAAAAAGGCTAAAGAGGAAAACCTGTAGATTTGAAAGCCACTTCCTTTGCTAAGATAGCTAGATTTGGATGTCCATTCCATAAAGTATAGCTGCATCTGACACTGAGTAGAAGTTAATAGAAGGATAGACAGGAAGCTCTGAAGGATGTACAATGCTTGGAGGGACAGAAGTTTCTAGAGAAATGGTCTCTTTTGATGGGCATTTGCAGATGATCGTTGATACTGCAAACAATGCCTTCTTGACAAGTCTAGCATCACCAGTTATCTATTAAGTGTAAAGATACATTCAAGATAACAATTAGAAGAATATAAGAAACAAAGAATAGATATTGAATAAACAAAAAAAGAGCAGAGCCTCATAACCGTCCTAATGGAGCTAATACCACATTCGTCTTGTTCTTTACGCCGATCCAACTTGTGCTTTCTAGGATAGATTTTACATGGAATCAAGGGAGGTACGGGATACGACACATATCACATTCATTTGCAATAGCTTGCAAAATCAAATAAATCTATCAAAGTTAGGGTTCCAGGCCTATCAGAACTAGAAGAACAATCCACACTAATGTAAGTGTAAAGAAATGGTGGCTCTAACATAGATTTTTCTCAATATATCATGTTGTTGAAAAATCATGTGGTAGCATGGGATGATTGACACTTTAGTTTTAGTTATTTATTTATGCATCATGCGTAAACTAATATTTATGGGGCTGGAGACTTCGCTAAATCATGCACATAAATAGATGAATGAGGGATTACAAGCCAAGGAGATACAGATCTAGGGGTTGACTCAGAACTTGTACACAGGTCAACTCACTAATGCTTAATAACCAATAAATAGTCAATCAAGAGATATGCTCCAACAAACAACATTATACTGAAATAGTGAATTAGGCGCCAAATGGCACAAAAGAGTTTAGATGATAGATTCTCTACAACAGGTAGGGAGCGGGGGTTATACGCTCTTTTCTATAAATAAAGTAGGCTTGTGATTTTCCGCATCCATCACTCAATCATGCAATTCAAAGAAATGGGTTACTTATGTTTTTCTAAAGATGGAATTGCTAGATTGTGAGTAATATCAATTGAGGAAGAAGCTAGTCCCACTTAAATTCAAAAAGAAGACCTCTACCTCGCCCGCCACATCTCACTTATCGATTCTGACATAGCACTCTATCTCCACTTATAAGAAGATAGTGTGTAATTCACTCTCTCTAGAAACCATAGGAGCTACTATTCCCAAGTTTATTAAGAATGGGCATTCACTGGATTCAAGCTTCCATCATTCTAGCTTCTCTTCGTAGTTCACTAGAATGTATCAAGCATGTTTATCCGGATCAGGAGGCAACTCAAAAAAGAACTGGGCATGCAAGTGAAAGTGGAAAGAGAAGGGAGCATGACTTGTTTCAAGAATTGGATGCTCTTGTTAAGGAAATCTAGTATAAAAGGAGAAATTGGGCCTATTTATCACTTTTGGTACATAACCACCTGAACTGGGAATCCAGTACCCAACTCTCTACTTTGTTTTTTCACCCACGACGAAGACCAAGAGCTGGAATAATGCATCAATGCCTTGATGCATATGCTCGGGACATGCCTTATGGTTTATGTTGGGCGGGTCTGATGGATTGCATCCTTATAGGATTTGTTCATAGCATAGCTTGCCTCACTTCATAAACAGTTGATGGATTCAGGTTAGCCGCATACTAAGACTAGCTCGAACAAGAAGCGGCGAGTGATCAAACAAGTTCTGTCAAAAAAGATAGCTCAGATTCATTAGCTACCTTCGTGGCACAAGCACGAACTCTAAACTTCTTTGTCGCTATTGCAAATTTGAGGATAGAACCTTTTTTATCAAAGTAGCGATGGGATCAAAGGAGGAAAAAATTGAACTCTCAAGAAATCCAAATTAGTTGATTTTTTTCAGGGAAGTCTGATAAAGGAAAAGCTTCTCAAAAGCATCCAGAAATATCATAGAATGGTGATCAATATCACCTTCACAGGAACCATCCTTTGCAAATTGGGGGAAGGGAACCAATCATGTCACCAAGAAGTTCCCGAAACTTGGTTTAGTATTAAGGATCTTCTCTTCCAGTGTTTAGTATTCAAGTTCTTCTCTTCCAGCCCATGGCATCTCTTTCGTAAGTTATGTTTTCAAAACGTAAAGAAAATGAGAAATCTGGTTCGAGGGCTCTTCTCCACTATTATATTTACTACTTTCTATTTTTTTCTTATGTATTTAGTTTCTCTTAATATAGAATTTGATATTACTTTCCATTTGTATATTTTTATTCCTTTGTCATTTTATATTATGCCTAATACCAATTTGCAATCTTTTTAGTTTGTGCTTCGTCGGCTCCTCCTTTCTGATCACTCTCCTGCCAGAGATGAAAGACCCCGTGGCTCTAGCTCATTTGGCAGGGCTAAACTTCTATCTAAGTCTTTACGAGAAGGATCCGAGATGGGTTACGTTCATTCAGAACGAGCTTAATCATAATACCCCCCTGGAAGACATACTTGGGCGTCTTAAGCTCTTCCTAATGGAAGAAAAGCTCTCTTCTATGTGACAAGATATCATTCAGGAATTTGTGGTGCCTTATCAAAGAGTAGGGCCTTATCTACCGATCGGTCCTTAGTTGGTCGATGAAGCGATTCATTCCTATCTGGACCACATTCACGCAATTGATTCTTTCACTCTTCTCCAAGCGCCTTATCACGATTTGTAGGAGAATGAGGGAGGATCGTTTTTCTTTGAAAGTGTTGTTTCCCACAACCATTATTTCCTTGAGGCGGAAAGCTCCGCAAGGATGTGCGTGGAAGTGGAACAGAGAATCTGGTGGGAAGAAATCCCTGAGAGTAAGGCAAGTCTGGAAAAGGCTGAGCACGAGCATGCTCTCGACTTGTTTAAGTCGGAGGATCTTAGAAGGGTATTAGAAAAAAAGAGCGGGGTAGCTCAGTAATTATGATTCTTTTCTCTTCTAGCGTTTAGTATTCAAGTTCTTCTCTTCCAGCGTTTACTATTATATTTCTTCTCTTCCAGCCCCCTGGGCTCCCTTTGATAAGGAAAGTTTGTTGAGAAAAAATTCCATGAACAGTAATGTCAACCTGATCCTTTCGTTAGTCGATGGACTAAACATCGTGTCTGAAGCCCGTTATATCATTACTTCAGTCAACAGTCCCCTTTTTTGGAAGAAGGTTGGGCAATAATTTCACGGGGGCTCCTTTTACACCCGACACTTCTTGGATTAGATCTCTTTCTAGAGAACAAATTTCTCATAATACTTAATATTCTCCATATTTGACTTAAATAATTATTCTCATTTTATTATTTTCTTTTATATGATGTTCTGATATTTTCATTTCTAAGCTTCCTCGCCATTTTATGTTTCTTTTTTCTTCCATCCCCCGGCTCCTCTTTGATAAGGAAAGTTTTCATTTCTAAAAAATAACAAATGACAAATCTGGTTCGATGCCTCTTCTCTACTAACCACAAGGATATTGGGACTCTCTATTTCATCTTTGGTTCCATTGCATGAGTGATGGGACATGCTTCTTTGTACTGATTCGTATGGAATTAGCCCGACCCGACGATCAAATTCTTAGTGGGAATCATCAACTTTACAATGTTTTAATAAAGGCTCACTCTTTTTAATGATCTTGTTTATGGTTATGCTGACGATGATAGGTGGATTTTGTAATTGATTTGTTTTGATTCTCGTAGGTGCACCTGACATGGAATTTCCATGATTAAATAACATATCATTCTAGTTGTTGCCACCAAGTCTCTTGCTCCTATTAAGATCAATCTTAGTAGGAGTGGGCAGCGGCCCTGGGTGGACAGTCTATCCTCCCTTATGTGGTATTACCAGCCATTCTGGAAGAGCCGTTGATTTAGCAATTTTTAGTCTTCATCCATTAGGTATTTCATCAATTTTAAGTTCTATCAATTTTATAACAACTATCTTTAGCATGCGTTGACCTGGAATGACTATGCATGGATTACCACTTTTTGTGTGGTCCATTCTAGTTACAACGTTCCTACTTTCATAATTCTTCCGGTACTGGCGGGGGCAATTATAATGTTATTAACTAATCAAAACTTTAATACAACCTTTTTTCACCCTGCACGAGGGGGAGACCCAATATTATACGAGAATCTCTTTTGGTTCTTCGGTCACCCACAGGTGTATATTCTCATTCCGCCTGGATTTGGTATTATTAGTCATATCATATCAATGTTAGCAAGAAAACCGGTCTTCGGGTATCTAGGCATGGTTTATGCCATGATAAGTATAGGTGTTCTTGGATTTCTAGTTTGGGCTCATCATATGTTTACTATGGGCTTACACGTTAATATGCGTACCCACTTCACCGCACCTACCATGATCATAGATGTGCCCACAGGAATCAAAATCTTTAGTTGGATCGCTACCATGTGGGGAGGTTCGATACAATACAAAACACCCATGTTACTTGTTGCAGTGTTCATCTTTTTGTTCACCATAGGAGGGATCACTAGAATAGTTATAGCAAACTCTCGGCTAGACATTGTTCTATATGATACTTATTATGTGGTTGCACATTTCCATTATGTACTTTCTATTGGAGCCATTTTTGCTTTATTTGCTGGATTTTACTATTGGGTGGGTAAAATCTTTGGTCAGATATATCCTGAAACATTAGGCCAAATCCATTTTTGGATCACTTTTTCGGGGTTAATCGGACCTTCTTTCCCATACATTTCTTAGGGCTTTCGGGTATGCCACGTCGTTTTCCACATTATCGAGATGCTTGTGCTGGATGGAATGCTCTAAGCAGTTTTGGTTCTTATATGTCTGTAATTGGGATTCATCGTTTCTTCGTAGTTGTTTCAATCACTTCAAGCAGTGGAAAGAACAAAAAATGTGCGGAAAATCCTTCGGCTATTGAACAGAATCCAACCACACTAGAATGGTTCGTACAAAGCCCTCCCGCCTTCCATACTTTTAGAGAACTTCCTGCAGTAAAAGAGACAAAAACCCTCTCCTAACTATGCAGGAAGTTCAAAGAGATTGGTGTGGGGAAATCCCTTCACTTTGGAAGCATAAGCAGTTTTTTTGTAGTGATCTCGGGTCATGGAGATCTCCAGGCCCCCTATACCCTATACCTGTAGGGGTAGAGGGGGGATAGAAGAGTGGGCATGTGGGCTTCTATCACATAGTTTCTTTTGAAAATGGATGATGTGAAAGTGACAAGACTATACTTCGACTCGTTTAAAAAGAGTTGTAGCCATATGGAATTCCAATTGGAAAGGACCCATCTCATGATACAAGTTACCCAAGATTTCATTCAATTCCTATTTCGCTGGGAAATTCTAGTTTTTTTATGATGATCTCATGGATAATAGTATTGAATTCTATAAACAGATTTATATTAGGTTTTAAGATAGCTTAGCCCATGCTATGATTCAATTTGTATTGGAAAAGAGGGGCACCAACCCTATGGGGCATGTAGCTATGTTGTACTTCTTCCTACTAGCTATGGTGCAACAACTGTTCCTAGCTACGATGTTGCTCCTGTCCGCCCCTTGATTTATCATTGCTTTGGTCTTTTATTGGTCATGGATTCATATACGGGAGGATAAGTACGTTGGCTCGACCCCAGATATCGATTTAGCATTCCATTATCGGATCTCTGACACGGGAAACAAGAAAAGTAATAGAAATCATGTGCCAGCGGGACATACAAAATGCACACTTTTTGACTCTCAATCCACAGGTGGGGATACAAGGGATGGGTTTTCATGGCCTATAGTCTCCCCTACCGATGAAGCACGAACTACTTGTTAAAATCGCGGATCCAAGTATGGCATTTCTCTTTACTCATTAAAGGCCTCGTATTGTTATTCCCATGATTCATGTGGGCTATCTGCTCTTTATTGCAGGGTGGTCCTACTCCCACCTATCTTTAAAAAACAATGTGAGTGGCTCATACTAATCAAATGTACAAGTAACTCACCCTTGTCAAGCTTTCCACACATAGTGTTTTGATCTAAGATTGCAATGCTTCAATGTTTCCGCAGTAGCATATTGTTCCATGGAGCTAGGGTCCAAAATAGGAATCAACAAGTGTTTCCACGACTCTACTGCTCTGCCAATCCCATTCCATTGAATACCCTCCCTTTTTCATGCCCACATAAATTTATGGCTGAGGAGTGGAAAATCTTTCTCCTGTTATACAAATCAGATGTTTCATTTCATCCAGGAAAAGCCACCTCTTTCTCCACAAACAATGTCTTTGTCATTTGATCCAGTTTTTATCCATTAGATAGGAATAGCTTTGCTAAATACTGAGAACCCTTTGATAGAGTATTGGAATAAAAGACTGTTAATTATATAGGGAAGAACCTAGGGTTCTAGCCCATTCCCATTCCTAAATCAATAATTTGTAGTCCTTTTGCCTTTCTTGCATACTCTTGGTGAATCAATTGCTAGCCAAGTATTTGGGAGGCTATTTTCTCCTATTAAGTAAGATTCTTAAACTTAATAAGCCCAAAGATCGAAAATATATGGAACATTTTGAAATAAAAGTGGACCATTTGTAAATAACAATAGAAAAACAAATCTATCTACTCTCTTCTCTGTCTCCTTTAGAAAAAGAAAGCTAAGTCAATTGGTATTGAATAAACAAAACCACAACGAACCAGTTAGGAGTTTTCAGAGATTATGCCCAGCGTCACATGACAACACTTCACTGTATCCAACACAAGGAACCGATCAAGAAAGACGAAGCCGACATGCACAAGTTCACAAACGAGGTCACACAAGCATGCATCAGAACAGCATGTGATCAAGGCTGCAGCTGCTGCTGCGAGAACTAACGTCACAAGGGAAATTCAGCACGAACTGAAGGCCACCGATCCTGACCGATCGGGCGACACAGACGTCGAAAGCTCCTCCATAGTCGATGGGGGCACTTCCCTTGTCCTAGGACGGCAGCAAAACGGACATGCACAACTGATTTCAATTAGTACACACGAAGTATAATCAATGATTCCGCCAAGATATTAATTCTAGTGTAGGGTTCTAACGATCAAATGAATGAGATGATCAACGGTTGCTCAGATTAAAAAACTAGAAGGTACAGTTACCACTTAACAAATCGGTGCACTCAGAGTTTGAGAAGACTATATATATAGCATCCGCATCACCAGGACACTCAATGCTGTAATTAGTAGGCAGTTACAAGTTAATAGAACAGATGCCGCAAGTAGAAGAATTGAATCAATAATCAGTTTTATCATACAAACAAGTTTGAATCTATATTCCTATAGCCCTATAGCAGCATATAACAAGAAATAGAGAGAACACCGCAAGTGAGAATAATAAGAAAAAATTGTATTGTTGTGGGCAGATGAGCTGGGATCATACGGTGCGAAAGCCGAAATGACCAAGAGTTTGTGAATGGCATTAGTGGCAGCGGAATCACAAAATTACTAGACAAGTAGAAAAACGTTTACCTGGAGACATTTTAGGTGTTGGAAGTGAGTCGGGTGTGAAATGCATCTCATGAAGTGAGTTGAGCCCTGTTTCAAATGGTGGGAAACAAATAAATGAGAAAATAAAATGGTACATTCAAAAGAACTGCTCAACTGATGAGTAATCATGACTAACCCTAGCAAAAAAGCACATTAATAATATCCCTATAATAGAGTACCATCCAAAGCTCGCTGGTAATCCGCATCTACCACCAACCATCACCAATGTAGCTTCACAAGGACTCACAAGAACAAGGATATGAGCGCATAAACTTATTTTGTAACTTGTTCGGTGATCAAGAAGACGCGCTTAGTGTAACATCCCGAGACGACGCTCCAGAAGATTTCCCTTTTAGTCCATTGTCGCCGTGGCATTATTTGTTTGTCGCATTCATCATCGCATCATCAGCATCATCTGCATTGCAGCGTCACTCCATTGTTGTCAGTTTTCAAAAATGCATCCATTATTAGTTGCCGGTTATCTCTGTTTTATCGTTGACCGTTTTGAGACCAACCACACACGCACGCGCCCGTAGCATCATTTAAATATTGTTTTAAAGGTGTGTATAAAAATTTCTTGGATTGGTCTGAAACTTGGCTTGCGGTCTTATTTTAATGTAGGTAGGTTGCCTGCCAAATTTCATCTTAATCGAAGTCCGTTTGATACCCAAATGGTCGACCTTAGCGGCACCATCATTGGTTTATTGGCGGACGTTTTTCGTGGTCAAAAATCTTGTGTCGGGCCGCAAATCTTCCTCTCTTCTCAGCCCAACCTATTCTACATAGCCCAACATAACCCACCTAGCGAAACCTCTCAGTTCGGACCACCCAATCGCCATCCGACGGTCCGAAAACGAAGCAAACCCCCTAACCCTAGATTCTTGCCTATACAAGGAAGGCCTAGCTTTCCTAATCTGAAACCCTAGCCTCCCACTTCGATTCCCGTGCAGCCAGCCACCAGCCATTGCTGCCCCATCTCCCCTCCCGTGCAAAGCCCGTTGGGCCCATTTGGAGGCCCGCCCGGGCCCGAATCTGTCGTTGTTCCTCGCAGCCAGGAGGAGAGCTCCTCCTCGATCTGGATCGGGAGGGAGCCTCGAGCCCCGTGCCTCCCGCTCACCCCGCCATCCCTGTTGGTCGCCGACGATTGTCGGAGGGCCACCAGCCTCGTTGGGCCTAGGAGCTTCCCTCCTTCCTCCCTCTCCCTTCTTTTTCCTTCCTTCCTCTTCCCCTCATAGGATCTCTCCCTGTGTGCCCATAGGTGCTCAGCCATGGAAGCCCGCTGCCAACCCCACAACTCATCGTCACCGGGAATGGGAACCTCCGCCCCAGATCTAGTCTCCCTACTCCTCCTCGTGCTAATGGAGTGTCGCCTGCAGGAGATCCAGCCCTACCATGGTTTTCCTCGGGACCGAGCGACCCAAGTCACAGACTCGACGCCACAGTGCATGATCCGGCGGTCGCCTGGGCCTCGCCCGTGTTGTGCGGCCCAGCAGCGCGCCTCTGTCGTCGCCCGCATGGGCCAGATCCAGCAAGCCTGCTCCCCAGCACCAGGCCCAAGAACTAGCCCACTTCGCCAGCCCAAGCCGAGCCAGGCCACCGACTCTCCAGCCAGGCCAGGCCCGTGGTGAGCTCCAGCCCCCCTCTGTGTTATATCGCGCCACAAGCGTTCCTTAGTTATCCAACGCTCAACTTTTGGCCGGAAGCATTTTTTTCATGTCTGTGATTTATTAATTTTAGGAAAAAATGCATGATTTAAAATGGTTGTATCTTTTAAACCGTGCATTGGTTTGAGATAAGTTAGATATGTAAAACGTGTAGAATTTCATGTAGATTAAAATTTTCTAACTCTCGGGTGCAAGACAGTTTTGCACATGTGGAACACTCGGGTTCAACTTGACGATTCTAGCATGTACACACATGGCCTTGGAACACAAGAGACCGAAATGTCGAACATGAGTCATACAATAGGTGTGATCAACATGGAGATGGTCACCATTGAAACCACCTCATCTCACGTGATGATCGGACTTGGGTTGGTGTATTTGGATCATGTCCCACTCGAACAACCTGAGGGATGTTGAGTTGAGTGGGAGTTCTTAAGTAATATGATTAACTGAACTATTTATCATGAACATAGTCAAAATGTCTTCGCAAATTATGTAGTAGATGATTAGCTTGCGTTGTAGCTCCTCTGGTTTTTGATATGTTCCTAGAGAAAAGTAAGTTCAAAGATGATAGTAGCTTAGCAAAGATCAATAAGTGGAAAGCTCGTAGGCATTGGATGGGTGATGGATAAATATGTCGTATGCCATTCATCATGCAACAGTCATAACATAGGGTGATACAGAACTAGCTCCAATTGATCAATGTAATGTAGGTACGTATTCCATATATAGTCATACGTGCTTATGGAAAAGAACTTGCATGACATCTTTTGTCCTACCTCCCGTGGCAGCGGGGTCCTAATGGAAACTAAATGATATTAAGGCCTCCTTTTAATAGAGAATCGGACCAAAGCATTATCACTTAGTGAATACATGAACTCCTCAAACTACGGTAATCACCAGAAAGAATCCCAGTTATTGTCACCCTGGGGGATGCGGATCGTAACTCGTAATAGGTGTATATAACTTGCAAGATAGGATCAAGAACACATATATATTCATGAAAACATAATAGGTTCAGATCATAAATCATGGCACTCGGGCCCTAGTGACAAGCATTAAGCATAGCAAAGTCATAGCAACATCAATCTCAGTACATAATGGATACTAGGGATCAAACCCTAACAAAATAAGTCAATTATATGATAGATCTCATCCAACCCATCACCGCCCAACAAGCCTACAATGGAATTACTCATGAACGATCGAGAGCATCATGAAAGGGGCCATGAAGGATGGTTGGTGATGACGATGGCGTCGATTTCGCCTCTTGGGAGCCCAAATGAGACTCCAGATCTGCCTTCCCGAGGAAGAACAGGAGGTGGCGGCGGCTCCATATCGTAAAATGCGACGAACTCTTCTCTCTGATTTTTTTCTGCCGGGATAGGAATATATAGGAGTGGAAACGAGGTAGGTGGAGCTACAGGTCCCCACAAGCTAGGGGCGCGCCCTGCAGGCTTGTGGCCTCATGGTATCCCCTCTCCGGTAGATTCTTTCACCGGTATTTTTTAGTAATTCCAGAAATATTCTCCGTAAATTTTCAGGTCAATCCGAGAACTTTTATTTCTGCACAAAAATAACACCAAGGCAATTCTGCTGAAAACAGCGTCAGTCCGAGTTAGTTCCATTCAAATCATGCAAATTAGAGTCCAAAACAAGGGCAAAAGAGTTTGGAAAAGTAGATACATTGGAGACGTATCAACTCCCCCAAGCTTAAACCTTTGCTTGTCCTCAAGCAATTGAGTTCATAAACTGAAAGTGATAAAGAAAAACTTTTACAAACTCTGTTTGATCTTCCTATTATAAATATGTCTAATTCATGTTCAGATCTTCAGCTAAGGTTATAGACTAACCATATTCACAATAATATCTAGGTCTCATATTTACTTATATCAATGGCATAATCAACTAGCGAGCAGTAATGATAAGTCACGGATGACAACAATTTTATCAAAACAATCATAATACAATATGATAAACTCGTATCTCGCTAGCCCTTTCTCAGACCGCAAAACATAAATGCAGATCACCTCCGAAGAACAAGGAATGTCTAGACATTGTAATATATGGTAAAAGAGATCTAGTCATACTCATACTCAATATCAATTAATAGCAAAGCATACAAATGATGGGGGTGCTCTCTAACTGGTGCCTTTTTATAGGTCGAGCTTTGTTTCATTAAATTAAAATAGCTAGATAAAGTAAAACAATTAGGCCCTTCGCAGAGGGAAGCATTGATAGGCCCTTCACAGAGGGAAGCATTGATTTGCAAAGGTGCCAGAGCTCGAGCTTTCAAAACAGGGATGAGTCAAAATTTTGGGTGGTATGCTTTCATTGTCAATATAACAACTAAGAGTTCTCAATATATTCCATGATAAATACATTATAGGCGGTTCCCAAATAGAATAGTAAAGATTTTACTCCCCTCCACCAATTAATCACATTCCACGACGGGCCGAATCCACGGGTACCGTCCATACAAACAAAAGTCATGTGGGAGTTTTGTTTCATTAAATTTCATTTGACTTTTGAGCATGTAACTGGGCATCTTGATTACCAGCCACTTTCTCGTGAATGATAGTGAATCAACACATATCTTGAGAATAACCCACCTAACATGGAAGATACTAATAGCCCCTAGTCACTACATGAGCGATTCGGGCATACAAAACAGAATATTTATTTGAAGGTTTAGAGTATGGCACATGCAAATTTACTTGGGACTGGAGGTAAATACTGCATATAGGTAGGTATGGTGGACTCATATTGAACAACTTTGGGTTTATGGAAATGGATGCACAACCAGTGTTCCCACTTATTACAAGTGGAGACTAGAAAGAGACTGGGAAGCGACCAACTAGAGAGGGACAACAGACATTAACATGCTTTGAGATTAACGAACATTGAATGCAAGCATGAGTAGGATATAAATCACTCTGAACATAAACATCGTAGAGGCTATGTTGGTTTTGTTTCACCTACATGCGTGAACATGTGCCAAGTCAAGTGACTCGAATCATTCGAAGGAGGATACCATTTTATCATACTACATTACAACCATTTTAATATGCATGTTGGCACTCAAGACAAACTATTATTCACTCCTAGCTAATTAATCATGGCATAAGCAACTTTAATCTCTAATTGTCATTGCAAACATGTTCAATTCATAACGAGCTGAATCCAGAACGATGAGTTAATCATATTTACAAAAAAAATAGGTCGAGTTCATACCAGCTTTTCTCCATCTCCATCACTTCATCATATATCGTCATTATTGCCTTTCACTTGCATGACTGAACGGTGTGAAAAATAATAATATGAGTGTTCGTGCATTGGACTAAGCTAGAATCTACAAACATTAACTCAAAGGAGAGGAGAAGGTAATGTGGAATCTCTAATAGATAAACGATAATGAATATGAGAGCCACTCAGCATGTTGGTACGTCCAAAACGTATCTATAATTTATGTTTGTTCCATGGTCTTTTGGGTGACATTGTTATATATTTTGCTACACTTTTATACCTTTTTACACATATTTGTACTAACCTACTAACTCAGTGCACCCAGTGGTAGTCTCTGTCTGCTGATGTCTTCTTTGCAGGGACTTTTACCCCAATTTATAGAGTCCCAAAAATCTCGAGAAAATATATAAATATCAGCGTGACGGAAGCTTCACGAAGCATCAAGGTGGGCTAGAAGGGAGCCAGGGCCTGCCCAGGCGGCCTCCCCGCGTGGCCCCCCTCCTGGCCGCGCCAACAAGCCATGTGGGTGGGGGCCACGCCCTCTGGTGCCCTCCTTCGACCTATATTTACCTCTCCGATCGAAAACCCTTCCAGGAGATCCAGAATCGCTAATTTCTCCACCGTTCCGCCGACGCAGCGCTTCCGAGATTGGCAGCGGCAGAAGACCTCTTCCCGGCACCCTTTCGGAGGGAGGATTGACCTCCGGGAGCTTCTCCACCACCATGGACGCTTCCCGGACGTGCCGTGAGTAGTCCTCCTTAGACCATGAGTCCATGACCAGTAGCTATGTGATGTCTTTTCTCCAATCTTGTGCTTCAATGTTTAGCCCTTGTGAGCTTCCCTACATGATCAAGGTATCTATGTAATTTACCTATTGTTGCTAGCTTGGTTTGCTGGGATCCGATGGATTATGAGATTTTGTTCAGATTGTGATGAGTTATATATCTGGTTCTCCTTTTATATTATGTTCTTGGGTAATTCATGCACGTTCTCCGTTGCTTTTATTGCTTTGGCCGAGTAGTAGATTGTAACTCCAAGAGGCAGCGTTATGCATGATTGTGGGTTCATCCCCCCTGATGTCTAGCTTGAGTGACAGAAACATGAGACTAGGGGATGTGATGTTGCCACTAGGGAGAAAACAACGGTGCTTGTGACCACGGTTGCAAGGATTATTTACCTTCCGCAAAGTTTGTTAATGCAGTTGTCTATTGCTTTGAGTTTACACTTTGGGTGGGGCTCACAACTTAATACCAGCGAGATGTTCTGGATAGATATCTCAAGGTGGATAATTAGAGAGTAGATGCTGATGGATAAACGGTCTACTTGTCTTGGCATACTGCCCATTACTTTTGAGCTTCTAACTTTCTTGTAGCATGATTAGCATTGCGGTGCGGGGCAACTGTAATTTGTTTACCCAGCTTAGTTGTTTATAGTCTTTTGGGAGAGAGACATGACTAGTGAACATCATGGGACTCTGGTCCATATTACCACCATTGTTTACACCTCCACCATTTACTGTTTTTATTTACTTTGTTGTTGCAATCACTATCGCTATTCCCGCTTGTGTTTTGATCCTTTGCAAACTACAAGGCCGGAGAGATTGAAAACCTCTCCGAACTCGTTGGGAGCAAGTTATTTGTTGTGTGTGCAGGTCCACATCTTCTTCTAGCGCCTGAGCAGCGGACACCTACTTGTTGATCCTCAGAGTCCTCCTAGTTCGATAAACCTTACAGTCCCCGTGTAAGGAAAATATGCTGCTGACTACATCTCCACCTTCCACTTAGGGTAGGGCGAGAAGTATATCCATCAACTCGTCATCACATGTCATCGTGGTCTTCTCCTTTTGACCCAAAGAAGAAATAAAAACTATTTACATGAGAAAGCCCCCAACAAGCAAAAGAAGAACGAAAAATCTTTTTGGGTTTTCTTTTAACACTTCACTTAACAAACTAGGAGGTAAAGCTAGAACTTATTTGTTTGGATTTTCTCAAGGTTAATGAATCACACAAGAAGAAAAAAAAAGAAGGAATAAAATACTATGGATAATACAATGAAAAAGTATGAACACCGACAACTAGAATGAATGTGTGAGCATGAATGTAATGTCGGTGAGAAATACGTACTCCCCCAAGCTTAGGCTTTTGGCCTAAGTTGGTCTAAGGCCATGGCTGGCCCGGATAATATCCAAAGTCATAGTTGGTGTTGTGCAGGGCCACGGTAGCTGCCGCCTGAACGGCTTCAGAGTGGAGGCGAGCGGCCTTCGCCTCTCTCTCGTACTCGTCTGCCTCCTCTCTGGTTATAAAGTACCTCTGTTTTTCCTGAAAGTTAAAGAAGAGAGGAGCGGGAAGGGTAATATGGATAGCATGTTGTCTATAAAAAATTAGTTGGTATAGGAGGTGTTGTTCATTTGTCTTGAGGAACTGGTAGCGCACCATAGCCTCATAATCGAGAAAAGCACGTGGTAACTCAGTATAATTCTTCCTTATGGGTATCCCAAGATAATTAGCTACACGGGTGGCATAAATTCCACCAAAGAAATCTCCGTCCTTAGCATTTTTATGTAGCCTCCTAGCAATAATAGCTCCTAAGTTATATCGTCTATCACCCATGACCGCACTCTTAAGAATACTAAGGTCAGGTACGCAAAGGTGGCAATGCTCATGTTTACCATTAATACATATACCTATGAAGAGAGCAAGATAATGTATGGGAGGAAAGTGAATACTCCCCAAGGTAGCGTGTGTAATATTTCTAGTTTCTCCCTCGGTGATGCTAGCAAGAAAATCATTATATTCGGCTTTGTGGGGATCACTATGGCTACCCCATTGTGCAATTTTTCATGCATGGTTAAAATCTTCTAGGTCCATAGTATAAGATTCATCATAAAGATTAAATAGAATGGAATTCGTATTGCGCCTGGATGAAAATTCAAACCTCTGCACGAAGGAATCAGTGAGTTGATGATATTGCTTGCATTGGTCTGAAACAAAATCTTCAAGGCCAAAATTCCGTACGTACACATAAAACTCTTCCTTGAATCCGGCCTGGACCATGAATGATTCCGACGGCCATTCACAAGGCCGTACTTGAGCTTCCCTCGGGTGCTCAAAGTCAGGCTCGCGTATCGCTAGTCTTGGGGTCTTCTTGATCGAGGAACCACCTTGGTATATTTCCTTAACATTCTACTTTTTCTGAAAAATAAATCTGAAATTTTTAGTGACCCCACAAAAAATGAACAAACTCAATCAAAACTTATAGAAACTACTCCCACAAGTGCCTAGAAGCTATATCATGCATGAAAACTACATGGGACCCTACAAATTTGACATGCAAGCTCAAGAACAAGGTCACCACAACAGCAAGATTTTGCAATTTATAAAGCACTAGAACAAGAACTAATTGGACCATAGGAGGAGTTACATACCAATGATCAATCCCCCTAAATTGTTTTGCAAATGGGGCTTTGAGCAAGGAGATCGAAAATGGCAGCAAGATGAGCTAAAACACGGGTTTGACCAATGCTGGGATTTTTTCTAGAGGAATAAGGAGTGGATGGGTACTCGAATAAGTGAAGGGTCCCCACTGAGACCCACAAGCCAGGGGGCGTGCCCACGGGGGGTGGCTGCACCCTGCAGGCTTGTGGCCCACTCGTGCAGCCCCCGGATGTGTTCTTAGTACCAGAAATTCTTAAATAATCCAGAAAAAATAATACTAAATTTTCAGGGAGTTCTAAGAACTTTTAGTTTTTACGGCATTTTTCTATTGTGCGGTTAAAACGGAAAACGGAGAAATAATAACTTTTTTACTAAAATAAAACTAAGGAACAGAAAATAAAAGTTGGGTACAGAAGGTTGTGCTTTCTAAATTCCTCCATCTCATGCCTCTCAAAAAGAATCCATCAATAAGGTTGATCAAGTCTTATTGACAAACTTTTTTTTGAATGACATGGAACCAGAGAATTTCTGAATAACACTAGGTTACCTCAATGGGGATATGCATGTCCCCAACAATAAGTATATCATATTACTTCTTGATAGTAGGGAGAGGAAATTCAAAGTCTACAATAGTAAATGTTGGAATTTTTTCAATGGAGTTGATGCTATAGACTTGAGATTGTTTCTTCGGAAAGTGTACCATATGCTCATTACCATTAACATGAAAAGTGACATTGCCTTTTTTGCAATCAATAATAGCCCCTGCAGTATTCAGAAAAGGTCTACCGAGGATGATCGACAAACTGTCGTCCTCGGGAATATCAAGAATAACAAAGTCTACTAAGATAGTAATGTTTGCAACCACAACAGGCACATCCTCACAACTATCGATGGGTAAAGCAGTTGATTTCAGTAGGTGTCAACTTATTCAAGTCAAGTTTACGATATAGGGAGAACGGCATAACACTAACACCAGCTCCAAGGTCACATAAAGCAGTTCTAACATAATTTCCTTTGATGGAGCATGGTATAGTAGGTACCCCGGGATATCCTTATTTATTTGGTATTCCACCCTTAAAAGTTTAGTCAGCAAGCATGGTGGAGATTCAGCTTCCGGTATCTTTCTTTTATTAGTAACAATATATTTCATGTACTTAGCATAGGGAGACATTTTCAGAATATCAGTTAAGCGCATACGTAAGAAAATTGGTCTCAGCATTTCAGCAAAGCGCTCAAAATCCTCATCATCCTTTTTCTTGTATGGTTTAGGAGAAAAGGGCATGGGTTTCTGAACCCATGGTTCTCTTTCTCTACCATGCTTCCTAGCAGCATAATCTCTTTTATCATATCTCTCATCCTTAGGTTGTGGGTTATCAAGATCAACACCAGGTTCAATCTCCACATCATTGTCATTACTAGGTTGAGCATCTACATGAACATCATCATTAATATTATCACTAGGTTCATGTTCATTACCAAATTGTGTTTCAGCATCAGGGATAGAGATATCATTTGGGATTTCCTGTGACTCTATAACAGGTTCACAAGTAGCATGCAAAGTCCTATCATCATTCTTTTTCTTTTTATTAGAAGGACCAGGTACGTCAATATTAACTCTATGAGAATCTTGCTCAATTCTCTTAGGATGGCCCTCGACATACAAAGGTTCCCGAGTCATTCTACCACCTCAGGTCACAACTCTAACAGAATGATCATTGTTATTACTAATCATCTCATTGAGCAAATCATTTTTTGCCTTAAGTACCTGTTTTACTTGAGTAGTTACCATGGAAGCATGTTTACTAATAAGCCTAAGGTCATTAACAGTTCTACTCATATAATTACCCAACAGATCAAGCATGTCAGCATTATGTTTCAATTGTCTACTAACTTAAGCATTGAAATTTTCTTGTTTAACAACAAAGTTATCAAATTCATCCAAGCATTGGCTAGCAGACTTATTATAGGGAATGTCACCTGCATCAAATCTATGAAGATAATTTACCTCTACTACTTGTGTCGGGTTATCAAGACCATGTATTTCTTTAATAGGTGGTAGATTCTTAACATCTTCAGCTTTAATTCCTTCTTCTTTCATAGATTTCTTTGCCTCCTGCATATCTTCAGGACTGGGGAATAGAATACCTCTTTTCTGCGGAGTTGGTTTTGGAGGTGGTTCGGGAATAATACAATCATTATCATTGCTCAATATATTATTCAATAGTGGTTCAACTTGTTCAATAGTTTGTTCCTTGAAAACACAACCAGCACAACTATCTAGGTGGTCCCTAGAAGCATCGGTTAGTCCGTTATAAAAGATCTCAAGTATTTCATTTTTCTTGAGAGGGTGATCAGGCAAGGCATTAAGTAACTGGAGAAGCCTCCCCCAAGCTTGTGGGAGACTCTCTTCTTCAATTCCCACAATGTTAAATATTTCCGGCAAGGCAGCTTGTTTCTTATGGGCAGGAACATATTTTTCAGAGAAGTAGTAAATCATATCCTCGGGACTACGCACACAACCAGGAGCAAGAGAATTAAACCATATCTTAGCATCACCCTTTAATGAGAACAAAAACAGCTTGAGAATAAAGTAATAACGAATTGTTTCCTCATGAGTAAATAGGGTGGCTATATCATTCAATTTAGTAAGGTGTGCCACATCAGTGTCAGATTCATAACCATGAAAAGGATCAGATTCTACGGAAGTAATTAACTCAGGATCGACCAAGAATTCATAATCCTTATCAGTAACATAGATATATGAAGTAGCAAATTTGGGACCATATTGCATTCTAGCATTCAAAGTTTTTTCCTTCCACTTGCATAGAAATTTCTTAAGATCATCTCTATCCTTACAAGCAAGAAAGTCCCTAGCTACTTATCCTTCCATAACATAACCCTCAGGTATATTAGGCAATTCATATCTAGGAGAGCTAGGTCTAGTAGGTGCATCATGATGTTCAGTTTCAATACTTTCATCAGACTCAGAAATATTATCAGTTTCAGCATTCACTCTAGCAATTTGTTCATCAAGAAATTCACCAAGTGGCACAATAGTATCAAGCAAAGTATCATCATAAGCACCACACATAGCAGAAGTAGCATCATCAATTACTTGCGACATATCAGATTCAGTAGCAGGTGGTGGTGTTGCAAATTTACTCATAACAGACGGTGAATCAAGTGCCGAGCTAGATGGCAGTTCCTTACATGCCCTCGTAGTTGAGGGGTATATCTTGGTTTTATCGTCTTTCAGATTCTTCATAGTGATCAATAGATATAAATGCGAAGTGACTCAGAGAATAAAGCTATGCTCCCCGACAATAGCGCCAGAAAAAGGTCTTGATAACCCACAAATATAGGGGAGCACAACAGTTTTCAAGGGTATAGTATTCAACCCAAATTTATTGATTCGACACAAGGGGAGCCAAAGAATATTCTCGAGTATTAGCAGCTGAGTTTTCAATTCAACCACACCTGAAAGACTTAATATTTATAGCAAAGTATTTAGTAGCAAAATAGTATGGAAGTAACGGTAACGGTAACAAACGTCACAGTAGCAGCTTTGTAGTGATTGTAACAATAGCAACGGAAAAGTAACTTAGCAAAGATCAATATGTGGAAAGCTCATAGGCAATGGATGAGTGATGGACAACTATGTCAGATGGCATTCATCATGCAACAGTCATAACATAGGGTGATACAGAACTAGCTCCAATTCATCAAAGAAATGTAGGCATGTGTTTCATATATATCCATATGTGCTTATGGAAAAGAACTTGCATGACATATTTTGTCCTACCCTCCCATGGCAGCAGGGCCCTAATGGAAACTAAGGTATATTAAGGCCTCCTTTTAATAGAGAACTGAACCCAAGCATTAGCACTTAGTGAATACATGAACTCCTCAAACTACGGTAATCACCAGAAAGAATCCGAGTTATTGTCACCTTGGGGGATGCGGATCATAACTCGTAATAGATGTCTATAACTTGCAAGATAGGATCAAGAACACATATCAAGAACACATATATATTCATGAATACATAATAGGTTCAGATCTGAAGTCATGGCACTCGGGCCCTGGTGACAAGCATTAAGGATGTCAAAGTCATAGCAACATCAATCTCGGAACATAATGGATACTAGGGATCAAACCCTAACAAAACTACCTCGATTACATGATAGATCTCATCCAACCCATCACCATCCAGCAAGCCTACGATGGAATTACTCATGAACGGGAGAGCATCATGAAATTGATGATGAAGGATGGTTGGTGATGAGGACGGCGTCGATTTCCCCTCTCCGAAGCCCAAATCATACTCTAGATCTGCCCTCCGAGGAAGAACAGGAGGTGGCGGCGGCTCCGTATTGTAAAACACGATGAACTATTCTCTTTGATTTTTTTTCTCCCCGGATAGGAATATATAGGAGTGGAAACGAGGTCGGTGGAGCTACAGGGGCCCCACAAACCAGGCGGGCGTGCTCTAGGGGGCGCCCTGTATGCTTGTGGCCTGGTGGTGCCCCCTCTCCGGTATATTCTTTCGCCAGTATTTTTTATTAATTCCAGAAATATTCTCCGTATATTTCAGGTCAATCCCAGAACTTATATTTCTGCACAAAAATAACACCAAGGCAATTCTTCTAAAAACAACGTTAGTCCAGGTTAGTTCCATTCAAATCATGCAAATTAGAGTCCAAAACAAGGGCAAAAGAGTTTGGAAAAGTAGATACGTTGGAGACGTATCAGGGCGCCACCCCTCCCCTCCCTCCTATATATAGTGGAGGTGAGAGAGGATTTTGTCACCTCAAGCCATAGCACAACTCTGTTTCCCTCCACCACTTTGTGACACCCGTAGCTAATTCTGTACGGTACGGCGAAGCCCTGCTTGAGTAGCTCCGCCATCATCACCGCCACGCCGCCGTGCTGCCGGAGAATTCAGCTACCTCTTTGTCTCTCTTGCTGGGTCAAGAAGGCGGAGATCGTCATCGAGCTGCATGTATGCTGAACACGGAGGTGCCGTCCGTTCGGCGCTAGATCGGATGGACTTCGTGGGATGCTAGCGGTTCGGATCGCGAACACGTTTGACTACATCAACCGCGTTTCTTAACACTTCCTGCTTAGCGATCTACAAGGGTATGTGGATCCGATCTCCCCTCTCATAGATGATCATCACCATGGATAGGTCTAACATGCAACTTGTTGAATAAAGATGACTGGCGGGTGTCTCTTTCTTCAAATTTAGTTGAATCGGATTTGATCGAGGCGGTCTTTGGAGAAGGTTAAATAGAAACTTGCATATCACCGTTGTGATTTTGTGCAAGTAAGATGTGCTCATACTAGATACCCACAGCATCCATGTAAAACAAGCAACAACAAATTAGAGGACTTCTAACTTGTTTTTGCACGGTATGCATGTGATTTGATATGGCCACAAACATGATATGATATATTGGATGTATGAGATAATCATCTTGTAATAGTTAAATATCGACTTGCACGTTGATGCTACGGCAGCCGATAGGAGTCATAGGGGTTTTTTAATTATTTTTGCGCTTGGTGATGCTTTGCTTTATCGCTAGTTGAAAGCACAATTGCTCCTAGGGTGGTTTCGATAATTGATCACAACATATGCATCATTGGACTAATGTGTTTTCCAAGTATATTTCAGAAAAGTTCAAAAGATGCTATGGCTTAAGGTTTATGTGGAGATACCTCTGGATGCAAGAAAGTATCATATTGGCTCAAGCTTGAAGCTAGAAGACTCTTCATTTTATATTTGTGAGCAATCAATTTTGAGTCCATAGGAAAGCCAATACTATTAAAAGGGGGTGAGGTAGTAAAATGAATTGATTGCTCAAATGCAAGTTAGCAACCAAAATACTCAGTCATTTTCCCCCACATATCCACCCTGTCAAGTTCCACATATACAAATTCGGTGTCACCAACATTGCCATATCGAACCCACCGAGTTTGAACCTCAGACAGAACCCTAGCCATTCCCACAAAATCGGTGCAACCGAAACTGCATCGGTGCTACCGAGTTCAGTGTGACCAACATTCTGTTGCCCAGATACACAAAATCAGAATTTCCAAGTTTGAGTGTCAGAGCCACCGAGTTTGGCCATCTGACCGTTAGTCACCATTTCGGTACTACCGGTTTCTATATATCAATCTCACCGAGATTCAAAAGATCACACCTTTGTACTAGTCGGTACCACCGAGTTGTCCACTTCAGTGTCACCGAGTTTGCACTTTTGTGTGTAACGGTTGGATTTTGGCTGCTTCCTATATATACCCCTTCACCCACCTCTCATTCATGGGAGAAGCACTCAGAACACACACTTTATTTCCAGATCCATTTTCTGTGAGAGAATCGCCTACTCATGTGTTGAGACCAAGATATTCTAATCCTACCATTTGAAACTTGACCTCTAGCCTCCCCAAACTTCTTTCCACCAATTCAACCTCTCCTACCCATGCATATTCTATGAGAGAGAGATTTGTGTTGAGGAGACTATCTTTAGAAGTACAAGAGCAAGGAGTCCATTGATCTACTCCATTTATTACCTTTTGGAGGGTGGTGCCTCCTAGATTGGTTAGGTGTCGCTTGGGAGCCTCCTACTTCGTGTTGTGGAGTTGAACCAAGATGTTTGTAAGGGCAAGGGGATCGCCTACTTCATGAAGATCTACCGTGAGTAAGGCTAGTCCTCCATGGACGGAAGCTGTGGTGGGATAGACAAGGCCGCTTCTTTGTGGACCCTCCGTGTACTCCGGCAGCTGTTACCCTGCATGGGTTGAAGTCCCCACTAACATGGATGTACGATAGCGCCACCTATCGAAGCCATGCCAAAAATCGTTGTGTCAACCTCATGCATTTGATCTCCCTACCTTACTCCTCTGCTTTACACTTGCATGTTTTAATTTCCGCTGCAATACTATTAGAACTGCATGTGTAGGGTGTATTTGACTTGTGATAACTGCCGTAGTTGCCTCTCAAGTAAAATTGGGAAAAGGCAAAAGAATTAGCTTGTCAAGTAGTCTAATCCCCCCCCCGCTAGACATACTTTCGATCCTACAAGTGGTATCAGAGCTTTCATCGCCATTTCATTGGTTTAGAAACCTAGGAGAGTATGGCATCTAGTTAGGGAAATTATCATCGTAGAGGTCCTTACTTTGATGGCACTAATTTTGCTAGTTGGAAGCATAAAATGAAGATGCACATTCTTGGCTTTAATCCTCATGTTTGGGTTGTTATTCGTGTTGGTGTGCAAGGTAACTTCTTTGGAGAAGGGCATGAACAAGATCGTGATGCGACAGCTGATGAACTGAAGATGTTGCAACTCAATGCTCAAGCATGCGATATCATCTTCAATTGCCTTTGCCCCAAAGAATTCAACAAAATCAGACGTCTTGAGAATGCAAAAGAGATTTGGGATACTTTGGTTGATATGCACGAAGGAACTGATTCTGTCAGAGAATCTAAGTTGGTTGTGCTTCAAAGTCAACTTGACAAGTTCAAGATGAAGAATGGTGAAGGAGTCACTGAAATGTACTATAGGCTAGCTCTCATCACCAATGAGATCGTCGGCTTGGGAAGCATAGAGATGACCGACAAATTCACCATCAAGAAGATACTTAGAGCTCTTGATGACAAGTATGACACGGTGTGCATATTGATCCAAATGAGGCCAAATTACAAAGATCTCGAGCCAACTGAAGTCATTGGTAGGATTGTCACTCATGAGATGTCACTCAAAGACAAAGATGAGCTGCACAACAAATCAAGCGGTGCTTATAAAGCTTCATTTGATACTCCTGCTACTTCAAAAGACAATCTTGTCACTAATGAAGAGATAAGCCTCATGGTCAGAAAATTTAACAAGTTCTACAAGAGTAGAGGCAAAGATAGAAGCTCAAGTTCAAGACATGATGAGAAGCGTTCGTCCAGTCGTGACTGAAACTGCTACAATTGTGGGAAGCCCAGACACTACTCAAATGAATGCTCCGATCCCTACAAAAGAATAGAAGTGTCACCTCGAAGCAAAAGCTCAATATATGAGTCACCTCACAGAGAGAGAAGGAGTAGAGAAGATCACTATGAATGAAGACACTCACGGAGAGGCAAAGAATCGGAGAAGAAGGACAAATACATCAAGAGCAGTTCAAGAAGTAGACATGAAGCTCATGTTGGTGAATGGGTCTCTGGCTCCGAATCTAATCACCACTCCGAGAGAAGCTATCACTCCCACTGTGACTATAGTCAAGATGAAGGTGTTTCCGGCATTGCACTTGTTTCCACCAACTCCTACGACTTATTTGATTCACCAAATGAGGGAGTCAGAAACTGCTTCATGGCTAAAGGCCCCAAGGTATCACACCCCGAGTATCTTGATTTCAATAGTGATGAGGGTGAATTCTTAGGAGAAGATGGCTTGCTTCTAGATAAAACTAGTGGATGCACTGAAAATGAACTTGTTATTTATCATGCTAGTCAAGAGAAATCGAATGATGATGATAAGAAAGAGATTGAATGACTAACTCAATAATTAAAAACTCTTAAGTTAGCTCATGAGACTACTCTACAAGAACATAGAGAGCTTGCAAGAACCCATGAGAATCTACGCTTCGAGAAGCTCAACTTGGAGCAACAACATGAGTTCTTAAAAGCAATCAATGATGATCTTCGAAAGAAGAGTTCTTCTTATCTAGCCAAATGATTACTCTTGTCTAATTTTTTTCGACAAGTTAAGCCTAGGAACACTAATAACAAAGTCAAGAAGGTTTCTTCATCTAGTAACAACAATGCTAAAGCTAAATCTAATAATGTTGTTGCTAGTAACTCTATTGATTCCACTAATGATTCTCTTAGCCAAGTTACACTTGAGCAAGAAAATGATTTATTGAAAGGGATTATAGAGAGAGGTGTCTTGAAGAGTCTTGCCGGAAGTAAGAAATTCGAGGAATATGCGCAAGCAAGGAGGACATCGGAAGAAACAAGATGTTGGCTATTTCAACGTCAACGGAGATGTTTGGGAAGAAGGTCCATATCCCACTCACAAGTTTGTTCCCCAAGAGGACAAGTCCACTCCTTCCGAAGGAACAAGCTCACAATATGGCCTTCCACCACAAGACCACAAAGGCAAGGGGAAGCTTCAAGATGACATTGACCTATTTGAAGAAGAACCCCAAGCCAAGGTCAAGTGGGTTCCCAAGGATACTACTAGCTCTACCTCAACAAGTGCTACAACAACTCCAAGGATTCCCATCAATTTGGTGTGGATTCCCAAGAGGAAGAACTAGAAGCTCTTGAGGTGTGACTTTGCCAATGAAATTCACTCTTATTCATTTTGGCAAGAACTATATGCAATCAACCTTATGCATTAGTTCAAGGAGTCACACATTCCCTCAAAAGTAAGCAAGGAACTAGGTAATCAATGCATCTTTGGACATCCTCCCATTTGTCTTTCACTCCATGTCCATAGATATACATGCATATGTTCCTTTTTGATTTGGGACTAACCCATGTAGGTGATAAGAAGAGTATGAAACCAACAAGGATTACTCCCAACTCAAGATGATCTTCATCAACATTGAGCATCCACCACTACTTCACCTACTTGAAGTCTTCTACGACAAAACCCAAGGTTAGTTGATCCCTCTTTGTGGGGATATCATATAAAGGGGGAGCTTTACTCTAATACTTGAGTATAAGCATCTCCTAAGGATATGAACACATTAATGCTTATGTAAAAGTGGTAACCCCACTTGTGTTTAACGATGAGTATGACCTATGATCAAGTATTCTTGCTTAGCTCCTAAGTCAATATACTCATATATAGATGACTTTGTCATCGCCCAAGTGCTTGATAGCTGCTAGGATGTGTGCATGTTCACCTTGTTTGTATCATCATTATTATTGTGTGAGCCTGTTGGTATGCATGAATTTAACCATTCAAGGACATCCAATTGTTGTTATTTGGCTTTTGTTTTATCTTTTGCCAATTGGATGGACAAGAATGCCTAGGACCCTTCTCTATCTATCTATGCTATCTCATCTCAAGTTCTATTCATGCTTCATCACAAAACTTGAACAAGCACTTGTCGATTCCTTTGTGTTAAGGTGCAC
Source organism: Hordeum vulgare subsp. vulgare (assembly GCF_904849725.1). Lineage (NCBI taxonomy): Eukaryota > Viridiplantae > Streptophyta > Magnoliopsida > Poales > Poaceae > Hordeum > Hordeum vulgare. Next base: position 142,451,001 of record NC_058519.1, on the reverse strand, counting down.
TCGGAGTTCCATATCGTTAAAGGCTGCTTTCCAAAACCTCTTTGAAAAACTCGGTGTGACCAACTCCACATACTCAGTGCCACCGATTTTCCAATGTTAATCAGGTTTTCTCATCTTGGTACCACCGGAATCGCCAACTCGATTCCATTGAGTTTCCCTGTCAACTGACAGTTGAGGAACTCGGTGACACCGATTTTGCAATCTCGGTGACACCGACAGCGCACGGGTATATATACCTGCGGACCGAACCTTTTGATTTCCCATGTTCAAACGGTTCGTTCCTCAAACCCTCGCTGCCCCCCCCCCCCGAGACCCCAAGTCATCGCCTCGATTCCCTGAGCGCCACCGCCTTTGGGATTCATAGTCGTCGACACGATCTACCCCGTCGTCGTCGCCGTAGCCGAACCGCCACCAAGCTAGGGTACGGTTCGATCTCTCGTGTGTTCCCCATCTGATTCACACATATTAAGACAGTTTAAACTTCTTTACACTCTATGAAAACCTCTTGTCCAATAGATAGAATCAATATATTAAGATAAGTAGGAAATTTTGGATCTGAACTACCGTAGAATGCAACTCGGTGATACCGAGTTTGTAAAATCGGTTCCACCAATTTTTGTTTTAGGGTTCCTGAGAAGCAACTCGGTTCAACCGATTTTTGTTTTAGGATTCCTGAGAAGCCCCTTTTAGCAGTTGCGCTGTAAATAATTCGAGTGCTATTACTAAGGCCATTAGCAGTAGCGCTTAATATTTCCAGTGCTACTGCTCCGTAGAAGCACCGCTGGCTATTTTCCAGCACTACTAATATGCTCCTACCTATAAGGTTTTTCCTACTAGTGATAGGGTCTATCATGTATGCAATGTTGTGCACAAGACCTAATGTCAGCCTTGCCATAAGTATGGCGGGAAGGTTTCAGAGTAATCCAGGAATGGAGAACTGGACAATAGTCAAGAATATTCTGAAGTGCCTGAAAAGGACTAAAGAAATGTTTCTCGTTTATGGAGGTGACAAAGAGCTCATCGTACAGGGTTACGTCGATGCAAGTTTAGACACTGATCCGGATGACTCTAAGTCACAAACCGAATACGTATTTATTCTCAATAGGGGGCGGTAAGCTGGTGCAGTTCCAAGCAGAGCATCGTAGATGATTCTACATGCGAAGCAGAGTACATAGATGAGTCGGAGGGGCTAAAGAGGGTTTCTGGATGAAGCATTTCATGACAGATCTTGGACTTGTGCCAAGTGCACCGGATCCAATAAATTTGTTATGTGACAACACTGGTGCCATTGCTCTAGCCAAGAAACCATGGTTTCACAAGAGGACGAGACACATAAAGCGACGCTTTAATGCCATCCGTGATTACATCAAGGAGGAGGACATAAATATTTGCAAAGTGCACACGGATCTCAATGTTGCAGACCCGCTGACTAAGCCTCTTCCACGAGCAAAACATGATCAACACGACAATTGTATGGGTGTTAGATCCATTACATTGTAAATCACATAGTGATATGAAGCTAGATTATTGACTCTAGTGCAAGTGGGAGACTTTTGTAAATATGCCCTAGAGCCAATAATAAAATAATTATTATTATATTTCCTGTTTCAAGATAATCGTTTATTATCCATGCTAAAATTGTATTGAATGGAAACACAAATACATGTGTGGATACATAGACAAAACAATGTCCCTAGCAAGCAATGTGACTAAAGAGTTAGCCATGGGATTTTGTATTACGGAATTAGTAAAGAGAGTTTTCGGTAACGAGATTGAAATAGGTATGGAGATACCAATGATCGAATCTCGGGCAAGTAACATACCGAAGGACAAAGGGAATGTCATACGAGATTAACTAAATCCTTGACATAGAGGTTCAACCGATAAAGATCTTCGTAGAATATGTAGGATCCAATATGGGCATCTAGGTCCCACTATTGGATATTGACCGAAGAGTGTCTCGGTCATGTCTACATAGTTCTCGAACCCGCAGGTTCTTCACACTTAAGGTTCGCGGTGACATTTTGGTATAGTTGAATTATTGATGTTGGTAACTGAATGTTTCTCGGATACCCGGATGAGATCCTGGATGTCATGAGGGTTTCCGAAATGGTCTGGAGACGAAGATTGATATATAGGAAGTATCCATTTGGCTTCCGGAAGGTTTTCTGGCATTATCGGTAAAGTACCCGGAGTGACGAATGGGTTTCGGAGTTCCATCGGGACGGGCCACCCACCCGGGAGAGAACCAAAGAGGCCCAAGGGTAGCGCACTAGCCCCTAGTGGACTGGTCGCCAGCCCAAAGAGGCCTATTTCGACCAAGGGAGAAAAGAAAAGAAGGGTGGTCCAAACCGAATCGGGGAAGGAGGACTCCACCTTCCAAGTTGTATTGGAGGAGGACTCCTCCTCCTCCTCTTGCACCGGCCGAACCCTAGGGCTTTTCCCTAGGTCACCACCCCCCCCCCTCCCTCCTATATATAGTGGAGGTGAGAGAGTCTTTTGGCACCTCAAGCCATAGTGCAGCCCTCTCTCCCTCCACCACTTCGTGACACCCCGTAGCTAGTTCGGTACGGTACGACGAAGCCCTGCCGGAGTAGCTCCACCACCATCACCGCCACGCCATCATGCTTCCGGAGAACTCAGCTACCTCTGTGTCTCTCTTGCTGGATCAAGAAGGCGGAGATCGTCATCAAGCTGCACGTGTGCGGAACGCGGCGGTGCCGTCCGTTCGGCGCTAGATCGAGAAGTAGTTCGTGGGACGCTTGTGATTCAGATCGCGGAGACGTTCGACTACATCAACCGCATTTCTTAACGCTTCCCGCTTAGCGATCAACAAGGGTATGTGGATCCAATCTCCCCTTTCGTAGATGATCATCACCATGGATAGGTCTTGCGTGTGTGTAGGAAAATTTTTGTTTCCCATGCAACGTTCCCCGACACCCTTCATGTAGTTCTAAGATGCGATTCTTATTCCTTCGATGGGCCGCACTTATTTTGTAAAAAACGGTGCAAGATTCCCCATGTTTAAGCCATGCAAGCCTGGTGTGTTTCCTTGCGATGGTTCGCTCAAGAGAGGCCAGGCCGAGGTACGTACGCTTCAACTTGTGATGTAACCACGCTTCCGTGGGAGATAACTATCGGACATCCTAGGCCATGTCAAAGCGAAGAATAAGCTCCCGGGCTACCGCAAGGGGAGTGGAGATCCCATAAAGGGTACGAACACTCCATCCCTGGAGACGACGTGCGACAGCTTTGAGTCGAGAATATATGCGCCTAAACGGGTCATACTCTGGTCCGTGGCGGCCCATGCATCAGCCACAACTTGCTGAAAAACCTCAAGGTTGGGCCAATAGCTCTAGAAATGAAACCTCCTAGAACCAACGGAGCGAGAAGAGCAGTCGATCACTAGAGGGCAATGATCCGAGGCCACTGAGGCAAGGCAATGTAGGAGGCAGGAGGGGTTCGCCGTGTCCCAATTCGGGGTGCAAAGCATGCGGTCATTTCTGATGAGTGTCGGGTTCTGCTACTCGTTAGACCACGTGTAACGCTGGCCATGCAGATAAATATCACACAATGCCAGGTCTTCGATGAAATGTCGGAAGCGGTTCATCGTTCGGTGATAAATGCGGTTATTGTTCTTGTCTGCGACTAAGGAGATCATGTTAAAGTCTCCTCGAACAAGCCAAGGCCCGGAAATAGACGTGCGGAGATCCTGGAGCTCGGAGATGAACGGGAGCTTCTATGGGGTTCCTTAGGACCCATAAACTCTCGTGATCCACCAATGGGCACCACCAGAGACCAGGGAGACCACGACCGAGACATGGTGATCATCGATCATGGGGTTGGAGAGCGAGATGGCGCTCCCATGCCATGAAATCATGATCCCCCCACGCGTGCCATTCGCAGGAAAATAATAGAAGTCCTCAAAAGGGACGCCAAGGGTTTCGGAGACAAGAGCCAATGAGGCCAAAGCCAGTTTTGTTTCTTGGAGACATACAACACAAGGCATAGTGGAGGAGATCACACTACGAATAGCCGTACATTTGGCCGGACTATTTAGGCCACGAATGTTCGAGAAAATTACTTTAAGGTCGTCAATCATGGGGAACAATGGGGGGCACAGATCGGGCACACGTAGGGGTCAACCAAGGACCCGGCAGGTCGGGGATGATGGCGGGGCAAGGCCAGCAATCACGTGTTGCGAGATGGTTCAACCATAGAAGTCGGCAAATGCCACGATAATCTCCGCTGCAATCGGCCCCTCAAAAAGCTTATCGTACTTGGCCATCATAGCATCGGAGATTGGTTCGTCATCAGTCAGGAGGCCCAACCGACGTAGAGGAACTCGCCTGCCCTTGGTTTCAGCATCGAGCCCACGGTCAGCCTTCGCAATACACGCACTTCTCTGGGGAGTGAAGGAGAGAGGCAGCGTCACCCGTCCACGCCGTGGTGTGGCAAGTATGGGCGCGACAGTAGTATGGATAGCATCAAGGAAGTCTCTCAGTGCACTGGATGAGGGCGGCGCCGACAGGCCACTGATGCAGAGCTGGAGAGAAGGTGAGGCGCCTCTACACGAGTTTTTGCATGGTGACTGGATGTAGGGTTCCACGGGCGTAGAAGCACCAGCGGAAGCCGCTGAGCGGTCGAGCACACCCGGCTGAGGCCCGCAGGCCCCACCTCGGGATCGACAATTGTGGGCAGGGCGAGCCTTCCTGGAGGGGAACAGATGGGATTGTGGCAGCGGCAGAGTAAAAGCGCATTGTCGTCACGGCAGGCTTGACACCCAGCAGGACAGAGGGCAACACAGAATCATCGTGTGCCGAGGAGATCATCGGATCCGCTGCGAGCGTAGGGACCACCACAGCGTCCGACAGAGGAGGGATCGGGCTGGTGCCAGCTCCCAGGACATGAGTCGGGGAGGGCATGAGGTCGGCTTTGGGCGCAGGTGATACGTCCCAAACGTATATATAATTTCTGCTTGTTCCATAATCTTTTAGGTGATGATGGGGTTATAGTCCCAGGGTAGGGTCATAGGCCTGTTCAATAGGTCCTACCCAAGGACTACCCTTCATAGAGGACAAGGCCCTTAGACAGTTTCGACTGAACTAAGGACTCCACCATCATCCAGTCGGTGACGAGCATTCGGAGCGTATTTAACGTACCGACTGAATTCCACTCTGTACATCATAACCTCCCAGGAGGGCAACGGTCATACGTTTTCATACACCATTATTAGCATTTAAGGCATACGTTACCTGTAACGTAGGCATTTATTCGCCACTATTCCACCCCTGACCACCGGGCCGTTGTGGAGGGCAGCGCACTCTATATAAGTCGCCCTTCCCCACTGGTGCAGGGGTTGGCTTTTACTGTAATCCTATATTCAACTCGACACTAAGCTCCCAAGAGCACTGAAACATAGGGATTTTACCTCCACCGTAGAGGGGCATGAACTCATACAACCTCGCCATAGCTAAGGCACTGCCCATCCTTTCGTACCCTACACATCTACTGTCAGACTTATACCCACGATAGTTGGCCCCCACCGTGGGGCAGGCGTCTAAGCGACTTCCGGCGAGTTTGCAACTTCATCTTTTCATCATGTCGTCCGGCGGAGATTTGTGCATGGGTCATGAGATCCTCTTTGGCGCACTCTCCTTCATCGTCGACGATTCGGCATGGCTTCGGGATGCGCCTCTCGACGTCGAAGCGCTCCCCAGTCGCGGGGCTACGCACTTCCGTGCCGGTGCCCGCGGCGTCCTTCTTCTCCAGCAATTGGCCCCGTTGTCGATCTTCGCCCCCGTCACGCGCCGCAACAAGCAGTCCCGCCGTCCGCGGCTCCAGCGTTGGGTGTGACACGCCCAGGCGCGACACAACGCGTCCTCTCAAGTGGCAGTCCTCGAGTCGATTGTGGTCACGCCGCCGTCCTAGTGCTTGGACTCAGTTCCGACTGAGTTACCTTCTGAGTACTTGGGTCGCAGGCCTACAGCCGAAGTTCTCATGGCTGATTCCCATGAAAGTCCCCTCTGAACTGGTCGGAACGAGCATGAGGTCGGCGAATCATCCGGCGCTCGTCGTCAACACCGCCGTTCTGCCTGTCGACGCACTCGCCAGAGCAACGTCGAGGTGTTCCGCACACCCGTCCTCAACCTGGTTGTCGCTGCCAAGATAGCCGATTCCCTATAACCGACTGATTCAGAGGCTGGTAGAGGGATCGAGCAGATCCGTGCCCTGTTGCACACCGCGCAGCAGCAGAATTCGGTGGTCTCCCAATCGCACAACAGGATCCACAACAGTTCCGTTCACGCGAACACGCATCGGTCGGTTTTCAGCCCCGACTCTCATCAGCGACGCAGAGGGGCCAGCCGTTCCATGAATCCCGAATATCGTCGCTGTTCACGCACCCCTCCGCGGGGTGGGCCTTACGGGCTCCGACATCACTGTTCAGTCGGTGACGCGTATGATCCAAGGCCCGGCGCAAGAGGGTACATCGCCCAGAGGAAGGTCGACAGGAGTCGAACCCACCGTGATGGTCACGATAGTGACCGTCCGAGTGGAAGCAGGACCATCGTCTCTGGCCCCGAGTGCTTCAGTCGGGCCATCCGTTCAGCTTACATCCCTCCCAACTTCCGATTGGCGACGGGGATCAGCAAGTTCACAGGAGCGTCCAAGCCAGAAACGTGGCTGGACGACTACCGAGTGGCGGTCCAGATCGGTGGCGGAGATGACCAGGTCACCATGAAACATCTCCCCCTGATGCTCGACGGCTCGGCACGAGCATGGCTGAACCAGTTGGCTCCATCAAGCATCTACAGCTGGGCAGATCTGTCCCGAGTCTTCATAAGGACTTTCGAGGGCACGTGCAAACGCCCTGCTGGTCTCGTGGAGCTCCAGCACTGTGTCCAGAAGCAGAATGAACCCCTGCGCGATTTCATCTAGCGCTGGACGACCCTCTACCACATGGTGGAGAACGTTACAGAGCACCAAGCAGTCTGCGCCTTCAAGGCAGGCGTGCAGTACAGAGATCTGTACCTGAAGTTCGGTCGGACAGGCGACATCTCCATGAGCAAGATGATGGAGATAGCCGCACGCTATGCAAATGGCGAAGAAGAGGACCGCATACGTAGCGGCAAGCATAAGGCAGTCGCCGATGGAGATGGGAACAGCAATCGGAAGCAAAAGCAGAAAGCTCCGTCCACTCCGCAGGTAGAGGCAGCAACCGTTACCAATGCCAAGTTCAAGGGCAAGGGGAAAGCTCAGTACACCCCCAAGAAGAAACAGTTCGGGAATTCCATCCTGGATCAGCCATGTCCAATCCACAAAAAGATGGACGAAGAAGGAAACGCCATATTCCCGAAGCACACGACTTGGCAATGTCGCCTCCTGATCCAAGGGTTCGGAGAAGGGCAGCCGAGTGAAAATGACAACGAGCAGGATGATGAGGACAAGGAGGATCCGTTCCCCCAAGTCCATGCAACATTGATGATTTTTGCTGACGTGGAAAGCAAGAGTCGATTGAAGCTGGTGAACAGGGAGGTGAACATGGCAACCCCAACCAACCCCACGTTCCTCAAATGGTCTCAGACTGCGATCACCTTCGATCAGTCGGACCATCCAGCACACGTTCCCACCCCCAGGGAGGCAAGCTCTCGTCGTCGACCCAGTGGTGGAAGGAGTCCGACTGCGCAAAGTCCTCATGGACGGTGGCAGCGGCTTGAACATCATGTACGCCGACACTCTCAAGGGGATGGGCATTCCGATGTCCAAACTTAGCGAGAGCAGCATGCAGTTCCACGGGGTCGTCCCAGGACGAAAGGCCAAGTCACTCGGCCAGATCGCGTTGGACGTCGTTTTCGGCTCCGACAAGAACTTCCGCAAGGAAAAGCTGACATTCGAGGTGGTGGACTTCCAGAGTGCATACCATGCGATTCTGGGCCGTCCGGCGTATGCGCGTTTCATGGCCCGTCCATGTTACGTGTATTTAAAGCTGAAGATGTCGGGTCCCAAAGGTGTGATCACGGTCACAGGCAATCGGCAGCGGGCCGAGGAGTGTGTGCAGCAGGGGTCAAGGATTGCCGATCAGCAGATGGATATCCTCGAGCTGGATGAGTACAAGAAGACAGCCGACCCCGCTGACTTGATGCGTTCGAAGAAGCCAGCTTCGGAGTCCGCATTCCAGTCGGCGTGAGACACGAAGAAAGTCAGCATCCACCCGACGGACGACGCTGCTGCCCCGACGAACATCTCCACTACCCTTGATCCAAAATAGGAAGCCGAGCTCATCCAATTCCTCCGTGAGAACTGGGACATTTTTGCATGGAAGCCCGCTGACATGCCAGGTGTACCCAGGGAGTTGGCTGAGCACCGACTGCATGTGGATCCTGTTGCTCGGCCCGTCCGAGAACGCCTGCATCGGTCCGCCGCGCACAAAAGGAAGGCAATCGGAGAGGAGGTGGCTAAACTTTTGGCAGCCAACTTCATTCGCGAGGTACACCACTCCGAGTGGCTCGCCAATGTTGTCATGGTGCCCAAGAAGGACAAGTCTCTCCGTATGTGCATCGACTTCAAGCATCTCAATAAGGTCTGCCCGAAAGATCATTTCCCGCTCCCCCGCATTGATCAAATTGTTGATTCGACTGCGGGTTGCGAGCGTTTATCATTCCTTGATGCCTATTCGGGTGTATGGTCCGGATGAATTAAAAACAGCCTTCATTACCCCATTCGGGTGCTTCTGCTACATCACTATGCCATTCGGTTTGAAGAATGCAGGAGCAACTTTTATGCGCATGATCCAAAAATGCCTGCTTGACAAGATCGGTCGAAATGTGAAGGCATATATGGACGATATCGTAGTCAAGTCACGCAAAGGTTCCGACTTGCTGACTAACTTGGCAGAAACATTCGCCAATCTGCGTAGGTACGATATCAAGCTCAACCCAGCCAAGTGTTCATTCGGCGTTCCGAGCGGGAAGTTACTCGGTTTCTTCGTTTCCGAACGAGGGATCGATGTCAACCCCGAAAATATCGGGACCATCGTACGAATGGAACGGTCGGTCAGAATACATGATGTTCAAAGGCTCACAGGTTGCCTAGCGGCTTTGACCAGGTTTATCGCTTGACTCGGCGAGAAGGCGCTACCTTTGCACCGACTCATGAAGAAATCAGATACTTTCGAGTGGACAGACGAAGCCCAAATTGCATTCGACGACCTCAAAGCCCTGCTTTCCACCCAGACGGTTCTTATTGCCCCCCTCAGCAAAGAACCCCTTCTTCTGTACATCGCGGCTACAAATCAAGTCGTCAGCACTATTCTCACAGTCGAACGCGAAGAAGAAGGCAAAGCGTACAAGGTTCAGCGGCCAGTATATTATGTCTCCGAAGTCCTGACTCCTTCCAAGCAGAGGTATCCCCATTATCAAAAGCTTATTTATGGGATCTACATGACTGCAAAGAAGGTGGCTCGTTATTTCCAAGACCACTCGGTGTTTGTCGTTTCTGATGCTCCGTTGTCGGAAATCCTCCACAATCGAGACGCATCAGGCCGAGTGGCGAAGTGGGCTATGGAGATGTTATACTGCGACATCAAGTTCGAAGCCAAGAAGGCTATAAAGTCTCAAGCTCTAGCTGACTTCATAGCAAAATGGGTAGAACAACAGCAACCGACTCACATCTACTCGGCTCATTGGACCATGTTCTTCGATGGGTCCAAGATGTTGAATGGCTTCGGCGCTGGCGTAGTGATCATATCGCCAAAAGGTGATAAACTCAAGTATGTGTTGCAGATACATTTTGATTCTTCCAATAACGAGGCGGAGTATGAAGCTCTCCTTTACGGATTGCGCATGGCCATCACACTCGACGTCCGTCGCCTGATGGTCTATGGCGACTCGGATTTGGTGGTTAATCAAGTGATGAAGGAGTGGGATGTAAGTAACCCCACCATGACAGCATACTGCAACGCAGTAAGGAAACTCGAGAAGAAGTTTGAAGGTCTGGAACTTCACCATGTTCCGCGACTGAGAAACCAAGCAGCTGATGAATTGGCAAAACTTGGATCCACTCGGAGACCAGTCCCGAGTGATGTCTGCCTCGAGCACCTACACCTCCCCTCAGTAAAAGAAGATCCTTTTACAGATGAACCAGTACAACCGAAGAGCTCAACAGATCTGACTGAAGTTGAGGTCCCTGCTGTAGTTGATTTGATCATGCAGATTCTTGCTCTCATCCCCGAATGGACTGTGTCGTTCATTGCGTACATCCTGAGGCAAGAGTTACCAGAAGACGAAGTCCAAGCTAGGCAGATCGTTCGCATATCGAAGTCCTTCACCGTCATTGATGGCCAGTTCTCCAAGGAAAGTGTTTCAGGCGTCCTTCAGCGGTGCATCTCCCCTGAGGACGGACAGTTAATCCTGGAAGAAATTCAGTCGGGAACCTGCGGCCATCATGCCTCCTCAAGAGCAATCGTCGCCAAAACATTCAGAGTTGGTTTCTTCGGGTTGCAGGCGAATGAAATGGCAAAAGATATGGTCGACCGATGCGAAGGTTGTTAGTTCTATTCGAACAAGTCCCACAAGCCAACATCTGCGCTGAAGACAATCCCTCTTGTTTGGCCATTCGCAGTGTGGGGATTAGATACAGTCGGACCATTCAGAACAGTCCAAGGGGGATTCACTCATCTGTTGGTAGCAGTCGACAAGTTCACCAAGTGGATTGAAGCCAAGCCCATCAAGAAGCTTGACACCCTTACGGCCATCAAATTTCTCAGAGACATCATCGCCAGATTCGGGGTTCCGCACAGCATAATCACCGACAATGGCACAAACTTTGACTCGGACAAATTCAAAGGTTTTTGCACAGGCCAAGGTATCCGAGTGGATTTTGCATCTGTGGCGCATCCCCAAACAAACGGGCAAGCAGAGCGGGCGAATGGGCTTATTCTTCAAGGGTTGAAGCCTCGACTCCTGCGAGAAGTTGGACATGCCGCCGACGCATGGGTCACCGAACTGCCTTCGGTGTTGTGGGGCCTCCGCACAACTCCGAATAGATCTACAGGGCGATCCCCGTTCTTCCTTGTTTATGGAGCAGAGGCAGTCCTTCCGAGTGACTTACTTCACAACTCTCCACGAGTTGAACTCTTCTCCGAAGCTAAAGAAGAACAAGCCAGGCAAGACGGAGTGGATCTTCTAGAAGAAGAGCGCGAGATGGCACTAACTCGCTCAACAATTTATCAACAAGATCTACGGCGATTTCACGCGTGACACGTCAGGAGTCGCACATTCCAAGCAGGCGGCCTGGTGCTCCGAGTGGATCAGCAGAGACCACACAAGTTGGCTCCCGCCTGGGAAGGACGCTTCATCATCTCTAAGGTGCTGAACAATGGAGCGTATCGACTTTACAACCTCGACAGGGAAACGGACGAGCCGCGAGCATGGAACGGAGACCTCCTGAAGCGCTTCTACACATGACCGCCGACGGGGGCAATGTAAAGAACAAGTATCATTTCAAGTAATACAAAGCAGATTGATTTCTTGGAGGTTCAAAATTCTTCCACGTTCGCAGACTCCAATCTAAACAATTCGCTCTGAGTGCGCACTAAAAGTCGCACTCGCAGACTTAGCTGCGATCCAGAATCGCCTAAGTACAAACTCGCTCCGAGTGCTCACTAAAAGCCGCACTCGGGGACTTAGCTGCGATCCAGAATCGCCTAAGTAAAAAATTCGCTCCGAGTGCGCACTAAAAGTCGCACTCAGAGACTTAGCTGCGATCCAGAATCGCCTAAGTACAAACTCGCTCCGAGTGCTCACTAAAAGCCGCACTCGGGGACTTAGCTTCGATCCGGAATCGCCCAAGTACAAACTCGCTCCGAGTGCACACTATAAGCCGCACTCGGGGACTTAGCTGTGATCCAGAACCGCCTAAGTACAAACTCGCTCCGAGTGCACACTAAAAGCCGCACTCGGAGACTTAGCTGCGACCCAGAATCGCCTAAGTACAAACACACTCCGAGTGCGCACTAAAAATCGCACTCGGGGACTTAGCTGCGATCCAGAATCGCCTAAGTACAAACTCGCTCCGAGTGCGCACTGAAAGCCGCACTCGGAGACTTAGCTGCGACCCAGAATCGCCTAAGTACAAACACACTCCGAGTGCGCACTAAAAATCGCACTCGGAGACTTAGCTGCGATCCGGAATCGCCTAAGTACAAACTCGCTCCGAGTGCGCACTAAAAGCCGCACTCGGGGACTTAGCTGCGACCCAGAATCGCCTAAGTACAAACACACTCCGAGTGCGCACTAAAAATCGCACTCGGGGACTTAGCTGCGATCCAGAATCGCCTAAGTACAAACTCGCTCCGAGTGCGCTCCGAGTGCGCACTAAAAGCCGCACTCGGAGACTTAGCTGCGACCCAGAATCGCCTAAGTACAAACACACTCTGAGTGCGCACTAAAAATCGCACTCGGAGACTTAGCTGCGACCCAGAGTCGCCTAAGTACAAACTCGCTCCGAGTGCGCACTAAAAACTGCACTCGGGGACTTAGCTGCGACCCAGAATCGCCTAAGTACAAACTCATTCCGAGTGTGCACGAAAAGTCGCACTATGAGACTTAGCTGCGATCCAGAATCGCCTAAGTAAAAAGCTTCCTTCGAGTGTATCCTCGAGATCCACTCGGAGGCTTAGCAGATCCTCATTAAGGTTCATGTGGATGTGAAGACAACTGACAACTACATGAGTAACAACTCACTCCGAGTGCGAGCTTACAGCCGCACTCGGGGACTTAGCTGCGATCCAGAATCGCCTAAGTACAAACTCATTCCGAGTGTGCACTAAAAGTCACACTCGGAGACTTAGCCGTGACCCAGAATCACCTAAGTAAAAGCTCGCTCCGAGTGCGCACTCGGAGACTTGGCAGACCCTCATTGAGGCTCATGTGGATGTGAAGACAACTGACAACTACATGCTCCGCATGTTTGCCATTGGCTTCACCAAGAAATGCCAAACAAAAACCACGAGCCAAAATCGTGTCAAAAAAAACTTAGCGAAAGAAGGGCAAAATATTCGATTCGAATTAAAAGTTGGATCTACGATCAGTCGGCTCAGTGTGGATCAAGCTTATCCACACCGAACCACGAATGTAACGGCCAACAGCAGTGGCCAAAGTTTGATACAGATACCACTCGGCATACCGAGGTAAAGTTTTTCAAGCGTCACCAGGACTGGCAGGCTCCACAAAGGTGTCAAGGTCGATCCCATCTGCGATGTGAGTGGCTGTGTCGAGAAAGGTCTCCATGAAAACTTCAAATCGAAGCTTCTTGGTGTTGGCGACCTCCAACGTCTTCAGCTTTTCTTCGCGAGCTTCCTTGCAGTGCACTCGGACCAGCGATAGCGCCACGTCCGCACCACAACGAGCGGCAGACTTCTTCCATGCCTGCACTCTGTTCAGGACGTCTTCCAGCCGAGTCATCAACACTTCTATTTCTCGCCGGGAATCGTCTTCGGGCCACAGCTCCTTGTTGATCCGGCTGATGACTTCTCTCAGGTGGCCCATGAAAGGTCCCACTCTGCCAAGGCGAATATGCGCTCAGAGCAAGTCCCGGTTGGCTTCGTCGCCGAGTGGAATGTTCGGAACAACCGATCGTTCAATGTCGGCTGCTTCAGCCTCAGCGTCCAGACAAAAATCTGCAAAGAAAAGACAAGTAGAAAGTAAGCGCAGAATGAACTCCAAAGTCAAGAAGCACTCGGCAAAAAGCTTACCACCGAGCAGTGCAACCATCTTCCTTGCCCAGTCGCTGACGTACTTCTCCTGCGCCATGCACCGATTGTTCATCAACTTCAGCTGACCCATCCGTTCGGTTCTTTGACTATTCAATTTTTCAATTTCGGCTACCAATGCCTTGTTGGTCTCCCGGGACTCCTCCAAAGACTTCTCTCGGTCAGCAAGAGCCCCCTTCACACCAGCCAGGTCATTCACAGCCGCCTCCAAGTCCACAGCAAGCTGAATCTTTTCAGCCTTCAAAGCATTGTACGCGGATCCCATTTCACAAGTCTTCTGCCAAATAAGCGCAAAGGGAAGATCAGACACATTCAACAAGGAAAACAATCCAAGCTCAAAGTTCTTCAGACCCCTGCCGATGCAAGCAATCGACAGCGGTCTTAGGGACTACACCCAGTGGATTCACTAAGAGTGATCCCACTGGCATGAAGCTCGAACAGGTCGGCCCTATTGAGCTACATGACAAACAGACAAGCCTATGAGACTACTATTACCCGACCTGAGTAACACTACCCTCGGGGACTACACCCAGTGGGTGCACTCGGAGTGCCCCCACTGGTACCATTCGGGCAGATCAGCTCTGATCTGATCAGGTCACGGAAAATGCATATAAAGACAACTGCCGGTGCAAGCACTCGACAGAAGTCTCGGGGACTACACCCACTGGGTTCACTCGGAGTGAACCCACTGCAAAATAATCCTACTGTTTCCGAGTATATCACTTAAACCCCCAGTGGGTAACAAGAGGAAAGTAAACACTTACTAGCGCACTTACTCGGATATCGTCCCGGAGTTCCAAGCTTTTCTTGTACAAAGACGCGATGGAGTCATACGCTCCCTTGGCGTCACCCACCATCAGCTCCACCTGCACCATGGCCTCCTTGGCGGCCCCCACCTGGTCTTCCGGGAGGTGTCGGGCGTCATATTGAACGGTCGACGGACCCGGCACGACATAAGACTCCTTGGGCATCCCAAGCTCCGCTCCAGTCGGTTCCACCGCGAGGGGCACCGTCTCAGTCGGCGGCATCGTCTCGGTCGGTGGCACGTCCATGGTGGGAGCGACAGCAGATGGGACAACCTCAAGGACAGGCGCCAAAGCTGGCCCTGACCCCCTTTGGTCGTCGTCCTCCAGATGAATCACCTCCGAAGGAAGCTCGACTGAACAACATGAAATTATAGAAAAAGGGCAAGATTAAAGACAGCGCTCGCGAAACAATAATACAAACTCTCGGAGTCGCGACAACGTACCTTGCTGGGATGTGGCAACGTTATCCGTATCCATGGGATCAACGTCCTGGCGCGGCTGTGTGGTGCCGGAGGTAGCAGCTCTGTCGAGTAAAATCCACTCGACGGATAAGCGTGAGTTCAATCAGATACTGAAGGGAGATGGGAGAACAAGACACTTACGCTGAGGCGACTGGAACAGCGATCCTCATCCGAGGCAAAGCTTTCCGAGGTTTGGGCCCACTAGGTTTGGCCACCTTGGATGGCTGGTCCGTGGGCTCGGCAGCAGCGTTCCTGGTCCTCTTCACACTCCGAGCACTTGGAGCCATGGGAGAGGCTGGCGGAGCACTCGGGGCCGCTGGAGGAGCTGGCGGAGCCGCAGGTTCGTGATGGCGCTTAGTCCGATGCTCTGATGGTGGAGGTGGCGAGCTCTGCTCCCCAACCTCCCCCTCCTCCTCTTCAGTCTCCTCCTCCGTCTCCCCACTTTCGGAGACGTACTCGGCGCTATCCATGCTGCCCTCCTGGCTGCCCTCCTCTTCCTCAGCTGGATTCCCGTTCGAGATGGGAGAATACCAATTGGTCCACTCCTGCACAAAATACAGTCGGCAACGTCAGACGTCAGGCGGCGGTACAAGAAAAGCGATAGATCTAAGAAGATTGAAAGCACTCGACAAGCGGTGCCCACCTCATTCGGAGGAGGATTATCGGCACGGAAGGGCTTCACCCGCCGGGCTCCTCGATGGTTGTCGCATGCGCCTGTGATGCCGCGGACCCACGCTGTCACAACCTCCCCGGTCCCGCATTGTGGATGAGTCCGAGTGGAATCCTGAGGCCCCGCGTAGTGCCACATGGCGTGGTGTCGGGCTTGCAGCGGCTGGATGCACCGACCCAGAAAAGTCTCCAACAAATCTGTACCGGTGACTGCCTTGCGGACGACAGCTATCAGCGCGTCGACCACAGGTTGGATCTGGATCTTTTCCACCTTTGAGAGCGCAAGCTGCCTGGGAGGGGCCGGACGGTCCAGGCTAAAAGGTGGCAGCCCAGTCGTAG
Organism: Hordeum vulgare subsp. vulgare; assembly: GCF_904849725.1. Classification (NCBI taxonomy): domain Eukaryota; kingdom Viridiplantae; phylum Streptophyta; class Magnoliopsida; order Poales; family Poaceae; genus Hordeum; species Hordeum vulgare. Next base: position 142,434,955 of record NC_058519.1, on the reverse strand, counting down.
CATTCGGACAGGCGATGTCCTGGCAATAGAACCAGGTCAACTGTCAGTTCCTAACTGACTCAGACAACTGGAGAGGGGGGTAGCTACCTTTTGTTTTCTTCTGGAAGCCTAAGCCCCCGCAGAGTTGGAGGAGATGGGTCATATCATCCGACTGGCTAAGCTTTTTGATAGTTTGGGACCTAGCGGAGAAGACGTACTTAAAGAGCCCCCAGTGGGGGGACATCCAATAAAGCACTCGCAAAGGGTGACGAATGCGGCACGGTGGGCTATCGCGTTCGGAGGAAAATGATGGAGCTGCGCCCCGAAGTGATTCATAATACCTCTGAAGAAGGGTTGGGGAGGCAGGGAAAAAACCCTGAACACGTGGCTGAGCAGCAGGACGCGCTCTCCCTATTTCGGCGCCGGTTCCGTCTCGCCCTCCGCCGGCAGCCTCCACGACTTGTTGGCGATCATGCCGTGCTCCACTAGCTCCAGCAAGTCGTCCGCCGTCACCGTGGAGGGGAGGAAATCCCCCTGGATCCAACCCGCCGGCAGTGCCCGCAGTCGCCACTGAGCAGGGGCCGCCCCCTTCTTCTTCTTCTTCTGCGACTCGAGTTTGCTGGTCTGCCCCTTCATCATGGTGAAGGCAACAAATCCGCAAAGGAGGAGAGGAAGGTGGAGGCTTGGAGCGCGCACGGAGCTGCGGGAGGAGCGAGGTTAATGCGAGGAAGAAGAGCAGCGCAACAAGAAATCCCCGCCGGAGGAGTTTAAATAAACTTCCGACTGAGTCACTAACAAGTGGCCCCGAAATCTTATCCCCCCGACCGGTTGTTGCGATGTTAGTGGAGAAGATAAAGGCGCGGTAATCGAGGCGGCAGAAACTAATCGATGGCGTTGTCGTCATCCCCGCTGAGCGCGCGACAACCGAAATTTGAGGATCCCAGAAAATCCGCCGCTGTCAGTTTGACCGGTCACATCGAAAGATTCCGCGGAAGCACTCGGTCCCTAACGGTTCGTTTCACTGGTTGATGGGGTTATAGTCCCAGCGTAGGGTCATAGGCCTGCCCTATAGGTCCTACCCAAGGACTACCCTTCATAGAGGGCAAGGCCCTTAGACAGTTCCGACTAAACTAAGGACCCCCCATCATCCAGTCGGTGACGAGCATTTGGAGCATATTTATCGTACCGACTGAATTCCACTTTGTACATCGTAACCTCCCAGGAGGGCAACGGTCATACGTTTTCATACACCATTATTAGCATTTAAGACATACGTTACCTGTAACGTAGGCATTTATTCACCACTATTCCACCCCTGTCCACCGGGCCGTTGTGGAGGGCAGCGCACTCTATATAAGCCGCCCTTCCCCACTGGTGCAGGGGTTGGCATTCACTGTAATCCTATATTCCACTCGACACTAAGCTCCCAAGAGCACTGAGATGTCGGGCTTTTACCTCCACCGTAGAGGGGCCTGAACTCATACAACCTCGCCGTAGCTAAGGCTCTGCCCATCCTTTCGTACCCTACACATCTACTGTCAGACTTATACCCACGACAGTTGGCGCCCACCATGGCGCAGGTGTCTAAGCGACTTCCGGCGAGTTTGCAACTTCATCTTTTCATCATGTCGTCCGGCGGAGATTTATGCATGGGTCGTGAGTGTTGGGGAACGTCGCATGGGAAACAAAAAATTTCCTACGCGCACGAAGACCTATCATGGTGAACTTCACTCCGAAACAGAATTGAACTTTTCAATATTTCAGACTTGTGATTCATTAAGTAAATACTCTTGTGTCTACTCAAATCGTAATTGAAGTAAGAACATAATGATATCCACTGCGTGCCTCAGCACCCATTGGACTGCATACATCAAAATGTATCACTTCCAACAAGTTACTATCTTGTTTCATCTCAATGAAAACAAGGCCTTGCTCATGTGGTATGATTTGCATGTCACTAGTGATTCAAAATCAAGTGAGTATAAAGATCCATCAGCATGGAGCCTCTTCATGCAATTTATACCAACATGACTCAAGCGGCAGTGCCACAAGTAAGTGGTACTATCATCATTACCTCGTATCTTTTGGCACCAATATCATGAACATGTGTAACACTACGATCGAGATTCAGTAAACCATTGAAGGTGATTATTCAAACAAATAGAGTAACCATTATTCTCTTTAAATGAATAATCGTATTGCAATAAACACGATCCAATCATGTTCATGCTTAACGCAAGCACCAAATAACAATTATTTAGGTTTAACACCAATCCCGATGGTAGAGGGAGCGTGCGACGTTTGATCATATCAACCTTGGAAACACTTCCAACACGTATCGTCACCTCGCTTTTAGCTAGTCTCCGTTTATGCCGTAGCTTTCATTTCGTGTTACTAATCACTTAGCAACCGAACCGGTATCCAATACCCTCGTGCTACTAGGAGTACTAGTAAAGTACACATCAACATCATGTATATCAAATATACTTGTTTCGACTTTTGCCAGCCTTCTTATCTACCAAGTATCTAGAGTTGCTCCGCCTCAGTGACCGTTCCCCTCATAACAGAAGCACTTAGTCCCGGGCTTGGGTTTAATCTGGGGTCTCTTCATCAGTGCAGCAACTGCTTTGCCGTTTCATGAAGTATCCCTTCTAGCCCTTGCCTTTCTCGAAACTTAGTGGTTTTACTAACCATCGACTATTGATGCTCCTTCTTGATTTCTACTTTTGCAGTGTCAAACATGGCGAATCGCTCAAGGATCATTGTATCTATCCTTGATATGTTATAGTTCACCACAAAGCTCTCACAGCTTGGTGACAGTGACTTTGGAGAACCATCACTATCTTATCTGGAAGATCAACTCCCACTTGATTCAAGCGATTGTCGTACTCAGATAATCTGAGTACATGCTCAACGATTGAGCTTTTCTCCTTTACTTCATGGACAAAGAATCTTGTCGGAGGTCTCATACCTCTTAACAAGGGCACAAGCATGAAATCACAATTTCATCTCTTTAGAACATCTCTTATGTTCCGTGACGTTTCAAAACGTCTTCGGCGCCTTGCTTCTAAGCCATTAAGTATTTTGTACTGAACTATCGCTCGAGGTGTAGCATACCGAGTGGTGCATTAAGGACATAAGCCTTCTGCGCAGCAATGAGGACAATCCTCGGTTTTACAAACTCAGTCTGCAAAGTTTGCTACTATCAACTTTCAACTAAATTTTTCTCTAGGAACATATAAAAACAGTAGAGCTATAGCGCAAGCTACATTGTAATTCGCAAAGACCATTAGACTATGTTCATGACAATTAGTTCAATTAATCATATTACTTAAGAACTCCCACTCAAAAAGTACATCTCTCTAGTCATTTGAGTGGTACATGATCCAAATCCACTATCTCAAGTCCGATCATCACGTGAGTCGAGAATAGTTTCAGTGGTAAGCATCTCTATGCTAATCATATCAACTATACGATTCATGCTCGACCTTTCGGTCTCATGTGTTCCGAGGCCATGTCTGCACATGCTAGGCTCGTCAAGCTTAACCCGAGTGTTCCGCGTGTGCAACTATTTTGCACCCGCTGTATGTGAACGTTGAGTCTATCACACCCGATCATCACGTGGTGTCTCGAAACGAAGAACTGTCGCAACGGTGCACAGTCGGGAGAACACAATTTCGTCTTGAAATTTTAGTGAGAGATCACCTCATAATGCTACCGTCGTTCTAAGCAAGATAAGGTGCATAAAGGATTAACATCACATGCAATTCATAAGTGACATGATATGGCCATCATCATGTGCTTCTTGATCTCCATCACCAAAGCATCGGCACGATCTTCTTGTCATCGACGTCACACCATGATCTCCATCATCATGATCTCCATCAATGTGTGGCCATCGGGGTTGTCATGCTACTCATGCTATTACTACTAAAGCTACGTCCTAGCAATATAGTAAACGCATCTGCAAGCACAAACGTTAGTTTAAAGACAACCCTATGGCTCCTGCCGACTGCCGTACCATCGACGTGCAAGTCGATATTAACTATTACAACATGATCATCTCATACATCCAATATATCACATCACATCGTTGGCCATATCACATCACAAGCATACCCTGCAAAAACAAGTTAGACGTCCTCTAATTGTTGTTGCATGTTTTTACATGGTGACCATGGGTATCTAGTAGGATCTCATCTTACTTACGCAAACACCACAACGGAGATATATGAATTGCTATTTAACCTCATCCAAGGACCTCCTCGGTCAAATCCGATTCAACTAAAGTTGGAGAAACCGACACCCGCCAGTCATCTTTGAGCAACGGAGTTACTCGTAGCGATGAAACCAGTCTCTCGTAAGCGTACGAGTAATGTCGGTCCGAGCCGCTTCGATCCAACAATACCGCGGAATCAAGAAAAGACTAAGGAGGGCAGCAAGACACACATCACCGCCCACAAAAACTTTTGTGTTCTACTCGAGATTACATCTACGCATGAACCTAGCTCATGATGCCACTGTTGGGGAACGTCGCATGGGAAACAAAAATTTTCCTACGCGCACGAAGACCTATCATGGTGATGTCCATCTACGAGAGGGGATTTCCGATCTACGTACCCTTGTAGATCGCACAGCAGAAGCGTTAGTGAACATGGTTGATGTAGTGGAACGTCCTCACGTCCCTCGATCCGCCCCGCGAACCGTCCCGCGATCCGTCCCACGATCCGCTCCGATCTAGTGCCGAACGGACGGCACCTCCGCGTTCAGCACACGTACAGCTCGACGATGATCTCGGCCTTCTTGATCCAGCAAGAGAGACAGAGAGGTAGATGAGTTCTACGGCAGCGTGACGGCGCTCTGGAGGTTGGTGGTGATCAAATCTCAGCAGGGCTCCGTGCGAGCTCCGCAGAAACGCGATCTAGAGGTAAAACCGTGGAGGTATGTGGTCGGGCTGCCATGGCAAAAGTTGTCTCAAATCAGCCCTAAAACCCCACTATATATAGGAGGGAGCGAGGGGAGGAGGCAGCCTCAAAACCTAAAGGTTTGGCCGAAATGGGAGGTGGAGGAGTCCTACTCCAATCCTACTTGGAGTAGGATTCCACCTTCCCACTTGGAAACTCTTTCCACCTTGTGTTTTTTCCTTCTCAAACCTTATGGGCCTTAGTGGGAACTTATTCCAGCCCACTAGGGGATGGTTTATCTCTTCCCATAGCCCATGAGACCCCTTGGGGCGTGAGACCCCTCCTGATGGTCCCCGGCACCCCTCCCGGCACTCCCAGTACACTACCGATGAGCCCGAAACTTTTCCGGTAATGCACAAAAACCTTTCGTAACCAAATGAGGTCATCCTATATATCAATCTTCGTTTCCGGACCATTCCGGAAACCCTCGTGACATCCGTGATCTCATCCGGGACTCCGAACAACATTCGGTAACCAACCATATAACTCAAATACGCATAAAACAACGTCGAACCTTAAGTGTGCAGACCCTGCGGGTTCGAGAACTATGTAGACATGACCCGAGAGACTCCTCGGTCAATATCCAATAGCGGGACCTGGATGCCCATATTGGATCCTACATATTCTACGAAGATCTTATCGTTTGAACTTCAGTGCCAAGGATTCATATAATCTCGTATGTCATTCCCTTTGTCCTTCGGTATGTTACTTGTCTGAGATTTGATCGTCAGAACCCGCATACCTATTTCAATCTCGTTTACCGGCAAGTCTCTTTACTCGTTCCGTAATACAAGATCCCGCAACTTACACTAAGTCACATTGCTTGCAAGACTTGTGTGTGATGTTGTATTACCGAGTGGGCCCCGAGATACCTCTCCGTCATACGGAGTGACAAATCCCAGTCTTGATCCATACTAACTCAACGAACACCTTCGGAGATACCTGTAGAGCATCTTCATAGTCACCCAGTTACGTTGCGACATTTGATACACACAAAGCATTCCTCCGGTGTCAGTGAGTTATATGATCTCATGGTCATAGGAACAAATACTTGACACGCAGAAAACAGTAGCAACAAAATGACACGATCAACATGCTACGTCTATTAGTTTGGGTCTAGTCCATCACATGATTCTCCTAATGATGTGATCCCGTTATCAAGTGACGACACTTGCCTATGGTCAGGAAACCTTGACCATCTTTGATCAACGAGCTAGTCAACTAGAGGCTTACTAGGGACAGTGTTTTGTCTATGTATCCACACATGCACTATGTTTCCAATCAATACAATTATAGCATGGATAATAAACGATTATCATGGACAAAGAAATATAATAATAACTAATTTATTATTTCCTCTAGGGCATATTTCCAACAGTGAGATCCTCTTCGGCGCACTCTCCTTCATCGTCGACGATTCAGCATGGCTTCGGGATGCGTCTCTCGACGTCGAGGCGCTCCCCAGTCGCGAGGCTACGCACTTCCGTGCCGGTGCCCGCGGCATCCTTCTTCTCCAGCAATCGGCCCTGGTGTCGATCTTCACCCCCATCACGTGCCGCAACAAGCGGTCCCGCCGTCCGTGGCTTCAGCGTTGGGTGCGACACGCCCAGGCGCGACACAACGCGTCTTCTCAAGTGGCGGTCCTCGATTCGGTTGTGGTCGCGCCGCCGTCCTAGTGCTTGGACTCGGTTCCGAGTGAGTTACCTTCCGAGTACTTGGGTCGCGGGCTTGCAGCCGAAGTTCTCATGGCCAATTCCCATGAAAGTCCCCACCGGACTGGTCGGAACGAGCACGAGGTCGGCAAATCATCCGGCGCTCGCCGTCAACACCACCGTTCTGCCAGTCGACGCACTCGTCAGAGCAACGTCGAGGTGTTCCGCACACCCGTCCTCAACCTGGCTGCCGCTGCCAAGATAGCTGATTCCCTCCAACCGACTGATTCAGAGGCTGGTAGAGGGATCGAGCAGATCCGTGCCCTGTTGCACACGGCGCAGCAGCAGAATTCGGCGGTCTCCCAGTCGCACAACAGGATCCACAACAGTTCTGTTCACGCGAACACGCATCGGTCGGTTTTCAGCCCCGACTCTCATCAGCGACGCAGAGGGGGCAGCCGTTCCATGAATCCCGAAGATCGTCGTCGTTCACGCACCCCTCCGCGGGGTGGGCCTTACGGGCCCCGACATCACGATGATCGGCGTTCAGTCGGTGACATGTATGATCCAAGGCCCGACGCAAGAGGGTACATCGCCCAGAGGAAGGTCGACAGGAGTCGAGCCCACCGTGATGGTCACAATAGAGACCGTCCGAGTGGAAGCAGGACCATCGTCTCTGGCCCCGAGTGCTTCAGTCGAGCCATCCGTTCAGCTGACATCCCTCCCAACTTCCGATTGGCGACGGGGATCAGCAAGTTCACAGGAGAATCCAAGCAAGAAACGTGGCTGGACGACTACCGAGTGGCGGTCCAGATCGGTGGCGGAGATGACCAGGTCGCCATGAAACATCTCCCCCTGATGCTCGACGGCTCGGCACGAGCGTGGCTGAACCAGTTGGCTCCATCAAGCATCTACAGCTGGGCAGATCTGTCCTGAGTGTTCATCAGGACCTTCGAGGGCACGTGCAAACGCCCTGCTGGTCTCGTGGAGCTCCAGCACTGTGTCGAGAAGCAGAATGAGCCCCTGCGCGATGTCATCCAGCGCTGGACGACCCTCTACCACACGGTGGAGAACGTCATAGAGCACCAAGCAGTCTGCGCCTTCAAGGCAGGCGTGCGGTACAGAGATCTGTACCTGAAGTTCGGTCGGACAGGCGACATCTCCATGAGCAAGATGATGGCGATAGCCGCACACTATGCAAATGGTGAAGAAGAGGATCGCATACGTAGCGGCAAGCATAAAGCAGTCGCCGACGGAGATGGGAACAGCAATCGGAAGCAAAAGCAGAAAGCTTCATCCACTCCGTAGGCAGAGGCAGCAGCCGTTACCAATGCCAAGTTCAAGGGTAAGGGGAAAGCTCAGTACACCCCTAAGAAGAAACAGTTCGGGAATTCCATCCTGGATCAGCCATGTCCAATCCACACGAAGATGGACGAAGAAGGCAACGCCATATTCCCGAAGCACACCACTCGGCAATGTCGCCTCCTGATCCAAGGGTTCGGCGAAGGGCAACCGAGTGAAAAGGACAATGAGCAGGACGATGAGGACAAGGAGGATTCGTTCCCCCAAGTCCATGCAACATTGATGATTTTTGCTGACGTGGAAAGCAAGAGTCGACTGAAGCTGGTGAACAGGGAGATGAACATGGCAACACTAACCAACCCCACGTTCCTCAAATGGTCTCAGACTGCGATCACCTTTGACCAGTCGGACCATCCAGCACATGTGCCCACCCCAGGGAGGCAGGCTCTGGTCGTCGACCCGGTGGTGGAAGGAGTCCAACTGCGCAAAGTCCTCATGGACGGCGGCAGCGGCTTGAACATCATGTACGCTGACACTCTCAAGGGGATGGGCATTCCGATGTCCAAACTTAGTGAGAGCAGCATGCAGTTCCACGGAGTCGTCCCAGGACAAAAGGCCAAGTCACTCGGCCAGATCGCGTTGGACGTCGTTTTCGGCTCCAACAAGAACTTCCGCAAGGAAAAGCTGACATTCGAGGTGTTGGACTTCCAGAGTGCATACCATGCGATTCTGGGCCGTCCGACGTACGCGCGTTTCATGGCCCGACCATGTTACGTGTATTTGAAGCTAAAGATGTCGGGTCCCAAAGGTGTGATCACGATCACAGGCAATCGGCAGCGGGCCGAGGAGTGTCTGCAGCAGGGGTCGAGGATTGCCGACCAGCAGATGGCCATCCTCGAGCTGGATGAGTACAAGAAGACAACCGACCCCGCTGACTTGATGCGTTCGAAGAAGCCAGCTTCGGAGTCCGCATTCCAGTCGGCGGGTGACACAAAGAAAGTCAACATCCACCCGACGGACGACACCGCCGCCCCGACGAACATCTCCACCACCCTTGATCCAACATAGGAAGCCGAGCTCATCCAATTCCTCCGTGAAAACTAGGACATTTTCACATGGAAGCCCGCTGACATGCCAGGTGTACCCAGGGAGTTGGCTAAGCACCGACGGCATGTGGATCCTACCGCTCGGCCCGTCGGAGAACGCCTGCATCGGTCCACCGCGCACAAAAGGAAGGCAATCGGAGAGGAGGTGGCTAAACTTTTGGCTGCCAACTTCATTCGTGAGGTACACCACTCCGAGTGGCTCGCCAATGTTGTCATGGTGCCCAAGAAGGACAAGTCTCTCCGTATGTGCATCGACTTCAAGCATCTCAATAAGGTCTGCCCGAAAGATCATTTCCCGCTCCCCGCATTGATCAAATTGTCGATTCGACTGCGGGCTGCGAGCGTTTATCATTCCTTGATGCCTATTCGGGCTATCATCAGATCCGTCTGTATGGTCCGGATGAATTAAAAACAGCCTTCATCACCCCATTTGGGTGTTTCTGCTACATCACTATGCCATTCGGTTTGAAGAATGCAGGAGCAACTTTTATGCGCATGATCCAAAAATGCCTCCTTGACCAGATCGGCTGAAATGTAGAGGCATATATGGACGATATCGTAGTCAAGTCACGCAAAGGTTCCGACCTGCTGACTGACTTGGCAGAAACATTCGCCAACCTTCGTAGGTACGATATCAAGCTCAACCCTGCCAAGTGTTCATTCGGTGTTCCCAGCGGAAAGTTACTCGGTTTCTTTGTTTCCGAACGAGGGATCGATGTCAAGCCCGAAAAGATCGGCACCATCGTCCGAATGGAGCGGCCGGTCAGAATACATGATGTTCAAAGGCTCGCAGGTTGCCTAGCGGCTTTGAGCAGGTTTATCACTCGACTCGGCGAGAAGGCGTTACCTCTCTACCGACTCATGAAGAAATCAGATACTTTCGAGTGGACAGACGAAGCCCAAATTGCATTCGACGACCTCAAAGCCATGCTTTCCACCCAGTCAGTTCTTACTGCCCCTCTCAGTAAAGAACCCCTTCTTCTGTACATCGCGGCTACAAATCAAGTCGTCAGCACTGTTCTCACAGTCAAACACGAAAAAGAAGGCAAAGCGTACAAGGTTCAGCGACCAGTATATTAAGTCTCCGAAGTCTTGACTCCTTCCAAGCAGAGGTATCCCCATTATCAAAAGCTTATTTATGGGATCTACATGACTGCAAAGAAGGTGGCACATTATTTCCAAGACCACTCGGTGTCTGTCGTTTCTGATGCTCCGTTGTCGGAAATCCTCTACAATCGAGACGCATCAGGCCGAGTGGCGAAGTGGGCTATGGAGATGTTATACTGCGACATCAAGTTCGAAGCCAAGAAGGCTATAAAGTCTCAAGCTCTGGCTGACTTCATAGCAGAATGGGTAGAACAACAGCAACCGACTCACATCTACTCGGCTCATTGGACTATGTTCTTCGATGGGTCCAAGATGTTGAATGGCTCCGGCGCTGGCGTAGTGATCATATCGCCATAAGGTGATAAACTTAAGTATGTGTTGCAGATACATTTCGATTCTTCCAACAATGAGGCAGAGTATGAAGCTCTCCTCTATGGATTGTGCATGGCCATCACACTCGGCGTCCGTCGTCTGATGGTCTATGGCGATTCAGATTTGGTGGTTAATCAAGGGATGAAGGAGTGGGATGTCAGGAACCCCACCATGACTACATACTGCAACGCAGTAAGGAAGCTCGAGAGGAAGTTTGAAGGTCTGGAACTCCACCATGTTCCGCGACCGAAGAACCAAGCAGCTGATGAGTTGGCAAAACTCGGATCCACTCGGAGACCAGTCCCGAGTGATGTCTGCCTCGAGCACCTACATCTCCCTTCGGTGAAAGAAGATTTTTTTATAGAGGAACCGGTACAACCGAAGAGCTGAACAGATTCGACTGAAGTCGAGGTCCCTGCTGTGGTTGATTTGATTATGGAGATTCTTGTCGTTGTCCCCGAATGGACTGTGTCATTCATTGCGTACATCCTGAGGCAAGAATTACCAGAAGACGAAGTCCAAGCTAGGCAGATCGTCCGCAGGTCGAAGTCCTTCACCGTCATTGGTGGCCAGTTGTACAAGGAAAGTATTTCAGGCGTCCTTCAGTGGTGCATCTCCCCTCAGGAGGGACAGTTAATCCTAGAAGAAATTCACTCGGGAACCTGCGGCCATCATGCCTCCTCAAGAGCAATCGTCGCCAAAGCATTCAGGGCTGGTTTCTTCTAGTTGCAGGCGAATGAAATGGCAAAGGATATGGTCGACCGATGCGAAGGCTGTCAGTTCTATTCTAATAAGTCCCACAAGCCAACATCTGCGCTGAAGACAATCCCTCTTGTTTGGCCGTTCGCAGTGTGGGGATTAGATACAGTCGGTCCATTGAGAACAGGCCAAGGGGGATTCACTCATTTGTTGGTAGCAGTCGACAAGTTCACCAAGTGGATTGAAGCCAAGCCCATCAAGAAGCTCGACGCCCTTACGGCCATCAAGTTTGTCACAGACATCATCGCCAGATTCAGGGTTCCGCACAGCATAATCACTAACAATGGCACAAACTTTGACTCGGACAGATTCAAAGGTTTTTGCACAGGCAAAGGTATCCGAGTGGATTTTGCATCTGTGGCGCACCCCCAAACAAACGGGCAAGCAGAGCGGGCGAATGGACTTATTCTTCAAGGGTTGAAGCCTCGACTCTTGCGAGAAGTTGGACATGCCGTCGGCGCATGGGTCACCGAGCTGCCTTCGGTGTTGTGGGGCCTCCGCACAACTCCGAATAGATCTACAGGGCGATCCCCGTTCTTCCTCGTTTATGGAGCCGAGGCAGTCCTTCCGAGTGACTTGCTTCACAACTCTCCACGAGTCGAACTCTTCTCCGAAGCCGAAGCAGAGCAAGCCAGGCAAGACGGAGTGGATCTACTAGAAGAAGAGCGCGAGATGGCACTGACTCGCTCAACAATTTATCAACAAGATCTGCGGCGATTTCACGCGCGGCACGTCAAGAGTCGCACATTCCAAGCAGGCGACCTGGTGCTCCGAGTGGACCAGCAGAGGCCTCACAAGTTGGCTCCCGCCTGGGAAGGACCCTTCATCATCTCTAAGGTTCTGAACAACGGAGCGTACCGACTCTACAACCTCGACAGAGAAACGGACGAGCCGCGAGCATGGAACGGAGATCTCCTGAAGCGCTTCTACACGTGACCGCCGACGGGGGCAATGTAAAGAACAAGTATCATTGAAGTAATACAACGCAGATTGATTTCTTGCAGGTTCAAAATTCTTCCGCGTTCGCAGACTCCGGTCTAAAAAACTCGCTCCGAGTGTGCACTAACAGCCGCACTCTGAGACTTAGCTGTGACCCAGAGTCGCCTAAGTACAAACTCGCTCCGAGTGCGCACTAAAAGCCGCACTCGGAGACTTAGCTGCGACCCAGAATCGCCTAAGTACAAACTCGCTCCGGGTGCGCACCAAAAGCCGCATTCGGGGACTTAGCTGCGACCCAGAATCGCCTAAGTACAAACTCGCTCCGAGTGCGCACCAAAAGCCGCACTCGGGGGCTTAGTTGCGACCTAGAATCGCCTAAGTACAAACTCGCTCCGAGTGCGCACTAAAAGCCGCACTCGGGGACTTAGCTGCAACCCAAAATCGCCTAAGTACAAACTCGCTCCGAGTGCGCACCAAAAGCCGCACTCGGAGACTTAGCTGCGACCCAGAATCGCCTAAGTACAAACTCGCTCCGGGTGCGCACTAAAAGCCGCACTCGGGGACTTAGCTGCAACCCAGAATCGCCTAAGTACAAACTCGCTCCGAGTGCGCACCAAAAGCCGCACTCAGAGACTTAGCTACGACCGAGAATCACCTAAGTACAACCTCGCTCCGAGTGCGCACTAAAAACCGCACTCGGGGACTTAGCTGCGACCCAGAATCGCCTAAGTACAAACTCGGTTCGAGTGTGCACTAACAGCCACACTCGGGGACTTAGTTTCGATTCACAATCGCCTAAGTACAAAACTCGCTCCGAGTGTGCACTAAAAGCCGCACTCAGAGACTTAGCTGCGATCCAGAGTCGCCTAAGTAAAAAATGCTTCCTTCGAGCGTATCCTCGAGATGCACTCGGAGGATTAGCAGACCCTCATTGAGGCTTATGTGGATGTGAAGACAACTAACAACTACATGAGTATCAACTCACTCCGAGTGCGCACAAAAAGTCACACTCGGGGACTTAGCTGCGATCCAGAATCGCCTAAGTAAAAAGCTTCCTTCGAGTGTATCCTCGAGATCCACTCGGAGGCTTAGCAGACCCTCATTGAGGCTCATGTGGATGTGAAGACAACTGACAACTACATGAGTATCAACTCACTCCGAGTGCGCACGAGATGCCGCACTTGGGGACTTAGCTGTGATCCAGAATCGCCTAAGTAAAAAAGCTTCCTTCGAGTGTATCCTCGAGATCCACTCGGAGGCTTAGCAGACCCTCATTGAGGCTAAGGTGGATGTGAAGACAACTGACAATTACATGCTTCGCATGTTTGCCATTGGCTTCACCAAGAAACGCCAAACAAAAACCACGAGCCAAAATCGTGTCAAAAAAAACTTGGCAAAAGAAGAGCAAAATATTCAATTTGAATTCAAAGTTGGATCGGCTCAGTGTGGATCAAGCTTATCCACACCGAACCACAAATGTGACGGCCAACAGCAGTGGCCAAAGTTTGATACAGATAACACTCAGCATTCCGAGGCAAAAGTGCGTTCAACATAAAGTTTTTCAAGCGTCACCAGGACTTGCAGGCTCCACAAAGGTGTCAAGGTCGATCCCGTCTGCGAAGCGAGTGGCTCTGTCGATGAAGGTCTCCATGAAATCTTTGAATCGAAGCGTCTTGGTGTTGGCGACCTGCAACGCCTTCATCTTTTCTTCGCGAGCTTCTTTGCAGTGCACTCAGACCAGAGATAGCGCCACGTCCGTACTACAACGAGCGGCACACTTCTTCCATGTCTGCACTCGGTTCGGGACGTCCTCCAGCCGAGTCATCAACCCTTCTATTTCTTGCCGGGAATCGTCTTCGGGCCACAGCTCCTTGTCGATCCAGCCGATGACTTCTCTCAGGCGGCCAATGAAAGGTCCCACTCTGCCAAGGCGAATATGTGCTCGGAGCATGTCCCGGTTGGCTTTGTCGCCGAGTGGAACATTCGGAATAACCGACCGTTCAATGTCGGCTGCTTCAGCCTCAGCGTCCAGACAAAAATCTGCCAAGAAAAGACAAGCAGAAAGTAAGCGCAGAATAAACTCCAAAGACAAGAAGCACTCGGCAAGAAACTTACCACCAAGCAGTGCAATCATCTTCCTTGCCCAGTCGCTGACGTACTTCTCCTGCGCCATGCACTGATTGTTCATCACCTTCATCTGACCCATCAGTTCAGTTCTTTGCTTGCCCGTTTTCTCAATTTCGGCCACCAATGCGTTGTTGGTCTCCCGGGACTCCTCCAAAGACTTCTCTCGGTCAGCAAGAGCCCCCTTCACACGAGCCAAGTCATTCACAGCCGCCTCCAATTCCGCAGCAAGCTGAACCTTTTCAGCCTTCACAGCATTGTACGCGGATCCCATTTCGCAAGTCTTCTGCCAAATCAGCGCAAAGGGAAGATCAGACACATTCAACAAGGAAAACAAACAAAGCTCAAAGTTCTTCAGACCCCTGCCGATGCAAGCAATTGACAGCGGTCTCGGGGACTACACCCAGTGGGTTCACTAAGAGTGACCCCACTGGCATGAAGCTCGAACAGGCCGACCCTATTGAGCTACATGACAAACAGACAAATCTATGACACTACTATCACCCGACCTGAGTAACACTACTCTCGGGGACTACACCCAGTGGGTGCACTCGGAGTGCCCCCACTGGAACCATTCAGGCAGATCAGCTCTGATCCGCTCAGGTAACAAAAAATACATATAAAGACAACTGCTGGTGCAAGCACTCGACAGAAGTCTCGGGGACTACACCCACTGCTAAAGCATCTTACTGTATCCGAGTCTATCACTGAAACCCCAAGTGGGTAACAAGAGAAAAGTAAACACTTACTAGCGCACTTACTCGAATATCGTCCCAGAGTTCCAAGCTTCTCTTGTACAAAGACGCGATGGAGTCATATGCTCCCTTGGCGTCACCCACCATGAGCTCCACCTGCACCATGGCCTCCTTGGCGGCCCCCACTTGGTCTTCCGGAAGGTGTCGGGCGTCGTACTGGATGGTCGACGGACCCGGCACGACATAAGACTCCTTGGGCATCCCAAGTTCCGCTCGAGTCGGTTCCGCCGCGAGGGGCACCGTCTCAGTCGGCGGCATCGTCTCGGTCGGCGGCACGTCCATGATGGGAGCAGCAGCAGATGGGACAACCTCAAGGACAGGCGCCAAAGCTGGCCCTGACCCCCTCTGGTCGTCGTCCTCCAGGTGAATCACCTCCGAAGGAAGCCTGCCTGAACAACATGAAATTACAGAAAAAGGGCAAGATTAAAGACAGCGCTCGCAAAGCAATAATACAAACTCTCAGAGTCGTGACAGCGAACCTTGCTGGGATGTGGCAGCGTTATCCGTGTCCATAGGATCATCGCCTTGGCGCGACAGAGAGGTGGCGGAGGTAGCACCTCTGTCGAGTAAAATCCACTCGGCGGATAAGCATGAGTTCAACTAGATACTAAAGCAAGATGAGAGAACAAGACACTTACGCTGAGGCGACTGGAACAGCGATCCTCATCCGAGGCAAAGCTTTCCGAGGCTTGGGCCCGCTAGGTTTTGCCACCTTGGATGGCTGTTCCGTGGGCTCGACAGCAGCGTCCCTAGTCCTCTTCACGCTCCGAGCACTCGGAGCCATGGGAGAGGCTGGCGGAGCACTCGGGGCCGCTGGAGGAGCCGGCGGAGCCGCAGGTTCGTGACGGCGCTTAGTTCGAGGCTCTGATGGTGGAGGTGGCGAGCTCTGCTCCCCAACCTCTCTCTCCTCCTCTTCAGTCTCCTCCTCCTTCTCCCCACTGTCGGAGATGTACTCTGCGGTATCCACGCTGCCCTCCTGGCTGCCCTCCTCTTCCTCAGCGGGATTCCCGTTCGAGATGGGAGAATGCCAGTTGGTCCACTCCTGCAAAATATACAGTCGACAACGTCAGACATCAAGCGGCGACACAAGAAAAGCGATAAATCTAATAAGATTGAAAGCACTCGACAAGAGGAGCTCACCTCATTCGGAGGAGGATTATCGGCGCGGAAGAGCTTCACCCGACGAGCTCCTCTGGGTTGTCACATGCGCGTGTGATGCCGCGGACCCACGCTGTCACAACCTCCCCGGTCATGCATTCTGGATGGGTCTGAGTGGAATCCTCAGGCCCCGCGTAGTGCCACATGGTGTGGTGTCGGTCTTGCAGCGGTTGGATGCGCCGACCCAGAAAAGTCTCCAGCAAATCTGTGCCGGTGACTCCCTTGCGGACGACAGCTATCAGCGCGTCGACCAGAGGTTGGATCTGGATCTTTTCCAACTTTGAGAGCGCAAGCTGCCTGGGAGGGGCCGGACGGTCTAAGCTGAAGGGTGGCAACCCAGTCGCGGCATTCGGACAAGCGATGTCCTGGCAATAGAACCAGGTCAACTGCCAGTTCCTAACTGACTCGGACAACTGGAGAGGAGGGTAGCTACTCTTCGTTTTCTTCTGGAAGCCTAAGCCCCCGCAGAGCTGGAGGAGATGGGTTTTATCGTCCGACTGGCTAAGCTTTTTGACAGTTTGGGATCTAGCGGAGAAGATGTACTTAAAGAGCCCCCAGTGGGGGGGACATCCAATAAAGCACTCGCAAAGGGTGACGAATGTGGCAAGGTGGGCTATCGCGTTTGGAGGAAAATGATGGAGCTGCGCCCCGAAGTGATTCATAATACCTCTGAAGAAGGGGTGGGGAGGCAAGGAGAAGCCCCTGAACACGTGGCTGAGCAGCAAGACGCGCTCTCCCTCCTGCGGCGCCGGCTCCGTCTCGCCCTCCGCCGGCAGCCTCCACGACTTGTTGGCAATCATGTCGTGCTCCACCAGCTCCAGCAGGTCGTCCGCCGTCACCGTGGAGGGGAGGAAATCCCCTTGGATCCAACCCGCCGGCAGTGCCCGCTGTCGCCGTTGAGCAGGGGCCGCCCCCTTCTTCTTCTTCTTCTTCTGCGACTCGAGCTTGCTCGTATGCCCCTTCATAATGGTGAAGGCGGCAGATCCGCAGAGGAGGAGAGGAAGGAGGAGGCTCGGAGCGCATAGGGAGCTACTGGAGATGCGAGGTGAATGCGAGTAACAAGGGCAGCGCAACAAGAAACCCCCGCCGGAGAGGCTTAAATAAGCTTCCGACTGGGTCACTAACAGGTGGCACCGAAATCTTATCCCCCGACCGGCTGTTGCGATGTTAGTGGAGAAGATAGTGGCGCGGTAATCGAGGCAGCAGAAACTACTCGATGGCGATGTCGACATCTCCGCTGAGCGCGCGGCAACCAAAATTTGAGGATCCCAGAAAATCCGCCGTTGTCAGTTTGACCGGTCACATCGAAAGATTCCGCGGAAGCACTCGGTCCCTAACGGTTCGTTTCACTGGTATATTCACTCGGATCACTGGTCGAAAGGATAAAATGGATCGAGGCAAACAACGCCAAAGTCACATCCATACCAGTCGGATCCGTACTCGAGGCATCACTTCGTCATTCCAACCCCGATCCATTCGGGGACTAATGATGGGGTTATAGTCCCAAGGTAGGGTCATAAGCCTGCCCGATAGGTCCTACCCAAGGACTACCCTTCATAGAGGGCAAGGCCCTTAGACAGTTCCGACTGAACTAAGGACCCCCCATCATCCAGTCGGTGACGAGCATTCGGAGCATATTTATGGTACCGACTGAATTCCACTCTGTATATCGTAACCTCCCAGGAGGGCAACGGTCATACGTTTTCATACACCATTATTAGCATTTAAGACATACGTTACCTGTAACGTAGGCATTTATTCACCACTATTCCACCCCTGTCCACCGGGCCGTTGTGGAGGGCAGCGCACTCTATCTAAGCCGCCCTTCCCCACTGGTGCAGAGGTTGGCATTAACCGTAATCCTATATTCCACTCGACACTAAGCTCCTAAGAGCACTGAGACGTAGGGCTTTTACCTCCACCGTAGAGGGGCCTGAACTCATACAACCTTGCTGTAGCTAAGGATCTGCCCATCCTTTCGTACCCTACACATCTACTGTCAGACTTATACCCACGACACTGGTATATTCACTCGGATCACTGGTCGAAAGGATAAAATGGATCGAGGCAAACAACGCCAAAGTCACATCCATACCAGTCGGATCCGTACTCCAGGCATCACTTCATCGTTCCAACCCTGATCCATTCCGAGACTAATGATGGGGTTATTGTCCCAGGGTAGGGTCATAGGCCTGCCCTATAGGTCCTACCCAAGGACTACCCTTCATAGAGGACAAGGCCCTTAGACAGTTCCGACTGAACTAAGGACTCCCCCATCATCCAGTCGGTGATGAGCATTCGGAGCGTATTTAACATACCGACTGAATTCCACTCTGTACATCGTAACCTCCCAAGAGGGCAACGTTCATACGTTTTCATAAACCATTATTAGCATTTAAGGCATACGTTACCTGTAACATAGGCATTTATTCGCCACTATTCCACCCCTGACCACCGGGCCGTTGTGGAGGGCAGCGCACTCTATATAAGCCGCCCTTCCCCACTGGTCCAGGGGTTGGCTTTTACTGTAATCCTATATTCCACTCGACACTAAGCTCCCAAGAGCACTGAGACGTAGGGATTTTACCTCCACCGTAGAGGGGCCTGAACTCATACAACCTCGCCGTAGCTAAGGCTCTGCCCATCCTTTCGTACCGTACACATCTACTGTCAGACTTATACCCACGACAGGTGACATTGTTATATCTTTTGCTACACTTCTATATTATTTTACACATATTTGGACTAACCTACTAACTTAGTGCACCCAGTGCCAGTTTCTGTCTGCTGATGTCTATTTTGCAGGGGCTTTTACCCCAATTTTCTGAAGCCCGAAAAAATCCAGAAAAATATATATAAATCAATGAAACATAAGCTTTGGGATCACTGAAGGAAGGACAGAGGGGGCCAGGGGCCTCCCAGGCGGCCTATTGGCGCGGCCAGGCCCTATGCCTGGCCAGGAGGTCGCCTGGGTGGGTCCCACTTCCTCCAGTGTCCTTCTTTGGCCTATATTTAGAGATCCGTGAGGAAACCCTCTTAGACTTTCTGGAATCGTGAATTTCTCCATCGTCCCGCCGTCTCAGCGCTTCCAAGCTCAGGAGTGTCAGGAGACCTCTTCCCGACACCCTGCCAGAGGGAGGATTGACCTCCGGGGGCTTCTCCACCGCCATGGACGCTTCCCGGATGTGTCGGGAGTACTGCTCCTTGGACCATGAGTCCATGACCAGTAGCTATGTGATGTCTTCTCTCCAATCTTGTGCTTCAATGGTTAGTCGTGGTGAGCTGTCCTACATGATCAAGGCATCTTTGTAACTCTCTTGCTATTGCTATGCTCGGTTTGTTGGGATCCGATGGATTATAATATTATGTTCAGATTGTTATGAGTTATGTATTTTATTATCCTTTTATATTATGTTCCTTAGTGATTATTGCATATTCTCCGTTGCTTTTTATTGCTTTGGCCAAGTAGTAGATCGTAACTCCAAGAGGGAGCGTTATGCATGATTGTGGGTTCGGGCCCCTCGCTGTCTAGCTTGAGTGATAGAAACATGAGACTAGGGGATGTGCTTGTTGCCACCAGGGAGAAAACAACGGTGCTTGTGACCACGGTTGCAAGGATTGTTTACCTTACGCATAGTTCGTTAATGCAGTTGTCTGTTGCTTTGAGTTTACACTTTGGGTGGGGCTCGCAACTTAATATCGGAGAGATGTTCTGGATATATATCTCAAGGTGGATGATTAGTAAGTAGATGTTGATGAATAAACGGTCTACTTGTCTTGGCCTACTGCCCATTACTATTGAATCTCTAACTATCAAGGAACATAATTAGTGTTGCGGTGCGATCATAATTCTTTCAATTTCCCAACTGTGATTTGTTTACCCTAGCATAGGTTTTTATCATCTTTTGGGAGAGAGACATCACTAGTGAACATCATGTGACTCCGGTCCATATCACCATCATTGTTTACACCTCCATCATTTACCACTTTCATTTACTTTTCCGTTGCAATCACTATTACCTTCCCGCTTATGTTTTGATCCTTTGCAAACTACAAGGCTGGAGAGATTGACAACCTCTCTGTACTCGTTGGGAGCAAAGTTATTTGTTGTGTGTACAGGTCCACGTCTTCTGCTAGCGCCATGGTGGAAGACACCTACTTGTTGAGCCTAGGAGTCCTCCTGGTTCGATAAACCTTGCAGTCTTTGTGTGAGGGAAATTTGTTGTTGACTACATCTCCACCTTCCACTTGGGGTATCCAACGAGGGGCGAGAAGTATATACATCATCTCGTCATCAAGCGAATTTCTGGCACTGTTGCCGGGGACTCCAGTCTTCAACATAGGGGAGTTGCAGACTATCTTTTACCTTTGCTTTTTGGTCTTCTTAGTTTACTTTCTAGTTTTTGCTTTAGAGTCTTATACCAAAAACCACAAAAAAATAGTTGCTTTGTTCTTGCTTGTTGCTGCTGCTATGGGTTCCACTGAGAACACTAATTTGTGTGACTCCACTAGTTAGGCTTTTGGAAAACTGCACTCTTAGTTCTCTGCTTGGGGAGGGCCGCTCTACCACACCCGTGGTAGAGAAGTGTCCTCCACCTACTGCATGTATCCCATTCAAAATACCACTTGGGATAATGGAAATAATTAGGAATGATTGTTATGGAGGAGATGGAACAGTCAATCCTAGTATTCATTTGTTAAAACTTGCAGAACTTTGTTAGTTGTTTAAGATTTCAGGTTTGACAAGAGATGGAGTCATGAGGAAATTATTTGCCTTGTCACTGAAAGGAAAAGCATTGGAATGGTATAGGCTACTAGATGATTCTCACCTACGGGATTGGGTAGAGATTCAGTCTCTCTTTTACTCCAAGTTTTATCCTCTTCATGAAGTCCATGAGAATAGTAATTATGTTTATAATTTTATCCTCATGACGGAGAGAGCATAGCTCAAGCTTGGGGTATACTAAAAACTTTAATGCTAAAGTGTCCTAACCATGGGCTCCCCAAAGATTATGCTTATGTGGAGAGTAAGAGTACCTTTTTGCATGTGGATCATGGTAACAATGCTTTATGTGATACTTATATTGTTGAGTTTATTCATGATCCCACTGAAAATTATTATGAGAAGGGAACATATTCTTATAGATATTTCAATAATATCAAGTTCCCTCGCTTTACGTTGAAGGTTTTAAAGCTGCACTTGTTTTGCCTTCCTATGCTTATTGCTTTTTTGCTTTAATGAATTATTCTATTGCAATATTCCTATGCATAGGAAGAATTTTATACTTAAATGTTCTTGGTACTTGCTTCTTGATGCTCTCTTTTGTTCTACAACTCTAATTCCTACGAGAGCATCATTAAAATCTTAAGCCTATCTTTATAGCTATAAAGAAAGAGCTCTAGGGAGACAACCCTTGTTATCTTTACTTTGAGTTTTTACTTCCAGTTTTAGTGGTCTTGATGCTTGTTACTACTGTAGCAACATCATTGTATCTTTATTTTTAAGCTTTGTGCCAAGTTATAGCCTCCGATTGCAAGAAAGTTTAAAAATTGTGACATGTTGTCGAGAAACAGATTATGTCTTCTTGACGGAATAATTCGCCAAAAATCACCAGATCATCTTTTTGATCTGAATTTTTTGACAGCATGATCTATATAATTTTCATTCTGGCATATGTTATGAGTTTTTTATTTGAGTTGCATAAGTGCCCCGAATAAATTATGTACTACCCGTTGTTCTGTTTTTCACAGATTCTGCCATGTTTTGCGTTTTCATTGTTTTGTGAATCCTAAGTTTGCTATTATTTGCAAAAACATTTTGGCAATCATGAGAAGCAGTAGGTTTTCATGAAAATCTTTATTCCCATCAGGTATTGAATTATTTTGTTAAGGGAGCTAACCACTCTAATCATCTTATGATGAGTTTTGTATGAATGGAGTTTTATGTGATGGAAGAGATGATGAAAGAAGATACAAGAGTGTCAAGCGCTCAAGCTTGGGGATGCCCCCATGCACCCCAATAAATATTCAAGGATACTCAAGCATCTAAGCTTGGGGATGCCCCCGTGCATCCCCTTCTCTATCAACAATCATCAATTCGTCCATCTCCATGCTATATTTTTATCACTTCATATGATATGTGCTATGCTTGGAGCGTCCCGCTATTTGCTTTTTAGTTTGTTTTAGTTTTGCTTGTTGTTCATAACAAGTAGGAACCTTGCCTACCTTGTTTGGGAGAGAGACATGCTACATTCCACTCTAGAACACAACATAGGTTTTCATGCTTATCTTTTTCGTGTGTTCTTCATCTTTTCGTAGCTACTGTCATGCTTAGCTCTTAGTTTTCATGCTTATCTTTTTAAGAGCTATTATTTAGGTTGATTTTGGAACTCTCTTGAGCTATCATGCTTATCTTGTCTAGAGAGTTGGCTTGTTGCACTGAGTTGTGTGTCTTGCATAATTAGGTAATGGAGATTGCTATTTAAGTATAGTAGTAACTTGCAATAGTTTCGAGGTATTGATTTGAGTAATCTTTGGACTATTGGTGCCAAGAGCTTGAGCCTATTAGTGATAGGTGTCGTATTTTGGGAAATCCGTGTGTTTTTCAAAAACTAAAATTAGTTGAGAACTCTAGCTACTGAATTGATCGCTAACCTCTGGAGGGGTTGGAATATATAGAGTACCCTCACGTTACCATGAGTCGAGGATGCGCAAGGATAAACAAAGCCCCAAACACTCCTCCTCGGGGTTCTTGTCTCTTTGTGAATTTCCTAACTAGATAGAGAGTTACCGGTAATAAGTGTATGAGTTCTTCGGACTAATGTGAGTATTCGATTGTTGGCACTTCCACCACCCATATTTTGCTAGCCTCTTCGGTACCGTGCATTGCCCTTTCTCACAGTGAGAGTTGGTACAAACTCCGCCGGTGCATCCAAACCCATGACATGATACGCTCTGTCATACATAAGCCTCATTATATCTTTCCTCAAAACAGCCACCATACCTACCTATTAAGGCATTTCCATAGCCTTTCCGAGATACATTGCCATGCAACATCCACCATCTCATGACTTGATCTTCATGTCATACATGCTTTTGCTTGATCATAGAGCCGCATGATAGTTGGGCCTTGCCCTCATTACTGCTACATGACGCGCTAGTATCATTGCATATCCCGCTACACTGGCAGAGGCATACATTTGCATACATCATGATAGTTTTCACTTGTCTTTATGTTGAGTACTTTTTATAAAGTGTGATGATTTTTCTTTCTATTCATGTACAACATAGAGTGTTTCCTTTAAGTGAGGAAAAGATCCCAAGTGGACAAAACAAAAGATCTCAAAGAGGACAAATGAGAGATAAAAAGAAAGAGCCAAAGAGGCCACAAAAATAAAATAAAAGAGAGAAAAGAAAAAAAGAAAAATAAATAAAAAGAGAGAAGGGGGCAACACTACTATTCCTTTTGAAAGATCCACACTCGTACTCCATTGCTATATTGGTACTACATAGAGATTATAATTCATGCATAACTATGTGAGGACTTTTACACTATAGAATTTGGTTTGCATATTCCAATGATGAGCCTCCATAAATGAGATCTAGGTTGTCCTCATTGATGTGAGCCTTTCACACATTTTTGTCTTCCTTCCCCATCATTATTCTATTTGCCATCCTAAGTACCAACATATCTTGCTCATGTTCATCCATTACATTAGTGCTCAAAGTCGAAAGGGAGAGGATTATTTTGACTTGTGCGTGACAAGTGGTCTGAGGATGAGTCAAAATAAGATTCCGAAGGAGACTAAGTGTGAGGTTTAGTAGATTGAGTTCTCAATTAAAAAAATATTTTATCTCTCAACCCATCTCCCACTTCTTGCACGCAAACACCATTTGAAGACATTCGAGTCACGGAGAGCGAGAGGTCTTACACCTTTATGTTCTTACTTTGCTAAATTCAATACTAAATATAGACTCTTTCTTGTTATTGTCTTGACTTTAATTGCATATCTTACTTGCTTTACTTTGAAGTTCTTATATGTGTGTTAGCATGTCACCACAGAAATTATTGTGTTATCATTTATCTACTCGAGGACGAGCAGAAATTAAGCTTGGGGATGTTGATACGTCCCAAACGTATCTATAATTTTTGTTTGTTCCATGATCTTTTGGGTGACATTATTATATGTTTTGCTACACTTTTATATCATTTTACACATATTTGGACTAACCTACTAACTTAGTGCATCCAGTGCCAGTTTCTCTCTGTTGATGCCTATTTTGCAGGGGGTTTTACCCAATTTTCCAAAGCCCAAAAAATCCAGAAAAAATATATAAAAAATCAGCAAAACAGAAGCTTCGGGATCACCGAAGGAGGGCCAGAGGGGGGCCAGGGGCCTCCCTGGCAGCGTGTTGGCGCGGCCAGGCCGCGCCAGGAGGATGCCTGGGTGGGTCCCACCTTCTCCGGTGCCCTCCTTTGGCCTATATTTAGAGATCCGTGAGGAAACCCTCGCAGACTTTCTGGAATCGCGAATTTCTTCATCGTTCCGCTGCCGCAGCGCTTCCAAGATCGGAGTGTTAGGAGACCTCTTCCCGGCACCCTGCCGGAGGGAGGATTGACCTCCGGGAGCTTCTCCACCGTCATGGACGCTTCCCGGACGTGCCGTGAGTAGTCCTTCTTGGACCATGAGTCCATGACCAGTAGCTATGTGATGTCTTCTCTTCAATCTTGTGCTTCAATGGTTAGTCCTTGTGAGTTGCCCTACATGATCAAGGCATCTATATAATTCTCTTGCTATTGTTATGCTCGGTTTGTTGGGATCCGATGGATTATGAGATTATGTTCAGATTGTTATGAGTTATATATTTGATTATCCTTTTATATTATGTTGCTTAGTGATTCGTGCATGTTCTTCGTTGCTTTTTATTCCTTTGGCCAAGTAGTAGATTGTAACTCAAAGAGGGAGCGTTACGCATGATTGTGGGTTCATGCCACTCGATGTCTTGCCCAAAAGCGCCAGCCTTGCCCAAAAGCGGGGTGGGGCCATGCTACACTTACGCATGTCATCAGCGTCAGCCTTGCCCAAAAGCGGGATGGGGCCATGCTACACTTATGTAACTATCATACATAGACTAACGTAATGGCTTAAGTGGTGTTTTTTAATTTGAGGAAATTAGGGGAGGGGCCTCGTCCAATTGAAATCAGAGGGCCGAAAGAATGAGTAGTTAGTTAAGTTACGTAGCCTTATGTAGTATATTTTTATGTAAGTGTAGCATTTTTGGCCAAGGCGATGTGCAGCGTGGGTTGGGATGGCCGTTTGAATGTTCGCCGCTGGGTACGCGCCTAGCATGCCATGCCAGTAGCGAGCCGACGGCCGCTGGCGATCAGGACCACCGCCGCCCCGGCGACCTCGAGAAGGGTGCCCCGCCGGTCCATTCCGGGGGCCATGGGGAGGAAACTCATGGCGACGGGGCCATTGCGCAGGTAGCGGCGGCGAGTCAGGAACATCATCATCTCCGTCGGTGCCCGAGCAAGGAGGTGGCGGGGAGGAGGCGATGGGAAGTGAAAATCTTCTACCTCCGAGACATGAATGGAGATACGGAACATGATGAGAGGCCGAACGAACCGAAAAACGCGGTCAGGGTCGGCGTCAATAGCCACATCGTCGCGCGGCGGGAGGAGGAGCTCAGAGGAGCGCGGAATGCCATCCGGTTTTGCCGTCCAGGCCGTCAGGGAGAACACCTCGAAGTCGCTACCATTCCTCGTCTTCGTAGCCGGATCTTCTATGAGGCAGAACGGCGCCAGCAGCGTGACGGGCATGCTCGGGGATGCCTCACATCTCAATGCGGACCCAAAACAGCACAGAAACCGGCTCCCCGCCGGCGAGGTGGCTCCACGGTTGGAAGACCACACGAAAGTGGGGCGCACAGACGGCTGTTGCCGCGACGCAGGCACGGGTGTCCTTGGACAGGAACCTCAGAAGAAAGCCTTCCGGGTGGCGATGGACGGAGAACTCGTCGGGGTCGAGGTCGAAGCGCTCACGAAACACCTCCCGCACCTCATCCGCGGAGACACCGCTCCCGTTGCCCGCGACGACGGCAATCAGGGCAGAGCCGAGCTCATCCTCAGCAGCTTCAAGCTCGGCGGTACGCGGGAGGTAGCAGATCGCGGAGGCGGGCCGAAGGGAGGGATGCCCCGACAAGGCATACACCTCGTAGGCAGAGGACGACGCCGCGACCCCGGAGGAGGATGGCGTAGAGGCTCCCGGAGCAGCCAGCCCAAAAAACGACGAGGCCGAAGCGCCGGAGATCAGGGAGGGCGTCGACGAAGCAGCCTTCCAGGAAGCATCACCAGGGGAAGGCGGGAGGCGCGGTGACGAGAGGGACGGGGTGGATGTCCATCCAGAGGCTCCTGTGCCGGAGGAGGACGCTCCGGGGGAGGCAGGGCGCGACAATTTCGCTGGCGGCGAGCCAGGAAGCGGCACGGCGTGCGAGTTTACGCAATCACGGACGATGTGGCCGAAGAAACGGCAGCGGACATCTTTGCGGCATTCGGAGCGCGAGTGACCTCGGCCGAGGCACCGGGGGCACTCGTCCGAACACAGGGGCGCGGTGGGGCGCACACCAGCGGGACGACGAGGGCGGTGCTACTGGGGGCGGCGGTCTCGGCGCCTACGGGGCGAGATCCAGCCGGAAGCCGCCACCATCGTCAACGGGTCCGGCACCCCCCTCCTCCATCGGAGACACGCGGTGGATTCCAGAACAGGGGCCGTGGAGAGGCGCCGGCGGCGGAGAGCCGCAGAGCGCATCTCGGAAGGAGCAGGAGAATAAGCAGTATATTATTTGGTGATGGATATGTTATGCCATTGACAATGAGAGATATCAATTGTAAAAGTAAGCAGTATATTATTCGGTGAAAGAAAATTTAACGTCCATATTTTGTGCCTCATATATATACTTATGAAATTTCTATCTGTATATTTAAGAAATCGATGCATCTCTACTATTAAAACTACGAAAGGAAAGATCCAACTAAGAATATCAGCCATTAATTACATAATCTAATGGTGCTAAATAAGACTAACAAAACTAAGAATATCCTATAAATCCGGTCCTTTTGTGCATCCATGCATCCGAACGTTTGTTAACCGAACGATCAGAATCCTTGCGTTAGAGCTCATTGCGATGTAATTTTTCAAAGTCACGCCCGCAACTACGTTTAGTAGCTCTGCAAATTTGCACAGACACCCCTGTGGTGGAACCCCACGCGGCCACGTCCGTGATCCATTGCTGTTTAGATTTCTGATTGGTCGAGACGGCGGCGATCCGCAACTTCGTACGCCCTAAACTGCGACACGGCTGCTGGTGTACGTACGAAGCCGGCCATCACAATTAGGTTCCGCCTGATCTGCGACGCGGCCGTCGGTGTACGTACGCAAGAGCTGACTCGATTTTCTGGTGATGCATAGTCGTCGGGCGATTCTGCTAAGGTTCCTCACGTAGGCATTACCAAGGGTAGCTAGCTCTCTTTCTGGTAGCCTCCAAGGTCAGTGACTGATACGCACCTTGATTGTTGCAATCTAGAATTCTAAAGGCTTCCTTCTTAAGTACTATATCATGGCGTCTATCGAATATGTGCATCGCCTTCATATATGCATGACACTTACTAGCTACCTAGTGGAACAAACCAACAAAATGTGCTGAATTATACATGTTTGTACAGTACTGCTTCTCGTTTCAAATTCTAATTATGTATTGTTTGTGGTTGTGTGCAGCAATGCAATCTACAAACAGTTTGCAAATGCAGTTAAACGAGGAACGATTCAGCACACCTGTAAAGACAGCAAGTATTCCTCTCACTGTAAGTCAATTTTTTTCCTAGTTGTATTTTGTTCAGTTAATTATATACAATGGTGCTTATTGAGTCATTATTTGTGTTGAAGTGTTCGTCATTTACACCGGAATGTGAAGAAAATTTGAAGCCTAAATTAGGGATGACATTTGAAGGATTGGAGGCTGTTGAGAAATTTTACAAGAATTATGCACATGAATCTGGTTTTGGAGTTCGTGTTGGACAACAGAAGAAATTAGATAATGAGGTAGTTCGCACTAAGAGATACATGTGTAACAGGGAAGGATTCAAGTCTGAGAAGGGTAACGGGATTGATGATATGTCAAAGAGAAGGTGTAAGAACACAACCACAAGATGCGGTTGTGATGCACATATTTTTTGTGAAGCTCTGCGGTAATGATACCTACAAGATAGAATCATGGGTTGAGCACCACAATCATGGTCTTGTGTCACCTGATAAGCGTCATTTGATCAGATCGAATCGTCAAGTTAGTGACAGGGCAAAAAATACACTATACACATGCCACAAAGCAAGCATTGGCACGTGTCAGGCATATAGACTCCTCCAAGTCAGTGAGGACCAGATTGAAAATATTGGATGCACGAAGAGGGACTTGCAAAATTATTAGACCTTAGGTATAAAACCAGGAATGCAGATGCCCAAATGTTTGTTTCCCAGCTAGCTAGAAAACAGGAAGTTAATTCAACCTTTTTCTATGATTTCGTTGTGAGTGATGAAGGAAATCTTATGTATGTGTTCTGGGTAGATGCCACAAGTAGGAAGAACTACAAACACTTTGGGCAAGTGGTATCGTTTGATTCTACATACACTACTAATCAGTATAACATGATATTTGCACCATTTACAGTGGTTAATCATCACTTACAAAGTGTGTTTTTGGTGCTGCCTTCTTACTAAATGAGAAGGAGGAGTCTTATGTTTGGTTGTTTGAGACCTTCCTCAAGGCAATGGGAGGTGAAGCGCCGAGGCTGATCATAACCGACGAAGCTCGTAGCATTAAGAACGCAATCAACAGAGTTTTTATAGGCACCATGCACAGGCTGTGCATGTGGCATATAATGGATAAACTTCCAGAAAAGGTTGGGCCGGTGATTAGAGAAGAACCTGAATTTTGGAAGAGGATGAACGCATGTGTATGGGGTTCAGAAACCCCGACCGAGTTTGAGTATGAGTGGAATTCCGTGATTGCAGACTTCGGTTTGGAAGATAACGAGTGGTTTACTACAAGGTTCAGCCTTCGGGAGTCATGGATACCGGCATACTTTATGGACATATCACTGGCGGGCATTCTCCGAAAAACTTCAAGGTCGAAAAGTGCAAATTCTTTCTTTAACCGTTTCATTCATCGCAAGCTTACCCTTGTTGAGTTCTGGCTTAGATTTGACACGGCTTTAGAATGTCAACGTCAAGAGGAGTTAATTGCAGACAACTCAAGTATCCATAGAACCCCTCAATTAGTGACACCATGGGCCATCGAGAAACAAGGTTGTGAAGTATATACATATGAGGTGTTTGAAAAATTTCAGCAACAAATTATTGCTGCCAGAGACCATTGTTGTGTTCAAAGCATTGCACAAGAGGAGGGAATAAAAATAGTGACCTTCAGAAACCGGTGCTAGTAAGGTAAGAGAGGTCCGCTGTGACACGGCAACCATGATAGCTAATTGTTCGTGTAAGTTATTTGAGTCCCATGGAATTCCATGCCGCCATATTATCCAAGTGATGAGGATTGAAAATCAGGAAGAGCTTCCATCCTTCTATATGATGGAAAGATGGCACAAAAGGTGTAAAAGGTACAAATGAAAAATCATACTTTTCACTACTCTTACTTTTTCATATGACTGGCATTTACCTTTTTTCTAGAGAAAGTGTTTACGATGTACAAGGAAATCTTCTAGAATAGAAGCCCGCCGACTCCTTGGATGCAGCTGCGAGGAAGAAGATTTCGGCCGTACGCAACAAGTTGAAAGATCTAATTCAAACAGCCAAACAATCCGACGAAGGCATGGATTTTCTACTATCAAGTGTGTTGAGCATTGAGGAGCCTCTCAACCAAAAGGTTCCTACAGCAGTCCAACAGACTAGGCAAGAGGAATATGAGGCATTTATCGATTGCAACATTCCTACTCAAGTTGACATACATCCGCCAAATGATGTTCGTTCGGTAGGGAGAAGTAAAAGAATAAAGAGAGGAAAGGAGCTGAAAGGGGAAGCACAACAAAAGAAGAACAAAGAAGCCAAGACCAAGGTTGCACACTTGTGCAAAACATGTGACCAAATAGGATTTCATGATAGTCGCAATTGTCCAAGAAAAAAGTGATATGTAACCAAATAGGATTTTGTGTCAGCATAACTCTTGCAATCTAGCAAAAGTGATATGTACCGTTGCCGAGCAGTCTAGCAAAAATGATCTCAGATGCTATGGATTGAAGCAGAGGATGGAAAATAATTGTCTTCAAGTTGTTCTCAGTTGTACAACAATTTAAGATAATAGGAACAAAGCATAAGCAAATGTTTCTTTCGGAAATTTCCATCCACAACAATTTACATTCGGTACTTTCTGAACAATCAATAATACATTCACTTTGTAAACTTCAAGCTACACGAATGCTGAGCAAACAGAAAACTGCAATCGATTAGCTACTCAGAAGGCTAATCAACAAGTACATGATACACACATCACATGAGAACAAAGAAAATTTCAGAGTTGTAACAGGCGGCCAATTTCCTGCCCTCACGCAGGCACACCGGCAATCACGCCCAGCACATCCCAGTCCATAGCTTGCAGTTTGCACGCACACGAGCTCCCGAGCGACCACGGAACCAGCAGCAGCTCCCGAGCGACCAAGGAACCAGCAGGAGCCACGGCTCTGTTCCGTGTACGTGCTCGACGCCCAGCACGCCGACGACCCCCGCGCCCCTTCAGATCCTCTCCGCCGCTGCTCCATGGCATGAGCTCGGCGTCAGAACCAGCGGAAAGTAGGACGAGCGATGTAAGCTGACAGTGCGGAGGCTGCGGACTCCGGTGGACTCGACGTCAGGACCCGCGGGAAGGACATGCGCCGGCAACAGCGACCACGGATGGATTTCGATTGGGGATTGCTGAGCTCATCACCGCCGCGCAGTTGGGATAACCACCGTTTCCTGTTTAGGGATAAGACGCAAGGGTTAATTTGCAAAAAACAGGGTCCGGACGCGGGCGCTTCAGTGCAAAAACACGATTAGATCCGATGGCAGAAACTCTTTGGATGCAGGGATACAGGAAACAATCGGATGCATAAGATACGACGCCAAACACTAATCCCTTCGTTAACGAAACCAACTACTGATCCCATCGCTCACCAAACCCACCCCACGTTCACGCTGGGAAACTGCCCCGCACTCACGAACTCGCCCGCCCACCCCGTCCCGCAGCCGCCGCCGCTGGCCCCGCCTCGCGCCGCCCGCTCGCCTGACGCACCTCCTGCGCCCCGCCACCGCCGGCGCCCTCCGCCGTCGACGTGCCTCCGCGCCCCGCCAACCCTCCGCCATCGACGTGCCCCGCCACCGCGGCCTCCGCGCCCACCCCACGCCCTGCCGGCCCTCCGCCAACGACGAGCCCCGCCACCGCGGCCTCCGCGCCCACCCCACGCCCTGCCGGCCCTCCGCCATCAACGTGACCCGCCACCGCGGCCTCCGCGCCCCGCCCAGCGCCCCGCCGGCCCTCTTCTCCCCGCGCCTCACCTCCTCCTCCGATCTTCACCTTTCGCCAGCGGCCACTCCCGCCAGGGCCACCTCAGTGCGCGTCGTCGCCGCCGCCGCGCTCCCGGCGCCTCCCGTGCCTGTTCGCCCGCCCCGCTTAGCAGCCTCGTGTCGGTCGCGGCACCGTTCGCTGCATGGCTTGGCGGCCCGACACCACACCAGGATCGGCGTCCGGATCAACTCCTGTCTCTGCAAGTCAAGGGGTATGGGGCTGCTCAATCTCCTTTCTATTGTAGTTTAGTTTTTGATTTAGCGTTTGTAGTAGATTCAGTAGGTGTAGGTTCGTTTTTGCTAGATTCAGTAGGTGTAGCGTTTTTGATCTTATAGGTGATAGAACAGATGTAAGTTTTTTATTTCTCCACCTGCATATTGTTTCTGTTTCTTGATTCTTGTGATACGGCTCGATCATTTGATTCATGTAGCATCGCTCTGTTGATGAAGATAGTGCTCGTTTGCAGGTGAACACTGAGATACTGAAAGAAAATGCTGAGATGATTAATGAGTACTACTTCTCTATTCACATTGATCAAGGTGGCAACCTGACCAGACTTCCTGTTGTACTTGATCAGTACACTCCTGATATGGATCGCCTTCCAGAGTTCATGTTGAGTCTAGAAAATGATGTAGGTTTCCTTTTATTATGCTGCCGCGTTCATTACATATGGTATTTTAAATTTGATCATGATATTTGTTTATCCATTCCCTGCTGAGATGATGGCAAGTAGGTTTTCAGGCTGATACCGTGTTCAAATTTTAATTTTGGTGTTTCATGTAGATATGGCAGCCAGCTGTCCAGAAGTAACTTATGTTTCTTATTTTGTACTGTATAAGTCACTTGGTAATTTCAGTTCCAGGAGTTGTTGCATTATGGCATATTTTGTTCTAGATTGTACTTTAAGTCTGCAAATTGTCAGTCCTAATTTTTAGTGATTACCATCTTATACTCCCTCTTATCCATAATATAAGTCTTTTTAAAGATGTCACTAGGGGACTACATACGGATGTATATAGACATACTTTAGAGTGTAGATTCACTCATTTTGCTCTGTATGTAGTCCTTTAGTGAAATCGCTTAAAAGACTTATATTTAGGAACGGAGGGAGTAATAGATTACCTGGGACGTTGAGAAAGAGTGCTTCAGAACGGCAGCAGCTGCTATCGGAAACTTCTATGCTCTTCATCCTCCCATCCTTCCAAATCCATCTGGCAAAGGCATTCAGTTATACAAGAAAAATAAAGATTGCATGGGAAGTGCTGAACAGGCTGATAACAATTTACCAAGTACAGGTGAGCTTATTGGTTATCTGTATTCTACAGTTGTATACCCATTAAAGTGCATCGAGAACATACATGCTTAGTGTCAAACCCTGGTAGTTAACTGGATCCGTAGTTTCTCCCAGTTTACTACCCATTAACCGGTGAGATGGCATGACGCTAAAATCGACATGCCAAAGAGAAATGTCCGTCACATATGATGCTGCAGCTAGATATTCAATGGGGTCAATTGCCAGTGTATTATTCATTCAGAGTTAATTGCCGTTGGGGCTAAATATACATTCCATTACAGATGAAGATGACATCGATCAAGAGCTGCTTGCGGAAGCAGAGGCAGCATGGGCTCAACGTGAGTGGACCATCCAGCACGTCTTGTTCCCGTCGATGCGACTTTTCCTCAAGCCCCCTAAGTCGATGGCAACTGATGGAACGTTTGTCCAGGTGCCCCTCCTAACCTCGGTTCAGCCCTCCTTCATAGTATATGTTTGTAGCTATACGTGCTTCAGTGTTTTACTTATGTTGGTGCACCATAGTCTGTTACTGTGCTCCTCTCTATTTTTTACTGCTCAATGTCGGCGCCACAATGTTGCCCATTACGTTTTTCATACAAGCATTGACATTGTGTTGCCTAAAAGGTTACCTAAAGTCGTAAGATTCTGGCATCGAACACTTGGCATAGTAATTTCCCCAACAATCACCAAGCCACATACAGACGACATTGTTGAGAGTATGCAAATCCGACTTTGTTTCGACAGCGATATATCTGAGAGACATACGGACATGTCTACGAACTCATCTCCAATTTATATTTGAGGTATTCTTTTTTATTGTTTGTAGTAGAGATTAATTTTTCCATGTTTTTTAGAACAATTTATCCATGATGTGTAAACGTTGTTGGCAAAAACTGATTATCAGCCTTATGTGTGACTTCCTCCAATAGAATTCCCCAGCCTTAAATCCAAAATCTGGAAGTGGACATATCAATCCAGTCTGAGGTATTCCTGGATGTTTTTTCTTAGTTTCTATCTATTATTTTTTGTCTTTTGAGTTATGTTGATGTGAATGCAACTACTGGATGAAGTATATGAAGCAATTGCATCCGAAGATGATTTCTTAGTATGACAATTACAGTATTCTATTCTCAAGATCGATATCCCGAATTACAATTATGTAGACTCGAGCTTCTGCATCATTCCATCAAGATTTGTTCCGTGGAGATAAAATTATGCCTAACTTTTCTCTATGTTGTGCTGAGAAAACCTTTTCACGATCAATCCTTTTACCACCTCCTATCAGTTATGCAGCAGCCGAGCTCACCTCAAGGGAGTGCGTTGTGCCTGGCGCACTCAACTCAGTGGAGCGCATGGCGATGGCTGAAGTTGTACTACTCCAGGTTTCATTTGTCTAATTGAGCCACATTTGGGATTTTTGTTGTCGATTTTGGGAGAGGAAGTGTTTACTTTAGAGATGCAAAATTTGTTCCAAAAACCAAAGGAAATGATGTAAGTCATTGAGTGTCATATGGTGAAACAGTTTCTTGAAGGACTAGGATAAAGTGGTTGTATGTCATGAACCTTTCCCTGAAAGGCTTGAGAACCACATCCAAAATCCAAAGGAAATGTTGTAAGGCATCGAGTATTGTATTTTTTCTATCGAGGGATATCATCCAGAAAAATAGAATTCATGACACTGCCAATGGGTGGCAGTGCTAGCTGCAGGGCCCCTGCTCCAGGATCATCACTCAACCATATTTTTGTCTACAACTAGAAATAGGAAGTTGAAGGAAGTTTTATCACTACTAAGATACTTTTTTTTACAACCTCTCATTGTCAACTTTCTTCAAAGATGCATGATTGTTGTATCCTCTCCTACAACATAAAAGATTTGTCATGATATTTCTGGTTGTTTTGTAAAAATCATCATAATGCACAAGTCTTTTCATATTGAAACTCTACTTTCAGTAAACCTTCTGCCTCCAGTCATATATCATATGGAGAGTAAGCTTGGTGGGAGAATACAACATACATTCAGTTAGAAGTTAAAAAGTACAGAATACATGGACATGAAGGAGCCAGAATAAAAGAAATCAAAGAATTGGATGTCGTCTCCTAGCAAAATCTCTTTTGTTCCTTTCATATTTTATATCTACGGGTCACATGGAGGTGCTCTTAGGTGTATGTAATGCTGGGTATCCTTGCCTCTCTTTATGGTCTCGTATTGAAATTTATATGCAACTGTTTCATATACGAGAATGAACATTGTTTTCAAATTCAGTGACCATTCCTGGAAAAAAAAAGATGTCCAATTGCATTGTCTTCCAGAATTAATGTAATTATGCACCATGGAGTACTAGAATACGACAGATGTATTGGTTGTAGACCATGGTGAAAGAGTTTATGAATTAATATTTACAAGTTTGTGAGTAATATATTGCCATCCATCCATAGATTTCTACTCACTTCATTGATTGGCGCTGTTTATTTCTCAGTGTCCAAAATGCATATGATTTTATTTTGTACGCCCAGCCAATTACAGCTTTACTGGTTCTTTTAGAATTAAATGGAAGGACATACTGATTTCAGCTTCTAAGCAAATGTTTAACCTATTCCCTTTCAACTTGAATCACTTGAAATGGAGAGTTTACCGAGGGTCCGTGGAACAAATCTACATGCCATCATCAGAGAAGTGGGAACGACCTACAACATGGGATACCGAACAATTAGTAGGTTTTATGTTCATCGTTTTACGACCTATGAGAGACCGAGTGGATAAACATTATATTCTTTGTAGCAATATGACCAACATGATTTTCACTTTGACTAAAAAATACTTCCTTCGACCGAAATTATTTGTCGCAGAATGGTTAAAAATGAATGTATATAAAACTAAAATACGTCGATAAGTATTTCCGAACAACATTACGTATCCATTTTAATTATGTATGTTTTCAAAAACTAATTTTTTAAAACGTGTGTTGCACGTGTAATATTACTAGTCGTATAATAATGTAATATTACTAGTCGTATAATAAAGGCGAGATAAGCTACGTTCGGCGTTCACTGGATAGGGCTACGATATGTTTCTGAGCTTGAATACCTCCGAAAAAAAAATGCATATCACTTGTTTGACTGCATAGTTCTGTTTATAGGAAATAGAACCATAAATTAGGCAAACCATCAGGTCATATATTTCAGGTAAAATGAGCACAACATAGATTTATATACGGGAGCCACATGGTCAGTTACAAAATCCATGCTCGTCGATGATGCGTATGGCAGCATTTTCTGGTTGAAGTCCCCGTCATACATCCGCTCCAGCATGGTGAAACTGAGGTACGCCGATGACAAGTCCGGGAGGGCCATATCGCCGTCGAGGTACTGCATGACCTGCCGCATGGTTGGTGTGAGCATAACAACGCAAGTTTCAGCACCAGCGAAACCATGTCCAGACTAAACCCATTTGCTCGTATCCACTGCGCCAATGATCGAACCCTTGCGCCATTGCTCGATCACCCAATCCACGAGCACGATGCGGTTGTTGCGCTCGTTTTGCTGAATTGGCCTTCGCCCGCAGGTGATTTCGAGAAGGAATGCACCGAAGGCGAACACATCGGTCGACGGGGTTGCCTTGCCGGTGTGTCCAAGCTCAGGAGCTAGGTAACCCATGGTGCCAACCACATGCGTTGTTTGGGCATCCGCTCCATGATCGTACAGCCTTGCTAGGCCGAAATCCCCTAACCGCCCGTTCTTTTCGCTGTCTAGGAGAACATTGCTTGCTTTCACATCCCGGTGGATGACAACTTGCTCCCAATCCTCATGGAGATACAGTAACCCAGAAGCCACGCCTCTGATTACGTGAAATCTTTGACGCCAATCCAGTGTACCTGAGGATCCGTCATACAAGTATTTATCGAGGCTTCCGTTTGGCATGTAATCGTAAACCAGGAGAAGTTCCCCTTTGCGCCGGCAATAACCAAGCAATGGCACGAGGTTCTGGTGCCGTAGCCGTCCGATGCTTGCGAGCTCGGCGACGAACTCCTTCATCCCCTGCCTTGATTCATGAGACACCCTCTTTACGGCGACCTCCATCTCCGGCTTGCGGAGGTTGCCCCGGTACACACTTCCAAAGCCTCCCGACCCGAGCAGGTTCTTGTCGCTGAACCCCTTGGTCGCATGGTACAATTCTTTGTAAGAGAATCGGTGGGGGCCGAACGCGTCCTCCCAGTCCTCGCGCAGCTCCGAGTACTTGACAAGCCGACGTACAAACATGTAAGCTCCGATGCCCAGAACAAGTACCAGAGCTGACAACGCTGTGGGCAGCACGATCACCAGCACCCTGGACCGTGGCTTTGGCCATGCCCGTGGCAGGGCCGGCAGCGCCGAGATGTAAAGCGCCGGGGCTGGCACGTCCAGCGCGAAGCTTCAGCTGAGGACGAAGTGGCGTGTGGCGAGGATGCCCGTCGCCGACGAGAATCCGACAAACATCGTGCTCTGCGCCACGCCAGAGAGGTCGACGTCGGTCTTGAGGAGGGGCTTCTTGGGCCTGGCCATGCCCAGGGGAGCCACGGTCACGGCGACCTCCGTGGCCCCGCCGTCGTAGTCCACCCACACTTGCATGGCCTTCCGGCTGATCAGGCTCAGGTTCCGGAACGTCCCGGTGCCGTCGTCGTAGTACCCGGCATCGGCAGAACCGAGCGAAACCAGGCTGTCAACGTCGACGCCGACGTGGTTGCTGTTGATGTCACGGAACTCGGCGTTGAAGAGCGTGTCGAGCTCCACGGCGAAGATGCGGTCGCTCCGGTTGCCGCCGTCGGTGACGTTGAGGAGGCCAAGGAACTGGCCTGGCATCGCCGTGGAGAGCAGCTCCCTGGACGCGGAGACGAAGAAGGCCATGCCGTGGCTGCTCAGGTCCGCGTACTGGCCGAAGATGGCGAAGACGAAAGTGGTCGAGAAGGACCGCGCGGCGCCGGTGCCATACGCCTCGCCGCGGAACGGCAGGGGGGACGGGTGGAAGGCCTGGCCTTTCGTCTGGATGGTGCCGTTGGTCAGCATGAGCAGGCCGTTGGGCATGATGGCCGCGCCGTCGAGCGTCAGGTTCACGCCCGCGAAGCCGTTATAGGTGAACTGCACGCCGTTGCCGCTCGCTGCGGCCGCGAGGAGCAGGAGCAGAGTGACCATGTGGAGAAGCATGGCTCTCGTTCTTGTCACTCTGCCTTGGCCA
The DNA here is from genome assembly GCF_904849725.1 of Hordeum vulgare subsp. vulgare. Taxonomy (NCBI): domain Eukaryota; kingdom Viridiplantae; phylum Streptophyta; class Magnoliopsida; order Poales; family Poaceae; genus Hordeum; species Hordeum vulgare. The sequence goes on along the minus strand of NC_058519.1, from coordinate 142,396,629 downwards.
GTGGCGCAGGGAACGCCGGCTCTCTGTTCTTTCTTGGCTTTGGCTATGGGGTGTTGCGGGTCATTCAGGGAGGCTTGTGGCGCGTTCGACACACGTACCAACTAGGCGACTAGCGACTGAAAGCTACGTAGATGGGCAAAATCGACAAATCTGACTCCTACAATGAAAAAATTCACAAAGTAAACTGTCTTTGAAATTTTTTCATGAAACTGACCCTTTTGTGTGACGCCCGACACATAGACGTCACACTACACTGTGTGACGTCTTAGTCGTAGGCGTCACACCCCGTCCACGCTGGCGTTTGACAGCATCACATCCCAGCAGTGTGACGCCTAAGCTTTAAACGTTGTACTTGTGACAGTGTGACGCCGATCACTTAGGCGCCACCCCCTCTAGCGTTGTTGTAAGGAGACAGGGCCGGCCGGTCTGGTCAGCTGCGAGGTCGGACGAGGGAGCTCGCGTCCATGGCGGCCATGAAGGTCCTGCAGGAAGAGAGAGATAGAAGAGATTAGGAAAAGAAATAGAGATCGGAGAAGAGGGCATGGCGCAAGGGGAGCCACGAGGTTGAACTGCTGTTCACCGGAGTTGTTGGAAGAGGGCATGGCGCAAGGGGAGCCACCAGGTTGAACTGCTGCTTACCGGAGTTGTTCGAAGAGGCGTGGAAGAGCGGGGTATTTAAAAATGGAGGAAGTATATACAACAAGTAATATATACATATAATGGCTTGACTTGGTCATAATACTTACTAGTTAATTACTTGGAACAAGCAAAGCCAGTGCTGAAGATGAAGACAAACAATAAAACAAGCAAGCAAAAGCGGAGGGAGGGAGAAGAAACGCTTTGGATGCCCTGCTTTGCTCTCGCACGAACAGATGCATTCATTCATCATCTGTGATCGCTCAGTGAGTGTGGGTTGGTTGGTTGGTGAGAGCACTAAACGAAGAAGATTCATTGCTGCTCTGCTCCCCACTGGTTGGCAGAGTGCTGGGGAGAACTACTCTGACAGAGTGCTGGAGAGAGGCACCCAGATCACCACTGGCAGCATCAGGACCGCGGGGGAGAGCCCCGACGGGCGAAGCTCCAAGAAGGCCTGGTCCAAGATGAGGGCACGACCTGGGATCAAAGACGGTTCTGACCAAACCGTCCGCAGCCACGCCTATCCCCTGCCTTCCAGCATCGGCTCAATCCACCGGCAACCTCGAGCCTCTTCGGGGAAGGAAGAGGGACCTCTGGAAGCTGCCGACCGACGCAGCCCGTCTCCACGTCGCCCCAGAGCAGGGTGCGCCGCGCGAACGACGGACGCTCCTCCGTGAGCGACGACACCACGCTGTTGCCGCCGCCGCTGCCCGTCTCCACGTCGCCCCAGTCCGCCTCGCTCCCGCTCTTCCGCTCGACCCCTCCTTCCTCCTCGCCGTCCTTGCCGCTCCTCATCGGCCACCGGAACGACACCATGCGCCTCCCGTCCGCGTCGGTGTCCCCTTTCCTGGACGACGCCGGCGGCACCATCCAGATCTTGGACTCGGACAAGCTGTCCTTTGTGAGCTTCGCCGCGGCAGGCAGGTCGGGAGGCTGCTGCTTCTGCTTTGTCGTCACCGGGTAGCGGAGCTGCATGTGTGGCGCCTAAGCCCTCGGCGTCACACTGCATCATGTGCAACGCCCGAGGCTTAGGTGTCACACGGTCAGGGGTGGATCCTGAAGCGCCAGCGTGACCTTTTTGTGTGGCGTCGACTGCTTAGGTGTCATACAGGATAGTGTGGCGTCTAAGTGTCGGGCGCCACACAAAAGGGTCAGCTTGGTGAATTTTTTTTAAACTAGGTTCAATCTGTGAATTCATTCAGCAAAGAGATTAAGTTTATCTATTTTACCACGTAGATGGATGGGTGCGCTCTGGTCATCGACTGGCGGATGACTCCACTCTCAAGTCTCAAGTCATCGTTGTTACCTTGGCAAGTGGGCCTTGCAGCAGCAATCTGGGAGATTTGAAGTTAGAAACTTCAGATTTCCACACCCGTTGAACATTCACAAGAATTTCAGCACTGACGCACTGCATGTCTTTAACGTGACTCAAACTACATCAAGTTTTATTTTCCACATTTCGTTTTATTTTTTTATTAAACAATACATTTTAACTTAGAAAAAGAAAATATTTGTCATATGGTCAAATAATCAGGTTGACTGCAACTGCATGTTTGTAATGGGACTCAAACTATACGAAGTCTCAGTCGACGAGTCAGCCGTTGAGTATTTTGTTCGCTTCAAGATCGTGTCGGGTGTGTTTCTCTTTGTTTGAGCATGTATAAGGTGCACCATGCCATTTCCTTTCTTTTGTTTTTTGCTTTCTGGGCTACACAGGTGGGCCTTTTTTGTTGTTGCGTAGGCTGCATTTTTTAAGCACATAACAGGCATGTTTCTTTGTTTGTTTGTTTTTTCTCTCGTGTTCAATTGGTTTGGACCTCCTATTCGACGTCTTCAGCGCCGGTTAGGGAAACCGGCACCTGCAGCGCTCTACCTCATGGGCCGGTTCATGTAAAAATGTGTTGGTCATTAAAAAATTAAAAAAATCACATAATTTCAGAAAGTTCATATTTGCAAAAAAAAAAATCAATTATTATGAAAATAAGTTCAAGGATTTTTGACGAATATGTTCATGGATTTTCAAAAAGTTCACAGAATTCAAAAAAATAAATCATTGATTTTGAAAAAAGTTCATCAATTTTTAAAAACAGTTCAGTGATTTTGAAAAAAGATCATGAATTTTAAATTGTGTTCATCAATTTTCAGAAATGTTCATGAATTTCCAAAAAAACATCAATTTTCAAAAAAAGTTCATCGATTTCAAATAAAGTTCACGGGCTAAAAAAGTTCATGAAGGATCTCTACATGGGACAACCCATTGCGGAGTGCTGCACGCGCCGGTTAGCAAATTTTGCGTGTAATCGTCGCTTGTGGCCTTAAATAGGGTTTCCGCAATTAGTTTGCTTCCAGTTTTTTTGGGTGACGGGCTGTTTTACTGTGCGTCAGGCCTGCTGGTCTTTCCTTTTTCTTTATTAATGCGTGGGAATGTTTGTGTGATGGCCTAGTTTTTTAGGTTTTCATTTTTGTGTTCTTTTTTATTTTCTTTTCCTACCTCTTTTAATATTTTGTAAGTGTTTTTTAACAAACATCGGCGTCCTAGTTGACGGTGTCCTGGACTAGGGGTCCTAGGCTAGTCGGTCTAGTTCATGGGCGAGACTAATAACCCGTTAAGAAGGAAGGAATCCGGAGGCCTTTAACCTATGGCGTAAGCATATCAGACTTCATCAAGCACCTGTCGTGTACACCAAGTATGTTTATTAGAATTCGACATGTAATCTCTAGACGACAACCGACCATGTGTAACCCTAGATAGAGGAGCCTGTCATGGCTGCCTCCACCCAGCCGTAGGGACGTCGGCGCTATCCACCGTGGTGAGCACGGGCAGGGTCTGAGAAGTGGCCTCCCCAACCCGTCGCGGGTAGGAGGGGAAGGGTGGTGCTCCGTTGACGTGCTAGATGGAGGAAGCACGCTTGATGAAACCTTCTCGCTTATCCTAGAGCATTGCGGGCTCTAAAAAACAAAGGACTAGTCAAAACTTGTGGAAGAGAGGAACCACTGCATGGGAAACAAAATAAAGTGAAGCTTATACCTCCTCAGCGACGGTCTATCCCTGCGGGGTTCGACAAGACCGTCCTTCGATTCGGAAAATACGACCTTGGCCTTGGCGGCAGCCCTGCACGGTGCGTCGTCGGAGGCCTTGATAAGGCGTCTCAGGGTGCGGCGGCTGTCGGCCCCCGCGACCTCTTCGGCCGCCGCCCTTTTCTTCTTTGGGGATGAAGGGCCCTCACTCGCCTTCTCCTCAAAAGCGCAACTTCTCCCTATGCAGTTTTGGTAATTAACAACAATATATAGTTCATTAAGCTAATAAGCCTATTAAGTACTCCCTCCGTCCCATAATACAAGAGTATTTTTACACTACACTAGTGTAAAAACACTCTTATATTATGGGATGGAGGGAGTACATTTCAGGAAAACACAATTAATGGATTGACTAGGAACTGTGAGAAGGATCCCCTAAGATGCAAATAACACCTATTGGCAAAAGCTCTAATACTCTACATTTTGTTTTATGTGAGTAATCGCAATTGAGTCCACCGGAAATTCAAAACTATTAAAAGTGGATGAGGTACTGATGATGATCTGGTTGCTCAAGTGCTTAGAGATATACTACCAAATTCTCAAAATATTCTGTCCAAAACCCTAAGCTATTAAAATCGATGGAACCGAGTTCTTCATTTTGGTCTCACCGAGTTAGCCCGAGAAAAACTCTATGCCAAACCCTAGCACCTCGGTAGAACCGAAACATCATTAAGTGGAACCGAAAAACAGTGACCAAGTTTTTGTGGTCAAGATTTTCAGTTTCGGAACTTCCGAAATTTCATTTTTGGAACCTTTGACGTGCTGGAGGTGTCAAGGCTAAGCCGAATCGGTCTCACCGAGATGTTTCATTTGGGCTCGCCGAAATGTCAAAAGTTAGGACATTTTGCAATGGTCGGTAGCACCGACTTTTAGCTTCGGTGTCACCATTGGACAATAACGTTGTGACTGTTGGATTTCTATAGATGGATGTATATACCCCTCCACCACCCTATCTTTCGAAGAGAGAGCACTCAGAACAAACCAACACTTCCACCATCATTTTTTCGAGAGAGAACCATCTACTCATGTGTTGAGATCAAGATACTCCATTCCTACCATATGAATCTTGATTTCTAGCCTCCCCAAGTTGCTTTCCACCCAATCATCCTCTTATAACAAGCCAAATTCTGTGAGGGAGTGATTAAGTGTTCAGGAGACTATCTTTTGAAGCACAAGAGCAAGGAGTTCATCATCTATACACCATCTCTTACTTTTTGGAGAGTGTTGTCTCCTAGATTGGTTAGGTGTCGGTTGGGAGCCTCCAAATCGTGTTGAGTTGAACAAAGAAGTTTGTAAGTCCAAGGAGATCGCCTATTTTGTGAAGATCTATCTTGAGTAAGGCTAGTCCCTCATGGACATAAATTATGGTGGAATAGAAAAGGTTGCTTCTTCGTGGATCCTTCATTGGTGGATCCCTCCATGGGTTGGAGTCTCCATCAACATGGACATACGATAACACCACCTAACAGAACCTCGCCAAAAATCTACGTGTATTCATTGGGTTTGATCTTCCTAACCCTCGGTTACTTACACTTGCAATGTCATTACTTTATGTTGCAAAAGTCGTAGACTTACATATGTAGGGTGTGCTAGACTTGGTAAAATCGATAAAACTTGGCTTCCGATAAAATTGGGAAAAGGTTAAGTTTTGATTTAGTCAAGTAGTCTAATCACCCCCACCTCTTATCGGGGAACGTTGCATGGGAAACAAAAAAAATTCCTACGCACACGCAATACCTATCCATGGTGAGGATTATCTACGAGAGGGGAGAGTGAATCTACATACCCTTGTAGATCACTAAGCGAAAGCGTGAAGTAACGCGGTTGATGTAGTGGAACGTTTCTGCGATTCAAATCGCCGTCGTCCCACTATCCGTCCCCATCTAGCACCGAACGGACGGCACCTCCGCGTTCAGCACACGTACGGCTCGATGACGTCCTTGCCTTCTTGATCCAGCAAGAAGGGCGAAGTAGTAGATGAGTTCCGGCAGCACGACGGCGTGGTGTCGGTGGTGGTGAAACTATTTCCGCACGGCTTTGCCAAGCACAACGAAAACTATGACGGAGGATGAACTAGAGGGGCGGGGTTGCCGGTACACAGCTTGGGGAAATCTTGATGTGTTCGAGGTGCTAGCCCTGGCCCTCTATTTATATGCTGAGCCCCGGGGTCGTTTCTTGGAGCGAAAACCTCCTCAAAGTTTGTTTGGCTCGAAAGGCAAGAGTCCTCCTCTGACTCCATGACCAAACGCCAGGGTCCCCGGCGTCTAGCCCCAAACGCCAGGGTCCCTAGCATTTGGCATGTGGCGTTCGCAAAACTCCTTTTGCACCTTCCTAAAGCCTCGTGGGCTTTACCCCTTGGCCCAAATAAAGGTATTCTCATACCAGAACATTTCGGGAAACATCCGAAACCCCTTTCAGTGAATTCCGAAACCATTCTGGAGAACAAACTGTTGGGGAATGTTGCACGGGAAACAAAAAAAATCCTACGCACACGAAGACCTATCATGGTGATGTCCATCTACGAGAGGAGATTAGATCCACATACCCTTGTAGATCGCTAAGCGGGAAGCGTTAAGAAACGCGGTTGATGTAGTGGTACAGCTTCGTGATTCAAATCACTGTCGTCCCACGATCCGTCCAATGATCCGTTCCGGTCTAGCGCCAAACGGACGGCACCTCCGCGTTCAGCACACGTACAGCTCGATGACGATCTCGGCCTTCTTGATCCAGCAAGAGAGACGGAGAAGTAGATGAGTTCTCCGGCAGCGTGACGGTGCTCCGGTGGTGGTGATGATCTACTCCTGCAGGGCTCCGCCCGAGCTCCGCAGAAATCTGATCTAGAGGAAAAACTACGTGGTATAGGTTTGAGTAGCACGTGGCAAAGTTGTGTCTCAAAAGCCCTAAAACCACCAGTATATATAGGAGGAGGGGAGGGGCTAGCCATAGGGCTCAAGTGAGCCCTGATACGTCTCCGTCGTATCTACTTTTCCAAACTCTTTTCCCTTGTTTTGGACTCTAATTTGCATGATTTGAATGGAACTAACCCGGACTAACGCTGTTTTCAGCAGAATTGCCATGGTGTTGTTTTTGCGCAGAAATAAAAGTTCTCGGAATGACCTGAAAATTTACGGAGAATTTTTTTGGAATATATAAAAAATATTGGCGCAAGAAACAACCGGAGGGGTGGAGCATCGAGCACACAAGCCCACCAGGCGCCCCCCTGGCCGCACCTGGCAGGCTTGTGGGGCCCACAAAACTCCACCGCCTCCAATCTCAGCTCTATTTAGTCCGTCTCGCCCGGAAAAAAATCAAGGAGGAGAGTTCATCGTGTTTTACGATACGGAGGCGCCGCCACCTCTTGTTCTTCATCTCGAGGGCAGATCTGGAGTCCGTTCTGGGCTCCGGAGAGGGGAAATCGTTGCCATCGTCATCATCAACCTTCCTTCATCGCCAATTCCGTGATGCTCTTCACCGTTCGTGAGTAATCTATTCGTAAGCTTGCTGGACGGTGATGGGTTGGATGAGATCTATCATCTAATCGAGTTAGTTTTGACGGGGATTGATCCCTAGTATCCACTATGTTCTGAGATTGATGTTGCTACTACTTTGCCATGCTTAGTGCTTGTCACTAGGGGCCGACTGCCATGATTTCAGATCTGAACCTATTGTGTTCTCGCCAATATATGTGTGTTTTAGATCCTATCTTGCAAGTTGTAGTCACCTACTATGTGTTATGACCCGGCAACCCCGGAGTGACAATAGCCGGAACCACTCCCGGAGATGACCATAGTATGAGGAGTTCATGTATTCACCAAGTGTTTATGCGTTGGTCTGGTTCTTTATTAAAAGGAGAACCTTAATATCCCGTAGTTTTTATTGCGACCCCGCTGCCGCGGGATGGATGGACAATAGATGTCATGCAAGTTCTTTTCCCTAAGCACGTATGACTACATACGGAATACATGCCTACATTAGATTGACGAACTGGAGCTACTTACTTATCTCTCCGTGTTATAGTTGTTACATGATGAAGCACATCCGGCATAATCATCCATCACCGATCCAATGCCTACGAGTTTTTCCTACTGGTCCTTGCTATGTTACTTTGCCGCTATTGCTGTCACTCTGCTGCTACTGCTGTTACTGGTTACTGTTGCTACTGCTGCTATCATACTACTTTGCTACTGATACTTTGCTGCAGATACTAAATCTTTCAGGTGTGGTTGAATTGACAACTCAACTGCTAATACTTGAGAATATTCTTTCGCTTCCCCTTGAGTCGAATCAATAAATTTGGGTTGAATACTCTACCCTTGAAAACTGTTTCGATCCCCTATACTTGTGGGTTATCAAGACCTTTTTCTGGCGCCGTTGCCGGGGAGGCGCAGCTATATTCTCTGAGTCACTTGGGATTTACGTCTGCTGGTCACTATGAAAAATCTGAGAGATCCAAGAACTAAAGTCTTGCCCACAACTACGAGGACAGGTAAGGAACTCCCATCTAGCTCTGCACTTGATTCACCTTCAGTTATGAGTAAGTTTGCGACATCACCTCCTGCTAGAAATCTTGATATGTCGCGTGTGCTTGATGATGCTACTTCTGCTGCCCATGGTGCTTATGATGATGCTATGCTTGACACTGCTTTGCCTGATGATGCTATGCTTGATACTGCCTTGCCACTAGGTGCATTCCTTGATGCACAAATTGCTAGAGTTGCTACTAGATGTGATGATACTTCTGAAACTGCTGATACTATTGAAGTAGAACCTGCTATTATGCGTGAATTGCCTGATATGCCTGAGCGTTATGTTATGGAGGGAGAGATAGTTGAGGACTTTCTTGCATGTAAGGATAGCCATGATGTTGAGAAATTACTGCGCAAGTGGAAAGAAAAATCTTGAAACGCTAGGATGAAATACGACCCGAAGTTTGCCACTTCGCCTATCTTTGTGACCGATAAGGATTATGAATTCTCTGTCGACCCTGAGTTAATCACTCTCGTCGAATCTGATCCTTTTCACGGTTATGAGTCTGAAACAGTTGTAGCCCATCTTACCAAACTGCACGATATAGCCACCCTATTCACTAGTGAGGAAAAGATCCGCTACTACTATATCCTCAAGTTGTTTCCTTTCTCGCTAATGGATGATGCTAAGACCTGGTTCACTTCTCTTGCTCCTGGTTGTGTGCGTAGTCCCCAGGATATGGTCTACTACTTCTCTGAAAAATATTTCCCTGCCCATAAGAAGCAAGCTGCCTTGCAGGAAATATACAACTTTGCACAAGTTGAACAAGAGAGTCTCCCACAAGCTTGGGGAGGCTCGTCCAGCTACTGAATGCTTTGCGTGATCACCCTCCTGAGAAGAATGAAATACTTGATATGTTCTATAATGGACTTACCGATGCTTCCAAAGACCACCTACATAGTTGCGTTGGTTGTGTTTTTAGGGAACGAACTGTAGAACAAGCTGAGATCCTATTGAATAATATATTTTGCAATGAGAATGCTTGGACTATTCTCGAACCACCTCCGAAGCCAACTCCGAAGAAAAGAGGTATTCTATTCCTCAGTCCTGAAGATATGCAAGGAGCTAAGAAATCTATGAAAGAGAAAGGCATTAAATCTGAAGATGTCAAAAATCTACCACCTATTGAAGAGATCCATGGTCTTGATAACCCGATACAGGTAGTAGAAGTAATTTCTCTGTGTAGATTGGATGAGAGTGATATTCCTTTTGATAAACCTGCTAGCTTATGCCTGGATGAATTTGATAACTTTGTTGCCAAACAACAGAGTTTCAATGATTGTGTTAGCAGACAATTGGAACAGAATGCTCGTATGCTTAGTCATTTAAGTGTTTGTGTGGACAGAAATGTCAATGATCTTAAACTTCTGAGTAAACATGCCTCTATGGTTACTACTCAGGTAGAACAAGTACTTAAAACTTAAAATGACTTGCTCAATGAGTTGAATGACAATTCTGTCAGAGTCGTCACTAGAGGCGGTAGAATGACTTAGGAACCTTTGTATCCTGAGGGTCATCCGAAGAGAATTGAACAAGATTCTCAAGGAGTTAGCACTGATGCACCTAGTCATCCTAGGAAAAAGAAGAAAGATGACAGGGGTTTGCACGCTAGCAACCCTGTTGCTGCTACACCTGAGAGTCCAAACAATGTCTCTATCTCTGATGCCGAAACACAATCTGGTGATGAACATGAGCCTAATGATGATATCAATAGTGATGTTCATGATGATGCTCAACCTAGCAATGATAGGGATGAGGAGATTGGACCTGTTGATCTTGATAACCCACAGCCAAAGAATAGAAGATACGATAAGTGTTGGAATTATGCCCTAGAGGCAATAATAAATATAGTTATTATTATAATTCCTGTATCAAGATAATCGTTTATTATCCATGCTATAACTGTATTGAATGAAGACTTATATACATGTGTGGATACATAGACAAAACACTGTCCCTAGCAAGCCTCTAGTTGGCTTTCCAGTTGATCAAAGATAGTCAGTGTCTTCTGATTATGAACAAGGTGTTGTTGCTTGATAACTGGATCACGTCATTAGGAGAATCACGTGATGGACTAGACCCAAACTAATAGACGTAGCATGTTGATCGTGTCATTTTGTTGCTACTGTTTTCTGCGTGTCAAGTATTTGTTCCTATGACCATGAGATCATATAACTCACTGACACCGGAGGAATACTTTGTGTGTACCAAACGTCGCAACGTAACTGGGTGACCATAAAGATGCTCTACAGGTATCTCCGAAGGTGTTCATTGAGTTAGTATGGATCGAGACTGGGATTTGTCACTCCGTGTGACGGAGAGGTATCTCGGGGCCCACTCGGTAATACAACATCACACACAAGCCTTGCAAGCAATGTGACTTAGTGTAAGTTGCGGGATCTTGTATTACGGAACGAGTAAAGAGACTTGCCGGTAAACGAGATTGAAATAGGTATACGGATACTGACGATCGAATCTCGGGCAAGTAACATACCGAAGGACAAAAGGAATGACATACGGGATTATATGAATCCTTGGCACTGAGGTTCAAACGATAAGATCTTCGTAGAATATATAGGATCCAATATGGGCATCCAGGTCCCGCTATTGGATATTGACCGAGGAGTCTCTCGGGTCATGTCTGCATAGTTCTCGAACCCGCAGGGTCTGCACACTTAAGGTTCAACGTTGTTTTATGCGTATTTGAGTTATATGGTTGGTTACCGAATGTTGTTCGGAGTCCCGGATGAGATCACGGACAGCCCAAGAAGGCCCTATGCGCCATAGCAAGAAAATCAAAGAGAAAAAAAAGAGGAGGTGGGAAAAAGGGGAAGGACTCCTCCTTCCAAACCTAGTTGGACTCGGTTTGGAAGGGGAGGGTTGCCCCCCTTGGCTCGGCCGACCCCCTTGGGAGTCCTTGGACCCCAAGGCAAGGCTCCTCCTCCCCCCCTATATATACGAAGGTCTTAGGGCTGATTTGAGACAACTTTGCCACGGCAGCCCGACCACATATCTCCACGGTTTTACCTCTAGATCGCGTTTCTGCGGAGCTCGGGCGGAGCCCTACCGAGACAAGATCATCACCAACCTCCGGAGCGCCGTCACGCTGCCGGAGAACTCTTCTACCTCTCCGTCTCTCTTGCTGGATCAAGAAGGCCTAGATCATCGTCGAGCTGTACGTGTGCTGAACGCGGAGGTGCCGTCCGTTCGGCACTAGATCGTGGGACTGATCGCGGGACGGTTCGCGGGGTGGATCGAGGGACGTGAGGACGTTCCACTACATCAACCGCGTTCACTAACGCTTCTGCTGTACGGTCTACAAGGGTACGTAGATCACACATCCCCTCTCGTAGATGGACATCACCATGATAGGTCTTCGTGCGCGTAGGAAAATTTTTGTTTCCCATGTGACGTTCCCCAACAGTGGCATCATGAGCTAGGTTCATGCGTAGATGTCTTCTCGAGTAGAACACAAAAGTTTTTGTGGGCGGTGATGTGCGTTTTTCTGCCCTCCTTAGTCTTTTCTTGATTCCGCGGTATTGTTGGATCGAAGCGGCTCAGACCGACATTACTCGTACGCTTACGAGAGACTGGTTTCATCGCTACGAGTAACTCCGTTGCTCAAAGATGACTGGCGGGTGTCAGTTTCTCCAACTTTAGTTGAATCGGATTTGACCGAGGAGGTCCTTGGATGAGGTTAAATAGCAACTCATATATCTCCGTTGTGGTGTTTGCGTAAGTAAGATGCGATCCTACTAGATACCCATGGTCACCACGTAAAACATGCAACAACAAAATTAGAGGACGTCTAACTTGTTTTTGCAGGGTATGCTTGTGATGTGATATGGCCAATGATGTGATGTGATATATTGGATGTATGAGATGATCATGTTGTAATAGATTATATCGACTTGCACGTCGATGGCACGACAACCGGCAGGAGCCATAGGGTTGTCTTTATACTAATGTTTGTGCTTGCAGATGCGTTTACTATTTTTCTAGGATGTAGCTTTAGTAGTAATAGCATGAGTAGCACGACAACCCCGATGGCGACACGTTGATGGAGATCATGGTGTGGCGCCGGTGACAAGAAGATCGTGCCGGTGCTTTGGTGATGGAGATCAAGGAGCACGTGATGATGGCCATATCATGTCACTTATGAATTGCATGTGATGTTAATCCTTTTATGCACCTTATTTTTCTTAGAACGACGGTAGCATTATGAGGTGATCTCTCACTAAAATTTCAAGACGAAATTGTGTTCTCCCCGACTGTGCACCGTTGCTACAGTTCGTCGTTTCGAGACACCACGTGATGATCGGGTGTGATAGACTCAACATTCACATACAACGGGTGCAATACAGTTGCGCACGCGGAACACTCGGGTTAAGCTTGACGAGCCTAGCATGTGCAGACATGGCCTCGGAACACATGAGACCAAAAGGTCGATCATGAATCATATAGATGATATGATTAGCATGGGGATGCTTACCACTGAAACTATGCTCAACTCACGTGATGATCGGACATGAGCTAGTGTAAGTGGATCATGAACCACTCAAATGACTAGAGATATGTACTTTTTGAGTGGGAGTTTAGCGAGTAATTTGATTAAGTTAAACTCTAATTATCTTGAACATAGTCTAAGTCCACTTTGAATATATTTGTGTTGTAGATCATGGCTCACGCGACAGTCACCCTGAATTTTAATACGTTCCTAGAGAAAGCTAAGTTGAAAGATGATGGAAGCAACTTTGTAGACTGGGCTCGCAATCTTAAGCTAATCTTACAAGCTGGGAAGAAGGATTATGTCCTTAATTCTGCGCTAGGAGATGAACCACCCGCTACGGCTGATCAGGATGTTAAGAACGCTTGGTTAGCACGTAAGGACTACTCAGTAGTTCAATGTTCAGTCTTGTATGGCTTAGAACCGGGACTTCAATGTTGCTTTGAGCGTCATGGAGCATTTGAGATGTTCCAGGAGTTGAAGTTTATCTTTCAAAAGAATGCCCGGATCGAGAGGTATGAGACCTCCGATAAATTCTATGCTTGCAAGATGGAGGAGAACTCGTCTGTCAGTGAACATGTGCTCAAAATGTCTGGGTACTCAAACCGTCTAGCTGAGCTGGGGATTGAACTCCCGCAAGAAGCTATCACTGACAGAATCCTTCAATCACTGCCGCCAAGCTATAAAGGCTTTGTGTTGAACTACAACATGCAAGGGATGAACAAGTCTCCCGGCGAGTTGTTTGCGACGCTGAAAGTCGCAGAGTCTGAACTCCGTAAAGAGCATCAAGTGTTGATGGTGAATAAGACCACTAGTTTCAAGAGAAACGGCAAAGGCAAGAAGGGTAATTCAAAGAAGAGCGGCAAGCCTGTTGCCAATCCAACGAAGAAACCCAAAGCTGGACCTAAGCCTGAAACAGAGTGTTACTATTGCAAGGGTATGGGTCACTGGAAGCGCAATTGCCCCAAGTATCTGGCTGATAAGAAGGCGGCCAAAGAAAAATCAGGTATATTTGATATACATGTTATTGATGTGTACTTAACCGGCTCTCGTAGTAGTGCCTGGGTATTCAATACCGGTTCTGTTGCTCATATTTGCAACTCGAAACAGGAACTGCAGAATAGACGAAGGCTGGCGAAAGATGAAGTGACGATGCACGTAGGAAATGGTTCCAAGGTTGATGCAATCGCCGTCGGCACAGTTTCACTTCAGTTACCATCAGGATTAGTTATGAACTTGAATCATTGTTATTTAGTGCCTGCGTTGAGCATGAACATTATATCTGGATCTTGTTTATTGCGAGACGGTTACTCTTTTAAGTCAGAGAATAATGGTTGTTCTATTTCTATGAGTAACATCTTTTATGGTCATGCACCCAATGTGAGAGGATTGTTCATATTGAATCTTGATAGTGATACACACATACATAACATTGAGACCAAAAGAGTTAGAGTTAACAATGATAGCGCCATATTTTTGTGGCACTGCCGCTTAGGTCATATTGGTGTAAAGCGCATGAAGAAACTCCATGCCGATGGACTTTTGGAGTCACTTGACTTTGATTCACTTGACACGTGCGAACCGTGCCTCATGGGCAAGATGACTAAAACTCCGTTCTCCGGAACAATGGAGCGTGCAAGTGACTTGTTGGAAATCATACATACCGATGTGTGCGGTCCGATGAGCGTAGAGGCACGCGGTGGATATCGTTATTTTCTCACCTTCACTGACGATTTGAGTAGATATGGTTATGTCTACTTAATGAAGCACAAGTCTGAAACATTTGAAAAATTCAAGCAATTTCAGAGTGAAGTTGAAAATCATCGTAACAAGAAGATCAAGTTCCTACGGTCTGATCGTGGGGGTGAATATTTGAGTTTCGAGTTTGGTGCTCACTTAAGACAATGTGGAATTGTTTCACAGTTGACACCGCCTGGAACACCACAGTGTAATGGTGTGACCGAACGTCGTAATCGTACTTTATTAGAGATGGTGCGATCTATGATGTCTCTTATCGATTTGCCGTTATCGTTTTGGGGTTATGCATTAGAAACAGCTGCATTCACTTTAAATAGGGCACCATCAAAATCCGTTGAGACGACACCATACGAACTGTGGTATGGCAAAAGGCCAAAGTTGTCGTTTCTTAAAGTTTGGGGATGTGATGCTTATGTCAAAAAGCTTCAGCCTGAAAAGCTGGAACCCAAAGCGGAAAAGTGCATCTTCATAGGTTACCCAAAAGAGACAGTTGGGTACACCTTCTATCTCAATTCCGAGGGCAAAGTGTTTGTTGCTAAAAACAGAGCTTTTCTCGAGAAGGAGTTTCTCTCGAGAGAATTGAGTGGGAGGAAGATAGAACTTGATGAGGTTGTCAAACCTCTCATCCCTCTGGATGGTGGCGCAGGGCAAGGGGAAACCTCTGTCGTTGCGACGCCGGTTGAGGAGGAAGTTAATGATGATGATCATGAAACTCCGGTTCAAGTTTCTGTCGAACCACGCAGGTCGACGAGACCACGTGCTGCTCCAGAGTGGTACGGTAATCCCGTCTTGTCAATCATGTTGTTAGACAACAATGAACCTGCAAATTATGAAGAAGCAATGGTGGGCCCAGATTCCAACAAATGGCTAGAAGCCATGAAGTCCAAGATAGGATCCATGTATGAGAACAAAGTGTGGACTTTAGAAGTACTACCTGAGGGCCGCAAGGCTATTCAGAACAAATGGATCTTTAAGAGGAAGACGGACGCTGACGACAATGTGACCGTTTATAAAGCTCGACTTGTGGCAAAGGGTTTTTCACAAGTTCAAGGAGTTGACTACGATGAGACATTCTCACCCGTAGCGATGCTTAAGTCCGTCAGAATCATGTTAGCAATAGCTGCATTTTTTGATTATGAAATCTGGCAGATGGATGTCAAAACGGTGTTCCTTAACGGTTTCCTTAAGGAAGAGTTGTATATGATGCAACCCGAAGGTTTTGTCGATCCTAAGAATTCTAACAAGGTGTGCAAGCTCCAGCGATCCATTTATGGACTGGTGCAAGCATCTCGGAGTTGGAACAAACGCTTTGATGAGGTGATCAAAGCATTTGGGTTTATACAAGTGGTTGGAGAATCTTGTATTTACAAGAAAGTGAGTGGGAGCTCTGTGGCGTTTCTAATATTATATGTGGATGACATATTGCTGATTGGAAACAACGTAGAGTTTTTGGAGAGCATAAAGGATTACTTGAATAAAAGTTTCTCTATGAAGGACCTAGGAGAAGCTGCTTACATTCTAGGCATTAAGATCTATAGGGATAGATCAAAACGCCTGATAGGACTTTCACAAAGCACATACCTAGATAAAGTTTTGAAGAGGTTCAAAATGGAACAGTCCAAGAAAGGGTTCTTGCCAGTTTTACAAGGTACGAGATTGAGTAAGACTCAGTGCCCAGCAACTGATGAGGATAGAGAGCATATGAGCACCGTCCCCTATGCTTCAGCCATAGGTTCTATCATGTATGCAATGCTATGCACTAGACCGGACGTTAGCCTGGCCATAAGTATGGTAGGCAGGTTACAGAGTAATCCAGGAGTGGATCACTGGACGGCGGTCAAGAATATCCTGAAGTACCTGAAAAGGACTAAGGAGATGTTGCTCGTGTATGGAGGTGACGAAGAGCTCGCCGTAAAGGGTTACGTCAATGCAAGCTTTGACACAGATCCGTACGACTCTAAGTCGCAAACCGGATACATATTTATTCTTAATGGGGGTGCGGTAAGCTGGTGCAGTTCCAAGCAAAGCGTCGTAGCAGATTCTACATGTGAAGCGGAGTACATGGCTGCCTCGGAGGCGGCTAAGGAGGGTGTCTGGATGAAGCAATTCATGACGGATCTTGGAGTGGTGCCAAGTGCACTGAATCCAATAACCTTGTTCTGTGACAACACGGGTGCCATTGCCTTAGCAAAGGAACCACGGTTTCACAAGAAGTCCAGACACATCAAACGATGCTTCAACCTCATCCGCGACTACGTCGAAGGGGAGAACGTGAATATATGCAAAGTGCACACGGATCTTAATGTAGCAGACCCGCTGACTAAACCTCTTCCACGGGCAAAGCATGATCAACACCAGAACTGTATGGGTGTAAGATTTATTACAATGTAATTCGCATGATGATGTGAGGGCTGGATTATTGACTCTAGTGCAAGTGGGAGACTGTTGGAATTATGCCCTAGAGGAAATAATAAATATAGTTATTATTATAATTCCTGATCAAGATAATCGTTTATTATCCATGCTATAATTGTATTTAATGAAGACTTATATACATGTGTGGATACATAGACAAAACACTGTCCCTAGCAAGCCTCTAGTTGGCTAGCCAGTTGATCAAAGATAGTCAGTGTCTTCTGATTATGAACAAGGTGTTGTTGCTTGATAACTGGATCACGTCATTAGGAGAATCACGTGATGGACTAGACCCAAACTAATAGACGTAGCATGTTGATCGTGTCAATTTTTTGCTACTGTTTTCTGCGTGTCAAGTATTTGTTCCTATGACCATGAGATCATATAACTCACTGACACCGGAGGAATACTTTGTGTGTATCAAACGTCGCAGCGTAACTGGGTGACTATAAAGATGCTCTACACGTATCTCCGAAGGTGTTCGTTGAGTTAGTATGGATCAAGACTGGGATTTGTCACTCCGTGTGACGGAGAGGTATCTCGGGGCCCACTCGGTAATACAACATCACACACAAGCCTTGCAAGCAATGTGCCTTAGTGTAAGTTGCGGGATCTTGTATTACGGAACGAGTAAAGAGACTTGCCGGTAAACGAGATTGAAATAGGTATACGGATACTGACGATCGAATCTCGGGCAAGTAACATACCGAAGGACAAAAGGAATGACATACGGGATTATATGAATCCTTGGCACTGAGGTTCAAACGATAAGATCTTCGTAGAATATATAGGATCCAATATGGGCATCCAGGTCCCGCTATTGGATATTGACCGAGGAGTCTCTCGGGTCATGTCTGCATAGTTCTCGAACCCGCAGGGTCTGCACACTTAAGGTTCGACGTTGTTTTATGCGTATTTGAGTTATATGGTTGGTTACCGAATGTTGTTAGGAGTCCCGGATGAGATCACGGACGTCACGAGGGTTTCCGGAATGGTCCGGAAACGAAGATTGATATATAGGATGACCTCATTTGATTACCGGAAGGTTTTCGGAGTTACCGGGAATGTACCGGGAATGACGAATGGGTTCCGGGAGTTCACCGGGGGGGGGGGCAACCCACCCTGGGGAAGCCCATAGGCCTTGGGGGTGGCGCACCAGCCCTTAGTGGGCTGGTGGGATAGCCCAAGAAGGCCCTATGCGCCATAGGAAGAAAATCAAAGAGAAAAAAAAGAGGAGGTGGGAAAAAGGGGAAGGACTCCTCCTTCCAAACCTAGTTGGACTCGGTTTGGCAGGGGAGGGTTGCCCCCCTTGGCTCGGCCGACCCCCTTGGGAGTCCTTGGACCCCAAGGCAAGGCTCCCCCCTCCTCCCGCTATATATACGGAGGTTTTAGGGCTGATTTGAGACAACTTTGCCACGGCAGCCCGACCACATATCTCCACGGTTTTACCTCTAGATCGCGTTTCTGCGGAGCTCGGGCGGAGCCCTGCCGAGATAAGATCATCACCAACCTCCGGAGTGCCGTCACGCTGCTGGAGAAATCTTCTACCTCTCCGTGTCTCTTGCTGGATCAAGAAGGCCGAGATCATCGTCGAGCTGTACGTGTGCTGAATGCGGAGGTGCCGTCCGTTTGGCACTAGATCGTGGGACTGATCGCGGGACGGTTCGCGGGGCGGATCGAGGGACGTGAGGACGTTCCACTACATCAACCGCGTTCACTAACGCTTCTGCTGTACGGTCTACAAGGGTACGTAGATCACACATCCCCTCTCATAGATGGACATCACCATGATAGGTCTTCGTGCGCGTAGGAAATTTTTTGGTTCCCATGCGACGTTCCCCAACAATAAGAACGACTTCGCTGCTAGGAAGCATGATAAAGAAAGGGAACCATGGGTTCAGAAACCCATGCCCTTTACTTCCAAACCATCTAAGAAAAAGGATGATGGGGATTTTGAGCGCTTCGTTGAAATGATCAGACCTGTCTTTCTGCAAATGCGTTTGACATATATGCTCAAAATGTCTCCATATGCTAAGTACATAAAAGATATTGTGACTAATAAGAGGAGGATGCCTCAGGTTAATATTTCCACCATGCTTGCTAACTATACCTTCAAGGGTGGAACTCCTAAGAAACTAGGTGATCCCTATGTGCCCACTATACCTTGCTCCATTAAAGGCAACTACGTTAGAACTGCGTTATGCGATCTTGGAGCCGGTGTTAGTGTTATACCTCTCTCTCTCTTTATCGTAGGCTTGAACTGGATAAGTTGACACCCACTGAAATCTCTCTGCAAATGGCCGACAAATCAACTACTTTCCCTATCGGCATTCGCGAGGATGTGCCTGTTGTAGTTGCTAACGTCACTATCTTAACCGACTTTGTTATTCTGGATATTCCCGAGGACGATGCCATGGCGGTCATCCACGGAAGACCCTTTTCAAACACTGCAGGGGCTGTTATAGATTGCAACAAAGGCAATGTCACTTTCCACGTCAATGGTAATGAGCATACGGTGCACATTCCAAAGAAACAATATCGAGTACATTGCATCAATGCTATCGAAAAAACTTCATCAATTTTTATTGGGAGCTTTGAATGCCCTATTCCTCCTGTTAAGATGAAGTATGATTTGCTTGTTGGGGAGATTCACATCCCCATTGAGGTAACCTAGTGACTATAATTCTCCATTCTCTTTTGCAATTAGAAAAAGTTTGTCAAAGAGACTTGATCAACCTCATTGACGGATTTCTTTCGATGACCATGAGATGGATGAATCGAGGAGTCACAAACCTCTGTTCCAAGCTTTCACCTTCGGTTGCTTAGAAGAAAAATGTAGGTTTAGTTTAGTTTTCCCTGTTTTCTGTTTTAACGTTCCTGGAAAAATACCCCGAAAATAAAAGTTCTCCGAACGTCCTGAAAATCAAGTATGATTTTTTCTGGAATTTTTGAAAAATACTGGGACGAAGAGCTAGTCTGGGGGCTGCATTAGTGGGCCACAAGCCCTGGAGGCGCGGGCACCCCCTGGTCGCGCCTACCTGGCTTGTGGAGCCCACATGCACCCCCTTCACTCATTCTAGCTCCCATCTGCTTCTCCTACCTCCAGAAAAATCGTTTCGCAGATCAAACCCGTGTTCTTGCTCTTCTTGCTGGGATTTCCCATCTCCTTGCTCAAAGCACCATTCTCCGGACTGTTTTGGGGAAATTACTCCTTGGTAAGTGACTCCTCCATTGGTCCATTTAGTTTTTGCTCTAGTGCCTTATACTTCGCGTATTCTTGCTGCCTTGGTGACCATATTCTTGAGCTTTGCATGCTAATTTTAGCTGGTCCCAAGTAGTTTTGATGCGTAATATGGCCTCTAGGCACTTGTGGGAGTAGTTGCTATGAGTTATGTTGAGCCTTGTTCACTTTTCCTTAGAGTCACTAAAAATTTCAGAAAATTTCAGAGATAGAAAAGGGAAAAGATGAGGAGGTTCTTAAGAGGCTCTTCAAGCCGTGATCCCAAGGATGATGGAAGTGAGAAGAAGCCCAAGTATCCGGTCCCTCGAGTTGCAGAAGTTCGAGCGTGCGAATGGACAAGCGATGTGTTCTTACGTGCCGCCGGACTTTATGAGTACTTTTATCACTTGGTGGAGAACGCAGGCCTTACCGCCTTCGTTGAAGATAAGTGTCTGCAATACCTCCTCCTCACAAATATCTTCGTACAAAGCTTTAACTTCTATCTGAGGAAGAATCCTCCTATGGTTGAGTTCAAATTATATGATATCCCCTAGCGCATGTCACTCCAGGATTTTTGCAATGTTTGCAAATTGCCTTTTGTCGGGGATATTCGTGAACCTTGTCCACGGGACTTGGAGGCTTTCATCGATACAATTATTGTAGGAGAGGAGAGAGGAGTGTATTGCGCTAGAGCTGCTAGCATTCATTTTCCCGTGCTTCGGTACTTCTCACTATTTGTGGGAAAATGTTTGATTGGCCATGGGAAAGCTGGGTCCCTTAGCTCCCCAGATCTTGCGGTCTTGCGCGAAGCCCTTTATAACGATAAAACTTATAGCTTGGGCGCTATAGTAGCTCAACAGTTGAACATGAACCGTTCTAAAGGTGTTGTCTATGGAGGTATCTATGCTACCCTTCTTGCCACACACTTTGAGATACTTATTAGACTGGACGAGTAAGAAGAGATCCTTCTTCCTGAAAGATATCTAGATTATGATAACATGGTTCGCCATCACTTTCTTGATAGAGATATAAATAGAAGGATGATTTATAACCTTGTATTGAGTCAGGGTACTCATGAGACTATTACTTTGCCTGTGCCTTCTTTGTTCAATCTTCATGCATGCAGGTACATTATTATGCCCTCGGTCATCTACGCATATTGGGGCTTAGCCCAACCACAAGTGCCCGTGCCCGAGCCACCAGTCGAGTACCAGACGCCAATTTATCAGTGGGAGCCAGAGGAGCTCACATAGCAGTGGCATCCTCAGTCCACTCCGGAGTACCCCAGAGCTGGTTATTTCCCTCCTTGGGAGTAGACCAACTTAGGCCAAAAGCCTAAGCTTGGGGGAGTATGTGTTCCTTACCGACTTTACATTCTTGCTTATGCTTTCACTTTGTTCGTCGGTGTTCACACTTTGCCACTGTATCATCCATGCTAGTTTATTTTATTTTTCTCGTTTTCTTGTCGTGTGTCTGTCTAGTTTGAGAAAACCCAAAAAGATTTTCTTTTTCTTCTTTTGCTTGTTGGGAGCTTTCCCGTGTAGATAGTTTTCTTTTTTCTTTGGGTCAAGGTAGAAGATAATGGTTACAATGTTTACTGGCTCTCGCATGCATACATGTTTAGCTGTCAAAGAGTCATACTACTTTGTCTTCTTTGTGTTTGCGTGCAGATTCCAGCTTTAGTCCAACGCACGAGCACTCTTATTATTGTTCACATCATTCGGTCGTGCAAGTGAAAGGCAATAATGACGATATATGATGAAGTGACTGAGCCTGGAAAAGCTGGTATGAACTCAATCTATTTTGTTTTTGTAAATATGACTAGCTCACTGTTCCTAGTTCAGCTTTGTTGTGAGAGAAACATGTTTGCAATGACAACTTAGAGATCATAGTTTCTGATGCCACGCTTAATTAGCTAGGAGCTTATAATGGTTTATCTTGGTTGCCCACATGAATTTTGAGATGACTATGATGTAGTATGATAGGATGGTATCCTCCTTTGAATGATTCAAGTGGCTTGACTTGGCGCATGTTCACGCGTGTAGTTGAAACAAAATCAACATAGCCTCTATGATATTCATGTTCATGGTGATTTATGTCCTACTCATGCTTGCACTCAATGTTAGTTAATCTCAATGCATTTTTATGACCGTTGTCGCTCTCTAGTTGGTCGCTTCCCAGTCTTTTGCTAGCCTTCACTTGTACTAAGCCGGAATACTGCTTGTGCATCCACTTCCATAAACCCAAAGTTGTTCCATATGAGTCCACCATACCTACCTATTTGCGGTATTTACCTGCCGTTCCAAGTAAATTTGCATGTGCCACTCCCTAAACCTTCAAGAAATAATCTATTTTGCATGCCCGAACCACTCATTTGGTGACAGGGGGCTATCAGTATCTTCCATGCTAGGCGTGTTATCCTCGATATGTGTTTATTCACTATCATTCACGAGAAAGGGGCCGGTAATTGGAATGCCCAGTTCCATGCTCAAATCGAAAAGATAATTGCAAACAAAACTCCCCCAGGATTGATGTTGGTATGGATGGTACCCGAGGATTCGGCTAGCCGTGGAGTGTGATTGATTGGTGGTGGGGGAGTCAAAACTTTACTTTTCTGTTTGGGAACCGCCTATAGCATGTGTAGCGTGGAAGATGTTGAGAACTCTTAGTCATTGCGTTGACAATGAAAGCATGCCACCCAAAATTATTATCTCTGTTTTCAAAGCTTGAGCTCTGGCACCTCTGCAAATCAATGCTTCCCTCTGCGAAGGGCCTGTCTATTTATGTTCCTGTTGAGTCATCCTCTTCTTATAAAAGCACCAATTAGAGAGCACCTCTCTCATTTTTATGCTTTGCTTTTGACTGTGTTGAGTATGACTGTGACTGGATCTTCTTTGCCATGAATTACAATGTTTAATCAGCCCTTGGTCTTTGAAGGTGCTCTGCATTTATGTTTTGCGGTCTCAGAAAGAGCTAGCGAGATACCATCTGTTCATACTGCTTCATGATTGTTTTGATTGAAGTGTTGACGTTTGAGACTTATTATTATTTGCTCGCTAGTTGATTATGCCATTGATATGAGTTTACTGTGAGACCTAGATGTCATTTGCTTATGTGGTTTGCTTGTGATCTTGCTGAAACTCTGGATATCAGCTTGACATAGTTGCAACAACAAGATCAAACAGAGTTTGTCAAAGTTTTTCTTTTGTCTCTTTCAGTTTTTCAACTCAATTGCTTGAGGACAAGCAAGGCTTTAAGCTTGGGGGAGTTGATACGTCTCCGTCGTATCTACTTTTCCGAACTCTTTTGGCCTTGTTTTGGACTCTAATTTGCATGATTTGAATGGAACTAACCCGGACTAACGCTGTTTTCACCAGAATTGCCATGGTGTTGTTTTTGTGCAGAAATAAAGGTTCTCGGAATGACCTGAAAATTTACGGAGAATTTTTCTGGAATATATAAAAAAAATTGGCGCAAGAATCAACCGGAGGGGTGGAGCGTGGAGCCCACAAGCCCACCAGGCGCGGGCCCCCCTGGCCGCGCCTGGCAGGCTTGTGGAGCCCACAAAACTCCACCGCCTCCAATCTCAACTCTATTTAGTCCGTCTCGCCCAGAAAAAAAATCGAGAAGAGTTCATCGCGTTTTACGATACGGAGGCGCCGCCACCTCCTGTTCTTCATCTCGAGGGCAGATCTGGAGTCCATTCTGGGCTCCGGAGAGGGGAAATCGTCGCCATCGTCATCATCAACCTTCCTTCATCACCAATTCCATGATGCTCTTTACTGTTTGTGAGTAATCTATTCGTAGGCTTGTTGGGCGGTGATGGGTTGGATGAGATCTATCATGTAATCGAGTTAGTTTTGACGGGGATTGATCCCTAGTATCCACTATGTTCTGAGATTGATGTTGCTACTACTTTGCCATGCTTAATGCTTGTCACTAGGGCCCGAGTGCCATGATTTCAGATCTGAACCTATTATGTTTTCGCCAATATATGTGTGTTTTAGATCATATCTTGCAAGTTGTAGTCACCTACTATGTGTTATGACCCGGCAACCCCGGAGTGACAATAGCCGAAACCACTCCCGGAGATGACCATAGTATGAGGAGTTCATGTATTCACCAAGTGTTAATGTGTTTGTCCGGTTCTTTATTAAAAGGAGAACCTTAATATCCCGTAGTTTCCATTAGGACCCCGCTGCCACGGGAGGGATGGACAATAGATGTCATGCAAGTTCTTTTCCCTAAGCACGTATGACTACATACGGAATACATGCCTACATTAGATTGACGAACTGGAGCTAGTTACTTATCTCTCTGTGTTATAGTTGTTACATGATGAATCACATTCGGCATAATCATCCATCACCGATCCAATGCCTACGAGTTTTTCCTACTGGTCCTTGCAACGTTACTTTGCCACTACTGCTGTCACTGCTGCTGCTGTTACTCTGCTGCTACTGTTGTTACTTTGCTGCTACTGGTTACTGTTGCTACTGCTGCTATCATACTACTTTGCTACTGATACTTTGCTGCAGATACTAAATCTTTCACGTGTGGTTGAATTGACAACTCAATTGCTAATACTTGAGAATATTCTTTTGCTTCCCCTTGAGTCGAATTAATAAATTTGGGTTGAATACTCTACCCTCGAAAACTATTGCGATCCCCTATACTTATGGGTTATCAAGCCCCAAGGGCGTCGAGTGAAGGAGGAGGTGGACTCCCACCCCAATTCGATTTGGGGGAAGGAGTGCACTCCTTCCTTCCCACCTCCCTCGTTCCTTTTTTTCTTTCCTTTTGGTATTTTCCACTTGTGGCGCCATGGCACTATTGGGATGGCCTCAAAAGCCCACTAAGGGCTGGTGCGCCACCCAAGGGTCACTGGTCGCACTCTCGGGTGGGTGGGCCACTCCCGATGGATATCCGGAACCCATTCATCACTCCCGGTACACTACCGGTAATGCCCAAAACTTTCCGGTGACCAAATGAAACCATCCTATATATCAATCTTCATTTCCGGACCATTCCGAAAACCCTCGTGACGTCCGTGATCTCATCTAGGACTCCGAGAAACCTTCAGTAACCACACATATAACTCAACTATACTAAAACATCATCGAACCTTAAGTGTGCACACCCTTCGGGTTCGAGAACTATGTAGACATGACCCGAGACACTCCTCGGTCAAGATCCAATCGCAGGACCTGCATATCCATATTGGATCCTACATATTCTACGAAGATCTTATCGGTTGAACCTCTGTGCCAAGGATTCATATAATCTCGTATGTCATTACCTTCGTCCTTCGGTATGTTACTTGCCCAAGATTCGATCGTCGCTATCCGTATACCTATTTCAATCTCGTTACCGGCAAGTCTCTTTACTCGTTCTGCAATACAAGATCCCGTGACTTACACTTAACTCACATTGCTTGCAAGGCTTGTTTGTGATGTTGTATTACCGAGTGGGCCCCGAGATACCTCTCCGTCACACGGAGTTACAAATCCCAGTCTTGATCCATACTAACTCAACAAACACCTTCGGAGATACCTGTAGAGCACCTTTATAGTCACTCAGTTACGTTGCGACATTTGATACACACAAGGTATTCCTCTGGTGTCAGTGAGTTATATGATCTCATGGTCATAGAAATGAATACTTGACACGCAGAAAACAATAGCAACAAAATTACACGATCACATGCCACGTTCGTAGTTTGGGTCTAGTCCATCACATGATTCTCCTAATGATGTGATCCAGTTATCAAGTGACAACACTTGCATATGGTCAGAAAACCTTAACCATCCTTGATCAACTGGCTAGCCAACTAGAGGCTTGCTAGGGACATTGTTTTGTCTATGTATCCACACATGTATCTATGTTTTCATTCAATACAATTATAGCATGGATAATAAACGTTTATCTTGAAACAGGAAATATAATAATAACTATTTTATCATTGCCTCTAGGGCATTTTTCCAACAGTCTCCCACTTGCACTAGACTCAGTAATCTAGTCCTCACATCACTATGCGATTTAAATTGTTATGAATCTAACACCCATACAGTTCTGGTGTTGATCATGCTTCGCTCAAGAGGTTTAGTCAGCGGATCTGCTACATTCAGATCCGTGTGCACTTTGCAAATATTTACGTCCTCTCCTTAGATGAAGTCGCGGATGAGGTTGAAGCATCGTTTGATGTGCCTGGTCTTCTTGTGAAACCTTGGTTCCTTTACTAAAGCAATGGCACCAGTGTTGTCACAGAACAAAGTTATTGGATTTAGTGCGCTCGGCACAACTCCAAGATCCGTCATGAACTGTTTCATCCAGACCCCTCCTTAGCTGCCTTCGAGGCAGCCATGTACTCCAATTCACATGTAGAATCTGCTACAACACTTTGCTTGGAACTGCACCAGCTTACCGCACCCCCATTAAGAATAAATATGTATCCGGTTTGAGACTTAGAGTCATCCGGATCAGTGTCAAAGCTTGCGTCGACGTAACCCTTTACGATGAGCTCTTCGTCACCTCCTTCAACGAAAAACATTTCCTTAGTCCTTTTCAGGTACTTCAAAATATTCTTGACCGCCGTCCAGTGATCCACTCCTGGATTACTTTGAAACCTGCCTGCCATACTTATGGCCAGGCTGACGTCCGGTCTAGTGCACAACATTGCATACATGATAGAACCTATGGCTGAAGCATAGGGTATGGTACTCATCTTTTCTCTATCTTCCACAGTTACTGGACACTGAGTCTTACTTAATTTTATACCTTGTAATACTAGCAAGAACCCCTTCTTGGACTGTTCCATTTTGAACTTCTTCAAAACTTTATCAAGGTATGTGCTTTGTGAAAGTCCTGTCAGGCGTCTCGATCTATCCCTATAGATCTTAATGCCTAGAATGTAAGCAGCTTCTCCTAGGTCCTTCATAGAGAAACTTTTATTCATGTAATCCTATACGCTCTCCAAAAACTCCACGTTGTTTCCAATCAGCAATATGTAATCCACATATAATATTAGAAACGCCACAGATCTCCCAATCACTTTCTTATAAATACAAGATTCTCCAACCACTTGTATAAACCCAAATGCTTTGATCACCTCATCAAAGCGCTTATTCCAACTCTGAGATGCCTGCACCAATCCATAAATGGATCGCTGGAAATTGCACACTTTGTTAGCATTCTCTGGATCGACAAAACCTTCGGGTTGCATGATATACA
This sequence comes from Hordeum vulgare subsp. vulgare, assembly GCF_904849725.1. Lineage (NCBI taxonomy): Eukaryota > Viridiplantae > Streptophyta > Magnoliopsida > Poales > Poaceae > Hordeum > Hordeum vulgare. Next base: position 142,369,258 of record NC_058519.1, on the reverse strand, counting down.
ACTCTTTCTTAAGAAAACTGTTAAGGAATGCCGTTTTGACATCAATCCGCTAGATTTCATAATCAGAAAATGTTGTTATTGCTAACATGATTCAGAAGGATTGAAGTATCGCTACTCGTGAGAATGTCTCATCGTAGTCAACTCCTTGAACTTGTGAAAAACCCTTTGCCACAAGTCGAGCTTTATAAATGGTCACATTACCGTCCGCGTTCGTCTTCTTCTTAAATATCCATTTGTTCAGAATAGCCTTGCGGCCTTCAGGTAATACTTCCAAAGTCCATACTTTGTTTTCATAAATAGATCCTATCTCGGACTTCATGGACTCCAGCCATTTGTTGGAATTCGGGCCCACCCTTGCTTCTTCATAATTCGTAGGTTCATTCTTGTATAACAACATAATTGATAAGACAAGATTACCGTACCACTCAGGAGCAGTACTGATCTTGTCGACCTGCGAGGTCCGATAGGAACTTGATCCGAAGTTTCATGATCATCATCATTAACTTCCTTCTCAACTGGCATCGCTTTGACATACGTTTCCCACTGCCCTACGCCACCATCTAGAGGGATTAGAGGTTCGACATCCTCATCAAGTTCTATCTTCCTCCCACTCAATTCTTTCGAGAGAAACTCCTTCTCAAGAAAAGCTCTGTTCTTAGCAACAAACACTTTCCCTCGGGTTTGAGATAGAAGGTGTACCCAACTGTCTCCTTTGGGTAACCTATGAAGACACACTTTTCCGCTTTGGGTTCCAGCTTTTCAAGTTGAAGCTTTTTAACATAAGGATCACATCCCCAAACTTTAAGAAACGACAACTTCGGTCTTTTGCCATACCACACCTCATATGGTGTCGTCTCAACGGACTTTTATGGTGCCCTATTTAAAGTGAATGCAGCTGTCTCTAATGCATAACCCCAAAATGATAACGGCAAATCGGTAAGAGACATCATAGATCGCACCATTTCTAACAAAGTGCGATTACGACGTTCGGACACACCATTACGTTGTGGTGTTCCTGGCGGTGTCAACTGTGAAACAATTCCACATTGTCTTAAGTGAGCACCAAACTCGAAACTCACATACTCACCCCCACGATCAGAACATAGGAACTTGATCTTCTTGTTATGATGATTTTCAACTTCACTCTGAAATTGCTTGAACTTCTCAAATGTTTCACACTTGTGCTTCATCAAGTAGATATATCCATACCTACTCAAATCGTCAGTGAAGGTGAGAAAATAACGATATCCACTGCATGCCTCCATACTCATCGGACCGCACACATCGGTATGTATGATTTCCAACAAGTCACTTGCACGCTTCATTGTTCCACAGAACGGAATCTTAGTCATCTTGCCCATGAGGCATGCATGGTTCGCACGTGTCAAGTGATTCAAAATCAAGTGACTCCAAAATCCCATCGGAATGGAGTTTCTTCATGCGCTTTACACCAATATGACCTAAGTGCTACAAAAACATGGTGCTATCATTGTTAACTCTACATCTTTTGGTCTCAATGTTATGTATATGTTTACCATTACTATCAAGATTCCATATGAACAATCCTCTCACATTGGGTGCATGACCATAAAAGATATTACTCATAGAAATAGAACAACCATTATTCTATGACTTAAACGAGTAACCGTCTCGCAATAAACAAGATCCACATATAATGTTCATGCTTAACGCATGCACTAAATAACAATTATTGAAGTTCATAACTAATCGTGATGGTAACTGAAGTGAGATTGTGCTGACGGCGATTGCATCAACCTTGGAACCATTTCCCACACGCATCGTCACTTCATCCTTCGCCAGCCTTCATTTATTCCGCAGTTCCTGCTTCGAGTTGCAAATATGAGAAACAGAACCGGTATCAAATACCCAAGCACTACTACTAGAGTTGGTTAAGTACACAACAATAACATGTATATCAAATATATCTTATTTTTCTTTGGCCGCTTGAAAGGATCGATATGGTTGACTAGAGGGGAGGGATGAATAGGCAACTACCAATTTTTAGCTTTTCTAAATAAATACGGAGCAGCAATCATAAAGGTTTACTAGCATGGCACTAGGAGGACAAGCTATATGATGCTACTTAGCAACGAGTAACGAAGCACATAGGAGATACTCTACAACACCAACAAATACAAAGTAAAGGTAAGAGATAACCACAAGTGGAACCCATGAAGACGAGGATGTGTTACCGAAGTTCCTTCCCTTTGACAGGAAGTACGTCTCCATTGGAGCGGTGTGGAGGCACAATGCTCCCCAATAAGCCACTAGGGCCACCGTATTCTCCTCACGCCCTCACACAATGCAAGGTACCGTGATTCCACCATAGGTGCTCTTGAAGGCGACGACCGAACCTTTACAAACAAGGTTGGGGCAATCTCCACACAAAGCTTGGAGGCTCCCAACAAGACCACAGAGCTTCACCACAATGGAATGTGGCTCCGAGGTGACCTCAACCGTCTAGCGTGCTCAAACACCCAAGAGTAACAAGATCCGCAAGGGATTAGTAGGGGGAATCAAATATCCTTTGGTGGAAATGTGGATCAAGGCCTTCTCAAGCAATCCCTAGAAAATCAACAAGGTTGATTGGCTAGGGAGAGAGATCGGGCTAAAATGAGCTTGTGGAGCAACAAGGGAGCTTAGAGAGGTTGAAGGTCGGCTCTAGGAAGAAGAAGATGCATTTATATAGTGGGGGGCAGATCCAACCGTTACCCACCTACCACATAAATGCACGAGCGGTACTACCGCTCCTCGAGCGATACTACCGCTTCCCAGAGCAGTACTACCGCTCAGCTCCTCACCAACCACGGTAGTACCGGGGGGTACTACCGTGCCACCCCCTCCGTGGGAAAGTATGCGAGAAAAAGCCCGTCGGTGCGGTAGTAAAATAATACTACCGCACTGAGGGCGGTAGTACCTCCCTTGGAGCGGTAGTAAAAACTACTACCGTTCTTCGGGCGGTAGTACCGCTCCTGGAGCGGTAGTAGAAGTTTCCTACCGCACGTGGGACGGTAGTACCACTCCTGGAGCGGTAGTAAAAATTTACTACCGCTGGTACAGCGGTACTACCGCTTACCCTTTTTCACATAGGCAAGAAAAACACAATGGTGCTCCATTGAAGCTAAAATATGGGTGGGTGCATGACGTGTGTGTGTGAGGGTTCCACCCAAACCTTTCCGACGCGGACCCCCTCTTGGTAAGAAGACTGTCCTATGACTCAAACTAGGAAGAGAAATGTAGAAGAAAAACCGTCTTCGAGATCCTCCGAGGGGTGTCGAGTCATCTTGTGCCTAGAAGAGAATATTTTGAAATGCTCAGGACACATGATTAGTCCGCACAACAATTGTCATCAATCACTAAAACCACTTAGGAGAAATATGCCCTAACAATCTCCCCCTTTTTGGTGGATTGATGATAATGTTAGATTTGCACAAAAAATAGAGATAGGCATATGCAAACTTCAAAGATATCACAAGGGGGCTAGTTTCCTCTGGGTATGTGCATACCAACAACTAAGCACAGAGAGAACACTCCCCCTAAATTATAAATACTAAGCCATCCTTACTACATACGTACGAGGGATGAAGAAAATTGAAGCATGGCAAAGCATGTGAGCAAAGGAATACTGGCACAAGATACTATGTCTCACAGGTTAATAATAAAAAGATAAAACTGATAATACTGAGACAGAAGATAAACAAGATAAAACATATATCTCACATTAAGATAGGATCTGACGACTCAGTCTCAACCATAAAGCAAGAGTAGCGAACGAAAGCAACACAGTTTTATGAAACCAATAGACTAGAAAAACTAGAGAACGAGCAAATCCTACACTCTCTCCCCCTTTGGCATCGAAACACCAAAAAGGCAGAGAGGAGCCCTAACACCCAGGTGGTAGAAACATCAGTCGGTGTCCTCCTCATCACGATACTCCTCATCTGAGCCATCGTCGGTGTCCTCCTCAGATGCAGCCCACTGAAGTCGATGCTTCTCCATCCATTCAGCCTCGGGGGTGATCTCACTCTCAGAACCGCTGGAGAAGGGTATGTCAAGCTTCCTCATGATCAACTTGTCGCGCTCGCAACTCTCCTTTTGAGCAACATGTGTGCTGTACTGGCCCTTGGCCTGCATACAGAATAGGGTCTTCATCCTGTCAGTGAGCCGTGTGGCCCATGACGGTTCCGCAGATGTGTGGGAACCCTCACCCTGTCGAGGAGCCTCTGGAGGGGCCTCATCCTCAGCGCCTGGTAGATCATCATCAGAATCCCTTGGGGCAGCTTGACGAGAGGAGGTGTTGGCCCATTTGTCTTTCTGACGCAGCTTGATGGGCTCATGGTGGACCCAATCAGGAGCAACAAACTCAGCCCCGGGGAAGGTCTTGGTCCAAGTGGCCTTGATAAAGTAGAATAGGTAGGGATCGTAGATTGGGACCTTACGGTTAATGACTGCAGAGTAGAATTCAGTCCACATGACATGAGAAACACCAAGGGGCTAACACTGACGATTCTTCGCTTTCTGACACATGAGAAGCATGTCTACCAGGTAAGAGTGCACCTGGTCCTTCTTGCCAACCCTGGGAAACAACGTGTTGCGAAAAATCCGGTGCATCACATCCAAGAAAGGGTTCATGACATAGGATACCTCACTAGTGGGGGTTTGCTTCACAGAGAGGTACAGGAGCAGCTTCTCCTTTGGAGCGGCTTGAGCCTTGGCATGGGGGCGCAAGCCAACAGCAGTAGTGAGGCCCTCATCGCTCACCTGAAGAAGATCCATGAAGTCTTTCCAGGTAGCAGTCAGCTGCATTCCATTTGTCATCCAAGTCATAGTACGAGCGTCATCATGGTGAAACTGCACTATAGCAAAGAAGTGAGCTACAATGGAAATATCAAAATCCTAGTGAAACGAGATGAGGTCCGCAATCTGAAGTTGCTCCACCATAGCAATGGCCTCCCCAAAATAAGACATGTCCTTCCTTGTTCAAGATCAATCCACTGCACCAGGACATAGAGGTTCTTCTTTGATCTAAGAACATCTTCGTAGATTAAGAATTGATCGCGATTCCAAGACTGTTCACCGCCAGGGAAATCCTACCTATTGTTGGCATATGGGTTGAGCTTGCGACGGTGTTGGAACTCGGCAAGCGGCATAGTGTTCCAGTTGACTGAGGGCTTCTTTGGAGCAGGCTTCTTGAACGAGCGCTTGGGGGCATTGGAGCCTTCAGACGGATCAGAGGAAGGTCGCTTGGAACTGGCAGTGTGAGACGGGTTGGAACGACGGGAACCACCACATGGGACACGCAAACAAAACACAAAACACGAAAGAAGGGAGAAACAAGTCAAGGCAATGAACAAGAAAGACCAAAAACCCCATAAAACACAATAGATCAGTGTGTGTGCACAAAGGGGAGCGGTAGTAAAACTTTACTACCGCTCTGGGAGCGGTAGTACCGCCCAGAGGGCGGTAGTACCGCTTCTAGAGCGGTAGTACCGCTCCTCGAGCGGTAGTACCGCGCCACGAGGGGCGGTAGTACCGCACGGGATGACCTAATCACAGATCTAAGCAAATTTGACAGGGAAAAACTTGTGGAGTAGATTGAAAACCGTAGATCTGGATCCTATGCAGGCCTAGGCACACACACCACCTATACAAGGAATCATATTACCAAAAAGCTGCCCCTAAATCCCAATCATGATGCCATGAGACCATATGCCCTAACCCTAGATTGAATCAACGAACAAAGCATAAGAGTGCAGATGAGGGGCAGTACCGGTGTCCATGCCACGTGGGGAAGAGTCCCACCGGTCGGAATCGGAGGACGATGGCCGGATAGGGAGATCCGGCGATGCCTTAGGGCAGTTTCTGAGGAGAGGAGAGAGAGAGACAGGGAAGAACTCGGGGCTGAGGGGAAAATAGAAAGGCCTTTCGGCCCTTTAAATAGTCTCCTGGGCGAGGCGGCGCGGTAGTACCGCAGTCATCGCGGTATTACCGCTCTACATGCGGTACTACCCTCCCCACAGCGGTAGTAAAAAATTAGTACCATGCTGGGGGCGGTAGTACCACATGGTGAGCGGTAGTACCGCTCCCCCAGCGATAGTTAAATTTTACTACCGTGCTGGGGGCGGTAGTACCGTGCTTGAAGTCACAAAATGGCCCCAAAAATAGCTCTCTACTCCTTAGGTGGTGGAAAAACTTGATCAAGCCAAGAGAAAACAAAACACGGAAGCAAGAAAGACACACCGAAAGAAAGAGAAACAACACAGAGACTCCAGGGGAGAGGGCGGTGGCCTAGGCCACCTATGTTTGAGACAAATGGTATGACACCGCGAAGAATTATCCTTGGGTTCATGACCATATCTCGTCTTTGAAGCACAAGTGCCATTTGGTGATGGCCAAAGTGAAAGACTTGATAGATTTATGCATAATGGGGGGAGGGAAAGTTCATTGAGAGAACAACACTCCCCCTATGTCCATGCCTACATCTAGAGCAGGATGTAATGTAGAGTGAGGTGCAAAGTGCCTAGTTTCAATCCACATTACTTGAATCAATGATATTTAGCTCATGCCTTAAATCCCGGAACCTTGCTTCATCTAGGGGCTTAGTGAAAATATCTACAAGTTTCTCTTCAGTGTTGATGAAGTGAATCTCAATATCACCTAGCTTGATATGTTCACGAATGAAGTGATGGCGAATATCAATGTGCTTGGTCTTGCTGTGTTGAACCGGATTGAGAGAAATCTTGATAGAACTTTGTTTGTCACATAGGAGAGGCACTTTGTCACAAGTGACACCATAGTCCTTTAAAGTTTGCCTCATCCATAGCAACTGGGCACAACAACTTGCAGCTGCTACATACTCAGCTTCGGTGGAGGATAGTGATACACAATTCTGCTTCTTTGAAGACCAACTTACCAGTGAACGACCAAGGAATTGGCATCCTCTAGAGGTTGACTTCCTCTCCACACAGTCTCCTGCCCAATCTGAGTCAGAATAGCCCACTAGGTTAAAGTTTGCTCCTTTGGGATACCATAGACCAAAGTTTGGGGTATGAGCCAAATATCGAAAGATTCATCTGACAGCCATGTAATGACTTTCCTTTGGTGCGGATTGAAACCGTGCATAAATCCCTACACTCAACATGATATCTGGTCTAGATGCACAAAGGTAAAGGAGGGATCCAATCATGGAGCGATATACCTTTTGATCCACTGCTTTACCATTGGGATCACTCTCAAGCTTGCATCGTGTTGGCATGGGAAACTTGACCGGCTTGACATCCTCTAGCTCAAACCTCTTGAGCATGTCTTGAGTGTACTTGGCTTGTTTAATGAAAGTCCCTTCTAAGCCTTGTTTGATCTCGAACCCGAGGAAGAACTTCAACTCACCCATCATAGACATCTCAAATTTCTCGGTCATCAGTGCAACAAATTCTTCATTGAAAGATTTGTTAGGAGAACCAAAAATGATGTCATCAACATATAGTTGGCATATGAACAAATCCCCTTTGACCCTCTTAGTAAAAAGAGTGAGATCAATCTTCCCAATTTCAAACCCACGATCTTGTAACAACTCAGTAAGATACTCATACCACGCACGTGGGGCTTGTTTAAGGCCATAGAGTGCCTTATTAAGTTTGTACACATGATTGGGGAGCTTGGGATGTTCGAACCCCGGGGGTTGTTTGACATATACCAACTCATTTAAAGGACCATTAAGAAAGACACTTTTCACATCCATTTGTTGTAATTTGAAATTATGATGAGAAGCAAATGCAAGCATCATGCCAATAGATTCTAAATGAGCAACAGGGGCAAAGGTTTCATTGTAGTCGATACCCTCGACTTGGGAGTAGCCTTGAGCCACCAATCTTGCCTTGTTTCGAATCACAATCCCATTGGCATCTTGCTTATTTTTGAATATCCATTTGGTCCCGATGACATTATGTTCCTCCTTTGGCCTTGGCACTAAATCCCAGACTTGATTGCGCTCGAAATTGTTGAGTTCTTCATGCATGGCCATAAGCCAATCCTCATCATCGAGCGCTTCCTGTACCTGTTGAGGTTCACAATACGAAACAAACGCGTGATGCTCACAATGATTCCAAATTTGTTGACGAGTGGATACTCCCTTTTTCAAACTACCAAGTACATTCTTCATAAGATGTGACTTGACTCTCAGCTTGTTCGCGATCTTGGCTGCCCGACGCTCCAAGAGTTCTTCATTGGATAACTGGGGAACATCGACTTGATTGCTTTGCGTGCCCTTGCGTTTTGATCCTCCCTTGGCACTAGTACCCCTTTTAGGCGCCGCAGAAGGGAATTGAGAGACAGCATCCTGATCAACTTGATCTCCGACTTGAGCAGGTTCACTAGTTTGTCCTTGTTCTTGTGGTTGCTCTTGCTCTTGATCTTGTGTTTCTATTTGGTCTGGATCATGTGGTTGCACTTGATCTTGATCTTGAGCCGGTTCAGAACCTTGGGTGAGTGCTTGTACTTCATGGGGCACGTCACCATCTTTAGGCACTTGGTCTTGATCTTGAGTTTGTTCAACTTGTTGAGGGTCTTCTCTTTGTTCATCGGAAGCGTGCGGGACTTGTGAGGATGATGGCTCCAGTTGAGTAGAGCATTGTCCTTCTCCTTCGGCCACAAGGGGTTCCTCAATGGGGAGTATTTGACCAATCCCCATTCTTCTTATGACTCGGGGAGGAATTTCATCACCTACATCACAAACACCACTTTTCTCCACTTGGGAGCCATTATTTTCATCAAACTCCACGTTACACATCTCCTCAATGAGTCCGGTGGACTTGTTGAGGACACGGTAAGCATGAGAGTTTGTAGCATAACCAACAAAGATGCCCTCATGTGCTCTAGAATCAAATTTAGCTAAACGTGCACCTTTCTTGAGAATGAAACACTTACACCCGAATACCCGGAACTACTTGAGATTGGGTTTGTTTCCCGTGAGAATCTCATATGGGGTCTTGTTCAAGCCTTTGCGGATATAGAGCCGATTGGACGCATGACATGCTGTTTTGATGGCTTCGGCCCAAAAGTTATATGGAGATTTGAATTCCGCCATCATTGTTCTTGCAGCATCGATCAGTGTCCAGTTCTTCATTTCCGGCACACCATTTTGTTGAGGGGTATATGGTGCCGAATATTGATGTTTTATTCCCTCATCACCTAGAAACTCATCCAAGGTGTAGTTCTTGAACTCGGTGCCGTTTTCACTTCTGATCATCAAAATCTTTGCTTCATGTTGACGTTGAGCTTCATTAGCAAAGTTGATAACAGTCTGTTGAGTCTCACTCTTCCTCTTGAAGAAATATACCCAAGTGTGTCTTGAGTAATCATCAACAATCACCAAGCAGTACTTTCTGCCCCCAAGACTATCAAATGATGGGGGACCAAAGAGATCCATATGAAGGAGCTCCAAGAGTCTCTTAGTGTAAATGAGAGTCGTTGGATGATGAGCAGTTTCATGGATTTTTCCTCCAATGCAGGCACTACAAGCACGATCTCTGGCGAAGCTCACATTTGTTAGTTCACGAATATGGTCCCCTTTAAGGAGACTTTGCAAAGATCTCATATTGACATGAGGTAGTCGGCGATGCTAAAGCCAGCCCACATCAACTTTAGCCATTAGACATGTCGCAGACTTAGTGGGTCACTTTGAAAAGTTCACCACATAGAGACCATTTTTGACATGTCCAACATAGGCTACTTTAAGAGTCTTGCTCCACAAAAGGACCACAGTATCAAGATTAAGGAATGTGGAAAAGCCCATAATTGCAAGTTGACGAACCGAAAGTAAATTATAAGCAAGAGACTCAACAAGCATGACCTTCTCAATAGATAACTCTTGAGAGATGACCACCTTACCAAATCCCAATACCTTTGACGATGATGCATCGGCGAATTGGACATGTGTGGGCATAGATGGGGAAGGATGCACATCCACCACTAAGTCCTTGCTTCCGGTCATATGATTTGTTGCTCCACTATCGAGCAACCATGACACCCCTCCAGAAGCAAACTCCTGCAATAGATCAAGGCTTGGTTTTAGGTACCCATTTTTGAATGGGTCCTTTAATGTTAGAGACAAGGGTCTTAGGAACCCAAATAGCGCATTCAATGTACTCATAGTAAGAACCAATAAATCTGGCATAAACATGCCCATCACTAGCACGACATAAAACATAGGAAGGATTTAGTCTGCCGGCCGTGTTGGTAGGAATGGTTTTGCCCTTCTTGATGCTCCCATTTTCCACCTTCTTCCTGTTCACCTCCTGAGTCCCTTCGCCCTCTTTGACAAAGATGTCCATGAGGGTGGGGGATCTGTTGTTCCTGTTCTTTCTTTTTATTTTAGACTTAGATGTAAGTCCAAGCCCCTCCTTTCCTACCACACCCTTTTGATTGCTCAAAAGGTCGTTCAGGCTCTTCTTGCCTTGGATGCATGACACAAGGCCCTTCTCAAGTTTATCCTTCAACTTGGCATTTTCCTCCACAAGATGTACATGCTCAGAAAAAGGGTTAGTTGTACAAGCATTGTCAATTAAAACAAAAGGAGGACAAGTAGAGATTTCCTTGGTAAGCTTTGCTTGAAGTTGACCATGAGACTCTTTCAGGGAGAAATGACTACCTTTCAAGACCTTGTGAGCCTTGTCAAGTGTGTCAAACTCCATTTTGAGTCTGTCATGGTCAACCCCAAGAGCATCCTTTTCAGACTTAAGCATACGAGTAAGAACAGTAGCATGATCTAGTTTCTTTTGCAATTTAGCGCAGTCATCGTTGTATGACTCCTTAGGAGCCAAACGAAGAGTGTGCTCTGTTTCTAGAGCAATAGAAAGTTCAGCAATCTCATCGGCATAGTCACGACTATGACCTTGCATCTCGGAGATGGTCTCCTCATGAGACTCAATGAGGTCATTAGCCTCACCCAATTGTTCCAAAAGGGCAACAAAGTGCCTCTTGGTTTCTCCTTTGATAGTACACAAAATTTTTTCAAGATCATGTTCATTAAGTTCCACAACATCACTATCATCAACACAATTCAACAATGAGGGAGCACTAGTGATGTTGGTCTTAATGCTGGGTGTTACCTGAGTGATACCTTTGGACATGAGGCACTTGGCGATGTGATTATCATTGGGGGCGTTGAAGAGGGACACCTTCTTTGAAGAAGGAGTGGCAATGGAGACATTCACAGTTGCCACCATATCATCATCATCATCATCATCATCATCGGAGGGGTACTCTTCAAGTGCCACCATACCCTTTGGATGGGGTTTCTTGACAAAGTTGTTCTTGCTTGGGAATGACTTTGTTTTGTCCTTGCGAATGAGCTTGCCTCCGTTGTCTTCCCTCTTCTCATAAGGACATTCCGCCATGAAATGGCTCACATTACCACAGTTATAGCATGTCCTCACTCGTTGCTTGGGTTTGAACCCACTTGAGTTGTTCTTGGTGAAGTTGGGTCTTGAGTTCTTCTTGTTGCCCCAGAATTGCCTCGACGCAAGAGCCATGTGCTCGTGATAAGCATACTTAGTGTCTTCAGGGCAGCTCTCCTCTTCCTCATCCTCCTCTTCTTCTTCAGAAGCAGCCTTTGCCTTCAAAGCAAGGTTAGGTGAAGCTGTCTTTGACCGAACTCGAGCAAGTGCATTGTCAGCGGTCTCGTTAATGATTGACATTGCAATGAATTCATCCAACACCTCACTGGAAGACAAGGAGTGGAAATCTGGTCGTTGGCGAATGACTGATGACATGGCTTTGTTGAAAGGCATGATGGCCTTAAGAAACTTGCGCTTGACCCATGTGTCATCCACATCCTTGCTCCCATGATCCTTGAGAGCAACAGCAATAGCAGTCACCCTCCGATAGAGATCACGAGGGTCCTCATCTTCCTTCATTACAAACTCATCAGCCTTATCAAGTACCACTTCATAGTTTGACCGTTGAATGATAGAGCTTCCCTTGTATAGCACCATAATGTGATCCCAACAGTCCTTGGCCAGAGAGAAGGGGCGCAAGTGAGGAAGATCTTCAGGCGGTACTGCAGACTATAGAATAAACAATGCGGAGTGATTATATTGATTGTCCGCTTCTTCTCTTGGAGTGAGGTTGCTTGGGTCATGAGGATAGTAGCCTTGCTCGATGATTCTCCATAAGTTTGTTGAGCTGTGATCCAAATGAGACTTAATAGAAAACACCCAGTTAGCAAAATCACCCTTAACAAGCTTAGGAGGAGGACCAACATGATTAAGACGCGGTGTGGGAACAGGTCCTCCATAGACCATGGGAGGAGGAATTGAGGCATAGGTTCCAGTCCCATCCTTTTCGAGAGATGAGGAAGGTCGCATACCTTTAGCCGCTTCCTTAGAGGAAGTGGCCTCCGAATCGGTGATGGCGGGTTTAATCACTAATGCCGGTTCGGGTGAACTTTTAATTCCCTCAATTAACTCTTTAAGCATGGTCTTGACTTCGTTCGTCAAGGACTTCTTGAGGGCGGCCATAGCCGTATTCAAGTCGTCCCTTGTGACCGAAGTCAAGTCCATGGCCTCGGGTTGCCCATGGGGAACTCCCTCTTCGCCTTCCATACTCTTCGGGTGGTGAAACCCTTAATAAAGAGACGTGGCTCTGATACCAATTGAAAGGATCGATATGGTTGACTAGAGGGGGGGGGTGAATAGGCAACTACCAATTTTTAGCTTTTCTAAATAAATACGGAGTAGCAATCATAAAGGTTTACTAACATGGCACTAGGAGGACAACCTATATGATGCTACTTAGCAACGAGTAACGAAGCACGTAGGAGATACTCTACAACACCAAAAAATACAAAGTAAAGGTAAGATATAACCACAAGTGGAACCGATGAAGACGAGGATGTGTTACCGAAGTTCCTTCCCTTTGACAGGAAGTACGTCTCCGTTGGAGCGGTGTGGAGGCACAATACTCCCCAATAAGCCACTAGGGCCACCGTATTCTCCTCACGCCCTTGCACAATGCAAGGTACCGTGATTCCAATATAGGTGATCTTGAAGGCGGCGACCGAACCTTTACAAACAAGGTTGGGGCAATCTCCACACAAAGCTTGGAGGCTCCCAACAAGACCACAGTGCTTCACCACAATGGAATGTGGCTCCGAGGTGACCTCAACCGTCTAGGGTGCTCAAACACCCAAGAGTAACAAGATCCGCAAGGGATTAGTAGGGGGAATCAAATATCCTTTGATGGAAGTGTGGATCAAGGCCTTCTCAAGCAATACCTAGAAAATCAACAAGGTTGATTGGCTAGGGAGAGAGATCGGGCTAAAATGAGCTTGTGGAGCAACAATGGAGCTTAGAGAGGTTGAAGGTGGGCTCTAGGAAGAAGAAGATGCATTTATATAGTGGGGGGGGGCAGATCCAACCGTTACCCACCTACCACATAAATGCACGAGCGGTACTACCACTCCTTGGAGCGATACTACAGCTCAGCTCCTCACCAACCACGGTAGTACCGGGGGTACTACCGTGCCACCCCCTCCGTGGGAAAGTATGCGGGAAAAAGCCCGTCGGTGCGGTAGTAAAATAATACTACCGCACTGAGGCGGTAGTACCGCCCTTGGAGCGGTAGTCAAAAACTACTACCGTTCTTCGGGCGGTAGTACCGCTCGAGGAGCGGTAGTAAAAGTTTACTACCGCACCTGGGACGGTAGTACCGCTCCTGGAGCGGTAAGTAAAAATTTACTACCGCTCTGAGAGCGGTACTACCGCTGGTACAGCGGTACTACCGCTTACCCTTTTTCACATAGGCAAGGAAAACGCAATGGTGCTCCATTGAAGCTAAAATATGGGTGGGTGCATGACGTGTGTGCGTGAGGATTCCACCCAAACCTTTCCGACGCGGACCCCCTCTTGGTAAGAAGACTTTCCTATGTCTCAAACTAGGAAGGGAAATGTAGAAGAAAAACCGTCTTCGAGATCCTCCGAGGGGCGTCGAGTCATCTTGTGCCTAGAAGAGAATATTCTGAAATGCTCAGGACATAAGATTAGTCCGCACAACAATTGTCATCAATCACTAAAACCACTTAGGAGAAATATGCCCTAACACCGCCTTCTTATCAGCCAAATACTTGGGGCAGTTACGCTTCCAGTGACCCATTCCCTTGCAATAATAACACTCTGTTTCTGGCTTAGGTCCAGCCTTGGGATTCTTCATCGGATTGGCAACAGACTTGCCTCTCTTATTGGAGTTACCCTTCTTGCCTTTGCCGTTTCTCTTGAAACCAGTGGTCTTAATGACCATCAACACTTGATGCTCTTTTCGGAGTTCTGACTCTGCGACTTTCAGCATCGCGAATAACTCGCCGGGTGACTTGTTCATCCCTTGCATGTTATAGTTCAACACAAAGCTCTTATAGCTAGGTGGCAGTGATTGAAGAATTCTGTCAGTGATACCCGCTTGTGGGAGTTCAATCCCCAGCTCAGCTAGACGGTTTGAGTATCCAGACATTTTGAGCACATGTTCACTGACAAACCAATTCTCCTCCATCTTGCAAGCATAGAATTTATCGGAGGTCTCATACCTCTCGATCCGGGCATTCTTCTGAAAGATAAACTTTAACTCCTGGAACATCTCATATGCTCCATGATGCTCAAAGCAACGTTGAAGTCCCGGTTCTAAGCCATACAAGACTGCACATTGAACTAGTGAGTAGTCCTCCTTACGTGTTAACCAGGCGTTGAAAACATCTTGGCTATACGTAGCGGGTGGTTCATCTCCTAGCGCTGCATTAAGGACATAATCCTTCTTCCCAGCTTGCAGGAGCAACTTTAGATTATGAGCCCAGTCTACAAAGTTGCTTCCATCATCTTTCAACTTAGCTTTCTCTAGGAACGTATTGAAATTCAGGGTTGCTACTGCATGAGCCATTGATCTACAACATAAAATATTGCAAAGTGGACTTAGACTGTGTTTAAGATAATTAGAGTTTAACTAATCAAATTATTGATAAACTCCCACTCAAAAAGTACATCTATCTAGTCATTTGAGTGGTACATGATCCAAATCCACTAACTCAAGTCCGATCATCATGCGAGTTGAGAATAGTTTCAGTGGTAAGCATCTCTATGCTAATCATATCAACTATACGATTCATGCTCGACCTTTCGGTCTCTTGTGTTCCGAGGCCATGTCTATAGATGCTAGGCTCGTCAAGTTTAACTCGAGTATCCCGCGTGTGCAACTGTTTTGCACCCGTTGATTGTGAACGTTGAGTCTATACCACCCGATCATCACGTGGTGTCTCGAAACGACGAACTGTCGAAACGGTGCATAGTCGGGGAGAACACAATTTCATCTTGAAATTTTAGTGAGAGATCACCTTATAATTCTACCATCGTTCTAAGCAAAATAAGGTGCATAAAAGGATTAACATCACATGCAATTCATAAGTGATATGATAGGGCCATCATCTTGTGCTTCTGGATGTCCATCACCAAAGCACCGGCATGATGTTCTTGTCACCGGCGCCACACCATGATCACCATCATCATGATCTCCATCGTCGTGCCGCCATCGAGGTTGTCGTGCTATTTATGCTATTACTACAAAAGCTACAACCTAGAAATATAATAAACGCATCTGCAAACACAAACGTTAGTTTAAAGACAACCCTATGGCTCCAGCCGGTTGCCGTAGCATCGACGTGCAAGTCGATTTTAACTATTACAACATGATCATCTCATACATCCAATATATCACATCACATAATTGGCCATATCATATCACAAGCATACCCTGCAAAAACAAGTTAGACGTCCTCTAATTTGTTGTTGCATGTTTTACGTGGCTGTTGTGGGTATCTGGTATGATCGCATCTTACTTACGCAAAAACCACAACAGAGATGTGCAAATCGCTATTTAACCTCTCTCCAAGGACCGCCTCGATCAAAACAAATTCAACTAAAGTTGAAGAAACCGACACCCGCCAGTCATCTTTATGCAACGAGTTGCATGTCCGTCGATGAAACCAGTCTCTCGTAAGCGTACGAGTAATGTCGGTCTGGGTCGCTTCAATACAACAATACTGACGAATCAAGAAAAGACTAAGGAGGACAGCAAATCGAACATCAACGCCCACAAAACCTTTTGTGTTCTACTCGAGATAACATCTACGCATGAACCTAGCTCATGATGCCACTGTTGGGGAACGTTGCATGGGAAACAAAAAATTTCCTATGCACACGAAGACATATCATGGTGATGTCCATCTACGAGAGGAGATTAGATCCACATACCCTTGTAGATCGCTAAGAGTGAAGCGTTAAGAAATGCGGTTGATGTAGTGGTACAGCTTCATGATTCAAATCACTGTCATCACACGATCTGTCCCACGATCTGTTCCGATCTAGCGCCGAACGGACGACACCTCCGCGTTTAGCACACGTACAACTCAATGACGATCTCGGCCTTCTTGATCCAACAAGCGAGACGGAGAAGTAGATGAGTTCTCTGGCAGCGTGACGACGCTCCGGTGGTGGTGATGATCTACTCCTGCAGGGCTCCGCCCGAGCTCCGCAGAAATCTAATCTAGAGGAAAAACTACGTGGTATAGGTTTGAGTTGCACGTGGCAAAGTTGTGTCCCAAAAAGCCCTAAAGCCACCAGTATATATAGGAGGAGGGGAGGGGCTAGCCTTGGGGCTCAAGGGAACCCCAAGGGTGCCGGCCGAAGGAGGAGGTGGACTCCCACCCCAACTCGGTTCGGGGGAAGGAGTCCACTCCTTCCTTCCCACCTCCTGATACGTCTCCATCGTATCTACTTTTCCAAACTCTTTTGCCCTTGTTTTGGACTCTAATTTGCATGATTTGAATGGAACTAACCCGGACTAACGTTGTTTTCAGCAGAATTGCCATGGTGTTGTTTTTGCGTGGGAATAAAAGTTCTCGGAATGACCTGGAAATTTACGAGGATTTTTGTGGAATATATAAAAAATACTGGCCCAAGAATCAACCAGAGACGTGGAGGGAGGATCCCACAAGCCCTAGAGGCGCGGGCCCCCCCTAGCCGCGCCTAGCAGGCTTGTGGGGCCCTCGGGGCTCCGCCGCCTCCAAGTCCAGCTCTATTTAGTCCCTTTCGTCCGGAAAAAAAAATCAGGGAGAAGAGTTCATCGCGTTTTACGATACAGAGGCGCCGCCACCACCTCTTCTTCCTCTGGAGGGCAGATCTGGAGTCCGTTCTGGGCTCCTGAGAGGGGAGATCGTCACCGTCGTCATCACCAACCTTCCTTCATCGCCATTTCCATGATGCTCTTCACCGTTCGTGAGTAATCTCATCGTAGTCTTGCTGGACGGTGATGGGTTGGATGAGATCTATCATGTAATCGAGTTAGTTTGATGGGATTGATCCCTAGTATCCACTATGTTCTGAGATCGATGTTGCTACAACTTTGCCATGCTTAATGCTTGTCACTATGGTCCGAGTGCCATGATTTCAGATTTGAACCTATTATGTTCTCTTCAATATATGTGTGTTCTTGATCCTATCTTGCAAGTTGTAGTCACCTACTATGTGTTATGATCCGGCAACCCCGAAGTGATAATAGCCAGAACCACTCCCGGAGATGACCATAGTATGAGGAGTTCATGTATTCACAAAGTGCTAATGCTTTGTTCCGGTTCTATATTAAAAGGAGAAACTTAATATCCCGTAGTTTCCATTAGGACCCCGCTGCCACGGGAGGGATGGACAATAGATGTCATGCAAGTTCTTTTCATAAGCACGTATGACTATATACCGAATACATGCCTACATTACATTGACGAACTGGAGCAAGTTACATATCTCTCCATGTTATAACTGTTACATGATGAATGTCATCCGACATAATTTTCCATCGCCGATCCAATGCCTACGAGTCTTTTCCTACTGGTCTTTGCTGCTACTGTTGCTGCTACTGCTGTCACTGCTGCTACTGTTACTACTACTGCTGTCACTGCTGCTACTGTTACTGCTACTGCTGTCATTGCTGCTACTCTTACTATCACACTACTTTGCTACTGAAACCTTGCTGTAGATACTAAGTCTTTCAGGTGTGGTTGAATTGACAACTCAACTGCTAATACTCGAGAATATTCTTTGGCTTCCCCTTGTGTCGAATCAACAAATTTGGGTTGAATACTCTACCCTAAAAAACTGTTGCGATCCCCTATACTTGTGGGTTATCAAGACTATTTTCTGGCGCCGTTGCTGGGGAGGCATAGCTCTATTCTCTGAGTCACTTGGGATTTACGTCTGTTGATCACTATGAGGAATCCGAGAGATCCAAAAACTGAAGTCTTGCCCTCAACTACGAGGACAGGTAAGGAACTGCCATCTAGCTCTACACTTGATTCACCTTCATTTATGAGTAAGTTTGCGACACCACCTCCTGCTAGAAATTTTGATATGTCGCATGTGCTTGATGATGCTACTTCTGCTATACATGATGCTTGTGATGATGCTTTGCTTGACACTGCTCTGCCACTAGGTGCATTTCTTGATGCACAAATTGCTAGAGTTGCTGCTGAATGTGATGATACTTCTGAAACTGCTCAGATTATTGAAGTAGAACCTGCTATTTCACCTGTTAGAACTAGATCTCCTAGATATGAATTGCCTGATATACCTGAGGGTTATGTTATGGAGAGAGAGATAGCTGAGGACTTTCTCGCTTGTAAGGATAGCTATGATCTTGAGAACTTGCTACGCAAGTGGAAAGAAAAATCTCTGAACGCTAGCATGAAATGCGATCCTAAGTTTGCTACTTCACCTATCTTTGTGACCGATAAGGATTATGAATTCTCTGTCGACCTTGAGTTAATCACTTTGGTCAAATCTGATCCTTTTCATTGTTATGAGTCTGAAACGGTTGTAGCACATCTTACTAAGATGCACGATATAGCCACCCTATTCACGAGTGAGGACAAGATCCGCCACTACTATATCCTTAAGTTGTTTCCTTTCTAGCTAAAGGATGATGCTAAGACTTGGTTCACTTCTCTTGCTCCTGGTTGTGTGCGTAGTCCCCAGGATATGATCTACTACTTCTCTGAAAAATATTTTCCTGCCCATAAGAAACAAGCTGCCCTGCAGGAAATATATATCTTTGTGCAAGTTGAAGAAGAGAGTCTCCCACAAGTTTGGGGGAGGCTTGTCCAGCTACTGAATGCTTTGCGTGATCACCCTCTTGAGAAGAATGAAATACTTGATATCTTCTATAATGGACTAACCGATGCTTCTAGGGACCACCTAGATAGTTGTGCTGGTTGTGTTTTCACAGAACGAACTGTGGAACAAGTTAAGATTCTATTGAATAATATCTTGTGCAATGAGAATGCTTGGACTATTCCCGAACCACCTCCGAAGCCAACTCCGAAGAAAAGAGGTATCCTATTCCTCAGTCCTGAAGATATGCAAGAAGCTAAGAAATCTATGAAAGTGAAAGGCATTAAATCTGAAGATTTCAAAAATCTACCACCTATTGAAGAGATCCATGGTCTTGATAACCTGACACAGGTAGTAGAGGTAAATTCTCTTTGTACATTCAATTGGAGTGATATTCCTTTTGATAAACCTGCTAGCTTATGCTTAGATGAATTTGATAACTTTGTTGCCAAACAACAAAGTTTCAATGATTATGTTAGCAGACAATTGGAACAAAATGCTCGTATGCTTAGTCATTTAAGTGCTTGTGTGGATAGAAATGTCAATGGTCTTAAGCTTTTGAGTAAACATACCTCTATGGTTACTACTCAAGTATAACAAGTACTTCAGGCTCAAAATGACTTGCTCAATGAGTTGAATGACAATTCTGTCACAGTCGTCACTAGAGGTGGCACAATGACCCAGGAACCTTTGTATCCTGAGGGTCATCCTAAGAGAATTGAACAAGATTCTCAAGGAGTTAGCACCGAGGCACCTAGTCATCCTAGGAAGAAAAAGAAAGATGATAGGAACTTGCATGCTAGCAACCCTGTTGATGTTACAACTGAGAATCCAAACGATAAATCTGTTCCTGATGCCGAAACACAATCTGGTGATGAACATGAGCCTAATGATAATATCGATAGTGATGTTCATGTTGATGCTCAACCTAGCAATGATAAGGATGTGGAGATTGAACCAGTTGATCTTGATAACCCACAACCTAAGAATAGGAGATACGATAAGAACGACTTCATTGCTAGGAAGCATGGTAAAGAAAGGGAACCATGGGTTCAGAAACCCATGCCCTTTTCTCCCAAACCATCCAAGAAAAAGGATGATGAGGATTTTGAGCGATTTGTTGAAATGATTAGACCTGTCTTTCTGCAAATGCGTTTGACAGATATGCTCAAAATGTCTCCTTATGCTAAGTACATGAAAGATATTGTGACCAATAAGAGGAGGATACCTGAGGTTGAGATTTCCACCATGCTCGCTAATTACACCATCAAGGCTGGAACTCCTAAGAAACTAGGTAATCCCGGAGTGCCCACTATACCTTCCTCCATTAAAGGAAACTACGTTATAACTGCTTTATGTGACCTTGGAGCCGGTGTTAGTGTTATGCCTCTCTCTCTTTATCGTAGACTTGAATTGGATAAGTTGACACCCACTGAAATCTCCTTGCAAATGGCCAACAAATCAACTTCTTTCCCTATCGGCATTTGCGAGGATGTGCATGTTGTGGTTGGTAACGTTACTATCTTAACGGACTTTGTTATCCTGGATATTCCCAAGGATGAGGCCATGACGGTCATCCTTGGAAGACCTTTTTTAAACACTACATGGGCTATTATTGATTGCAACGAAGGCAATGTCACTTTCCATGTCAATGGTAATGAGCATACAATGCACTTTCTGAAGAAACAATATCGACTACATTGCATCAATGCTATCGAAAAAACTTCATCGATTCTTATTGGGAGCTTTGAATGCCCTATACCTACTGTTAAGATGAAGTATGATTTGCTTGTTGGGGATATGCACATCCCCATTGAGGTAACCTAGTGACTATTCGAAAATTCTCCATTTTTATGCGATTCGAAAAAAGTTTGTCAAGGAGACTTGATCAACCTCATTGAAGGATTTCTTTTGATGACTATGACATGGATGAATCTAGGAGTCACAAACCTCTGTTCCAAACTTTTACTTTCCGTTGTTAGAAGAAAAATGATAGATCTAGCCTTAGTTTCTCCTGTTTTCTGCTTTTTCCGTCCCGTAGAAAAGTGTCCCAAAAATAAAAGTTCTTCAAATGCCCTGAAATTCAAGTATGATTTTTTCTGGAATTTTTGAAAAATTCTGAGACGGAGAGCTAGTGAGGGGGATGCACTAGTGGGCCACAAACCCAGGAGGCGCGGGCCCCTTGGCCGCGCCTACCAGGCTTGTGGGGCCCACTTGGCCCACCTCCACTTATTCCAGCTCCCATCTCCTTCTCCTATCTCCAGGAAAATTCATTCTACAGCTCAAACCCGTGTTCTTGCTCTTCTTGCTGCGATTTTCGATCTCCTTGTGCAAAGCCCCATTCACCAAACTATTTTGGGGAAATTGTTCCCTGGTATGTGACTCCTCCATTGGTCCAATTAGTTTTTGCTCTAGTGCTTTATTCGTTGCGTATTATTGCTGCCTTGGAGACCCTGTTCTTGAGCTTTGGATGTTAATTTTAGTTGGTCCCAAGTAGTTTTGATGCACGATATGGCCTCTAGGCACTTGTAGGAGTAGTTGCTATGAGTTTCGTTGAGCCTTGTTCCCTTTTCCTTTGAGTCACTAAAAATTTTAGAAATTTTTAGAGAAATAAAAAGGAAAAGATGAGAAAGTTCCTAAGACGCTCTTCAAGCCGTGACCCCAAGGATGATGAAAATGAGAAGAAGAAACCCAAGTATCCGGTCCCCCGAGTTGTAGAAGTTCGAGCGTGCGAGTGGCCAAGCGATGTTCTTATGTGCCGTCGGTCTTTATGAGGATTTTTA
Organism: Hordeum vulgare subsp. vulgare; assembly: GCF_904849725.1. NCBI lineage: Eukaryota > Viridiplantae > Streptophyta > Magnoliopsida > Poales > Poaceae > Hordeum > Hordeum vulgare. The sequence continues at coordinate 142,347,261 of NC_058519.1, read as the reverse complement.
TTACTTGGTGGAGAACGCAGGCCTTACCGCATTTGTTGAAGATAAGTGTCCACAATACCTCCTCCTCACTAATATTTTCGTGCAAAGCTTTAACATCTATCCAAGGAAGAGTCCTCCTATGGTTGAGTTCAAGTTATATGATATCCCCCAGCGCATGTCACTTCAGGATTTTTGCAATGTTTGCAAATTACCTTATGTTGGGGATATTCATGAACCTCGTCCACGGGACTTGGAGGCTTTCATAGATACTATTGTTGTAGGAGAGGAGAGAGGAGTGTCTTGCGCTAGAGTTGCTAGCATACATTTTCCCGTGCTTCGGTACTTCTCATTATTTGTGGGAAAATGTTTGATTCGCCGTGGGAAAGCTGGAACTCTCAGCTCCCCAGATCTTGCAGATTTGCGCGAAGCTCTACATAATGATAAAACTTATAGCTTGGGCGCTATAGTGGCTCAATGGTTGAACACGAACCGTACTAAAGGCGTTGTTTATGGAGGTATCTATGCTACCCGTATTGCTAGACATTTTGAGATACCTATTAGACTACACGAGGAAGAAGAGATGCTTCTTCCTGAGATATATCTAGATTAAGATAGCATGGTTCGCCATGACTTTCTTGATAAAGATATAAATAAGAGGATGATTTATAACTTGGTGTTTAGCCAGGGTACTCGTGAGACTATTACTTTGCCTGCTCCTTCTTTGTTCAATCTTCATCTAGGCAGGTACATTATTATGCCCTCGGACATCTACGCATATTGGGGAATAGCGCCACCATAGGCGCCCATGCCCGAGCTACCAGTCGAGTACCAGACGCCAGTTTATCAGTGGGCGCCAGAGGAGCTCACCCAGCAGTGGCACCCTCAGTACACTCCGGAGTACCCTGTAGACGGTTACTTCCCACCTTGGGAGTAGACCAACTTAGGCCAAAAGCCTAAGCTTGGGGGAGTACGTGTTTCTCACCGACTTTATATTTATGTTCACACTCTCACTTTGTTAGTCGGTGTTCACACCTCGCCACTATATCATCCATGCTAGTTTATTTCTTTTTCCCATTTTCTTCTCGTGTGTTTGTCTAGCTTGAGAAAACCCAAAAATATTTCTCGTTCTTCTTTTTCTTGTTGGGAGCTTTCCCGTGTAAATAGTTTTCTTTTTCTTTGGGTCAAGGTAGAAGACCATGGTTACAATGTTTAGTGGCTCTCGCATGCATATCTGTTTATCTGTCAAAGAGCCATATTACTTTGTCTTCTCCTTTGTGTTTGCTTGTAGATTCCAGCTTAGTCCAATGCACCAACACTCTTATTATTGTTCACATCATTCGGTCGTGCAAGTGAAAGGCAATAATGACGATGTATGATGAAATTACTGAGCCTGGCAAAGCTGGCATGAACTCGATCTAGTTTGTTTTTGTAAATATTACTACCTCATCGTTCCTAATTCAGCTTTGTTGTGAGAGAAACATGTTTGCAATGACAACTTAGAGATCATAGTTTCTGATGCCATGCTTAATTAGCTAGGAGCTTATAATGGTTTGTCTTGGATGCCAACATGAATTTCAATATTCTTATGATGTAGTATGATAGGATGGTATCCTCCTTTGAATGATTCAAGTGGCTTGACTTGGCGCATGTTTATGCATGTAGTTGAAACAAAATCAACATAGCCTCTATGATATTCATGTTTATGGTGATTTATGTCCTACTCATGCTTGCACTCAATGTTGGTTAATCACAATGCATATTGATGACTGTTGTCACTCTCTAGTTGGTCGCTTCCCAGTCTTTTCTTAGCCTTCACTTGTACTAAGCGGGAATAATGCTTGTGCATCCACTTCCATAAACCCAAAATTGTTCCATATGAGTCCACCATACCTACCTATATGCGGTATCTACCTGCCGTTCCAAGTAAATTTGCATGTGCCACTCTCTAAACCTTTAAGAAATAATCTGTTTTGCATGTCCGAACCGCTCATGTGGTTACAAGGGGCGGTCAGTATCTTCCATGCTAAGCGTGTTATCCTCGATACGTGTTTATTCACTATCATTCACGAGAAAGGGGCCGGTAATTGTAATGCCCAGTTCCATGCTCAAATCGAATAGATAATTGCAAACAAAACTCCCCTAAATTGTTGTTGGTATGTACGGCACCCGAGGATTCCGCTAGTCGTGGAGTGTGATTGATCGGTGGTGGGGGAGTCAAAACTTTACTTTCTGTTTGGGAACCGCCTGTAATATGTATAGAATGGAAGATGGTGAAAACTCTTGGTCATCGCGTTGACAATGAAAGCATGCCACCCAAAAGTATTTATCTGTGTCTTCAAAGCTTGAGCTCTGGCACCTCTGCAAATCAATGCTTCCCTCTACGAAGGGCCTATTGCTACGTGGACAGAAACCTTCTGTCGTCTCTTGAGCTTGCATTGGTTTTCCCTTGAAGAGGAAAGGGTGATGCAGCACAGGAGCAATATGTATTTCCCTCAGTTTGAGAACCAAGGTATCAATCCAGTAGGAAAATCTCGTCAAGTCCAGAGTACCTGCACAAACACAAAAGAGCTTGCACCCAACGCTATAAAGGGGTTGTCAATCCCTTCAAGATTGATTGCAAAGTGAGATCTGAAGGCGGAAAGTGCAACGAAATAGGTGTAAGGTTCAAAATATGGTGTGGAGTAGGCCTGGGGGCCATAGTGTTCACTAGAGGCTTCTCTCAAAATAGCAAGTATTATGGTGGGTGAACAAATTACTATCGAGCAATTGATAGAACCGCGCAAAGTCATGACGATATCTAAGGCAATGATCATACATCTAGGCATCACGTCCGAGACAACTAGACTGATACTTTCTGCATCTACTACTATTACTCCACACAACGACCGCTATCCAGCATGCATCTATTGTATTGAGTTCATGACGAACAGAGTAACGCCTTAAGCAAGATCACATGATGTAGAGGGATAAACTCAAACCAATGATGAAAACCCCATCTTTTTACCCTTGATGGCAACAACACGATGCGTGCCTCGCTACCCCTTCTGTCACTGGGTGAGGTCACCGCACGGTATGAACCCAAAACCAAGCACTTCTCCCATTGCAAGAATCATAGATCTAGTTGGCGAAACAAAACCCATAACTCGAAGAGAATTACAAGGATATGAAATCATGCATAAGAGAGATCAGAAGAAACCCAAATAAGATTCATAGATAATCTGATCATAAATCCACAATTCGTCGGATGTCGACAAACACACCGCAAAAGAAGATTACATCGGATAGATCTCCATCACTACATGGATATCCCCTATAAAGCAACATATAGTATACGACGTTTTAACTATATGTTGCAAAATTTACAATATAGATACACATATAAGGGTAGCTGGATATGCGTTGTACCGCAGCTCGTGACCCATTGCAACCGACCACACAATTCCAAGTAAAGTCCAATGCACTTACCTGGCCTCTTGTCTAGCCTAGCCTAAGTTGGCTTATACCATTAATCTAGGTTGTTCTCTCCCCTTTCTCCAGCTTCCCCAATTCCTCTCGAGCCCTCCCACGCCGGCCGCCACCCCTCGTCAGTCGTTGCCACTCCATTGCGCGGATGCGACCTTCCTGCATCCAGGCGCTCCTCTCCTCACTACTGCCCCTTTGAGTCTGCGACCCTCCGACCTGGCGCGCCGTCCCTCGTCACCACCATGCGACTCTGCATGCCGGCGCGTCTCTCCTCGTCAGCGCTCCGCTGCGACCAACGGCGAATCCAAGTTACGGCCATGACAAGCACACGCAACCGCATCCCTCATTCAACATTTGTGGGCCCTCGGGGTACTAATGCATCATCCACCTCTGTATCCACGTTCGTCCTCCTCCGAGGCCCCTCCCCCTAATTGTTCTTGGCTATTCACGTGTCGGCCATGTAACACGATCTAGGCAGCGTCTTCCTCATCCCTTCTGTACAATTGGCTGATGAGGAGGTCGTTGCAATCTCAGATTCCCTGCCCGACCAAAACTGCAGTTTGTATCTGATTGGACAACCGCTATTGTTGATGAAGTTTCCGAGAAGAGGAACCATTACAGACTGGTCGCAGGTAAGCAAGGAAAGGAGCAAGAAGAAAGAATTTTTTTTGCTTTTGACGATTTTTATATTGTTTTGTGCTACTGAAATCTGAGACGTACAACCTAAATTTCTGTTTTGGGAGATATTGATGATGTGCTTTCTTTAGTTTCAGATCTCTAGTTGGTATATAATGAAAAAGTATAGCTTAGGGTCTCGTAATGGGGGATGTTCATGATGTGCGCTCTTTAGTTTCAAAAGTTTGAAGATACGTATTACTTGGATGGCTAAGATTTATAGGTGCTATATACAAGCAATTAGGCGTTCTTTAGTTTCAAACAACTATGTTCAGATGGAATTCTTTGATAGTATTGTTGCAGACTTGGATGTATATGCATTAGGAGGTTAAGGTGGCACCATAACAATATTTATTTGAAACTGCATGCGAGATCAAAAAATGATTCTAAGTTAAGCTCTTTCCTCATATTTTTCCTGCTTGGTTTCTTTTAATGTTGTTATTTTGTTAATAAGAACATATTTGTGTTGATTTCTTTCTAAGTTCATGCATCTGGTGTATGGAGCTAGAACCTGCTTAGGAAGAACTGTTATGTAATTAAGATCTGGTTTTTGCAATTCGCTGACTGAATCCATGGTACTAAATTGTATGTTGCTATAATTCATATATATATATATATATATATATATATATATGTGTGTGTGTGTGTGTGTGTGTTATACACACATGTGCAATTGCTAGGCACGCATCTTTCGTTAAGCACAAAATATGACCTTGGATACATGTATTTCCATTCTCATATAATCGAATATATACTGAAGGAAAGACTCATGTTGTATGCTTCTGATTCATGTTGAAACTGTGTAACCTCCTTGCCGCAATTCTTATTTTTCACATAATAGGATAATAGGAAAATATCTTTAGCAAAAAAAGGAAGCTCACTGAGCAGGTCATTACAGATTACCTCACGAAAGCCCATGCGACGAAGATGATAATCAAGTTGAGAGCCCCCAAAGAGGACGTCCAATGGCTGAATGAGCTTCTCATATGTGCTTTGGTTGCATCTCGTATCTCCAAGTGTGTAGCTATTAGCTTCATAGAATTCTATTTTATACACGTACATACTGGACTACAGGTTTGATCTCTAGTACAATTTCTTATTACCAGTTTACACCTTTTCGCATGATGCATGGATGATGAGGTCATATAACTTTGGAGAGAATGGATCATATGATTAGTTGCAGTGGGGCTAAGCTAAGAGAGGATTATCGATGCTTACCATATATACAATATATACACATCCACTTATGCTGTGATATTGGTATGTATAGTATATGTTCTATGTTTTTTAAGCTCTAAATCTTTGTTTTTATTTTGACCTTATAAGAAAGAGAGCAAAACAATATCAAAATCAGTACGGGAGAAATACATCTATTAATTAGTCCATGGTTTCCTACTAAGTAAAAAAAAGGAAACAATTAAGCTACATGTATGTATCATGCACAAAAAATATATATCTTACAGTTGAGTATGCATATCATAGATTTGATATCGTACCTGTGCATTTGTTTATTCTTACAATGGAAATTACTTTGGAAAAACTTCAAACATAAATGAATTAGAAATCCAGGTTGTCTGCCTCACATTATATAGTGTAAAAATGATATAGACCAAACAGAAAAACTAGTCACCTCTTTTAGGTTATGTAAAATGAAAACCAGTCATCTCATTTGTGTTATCTATAGAAAATTTTAATTGCTTTGTTGTATATCATTAATACAAAGTATATGCCCTCCTTTTAAGGGTTCATCCCGCATACAGGAGGCAAAACACCTCTTTCCGCAGAAACATACATACATGACCATTTATAAATATTCATTGGAATATTTTATTTTGAGTTTCTAGTTTTATTATCCTATACTAGCCATCTTGTTTTTCTAATGAATTCATAACATAAAATGACTAATTTCGAGATGTTCAAAATGTATTACATGTTTTCCAATTACTATTACATTACCACAGAAAGTTATTTAATTTTTTGTTTTATATGTTAATGCATTTTGCATTAACAACATTTGGTTTTTCTGTTTGTAGATCCAAAAGATAAATGGATGATTATATGGGTGTGTGGCAAGTATACTGATGATGATGATGATGATGATCCTCTTCATGATGATGATGTTGGATGCTTCCAATTTTAGTTTAGTTGTACGGATGATGATGTTCCTCGATTAAGTGTTAGTAAAGTTGTATTGTTGTTCATGGATGCTTTCAGTTTTAGTTTTGTTGTCAAGAAAATATTCAGACTCTGTATCACATTTAGATGATGTTTCTCCTGTAATATCCACTTGGTGTAATCCAACCACTTCCTATAATATATGATTTCTTCCTCGTGTGAGTATATTCTCTTGCTTTTTCAGTTGTAATACATAATTGTCACCATTACGTGTAGCATTAATTTAATTGCTCACAATGTATGTATACAAAATAATATTATTCTTGTTATATATGTACCAAGACTTGAAACATTGCAAACTCTCTATTATCAAGAAAAGGGATTTTGTTTCCTGTACATCAATCACCAACGTATAAAAATGTTGTACAAGTCTGTTTTATGTGTCACATTTTTTGCATCAGACCCTTTTACCAACAGTAGTATAAGCGTTGTAATATGCTTTAGCAACATTGGATAAGGCAACGCAACGTAAACCGTTGGTAAATGCAATAACAACGCATATATGGATTTTTAGATACGGAAAATTGTGTTGCTATAAGGGGGGTCGTGTTGTAGTGCATGAAGATCATGGAGAACTTTGTATTGAAAATCCAAGAGAGAGAAGAAGCCATCTAGCTACTAGCTATGGACCCGTAGGTCTATGGTGAACTACTCACGCATCATCGGAGAGGTCATGGTGTTGATGAAGAAGCCCTCCGTATCCGAATCCCCCCTCCGGCAGGGCACCAGAACGTGCCCCAGATGGGATCTTGCAAAGACATAAGCTTGCAGCGGCGGAAAAGTACTTTCAATGATCTCCTGATTTTTTCTCGGATTTTAGGGAATTTATAGGCGAAAGACATAAGGCAGAGGAGACCCAGGCAGCCCACAAGCGTGGGAGGCGCGGGCCCCCCTGGCCGCGACTAGGGGGCTTGTGGGGTCCCTAGTGGCCCCTGCCCTGATTCTCAGGCTTCCCGATCTTTTTCTGTTTCGGAAAAAATCTTTTTGGCATTTTCGTTCCATTTGGACTCCGTTTAAAATCATCCTCTGAAAAGGGTCAAAAACACGGAAAAAACAGGAACTGGCACTTGGCACTGAGTTAATAAGTTAGTCCCAAAAAAAGATATAAAAGGCATACAAAACATCCAAAGTTTGACAAGATAATAGCTTGAAACCATCAAAAATTATAGATACATTGGAGACGTATCAAGCATCCCCAAGCTTAACTTCTTTCATGTCCTTTGCAACTTCTTTCATGTGACATGAATGTTCAGATCCGTAAGATTCAAAACAATAGTTTGCTATTGACATGAAAACAATAATACTTCAAGCAATCTAGCAAGGTAATCATGAACTTTCAAAATAACAAGGCCAAGGAAAGTTATCCCTACAAAATCATATAGTCTGGCTATGCTCCATCATCCTCACACAACTAATGTAAATCATGCACAACCCCGGTATTGGCCAAGTAATTGTTTTCGCACTCTTACTTTCTCAAAACTTTTTATAACTATCACGCAATTGTCGGGACCCCAATCCTAAGCCATAGGAATCCAGCCTGTAACACATCGCATCTCTTTGCGGTCTCATGCACGGTTATCCCCACGGCTGCAGCCTTACCTTAGCCGGGACCGTTTGCGCCTTTTGACTCGCGTATGCAATTGTGTCGCTAGCAATCCAATGACAAAGAACTCGGATCGACATGTCTAGTCATAAACCAAAGTGGCAGTTCCGCATAGGGACAGGCATACATGACCCAGCAAAGGAGGTGTCGGTCACCAGCGAATGTAGTCGAGTCGTAGCAAGCTACAAGGACTCCATACATCGCGTGACATTTCCCCAACGGGGACAGACACAACAGCTAAGAAGGACTCCATATATCAAGTACAACACACGTACGCATGGCATACCGATATGTATAGATACATCGATGGTATCACAACATAACCATAAACATACAAGCTTTATTTAAGAGGCTCGGAAGAGCCTCGCACATAATATTACACAGTAGGGGACTCACGACCCATCATAACAGTCATTCAAGTTACAAGCCAACGGAAGTAATTAAACTGTCTGAGTACAGACAGATGAAACTAGAAGGCACATGGCCTGACTATACTACAGACCCACCCTAGGGCCAGATTGTAGCTGGGATACGAGCTACTCGTCGTCGTCGATGTCTAGATAGAACCCTCCATTAGGGTCATTAACAACCTCTGCAACAAATTAATAAGCAAACGTGAGTACAGGGGTACTCAGCAAGACTTTAGGATAACTATCTACTCATGCAATGTATCAATAAGGAATTGTGGGGTTTCATGCGGAAAGCCAGCATTTGACTCGTGGCTAGACAACTTGCATTTTTAAATAATTTTTGACAACTTGATTTCTCGCACACGAGTCCACTAACACCACAACAATACTCCATCGTGGAATCATTCCGTCACCATACGGAAATGCCGTCCACAACACTCACGCTTATCTTGACAATTTTATGAGTAGCCATAAAGTTATCTATGAACAACATATGTCTCCAAGTAGTCCATATCCGCGGACGCGGCTATTCGAATAGATCATAACCCTGCAGGGGTGTACTTCTTCACACACGCTCTCGCCACTTATCGCCATGTGCACGTCATGCACCTCGGCAACCTTCAAGCGGAAGCCCAGCGAGGGAGTCGGCCACGACCGTTAACCACGCTAATACTTAGTCCAGGTCTATCGCCTATCTGAGGGTAACCCGCACGGAAGTCCGGCCGAGGTTTCCGCCACGGCCCCAAACGATGTGTGCAGTGTTCCCAAGCCCACCATCCGGGTGCCACTTAGTACACCGTGCCACTGCCTACCGCATCACAGCCCACCTCTCAGGTCAATGCTATGCACGGCCTCCAGAATGACAATAAACACCAGAAACTACTTGCAACTCCTGGACCGAGTACTAAGAGATTAATAAGTCGAGAGGGTCAATTAAGTATCCCAATGTGTGGTAGTATCTAGTCTTGGATTACATACACGGAACTCAGTTCCTAAGGACGGTTCCAATGAAACAACCCGCCATGTACTCCTACATAGCCTTTCACCGGTACCTTTACCAAATCAGGTTCAACACACAACCTTTACTTACCGAACACATTCTCACAATTCTATCATCTCCTAGATGAAAGACCATACACAACTGTAAGCATAGCATGCATAGCAGGATAAGGCACATCATGGCTCAAGCATCTACCAGGTATGCTAGGTTGCAAGGTTAAGCTATTTACCGTGACAAAGACAGGTCATGCAAAGGAAGCGGGTTCAACTAACGTGGCAAAACCATTTGAAGCATTTGATCCTAATGCAATAAGTAAGTGCAGGAGCGAGAACATGGGATTATCGGGATGATCAAAATGGTCGCTTGGCTTGTTGCTCAGCAGAGCGACAATATCCATCAGTCGGATATTCGGTGGAATCCGGAGGAGCGGAGCCTACCGATAGAAATGGCATCAATCAATAACAATGATATGCAACAAAATGATGCATGAGCATGGCATGAATATGCAAGGTGATAGGCTAATGTAGCTATCATTTATTAAGTTTGAAGTTGATTTGAATCAAGATTGAAATATCATTTCAAACAAGGTATTTTTAGATACCCTTTTAATTGATTCGACCTGATGCTCGGGTCATCTTGTTTTAACATGCATGGGAATGATATGTTAAGTTGCTGGTTGTGATTGATCATTGTTTGATCATAGCATTTGAAGTGGAACTCAAATGATTTTCAAATTCCAACTCCAAAGCATTTATTAAATTTAACCTATTCATCATTTTACATGTTTGGTCAAGTTAACATTTTCAAACATGTTTTAAAATGACATATTCAGGTTCCTTGGATATTTCTGATACTTTTTCATATATAAATTATTTTCATTGGAGTTACAGATTAATTTCTATGATTTTTAGAAGTTTTGGGCATTTTCTGGAATTCTTTTAAATCAGAAAAGCTACTTATTGCATCAGGCCCACGTCAGCATGGCGTCAGCCGTCGGCCGATCTGGTCAGGTCAAACCCGACAGGGGGGACCCACTGGTCAGCCTCACAAGGTTAACCCTGCGCTGACCAGCCCCTGACTGTGTTTGACTTGCGTTTGGGGCCCACTGGTCAGCGACTGCTTAGCGTTTAAACTGGTGGATTAGCGAGGCCAGGTCAGATCCTGCCAGAAACTGACCGGCGGCGACCAAGTCCGCGACGGATCTTTGCCGGAGAGTTGCCGGAGAGTCACCGGAGATGGCTGTGGTGCTCGGAAACGAGGGCCGAGAGCACTGGGAGGATCCCCAGGCTCGGCCTCATCCAGTACTGGCCTCAGGGAGGACTAGGGAGGACCGGGGGTCACCAGCGACGAGCTGAGGCGACAGCCGGAGCTCGGTCTCGTCGGTCTAGTGGCTAGGGTGCAGGAAACCGAGGGGAAGAAGAGGGGAAACGAGCGCGAGCTCACGGTGAAGGCAGTGGAAGGCTCGGACGGCTCGGGGAGGCGCAGTGGGCGACGAATCCAATGAAGCTCGCCGGCGGCCGAAGCTTGAAGACGATGGTGCCGAGGGCATTGCAGGGCTCGGGGGATCTTCTTCTTTGGCAGGGACGACCAGCTTGTCGAGGTGGAGCGAATGGAGCACTCGTAGGGAAGAACCGGTGGCTAGAGGGCTCGGGCAGCTCGAGCTGGAGCTCCTGTCAATGGCGGCAGGAGGAGAGGAAGGAACCGAGAGGACAGGGGAGGAATGGGTATTGGGGATGGATAGGGACGTGCTCGGGGAGGTTATCCCCGCTGTCGCGCTGTCCTGGGGAGCACCGGAGCGTGCCATGGCGAAGCAGGAGGTGGAGGAGCCGCCGTGGGTGTTCGCTCCTCTGCCAGAAGGTAGGAGGAAGAAGACGCCCTTGCCCCTGGTGGGCTGGGCCTCCTTAGGGCGACAGGTAAGCTCCTTTTCATTTTTTCTATTTTGTTTTCTGGTTTGCTAACTATTTTGATTTGCCATTTATTTCAGCTCCAAAATAGTTTATAAAAATATTTTGAACACACCAGAATAATAGTTGGAATATTTCCAACCATTCCTGAAGTTCTCAACATTTTTGAAAACTTAAAGTTTTTGAATTCAAATTTAAACTTGAATTCAGTGGCTTTTTGAATTTAAATAAAATGCCAAATCTGTTTTAGAAATAGTTTTCTTCCCTCATGATTTGTTTTCATGAATTATCAGAAAAGTTGACCTTTTCTTGAGGCCATTTTGGGTTTACTGATTTTAACAAGTTTGGAATTTCTTTGAATTGAGAAGTGGCTAGGGTTTTTGAGTTTTGCTTCACCACTTGCTTTCATCTTGTTGCAATTTCTTGGATGCAATGCAATGAAGATATGAGCACAATGCTAAACCTTGGTTAGGGTTCCAGGGATGTGACAACTCACCCCCACTCAAACTAATCTTGTCCCGAGATTTAGAAGTCGTCGGGAATAACGCGGGATACTCAAGTCGGAGACGACCCTCTCTTTCCCATGTTGCCTCCTTTTCAGAATGATTTGACCATTGAACTTTAAGAAACTTGAGGTTTCGACGTCGAGTGGTACGCTCAGCTTGATCAAGAATACGCACAGGGTATTCTCGGTATGAAAGGTTATCTTGGAGATCAAGCGTTTCGTGGTCCACTTCACGGATAGGATCCGAAAAGCAACGCCTGAGTTGCGAGACGTGGAAGACATCATGAACCTTGGAAAGATGCGGAGGAAGTTCCAACTGGTAGGAAACTTCTCCTCGTTTGGAAAGAATGCGAAAAGGACCAATGTAACGAGGAGCCAACTTGCCCTTGATATCGAATCGATGGGTACCCTTCAAAGGTGTAACACGAAAGTAAGCCTTCTCGTCAACTTCAAAGGTCACAGCCTTATGATGACGATCATATTGGCTCTTTTGACGAGACTGGGCTGTTTTCAACTTTTCACGAATAATGCGAACTTGCTCTTCTGCATCCTGGATCATATCCGGGCCAAAGAGTTGCCTCTCTCCGGTTTCTGACCAATTAAGAGGTGTTCGACATCTTCGTCCATAGAGAACTTCAAAAGGGGCTTTGCCCAAGCTTGATTGATAACTATTGTTATAAGCAAATTCGGCGAATGAAAGGCACTTCTCCCAATTCATACCGAACGATATAACACAAGCTCGGAGCATATCTTCTAGGATTTGATTCACTCTTTCTACTTGACCACTTGATTGAGGTTGGAAAGCAGTGCTAAAAGATAAGTGAGTCCCCATAGCATTCTGAAAACTTTCCCAGAAGCGAGAAGTAAAGATACTTCCACAGTCTGAGTTAATCTCCAGAGGAACACCATGAAGAGACACTATTCCAGAGATATATAACTCTGCTAGCTGGCTAGTTGTTATACTCTCACGAACTGGAAGAAAATGAGCTACTTTGGAGAGACGGTCGATGACCACAAAGATAGCATTATTTCCTTTCTTAGTCTTGGGAAATCCGGTAATGAAATCCATAGTGACTTTATCCCATTTCCATTCAGGAATAGCTAAAGGTTGAAGGGTGCCAGCAGGCCTTTGATGTTCTGCCTTAACTCGACGACAAACGTCGCAGTTAGCAACGAACTCAGAAATTTGTCTCTTCATCCTAGTCCACCAAAACGTCTGGCGTAGGTCTTGATACATCTTAGTACTACCGGGATGAATGGTGAGAGGAGAATCAAGAGCCTCCTTAAGGATCAATTGCCGCAGACGTTTGCTCTTAGGAACCACTAAACGGTTCTTAAAGAACACAACACCTTTCTCATTGATGGAGAAATTCCTAGCGTTTCCGCTAGCAATATTCTCCTTGATCCGGGATATACCCTTATCATAAGCCTGCACGGCTATGATTTGATCCTAAGAGTAGGCTTCGCCACTAGGGTAGAAAGGAATCCTTGAGGAACAATATGGAGATTTAACTTCCGAAATTCCTCATAGAGATGTGGTTGACCTCGTTGTAGCATCAAATTGTTACAATAAGACTTACGACTTAGTGCATCAGCCATAACATTGGCCTTCCCCGGGGTGTAAGTTATCCCTAAGTCGTAATTCGTGATCAACTCAACCCACCGTCTTTTCCTGAGATTCAAGTCTGACTGGGTGAAGATATATTTCAGACTTTGGTGATCAGTGAATATTTCGCAACGATTACCAAGAAGGTAATGTCGCCAGGTTTTAAGTGCATGGACTACAGCTGCAAGCTCAAGATCATGTGTGGGATAATTATCCTCATATGGAAGCAACTGTCGAGATGCGTATGCAATCACATGACGATCTTGCATGAGAATGCAACCTAATCCTTGTCGCGAGGAGTCGCAATAGATAACAAAGTCCTTAGAAAAATATGGTGGTAGCAACACAGGTGCCGAAGTCACGCGTCTTTTCAGTTCCTCGAAACTATGCTCACACTGTGGTGTCCACTCGAACTTTTTATCTTTCTTGAGAAGTTCAGTTAGAGGCTTTGCAACCTTGGAGAATTTCTAGACAAAGCGGCGGCAATAGCTCGCTAGACCAAGAAAACTCCTGACTTGCTTAACTGATTCAGGTTGAGTCCAATCAAGGACAGCTGGAACTCTCTTGGGATTGACAGCAATACCCTTACCAGAGATTACGTGACCTAGATAGGTCACTTTTGGTAACCAAAATTTACATTTTGAAAACTTGGCATAAAGGCGATGCTCTCGAAGTTTCATCAATACCATCCTTAGATGCTCGGCATGTTCTTGTTCGTTCTTCGAGTGGATGAGAATATCATCGAGGTATACCACGACGAATTTATCCAAATACTCCATGAAGATTGAATTCATCAAGCGAGAGAAGGTGGCTGGGGCATTGGTTAAACCGAAGGACATGACGGTGTACTCGTATTGGCCATAACGGGTAACAAAAAGCCGTTTTTGGAATGTCCCCATTCTTGATCTTGATTTGATGGTATCCCAGCCTCAAATCCATTTTTGAGAAGACTGAGGATCTAGCGAGCTGATCATACAGGTCGTTGATCCTGGGGAGCGGATACTTGTTCTTTATGGTGACCAGATTAACTGGTCGATAATCTACAACCATCCGATCCGTTTCATCCTTCTTCTTGACGAAGAGGACGGGACAAGCCCAAGGAGAAGATCTAGGACGAATGAAACCTTTATTCAAGGCCTCATCTAGTTGCTTCTTAAGTTCGGCTAGCTCCAGGGGTGCCATCTTATATGGTCTTCTCGCTATTGGAAAAGTTCCCGGAACAAGATCTATCACAAACTCTACATATCTGTCAGGTGGAATTCCTGGCAGTTCCTCTGGAAAACATCCAGGAAGTCACGGACTACCGGAATGTCTTCAAGTTACGGAAGAGGGTTGGCATTGAGGGAATAGAGTTGGCATTTGGAACTCGAGTAGAGACATTGACTATCTCACCCGAGGGATGAGTAAGCTGAACATTTCTGGAATGAGTATCAATCTTGGCATAGTGAGCTGACATCCAGTCCATACCCAAGATGATATTAATATTTGAAGATTTCAGGGCTATGAATGAGGCTATAAAAACTAGCCTGTCTACTAGAATTTCATTGTCATAGGTTATCCTGGAGGTTTGCCACTTACTACCAGGGGTTTGGACAACCAATGGGATTGGCATATCAGAGAAAGACATGTTATGCAACTGTGCGTAACTTTTTGAAATGAAGGAATTAGAAGACCCAGTTTCAAAAAGAATAGACGCTGGGTGATGATTAACAAGGAGCGTACCCAGCATGACATCGGGATCCTCTGGAGCTTCTTCTGCTGAAACATAGTTCACACGGCCACGTGCAGGAGTTGGCTTCACATAATAAGCTTTGCCCGACTTGCCTTGCCCGACAGACTTTCCGGGTTTCTTAGCACCCACATTCCGAGGACACTCACGGGAATAGTGCCCTGGTTCTCCACACTTGTAACAGAGCACTTGGTTGGCACGTGGTGCAGCGTTGCTAGCTGGACCACCATAGGTTTTTGTTGGAGGGTTGGACTGATTCGTCTAAGGCGCCACATAGGATGGCCTCGGAGTGTATCTTGGCAGCAGGGAACTGTTTGGAACCCACAGCCTGCGTTTTGGAAACGCGGAACCAGACGACGAGCCGGAGTCACGGGAGTGCTTCTTTGTGGCTTCATAGTCGGTATGACCAGTCTCGGCACTGATCGCCTTGTTGACCAGGGCTTGGAAGCTTGTACACTCATGGAGGCGCAAATCACGACGAAGCTTAGGGCTCAGACCCTTATGGAATCTTGCTTGCTTCTTGGCATCAGTAGACACCTCCTCTGTTGCATAGTAGGCGAGGTTACCGAACTCGCGGCTATAGGCATCCACGGTCAACTTTCCCTGGGTGAATGCACATAACTCCTCTCTCTTTCTATCCATCAGGCCCTCTGGAATATGGTGCAGACGGAAGGTTGCACTAAAGTCTGCCCATGTGGCTGCTGGCTCAGCAGGACGCATAGCTTCAAAGTTCTCTCACCACAGATTGGCGGGTCCTTCCCGAAAATACGCCGCAAAGGTCACCTTGTCGGCCTCAGAAACATTCACAGAGCGAATCTTACGTGAAATACTACACAACCAATCATCAGCGTCGAGGGGATCGACGGAGTGATGGAACTTTGGAGGATTCAGCCTCACAAAGTCATTGAGGGACACTGCAGCATTCCTAGGCTGACGAGCCGTATTTTGCTCAATACGCTCTAACAGTCGGTTGGTCTCCCTTTTCTTTCTCTCTGCGTCAAGCATAACTTCCGTCGGAGAGGGCGGGTGAGGCAGTTCTTCCTGCGACGCTTGACTACCCTCGCCTTGCTCATGAGCAGGGGCACGGTTCAACCTGGTGAACACCATCCTGACAAACAAACTCACAGCTTAGACCAATATCATCATCAATACTAGCTATGGATTAAGAATGCACTGAACACATGGAATGCGGAAATGAATATCCGAACAGCATGGTAACAAGCAACTGCTATATATACACCATGGTTCATACACACCATTACAAAGTTCGGTACAACATTAACCGAAGAGCAAGCTACTAAAGTTATGAAACTACTCATCAGAGGCTTACAAGCTTCCTATACATTATTTATCTATGCCTCCGGAATTCATTTCACGTCACAAGCATACTTCACAAGTCACACAGGACTGTGAAAGTACAGCTACTACCATACTATCCTTCCACTCACGGTTCAGGCATCCGCATAGAACATCTCATAAAGATTGCCTCCATGGCCTGGAAGCTCAACCTGCGGATCAGGAAATACTCTAGCCTGAGATCCCTGGGATCCGTAAGGACACGGATGTGGCCTTGGTCCCCTGACTGGTGGTAGTAGGGGTCCCCGAAGAGGGGTGACTCCTCCTATAGCAGGCCAGTCAACATGAGCCGGAAGATGGTTTCTAACAGGGTTCAGCATCTCCATATCTCCATACCCTGTCTGGACTACCGGTGCCAGCTGCGTCAAAGCCGTCCACAGACGGGCACTTGTAGCATAAAGCTCCATACGAAGAGCACGAGCATCCCTGTCTCTATTCTCTAGCATCTCAGCAGTGGACTGCAGCAGCGGATCCTCCATAGAGGAATCAAAATAGACCCCGCTGAGGTATCCTTCTTCACCTGGCTGAGAGGCAGGAACATAGCAGAACTCTGAATTCTGCAGCAGTGCATGTCTCGCTCTCATAATGGTCAGCATTGAATAGGCAGCATCTTGTACTGCCATGTCAACAGTGACTCCCAACCCATAGGACCAATGGATTGGCTCCTCAGCTCCAAGGTAGTCTGGAAATACCCTAACAGTGCAGATATACTGTCTCTGGTTGAAGTCTCGGTACTGTTCCTCCACTGTGTACTCGGGGTACCAGCGGTAACCGCACACCGACATCACCCTGACTAGCATGGCCGTATGACCCGGCACATCAATGCACCTAGTCAGACGAACCACCCGACGAGAAGGACGGCCAGGCATCTGAAAATAGAGAGTAATGCAAAAGCATTAGAGCTCTGAATGCAAAATTGGGCAGCATAACAGCTGTAAATGCTCAAAAACAATTTTGAGACAACCCATAAAATAGAATAGCGTAACCACTCAACTATCAAGTTCAATTCTCTGATCATCAAACTTACTTCCTTTTCCTAGGGATAAAAGAAACCCAAAATAACTCTCGACCCATAGTCTTATAATCTACCGATCAGAAACACGAGCCTAGAAGAAGATGAGTTACCTAGTCATTAATTCCCGCAGATAAGACGAGGATGACCAGAATAGAATAACTTGAGAAGAGAACAAGAGTCTTACATTCCCTTCCACAAACAATTCCCTTATATATAACTAAAGCAGTTCTAGACTCAACTTCGACCAGTTTGGCTTAGTAGTCCTACAGTCAGTCAGGCTCTAATACCAACGCTATCGAGCCCCGATCCTAAGCCATAGGAATCTAGCCTGTAACACATCACATCTCTTTGCGGTCTCACGCACGGTTATCCCCACAGCTGCAGCCTTACCTTAGCCGGGATCGTTTGCGCCATTTGACTCGCGTATGCAATTGTGTCGCTAGCAATCCAATGACAAAGAACCTGAATCGACATGTCTAGTCATAAACCAAAGTGGCAGTTCCGCACAGGGACAGGCATACATGACCCAACAAAGCAGGTGTCGGTCACCAGCGAATGTAGATGAGTCGTAGCAAGCTACAAGGACTCCATACATCGTGTGACATTTCCCCAATGGGGACAGACACAACAGCTAAGGAGGACACATGCCGGTCAACCAATGTGTTCGGAGCAGTAGCGAACTACCATGGCTCGTTGGACCACAAAGGGGCATTTCCCTGTAAGGAATGCTACTAAAGCCTACGGCTAGGTAATCGAACCCCATACATATCAAGTACAACACACGTACGCATGGCATACCGATATGTATAGATACATCGATGGCATCACAACATAACCATAAACATACAAGCTTTATTTAAGAGGCTCGGAAGAGCCTCGCACATAATATTACACAATAGGGGACTCACGACCCATCATAACAGTCATTCAAGTTACAAGCCAACGGAAGTAATTAAACTGTCTGAGTACAGACAGATGAAACTAGAAGGCACATGGCCTGACTATACTACAGACCCACCCTAGGGCCAGATTGTAGCTGGGATACCAGCTACTCGTCGTCGTCGATGTTTAGATAGAACCCTCCATTAGGGTCATTAACAACCTCTGCACCAACTTAATAAGCAAACGTGAGTACAGGGGTACTCAGCAAGACTTTAGGATAACTATCTACTCATGCAATGTATCAATAAGGAATTGTGGGGTTTCATGCGGAAAGCCAGCATTTGACTCGTGGCTAGACAACTTGCATTTTTAAATAATTTTTGACAACTTGATTTCTCGCACACGAGTCCACTAACACCACAACAATACTCCATCGTGGAATCATTCCGTCACCATACGGAAATGCCATCCACAACACTCACGCTTATCTTGACAATTTTATGAGTAGCCATTAAAGTTATCTATGAACAACATATGTCTCCCAGTAGTCCATATCCGCGGACGCGGCTATTCGAATAGATCATAACCCTGCAGGGGTGTACTTCTTCACACACGCTCTCGCCACTTATCGCCATGTGCACGTCATGCACCTCGGCAACCTTCAAGCGGAAGCCCAGCGAGGGAGTCGGCCACGACCGTTAACCACGCTAATACTTAGTCCAGGTCTATCGCCTATCTGAGGGTAACCCGCACGGAAGTCCGGCCGAGGTTTCCGCCACGGCCCCAAACGATGTGTGCAGTGTTCCCAAGCCCACCATCTGGGTGCCACTTAGTACACCGTGCCACTGCCTACCGCATCACAGCCCACCTCTCAGGTCAATGCTATGCACGGCCTCCAGAATGACAATAAACACCAGAAACTACTTGCAACTCCTGGACCGAGTACTAAGAGATTAATAAGTCGAGAGGGTCAATTAAGTATCCCAACGTGTGGTAGTATCTAGTCTTGGATTACATACACGGAACTCAGTTCCTAAGGACGGTTCCAATGAAACAACCCGCCATGTACTCCTACATAGCCTTTCACCGGTACCTTTACCAAATCAGGTTCAACACACAACCTTTACTTACTGAACGGATTCTCACAATTCTGTTCATCTCCTAGATGAAAGACCATACACAACTCTAAGCATAGCATGCATAGCAGGATAAGGCACATCATGGCTCAAGCATCTACCAGGTATGCTAGGTTGCAAGGTTCAGCTATTTACTATGACAAAGACAGGTCATCCAAAGGAAGTGGGTTCAACTAACGTGGCAAAAGCATTTGAAGCATTTGATCCTAATGCAATAAGTAAGTGCAGGAGCGAGAACATGGGATTATCGGGATGATCAAAATGGTTGCTTGCCTTGTTGCTCAGCAGAGGGACAATATCCGTCAGTCGGATATTCGGTGGAATCCGGAGGAGCGGAGCCTACCGATAGAAATGACATCAATCAATAACAATCATATGCAACAAAATGATGCATGAGCATGGCATGAAGATGCAAGGTGATAGGCTAATGTAGCTATCATTTGTTAAGTTTGAAGTTGATTTGAATCAAGATTCAAATATCATTTCAAACAAGGTATTTTTAGATACCCTTTTAATTGATTCGACCTGATGCTCAGGTCATCTTGTATTAACATGCATGGGAATGATATGTTAAGTTGCTGGTTGCTATTGATCATTGTTTGATCATAGCATTTGAAGTGGAACTCAAATGATTTTCAAATTCCAACTCCAAAGCATTTATTAAATTTAACCTATTCATTATTTTACATGGTTGGTCAAGTTAACATTTTCAAACATGTTTGAGAATGACATATTCAGGTTCCTTGGAGTTTTCTGATACTTTTTCATATATAAATTATTTTCATTGGAGTTACAAATTAATTTCTATGATTTTTAGAAGTTTTGGGCATTTTCTGGAATTCTTTTAAATCAGAAAAGCTACTTATTGCGTCAGGCCCACGCAGCATGGTGTCAGCCGTCGGCTCACCTGGTCAGGTCAAACCCGACAGGGGGACCCAGTGGTCAGCCTCACAAGGTTAACCCCGCGCTGACCAGCCCCTGATTGCGTTTGACTTGCGTCTGGGGCCCATTGGTCAGCGACTGCTTAGCATTTAAACTGGTGGATTAGCGAGGCCAGGTCAGATCCTGCCGGAAACTGACCGGCGGCGACCAGATCCGCGGCGGATCTTTGCTGCAGAGTCGCCGGAGATGGTTGTGGTGCTCAGAAACGAGGGCCGAGAGCACTGGGAGGATCACCAGGCTCGGCCTCATCCAGTACTGGCCTAAGGGAGGACTGGGGAGGACCGGGGGTCACCGGCGAAGAGCTGAGGCGACAGCCGGAGCTCGGGCTCATCGGTCTAGTGGCTAGGGTGCATGAAACCGAGGGGAAGAAGAGGGGAAACGAGCGCGAGCTCACCGTGAAGGCAGTGGAAGGCTCGGACGGCTCAGGGAGGCGCTGTGGGCGACAAATCCAACGAAGCTTACCGGCGGCCGAAGCTTGAAGACGTCGGTGCCGAGGGCGTTGCAGGGCTCGGGGGATTTTCTTCTTTGGCAGGGACGGCCAGCTTGTCGAGGCAGAGCGAATGGAGCACTCGGAGGGAAGAACCGGTGGCTAGAGGGCTCGGGCAGCTCGAGCTTGAGCTCCTGTCAATGGCGGCACGAGGAGAGGAAGGAACCGAGAGGAGAGGGGAGGAATGGGTAGCGGGGATGGATAGGGACGTGCTCGGGGAGGTTATCCCCGCTGTCGCGCTGTCCTGGGGAGCACCGGAGCATGCCACGGCGAAGCAAGAGGTGGAGGAGCCGCCGTGGGCGTTCGCTCCTCTGCGAGAAGGCAGGAGGAAGAAGACACCCCTGCCCCTGGTGGGCTGGGCCTCCTCAGGGCGACAGGTAAGCTCCTTTTCATTTTTTCTGTTTTGTTCTCTGGTTTGCTAACTATTTTGATTTTCTATTTATTTCAGCTCCAAAATAGTTTATAAAAATATTTTGAACATACCAGAATAATAGTTGGAATATTTCCAACCATTCCTGAAGTTTTCAACATTTTTGAAAACTTAAAGTTTTTGAATTCAAATTTAAACTTGAATTCAGTGCCTTTTTGAATTTAAATAAAATGCCAAATCTGTTTTAAAAATAGTTTTCTTCCTTGATGATTTGTTTTCATGAATTATCAGAATAGTTGAACTTTTCTTGAGGCCATTTTGGGTTCATTGGTTTTAACAAGTTTGGAATTTCTTTGAATTGAGAAGTGGCTAGGGTTTTTGAGTTTTGCTTCACCACTTGCTTTGATCTTGTTGCAATTTCTTGGATGCAATGCAATGAAGATATGAGCACAATGCTAAACCTTGGTTAGGGTTCCAGGGATGTGACAGCAATACATGAGCGTGAGCCATGGATATAGCACTATGGGTGGAATAGAGTGTGGTGGTTGTGAGACAAAAAGGAGGAGATGGTCACATTGACTCGACGTATCAAAGGGCTATGGAGATTGCCATTAATAGATATCAATGTGAATGAGTAGGGATTACCATGCAAATGATGCACTAGAGCTATAAGTATGTGAAAGCTCAAAAGGAGAACTAGTGGGTGTGCATCCAACTTGCTTGTTCATGAAGACCTAGGGCAATTTGAGGAAGCCCATCATTGGAATATACAAGCCAACTTATATAATGAAGATTCCCACTAGCATATGGTGATGATGAAACGAGAGGCTCTTAATCATGAAGAACATGGTGCTATTACGAAGCACAAGTGTGGAAAAAGATAGTAGCATTGTCCCTTCTCTCTTTTTCTCTCTTTTTTATGGGCTCTTGGGCCTATTTTTTTGGGCTATTTGGCCTCCTTTTTTTATATTTCCTCACATGGGAAAATGCTCTAATACTGATGATCATCGCACTTTTATTTTCTCGCAGCTCAAAGCTTAGAAATGACTCTATACGATTGGCGTATGATGTTGAAACATCTCGCTAGCTATCTTACGATCATGCAATGGCAATATGAGAGTGACGGCACAAGTCATGAGACGGAACGATGGGAGTTGCATGGCAATATATCTCGGAATGGCTATGAAAATGCCATAGTAGGTAGGTATGATGGCTGTTTTGAGGAAGGCATATGGTGGGCTTGTGCACCGGCGAGAATTGCGCGGCACTAGAGAGGCTAGCAATGGTGGAAGGTGAAAGTGCATCTATACCATGGACTCACATTAGTCATGAAGAACTCACATACTTGTTGCGAAAGTTTTTATTAGTAATCGAAACAAAGTGCTAAACGCATACTCCTAGGGGAAGGGTTGGTAGGTGTTAACCATCGCGCGATCCCGACCTCAACACAAAGGATGACAATCAATAGATCACTTATGCTCCGACTTCCTAACATAGCAGTTCACCATACGTGCATGCTACGTGAATCACTAACTTCAACACAAGTATTTCTAGATTCACAGCACCCTACTAACATCACTCTTAATATTAGCAAATCCACGTCTCAAAACTAATTGAGAGGAATCAAGACTTCTCTTTGTACTCAATGCACATGAAGATGCAGGTTTTTGTATCCTCTTTGGGTACCCATCACCTTTGGGACTACTTTCATAGCATAAGCCAACTACCAAGTCACGCACCGCCGTGCTCTAAAAGATCTAAGTGAAGCACATAGAGCAAAATTATCTAGCTCAAAAGATATAAGTGAAGCACTATGAGCATTCTAGCAAAATCATGATGAGTGCATGTGTCTCTCAAAAGGTGTGCAGCAAGGATGATTGTGACACAACAAAAAGAAAAGACTCCTAAGATACAAGACGCTCCAAGCAAAACACATATCATGTGGTGAATAAAAATATAGCTCCAAGTAATGTTACCGATGGATTGAAGACGAAAGAGGGGATGCCTTCCCGGGGCATCCCCAAGCTTAGGATTTTTGGTGTCCTTGAATTTGGCTTGGGATGCCTTGGGCATCCCCAAGCTTGAGATCTTTCCACTCCTTATCTCTTTGTTCATGAGAACATCAC
The DNA here is from genome assembly GCF_904849725.1 of Hordeum vulgare subsp. vulgare. NCBI lineage: Eukaryota > Viridiplantae > Streptophyta > Magnoliopsida > Poales > Poaceae > Hordeum > Hordeum vulgare. The sequence continues at coordinate 142,323,899 of NC_058519.1, read as the reverse complement.
CCAAAACTTGAAAACTTCACAACACAAAACTTAAACAGAAACTCGTGATAACATTAGCACAAGAAAACAAACTACCACCACTTTAGGTTTTGTAGCAATCTTGATTTCTATTTATATGGGTGTTGGGCTACTGTATTATCACTTCTCCATGGCTAGTACCCCACGATACTAACCATAGTTTCATCAAAACAAGCAACCAACTCAACAAAAACAGAATCTGTCAAAAACACACAAGTCTGTAGCAATCTGTATACTTCGTTTACTTCTGGTACGTCCAAAATTCTGAAAAATTACGAAAGCCTGGGAAAAAGGCATATCAACCAGCAGAAAAAAGAATCAACTCAAAATCTCTTTCTGAATAAAAAGGACAAATCATCTCGTGAGCGAAAAGTTTCTGTCTTTTTCCAGCAGGATCAAACAACCATTACCAAGACTAGTCATAAAGGTTTTGCTTGGCTCAAACACAAAAAGAAACACAAAAAACACAACCAGAACAGAATTATGATGGTGTGGACGCAAAAAAACAGAAAGAAAAAGAAATAAATTCATTGGGTTGCCTCCCAACAAGCGCTATTGTTTAACGCCCTTAGCTAGGCATAAGGCTATAGAATCACGTATCGTCGTCTTTGGTGCTCAAACCATAAGTGGCCCTCATCATGGATTCATAAGGCAATCTTATTTGCTTTCTAGGAAAGTGATCCATGCCCTTCTTTCAAGGAGATTGAAATCTAATATTCCCTTCCTTCATATCGATGGTAGCACCGATACTCCTTTGGAAAGGTCTACCAAGAATAATAGGGCATGTAGGATTGCAATCAATGTCAAGCACAATGAAATCCACGGGTACATAGTTCCTATTTGCAATAATAAGAACATCATTGATCCTTCCCATGGGTTTCTTGACAGTAAAATCCGCAAGTTGCAAATTAAGAGAACACTCTTCAATCTCATTAAAACCCAGAACATCACATAAAGACTTTGGAATCGCGGAAACACTAGCACCCAAATCACAGAAAGCATTGCATTCATAGTTTTTGATTTTGATTTTGATAGTAGGTTCCCACTCATCATGAAGCTTTCTAGGGATAGAGACTTCCAATTCAAGTTTCTCTTCAAGAGATTTTATCATGGCTTCGGCGATATGATCGGTAAAGGCCTTGTTTTGGCTATAAGTGTGTGGAGAGTTTAGCATGGATTGCATCAAGAAATGCATTCAATCAAGGAGAAACTATAATAATTGAATTCCTTGAAATGAAAAGTAGTAATTTCATTACTACTCAAAGTTTTAATATCTTCTACTCCACTTTCAATGCTTTTAGCATCAAGATAGTTGGACTCCGAATCATTGGGGCGTTTTTCAACCAAAGTGGATTCATATCCAGCCCCATCATCATTGGATTTGACACAAGAAAACAAAGATTCAATGGGAGTCACACCAAGCACTTTAAGATCTCCGTGATTCTTATCACGAGAACACGCCTTTTTATGCCATTCATGTCTAGCACAAATTTGGGCGGCTCTTTCTTTGCTCTCAATCATGGAAACACGCATAGCTTTCAAAGTTTCATCCATATTGATCTTGGGAGGAGCACATCTAACATTCAAAGCATCAATATCACTAGACAATCTATCAACGCTCTTAGCCTAATCGTCAATTTTGAGTAGATTTTCCTCTATGGATGCATTGAATTTTTCTTGCGAGTTGATAAACTCGTTGATATTACTCTCTAGATCAGAGGGTAATCTATTGTAATTTCCATGAGTATTGTGGTAGGAGTTTCCAAAGTTATTAGAGGAGTTACTAGGAAAAGGCCTAGGAACATAGTTTCCTCTAAAAGCATTGTTGTTGCCAAAATTATTCCACCCAAAAAAATTAACGTCCAAGCTAGCGTTGCTACTCTCAATCAAAGAAGACAAGGGCATATCATTAGGATCTAAAGGAGCACTTCTACTAGCAACCAAATTCATTAACTCATCCATCTTAGCACTCAACGAGTTAATTTCTTCTATAGCGTGTACTTTCTTACTAGCAGGTGACCTTTCAGTGTGCCACTGAGAGTAGTTCGTCATGATATTGTCTAGGAGTTTTGTGGCTTCCCCTAATGTGATTTCCATGAACGTTCCACCTGAGGTGGACTCCAAGATATTTCTAGAAGCGAAATTCAAGCCAGCGTAGAAGATTTGTATAATCATCCAAAGACTCAAGCCATGAGCGGGACAATTTCTAATCATCAATTTCATTCTCTCCCAAGATTGTGCAACATGTTCATGATCAAGTTTCTTAAAATTCATGATATCATGACGGAGAGAGATAATCTTAGCCGGCGGAAAGTACTTGGATATATAAGCATCTTTGCACTTATCCCAAGAATCGATACTATTTTTGGGCAAATACAAAAACCAAGTATTTGCTCGATCTCGCAATGAGAAAGGAAAAAGCTTCAACTTAATCACATCATTATCCACATCTTTCTTCTTTTGCATATCGCAAAGCTCTATGAAGGTATTAAGACGGGATGCGGCATCTTCACTAGGAAGGCCGAGAAATTGCTCTTTCATAACAAGATTCAGCAAAGCGACATTGATTTCGTAAGACTCCACACTAGTGGCGGGAGCAATCGGAGTACTAATAAAGTCATTATTATTAGTATTCGAGAAGTCACAAAGTTTTGTGTTTTCAGTCATGGTGACTTCGGCAAGCAAGAAAGCACACAAGCGAACAAAGAGCAAGCGAGAAAAAGGGCGAACGAAAAGGCGAACGAAAAAGGCAAACGAAGGCAAATATTTTTTTGTATATTTTTGTTTTTCAGAAGTGGGGGAGAGGAAAACGAGAGGCAAAAAAGTAAATGCAAGAGATGAGTTTGCGACACTTACTTGGATGAGTTCTTGACTTGATCCTCCCCGGCAACAGCGCCAGAAATCCTTCTTCTACGTCGAGAGAAACCTTCTGTCGTCTCTTGAGCTTGCGTTGGTTTTCCCTTGAAGAGGAAAGGGTGATGCAGCACAGGAGCAGTAAGTATTTCCCTCAGTTTGAGAACCAAGGTATCAATCCAGTAGGAGAATCTCGTCAAGTCCAGAGTACCTACAGAAACACAAAAGAGCTTGCACCCAACGCTATAAAGGGGTTGTCAATCCCTTCAAGATTGATTGCAAAGTGAGATCTGAAGGCGGAAATTGCAAAAAAAAGGTGTAAGGCTGAAAATATGGTGTGGAGTAGACCCGGGGGCCATAGTGTTCACTAGAGGCTTCTCTCAAAATAGCAAGTATTATGGTGGGTGAACAAATTACTTTCGAGCAATTGATAGAACCGCGCAGAGTCATGACGATATCTAAGGCAATGATCATACATATAAGCATCACGTCCGAGACAAGTAGACCGATACTTTCTGCATCTACTACTATTACTCGACACATCGAGCGCTATCCAGCATGCATCTAGTGTATTGAGTTCATGACGAACAGAGTAACGCCTTAAGCAAGATGACATGATGTAGAGGGATAGACTCAAACCAATGATGAAAACCCCATCTTTTTACCCTTTATGGCAACAACATGGTGCATGCCTCGCTACCCCTTATTACACTGGGTGAGGTCACCGCACGGTATGAACCCAAAACCAAGCACTTCTCCCATTGCAAGAATCATAGATCTAGTTGGCCAAACAAAACCCACAACTCGAAGAGAATTACAAGGATATGAAATCATGCATAAGAGAGATCAGAAGAAACTCAAATAAGATTCATAGATACTCTGATCATAAATCCACAATTCATCGGATCTCGACAAACACACTGCAAAAGAAGATTACATCGGATAGATATCGATGAAGATCATGGAGAACTTTGTATTGAAGATCCAAGAGAGAGAAGAAGCCATCTAGCTACTAGCTATGGACCCATAGGTCTATGGTGAAATACTCACGCATCATCGGAGAGGTCATGGTGTTGATGAAGAAGCCCTCCGTATCCGAATCCCCCCGCCGGCAGGGCACCAGAATGTGCCCTAGATGGGATCTTGCGGAGACAGAAGCTTGCGGCGGCGGAAAAGTACTTTTGATGGTCTCCTGATTTTTTCTGTGATTTTAGGGAATTTATAGGCGAAAGACGTAGGGCAGAGGAGGCCCGGGGAGCCCACAAGCCTGGGAGGCATGGCCCCCTGGCCGCGGCTAGGGGGCTTGTGGGGTTTCGGAAAAAATCTTTTTTGCAGTTTCGTTCCGTTTGGACTCCGTTTAAAATCCTCCTCTGAAAAGGGTCAAAACACGGAAAAAACAGGAACTGACACTTGGTACTGAATTAATAAGTTAGTCCCAAAAAAGATATAAAAGGCATACAAAACATCCAAAGTTTCACAAGATAATAGCATGAAACCATCAAAAATTATAGATACGTTTGAGACGTATCACCTATCTATTTATGTTTATGTAGAGTCATCCTCTTCTTATAAAAGCACCAATTAGAGAGCACCTCCGTCATTTTTATGCTTTGCTTTTAATTGTTATTGAGTATGACTGTGACCGGATCTTATTTGCCATGAATTACAATGTTCAGTCAGCCCTTGGTCTTTGAAGGTGCTGTGCATTTATGTTTTGCGGTCTCAGAAAGAGCTAGCGAGATACCATCTGTTCATATTGCTTCATGATTGTTTTGATTGAAGTGTTGACGTTTGAAACCTATTATTATTGCTTGCTAGTTGATTATGCCATTGATATGAGTTTACCATGAGACCTAAATGTCATTGCTTATGTGGTTAGCTTATGATCTTGCTAAAAAACTGAATATGAGTTAGACATAATTACAACAACAAGATCAAACAGAGTTCGTAAAAGTTTTTCTTTTGTCTCTTTCAGTTTGTCAACTAAATTGCTTGAGGACAAGCAAGGCTTTAAGCTTGGGGGAGTTGATACGTCTCCATCGTATCTACTTTTCCAAACTCTTTTGCCCTTGTTTTGGACTCTAATTTGCATGATTCGAATGGAACTAACCCGGACTAACGCTGTTTTCACCAGAACTGCCATGGTGTTGTTTTTACGCAGAAATAAAAGTTCTCGGAATGACCTGGAAATTTATGAGGATTTTTTGTGGAAAATATAAAAAATACTAACGCAAGAATCAACCAGAGACGTGGAGCGAGGAGCCCACAAGCCTAGGAGGCGCAGGCCCCCCTGGCCACGCCTAGCAGGCTTGTGGGGCCCTCGGGGTTCCGCCGGCTCCAACTCGAGCTCTATTTAGTCCCTTTTGTTCGGAAAAATCAGGGAGAAGAGTTCATCGCGTTTTACGATACGGAGGCGCCGCCACCACCCGATATTCCTCTGGAGGGCAGATCTGGAGTCCGTTCTGGGCTCTGGATAGGGGAGATCGTCACCGTCGTCATCACCAACCTTCCTCCATCGCCAATTCCATGATGCTCTTCACCGTTCGTGAGTAATCTCATCGTAGGGTTGCTGGACGGTGATGGGTTGGATGAGATCTATCATGTAATCGAGTTAGTTTTGATGGGGATTGATCCCTTGTATCCACTATGTTCTGAGATTGATGTTGCTACTACTTTGCCATACTTAATGCTTGTCACTAGGGACCGAGTGCCATGATTTCAGATCTGAACCTATTATGTTCTCGTCAATATCTGTGTGTTCTTGATCCTATCTCGCAAGTTGTAGTCACCTACTATGTGTTATGACCCGGCAACCCCGGAGTGACAATAGCCGGAACCACTCCCGGAGATGACCATAGTATGAGGAGTTCATGTATTCACTAAGTGCTATGCTTTGTTCCAGTTCTCTATTAAAAGGAGAACCTTAATATCCCATAGTTTCCATTAGGACCCCGCTGCCACGGGAGGGATGGACAATAGATGTCATGCAAGTTCTTTTCATAAGCACGTATGACTATATACGGAATACATGCCTACATTAAATTGACGAACTGGAGCTAGTTACATATCTCTCCATGTTATAACTGTTACATCATGAATGTCATCCGGCATAATTATCCATCCCCGATCCAATGCCTACGAGTCTTTTCCTACTGGTCTTTGCTGCTACTGTTACAGCTACTGCTGTCTCTGCTGCTACTGTTACTGCTACTGTTGTCACTCCTGCTACTGTTACCGTTGCTACTGTTACTATCACACTACTTTGCTACTGAAACTTTGCTACAGATACTAAGTCTTTCAAGTGTGTTTGAATTGACAACTCAACTTCTAATACTCGAGAATATTCTTTGGCTTCCCCTTGCGTCGAATCAACAAATTTGGGTCGAATACTCTACCCTCGAAAACTGTTGCGATCCCCTATAGTTGTGGGTTATCACCTCCCTCTTTCCTTTTTTTCTTTCCTTTTGGTATTTTCCACTTGTGGCACCATCGCACTATTGGGCTGGCCTCACCGGCCCACTAAGGGCTGATGCGGCACCCTAGGGCCACTGGACTCACTCCCGGGTGGGTGGGCCCCTCCGGTTGGATATCCGGAACCCATTCGTCACTCCCGACACACTGCCGATAATGCCCGAAACTTTCCGTTGACCAAATGAAACCATCCTATATATCAATCTTTGTTTCCGGAGCATTCCGGAAACCCTCGTGACATCTGTGATCTTATCCGGGACTCTGAACAATCTTCGGTAACCAAACATATAACTCAACTATACTAAAACATCATCGAACCTTAAGTGTGCAGACCCTGCGGGTTCGAGAACTATGTAAACATGACCCGAGACACTCCTCGGTCAATATCCAATAGCGGCACCTGGATGTCCATATTGAATCCTAAATATTATGTGAAGATCTTATCGGTTGAACCTCTGTGCCAAGCATTCATGTAATCCCGTATGTCATTCCCTTTGTCCTTCGGTATGTTACTTGCCCGAGATTCGATCATCGGTATCCGATACCTATTTCAATCTCGTTACCAGCAAGTCTCTTTACTCGTTCCTCAATACAAGATCCCGTGACTTACACTTAAGTCATATTTCTTGCAAGGATTGTTTGTGATGTTGTATTACCGAGTGGGCCCCGAGATATCTCTCCGTCACACGGAGTGACAAATCCCAGTCTTGATCCATTCTAACTCAACGGACACCTTCGGAGATACCTGTAGAGCACCTTTATAGTCACCCAGTTACGTTGCGACATTTGATACACATAATATATTCCTCCAGTGTAAGTGAGTTATATGATCTCATGGTCATAGAAATGAATACTTGACATGCAGAAAACAATAGCAACAAAATGACACGATCACATGCTACGTTCATAGTTTGGGTCTAGTCCATCACATGATTCTCCTAATGATGTGATCCAGTTATCAAGTGACAACACTTGCATATGGTCAGAAAACCTTAACCATCCTTGATCAACTGGCTAGCCAACTAGAGGCTTGTTAGCGACATTGTTTTGTCTATGTATCCACACATGTATCTATGTTTTCATTCAATACAATTATAGCATGGATAATAAACGATTATCTTGAAACAGGAAATATAAAAATAACTATTTTATCATTGCCTCTAGGGCATATTTCCAACACAAACACTACTATTCCATATATCAATCTTTACCTCTGGACTATTCTGGAGTACCTCGTCATGTCCATGATCTCATCCGGAACTCCGAACAACCTTCGGTCACCAACATAACAACTCAACTACACTTATATCGTCACCGAACCGTTAGTGTCCACACCCTGCGTGTTCGAGAACTATGCAGACATGACCGAGACACTCTCTGGACAATATCCAATAGTGGGACCTGGACGTCCATATTGGTTCCTACATATTCTACGAATATCTTATCGTGTGAACCTCTATGTCAAGGATTCACCCAATCCCGTATATCATTCCCTTTGTCCTTCGGTATGTTACTTGCCCGAAATTCAATCGTCGGTATCTCCATACCTATTTCAATCTCGTTACCGGCAAGTCTCTTTACTCGTTCCGTAATACAAGATCCCGTGCCTAACTCTTTAGTCACATTGCTTGCAAGGCTTGTTTGTGATGTTGTATTACCGAGTGGGCCCCGTGATCCATGCTAACTCAACGAACACCTTTGGAGATACCTGTAGAGCAACTTTATAGTTACCTAGTTCTGTTGCGATGTTTGATACACACAAGGCATTCCTCCGGTGTCAGCGAGTTACATGATCTCATGGTCATAGGAATGCATACTTGACATGTAGAAAACAATAACAACAAATGACACGATCATATGCTACGTTTATAGTTTGGGTCTTGTCCATCACATCATTCTCCTAATGATGTGATCCTGTCATCAAATGATAACACTTTTCTATGGCTAGGAAACCTTAACCATCCTTGACCAACACGCTAGTAAACTAGAGGCTCACTAGGGACTTTGTTTTCCCTATATATCCACACATGTATTTATGTTTCCATTCAATACAATTATAGCATGGATAATAAACGATTATCTTGAAACAAGAAATATAATAATAACTATTTTATTATTGCCTCTAGGCCATATTTCAAACAGTCTCCCACTTGCACTAGAGTCAATAATCTAGCTTCACATCTTTATGTGATCTACAATGTAATGAATCTAACACCCATATAGTTCTGGTGTTGATTATGCTTTGCTCGTGGAAGAGGCTTAGTTAGCGGATCTGCAACATTCAGATCTGTGTGCACTTTGCAAATATTTATGTCCTTCTCCATGATGTAATCACGGATGGCATTGAAGCGTCGCTTTATGTGTCTCGTCCTCTTGTGAAACCTTGGTTCCTTGGCTAGAGCAATGGCACGAGTGTTGTCACAAAACAGATTGATTGGATCCAGTGCACTTGTTAAGAATAAACACGTATCCGGTTTGAGAATTAGAGTCATCCGGATCAGTGTCAAAGCTCGCATCAACGTAACCCTTTACAACGAGCTCTTCGTCACCTCTATAAACGAGAAACATTTCCTTAGTCCTTTTCAGGTACTTCAGAATATTCTTCACCGCTGCCCAGTGCTTGATGACCCACAAGTATAGGGGATCAATCGTAGTCCTTTCGATAAGTAAGAGTGTCGAACCCAACGAGGAGCAGAAGGATCTGACAAGTGGTTTTCAGCAAGGAAATATCTGCAAGCACTGAAATCGTTGGTAACAAGTGATTGTGTGGTGAGATGATTCATAGCGAGCAACAAGTAACAAAAGTAGCAACGGTGCAACAAAGTGGCCCAATCCCTTTTGTACCAAGGGACAAGCCTGGACAAAGTCTTATAGAAGGAAAAACGCTCCCAAGGACACACGGGAATTTCTGTCATGCTAGTTTTCATCATGTTCATATGATTCGCGTTCGTTACTTTGATAGTTTGATATGTGGGTGGACCATCGCTTGGGTACTGCCCTTACTTGGACAAGCATCCCACTTATCATTACCCCCTCTCGCAAGCATCCGCAACTACGAAAGAAGAATTAAGACAAAGTCTAACCATAGCATTAAGCTAGTGTATCCAAATCAGCCCCTTACGAAGGAACGCATAAACTAGGGTTTAAGCTTCTGTCACTCTAGCAACCCATCATCTACTTACTACTCCCCAATGCCTTCCTATAGGCCCAAATAATGGTGAAGTGTTATGTTGTCAACGTTCACATAACACCACTAGAGGAAAAACAACATACAACACATCAAAATATCGAACGAATACCAAATTCACATGACCAGTATTAGCATGACTTATCCCATGTCCTCAGGAAAAAAAGTAACTACTCACAAAGCATAATCATATTCATGACCAGAGAGGTAATGAGTAGCATCAAGGATCTGAACATAAACTCTTCCGCCAAGTAATCCAACTAGCATCAACTACAAAGAGTAATCAACACTACTAGCAACCTTACAAGTACCAATCGGAGTCGCGAGACGGAGATTGGTTACAAGTGATGAACTAGGGTTTGGAGATGAGGTGGTGCTGATGAAGATGTTGATGGTGACAAGTCCCCTCCAATGAGAGGAGTGTTGGTGTTGACGATGGCGACGGTTTCCCCCTCCGGGAGCGAAGTTTCCCCGGCAGGATCATCTTGCCGGAGCTCTAGATTGGTTCTGCTCAAGTTCCGCCTCGTGGCAGCGGTGAATCCACGAAAAAGCTCCTCCGTGATTTTTTTCCGGATGAAACACTTCATATAGCAGAAGAGGGGGGCAGTGGGCCAGCAGGCTGCCCACAAGCCCCCTTGGCGCAGCCAGGGCGTGGCCGCGCCAAGCAGGCTTGTGGCCACCTGCTGGCGCCCCTCTGGCGCTTCTTCGGCCCAGTATTTTTTATAAATCCAGAAAAAAAATCATCGTTGATTTTTACGGCGTTTGGAGTTGCGCATAATAGGTATCTCAAACTTGCTCCACTTTCAGGCCAGAATTCCAGCTGCCGGCATTCTCCCTCTTCATGTAAACATGGCAAAATAAGAGAGAAAAGGCATAAGTATTGTACCATGAAGTGAAATAACAACCCAAGAAGCGATAAATATCAACATGAAAGCATGATGCAAAATGGACGTATGAACTACCCCAAGCTTAGACCTCGCTTGTCCGCAAGAGAAAGCCTAGCTCAATAAATATGTCCACATGTTTAGGGAGAGAGGTGTCGACAAAACAAGATACGAACATGCATGCATCATGATGACGATCAGAACAACAATACCAACATATAATCTCTCATGCTAAAGTGATAATTCCTTCACAAAGTAAGGCATGGATCAAGAACCTTACCGAGAAGTAACAACCCATAGCCTTTAGTCATTGAATCAATTGCAATTTATCACAACATCAGAAAGAGTCAAATAAGAGCTTGTAAAGCAAATCCACATACTCAATCATCCTTTCATTCTCTACAATTGCTACAACTCACGTGGTACTCATGAGATCAAAGTTTCAACTGGACACAGAGAAAGATAGGGGCTTATAGTTTTGCCTCCCAACTGCTTACCTCAAGGGTAAAGTCAACAACAATAAATCATGAATACTCACCTCCAAGTTGACATATGAATATAGATCTTTCCCTAGCATATGACGTTAACCAGGATAAAGGCGAAACAAGGAATTGGTGAAGATCACCATGACTCTTTCAAGGGTAAAAAGTAAAGGTACAAGATAGGCCCTTCGCAGAGGGAAGCAGAGGTTGTCATGCGCTATTGAGGTTTGGATGCGTGTCCTCTTAGTGCAGAGGAACGTCACTTTATATTGCCTCCTGTGATAAAGAACTTTACTATGCAGTCTGTCGCTTTTATGTCTTCCTCATCGCAGGTTCGTACAAAGCTTATTTTCCACACACTAATAGATCATACATATTAGAGAGCAATTTTTATTGCTTGCACCGATGACAACTTACTTGAGGGATCTTATTCAATCCATAGGTAGGTATGGTGGACTCTCATGGCAAAACTGGGTTGAAGATTTATGGATGCACAAGTAGTATCTCTACTTGGTGCGGGAGTTTTGGCTAATATGAGGTGCAAGAAATCGTCACATGCTAAGGGATCTCTAATCATATAACATTGTTCAGAACCAAGCAAACAGAATTCATTATGTTGTCTTCCTTGTCCAACATCTACTTCTAGGCATGCAATAGTTTCGTGAGTGTTCACAATCATAGATGGTGTCAAAGATGATGTATTTATATGTGAACCTCTCCTTCCTTATCACTTCCTATTAATTGCAACAATCACCAAGGTCTACGTTTGTCTACCCTCAACAAGTTTCAATCAACATTCTTTTTATGTGTGAAGCCATCACTTCCCATAAGATCATTACATGATCTTTCATGCTTTTGTTCTTTTCTGAATCTTTCGATCATGGCAAGAGGGAAAGCCCTTCAACTAAGACACTCTTTATGATATGGCTCACGAGCTCGAATACAGGGGGGGTGACACAAATAAAAACTCAAGACTAAAACACTTAGACTTCTAATCTACTAGAGAAAAAGAAAACTAAAAAAGAAAAAAAGAAAACAAAGGTAAAGACAAAAGACGTCATGGTGATACGATACCGGGGCAACTCCCCCAAGCTTGGCAAAAGCCAAGGGGATTGCCCATACCCATGTTTAGTTGTCTTACTTTGGTGGTGATGGTGGTGGAGTTGTTGAAACCTTTGATTCCAAGAGGTCCATCAATCTTTGATGTATACCTTGGAGATCTGTGATATGTTTCTCCAGCAAAACAACTTCACGACTGAGATAAGTATTGCGACCACGAGTTGTTTCACAAAACCTCAAGAGTTCAATCAAGGATGGAGACAGTAGGTGGAGGTAGGGTTGGAGGAAGTCCACTTCTTCAATTTCTTCCTTGTTGAGCACAGATTGCACTTCATCCCATGCCTGATTCTTCTCCTTAGCTTTGCCCTTGGTTTCTTTAGATAGCTTTTCCTTAGCCTCCATGACCTCCATCCTTTTCAGATCAGCATATAGTTCTACATAGACTTTAGGGAGATTGTTCTCCCCCACAGATTCCTGGGACGACATCTTGCTCTAAATCTGCGGCAGAAAACAAGCTCGAAACAAAAACACACGAAATCTGCGTGATACATGGGTCAGACCTTATGGGAGAACATATATTGATTTTTTCTAGACCAAAAGGAGTACTCCGCACGAAAACGGAGTCCGGGAGGCGCACGAGGTGACCACAAGCCCCCACCCCACCCCGGCGCGGCCAGGGGGTGGGCCCGCGCCGGGCAGGCTTGTCGCCTCCTCGCGCACTTTCCGGACTACTTCCATTTTTTCTATTTTTTCAAATATTCCAAAACGGAGAAAAATTCCTATTGGGAAAGTTTTGGAGTCTGTTTTCTTATAGAATCACATACCTTTTCGTTTTCGGAGTCTGAAAGAGGCTGATAAACATCCCTTAGGTATTCCTCCTGAGTTATGGTATTGATGATATTGCTTTCAACATTTATGGGAGTACCTGAGATATAATGCTTCATTCTCTGCCCATTTACAACTCTCGGACAATTACCTTCCGTGTTCTTGATCTTGATAGCACCAAAACGATATACTTCCTCAACAATATAGGGACCTTCCCATTTAGAGAGAAGCTTGCCTGCAAAGAATCTTAAACAAGAGTTATATAGCAAGACATAATCACCTACATTGAACTCACGCTTTTGTATCCTCTTATCATGCCACCTCTTAACCTTCTCTTTGAACAACTTGGCATTCTCATATGCCCGAGTTCTCCATTCATCAAGCGAGCTAATGTCAAATAACCTCTTCTTACCAGCAAGTTTGAAATCAAAGTTGAGCTCTTTGATTGCCCAATAAGCTTTATGCTCTAGCTAGAGAGGTAAGTGACATGCTTTCCCATACACCATTTTGTAAGGAGACATGCCCATGGGATTCTTATAGGCAGTCCTATAAGCCCACAATGCATCATCGAGCTTCTTAGACCAATTATTTCTAGACCTGTTGACGGTCTTTTGCAGAATTAGTTTAATTTCTCTATTGCTTAGCTCTACATGACCACTGGACTGAGGGTGACAGGGAGACGCAATTATATGGTTGACATCGTACTTAGCAAGCGTTTTGCGGAAAGCACCATGAATGAAATGTGAACCACCATCGGTCATTAGATATCTAGGGACTCCAAATCTAGGGAAAATAACTTCTTTAAGCATCCTCATAGATGTGTTGTGATCAGCACTGCTAGTGGGGATAGCTTCTACCCACTTAGTGACGTAATCAACAACAACTAGGATGTGAGTATACCCGTTGGATTTTGGAAATGGTCCCATATAATCAAAGCCCCAAACATCAAATGATTCAATAACAAGTGAATAGTTCATAGGCATTTCCTAACGTTTACCGATATTACCTACTCTTTGACATTCGTCACAAGACAAGACAAACTTACGGGCATCCTTGAAGAGAGTGGGCCAATAGAAACCTGATTGCAATACCTTGTGTGCAGTTCTATCTCGTGCATGGTGTCCTCCGTAGGCCTCGGAGTGACACTTCTGTAGGATCTGTCCCTGTTCATGTTCAGGTACACTACGTCTAATAACACCATCTACTCCTTCCTTATAAAGGTGAGGATCATCCTAGAAGTAATGTCTCAAGTCAAAGAAGAATTTCTTCTTTTGCTGGTATGTGAAACTAGGTGGTATATATTTGGCAACGATATAGTTTGCATAATCAGCATACCACGGTGCACTACGGGAACTACTAATGACATTAAGTTGTTCATCGGGAAAGTGGTCATCAATAGGTTGTGGGTCATCAAGAACGTTCTCCATCCTAGACAAGTTATCTGCTATGGGGTTATCAGCACCCTTCCCGTCGACAACGTGCAAATCAAACTCTTTTAGCAAGAGAACCCATCTGATAAGTCTAGGTTTAGCGTCCTTCTTATCCATGATGTACTTAATAGCAGCGTGATCTGCGTGAATAATGACTTTGGAATCAACTATGTAAGACCTGAACTTTTCACATGCAAACACGACTGCTAAAAACTCCTTTTCCGTAGTGGCATAGTTTCTTTGGGCACTATCTAGTGTTTTACTAGCATAGTGAATAACATTCAACTTCTTATCAACTATTTGCCCTACAACAGCACCAACAACATAATCACTAGCATCACACATGATCTCAAAAGGCAAGTTCCAATCAGGTGGTTGGACAATAGGTGCAGTTATCAAAGCCCTCTTAAGTATTTTGAAGGCTTCCTCACAATCATCGTCAAATACAAAAGGAATATCCTTTTGCAAGAGATTGGTAAGAGGCCTAGAAATCTTAGAGAAGTCTTTAATGAACCTTCTATAGAAACCAGCATGACCAAGGAAACTTCTTATACCTTTGATATCTGTGGGGTATGGCATTTTCTTGATTGCATCAACCTTAGCCTTATCGACTTCAATACCTCTTTCAGAAATTTTATGTCCTAAGACGATGCCTTCATTAACCATAAAGTGGCACTTGTCCCAATTCAAGAGAAGATTGGTGTCTTTACATCTCTGGAAGACTCGATCAAGGTTGCTGAGGCAATCATCAAAGTAAGACCCGTAAACGGAGAAGTCATCCATGAAAACCTCAATAATATTTTCACAGAAGTCAGAGAATATAGCCATCATACATCTTTGAAAGGTGGTAGGTGCATTACATAAGCCAAAAGGCATTCGTCGATAAGAAAAGGTACCGAAAGGGCAGGTGAAAGTGGTCTTCTCCTGATCAGATTGTGCAACTGGTATTTGGCAGAAACCAGAATAACCGTCTAGAAAGCAGAAGTGTGTGTGTTTGGACAGTCTTTCTAGCATTTGGTCGATAAAAGGCATAGGGTAATGATCTTTCCTAGTGGCTTTATTCAATTAACTAAAATCAATCACCATCCTATAGCGAGTAATAATTCTCTGTGGGATCAATTCATCCTTATCATTAGGGACAACGGTAATGCCTCCCTTCTTAGGGACGCAATGCACCGGACTCACCCAATCACTATGAGCGACGGGATAGATAATACCTGCTTCCAGGAGCTTTAGTATTTCTTCTCTCACTACTTCTTTCATCTTAGGATTTAATCTCCTTTGATGATCAGCAACTGGTTTGAAATCAGGATCAATTTTAATCTTGTGCTCGATAGAGTGGGGCTAATGCCGTTAAGATCATCAAGAGTATATCCAACAGCAGCACGATGCTTTCTCAGAGTTTTTAGTAACTTCTTTTCTTCATGCTATGAGAGGCTAGCACTAATAATAACAGGATATATCTCTTTTTCATCAAGATAAGCATACTTAAGAGTATCAGGCAACTTTTTAAGCTCGAACACAGGATCACCCTTTGGTGGGGGTGGATCCCCAAGCAGTTCAACAGGCAAGTTATTCTTAAGGATATGATATTGTTCTAAGACAACTCTATCTATCTCATCCCTTTGATCCATATGCATATCATTTTCATGCTCAAGCAAGTATTGCTCTAAGGGATCAGTAGGAGGCACGGCAATAGCAGCTAAGGCAATAGTTTCATCCCTACTAGGCAACTCTTTTTCATGAGGTTGTCTACCAAACTTGGAGAAACTGAACTCATGTGACACACCTTCAAAGCCAACAGTGACTGTTTGCTTCTCACAGTCAATATGAGCATTGACAGTATTGATAAAAGGTCTGCCAAATATGATGGGACAAAAGCTATCTTGTGCGATAGCAAGAACGAGGAAATCAGCAGGATACTTCGTTTTACCACACAAGACTTCAACATCCCTAACAATTCCCACAGGGCAGATAGTATCTCTATTAGCAAGCTGAATAGTGACATCAATAGGTTCTATCTCAACAGGTGCAATCTCGCCTTTGATTTCGTCATATAAGGATTGAGGTATTGCACTAACACTAGCACCCACGTCACATAAACCATGATAACAATGATCTCCTATCTTAACAGAAACAACATGCTTGCCAACAACAGGCCTATCTTTGTCTCTAGCGTGAGGTTTAGCAATTCTAGCAACATCTTCACATAAGTGAATATTATGTCCCTCAACATCTTCGGAGAGAAGATCTTTGATAATAGCAATGCTAGGTTCAACTCTAATTTGCTCAGGGGTGTAGGTGTTCCAATGTAGCCTCTACATATCACAGTTGAAGTTTGAAAATGATCCTTTATCCTAACAGGGAAAGGTGGTTTCTCAATGTAAGCACTGGGAACAATAGGATCATTATAGGCAATGACTTTCTCTTCAACTGGATTGGGTTTAACTACATTGACTTATAAAGGAGGATGATATTTAAACCACTTCTCTTTGGGGAGATCAATATGAGCAGCAAAAGATTCACACAATGAAGCTACTATCTCAGAGTCAAGTCCATACTTAGCGCTAAAATCACTAAAGGTATTTGTTTCAACAAAGGACTTAACGCAATCGAACTTGAAATTCATACCTGACTCCTTACCTTCTTCAAGCTCCCAATCTTCAGAGTTGCGTTTAATTCTCTCCAATAAATTCCATCTGAATACAATATCTCTCTTCATAAAAGAACCGGTACAAGAAGTGTCAAGCATGGTGTGATCATCATGAGAAAGCCGAGCATAGAAGTTCTGAATGATAATTTCTCTCGGGAGCTCATGATTGGGGCATGAATATAACATTGATTTAAGCCTCCCCCAATCTTGAGCGATGCTTTCTCTGTCACGAGGCCAAAACTTATAAATATAATTCCGATCACGATGTACTAAATGCATTGGATAAAACTTTTGATGAAATTCCAATTTCAACCGATTGTAGTCCCATGATCCAGTATCATAACATAGCCTATACCATGTCAACTCCTTATCCTTCAAAGATAAAGGAAAGACCCTCTTCTTGACCTCATCCTCGGGCAAACATGCAAGCTTAAATAAACCACAAACTTCATCTACATAGATTAGATGCAAGTCTGGATGTGATGTTCCATCTCCTGTAAAAGGATTAGCCAGCAGTTTCTCAAGCATACCCGAAGGAAATTCAAAGAAAATATTTTCAGTAGGTGCAGCAGGTTGAGGAGCAACTCTTTGTGCTTCCTTTGGAGGTGAAGATACCCCGAACAAGCCCCTCAAAGCATTAGTATCCATAGTGACAAGTGACAATAAATTTTAGCACACTATATGAATGTTTACTTACCAAGTTCCACTTACCAAAGGCGCTTCACTCCCCAGCAACGGCGCCAGAAAAGAGTCTTGATGACCCACAAGTATAGGGGATCAATCGTAGTCCTTTCGATAAGTAAGAGTGTCGAACCCAACGAGGAGCAGAAGGATCTGACAAGTGGTTCTCAACAAGGAAATATGTGCAAGCACTGAAATTGTCGGTAACAAGTGATTGTGTGGTGAGATGATTCGTAGCGAGAAACAAGTAACAAAAGTAGCAACGGTGTAGCAAAGTGGCCCAATCCCTTTTGTAGCAAGGGACAAGCCTAGACAAAGTCTTATAGGAGGAAAAATGCTCCCGAGGACACACGGGAATTTCTGTCATGCTAGTTTTCATCATGTTCATATGATTCACGTTCGTTACTTTGATAGTTTGATATGTGGGTGGACCAGTGCTTGGGTACTGCCGTTACTTGGACAAGCATCCCACTTATGATTAACCCCTCTCACAAGCATCCGCAACTACAAAAGAAGAATTAAGACAAAGTCTAACCATAGCATTAAACTAGTGGATCCAAATCAGCCCCTTACGAAGCAACGCATAAACTAGGGTTTAAGCTTCTGTCACTCTAGCAACCCATCATCTACTTACTACTCCCAAATGCTTTACTCTAGGCCCAAATAATGGTGAAGTGTTATGTAGTCGACATTCACATAACACCACTAGAGGAAAAACAACATACAACACATCAAAATATCGAACGAATACCAAATTCACATGAGTACTATTAACATGACTTATCCATGTCCTCAGGAATAAAAGTAACTACTCACAAAGCATAATCATATTCATGACCAGAGAGGTAATGAGTAGCATCAAGGATCTGAACATAAACTCTTCCACCAAGTAATCCAACTAGCATCAACTACAAAGAGTAATCAACACTACTAGCAACCTTACAAGTACCAATCGGAGTCTCAAGACGGAGATTGGTTACAAGTGATGAACTAGGGTTTGGGATTAGGTGGTGCTGATGAAGATGTTGATGGTGACGAGTCCCCTCCGATGAGAGGAGTGTCGGTGATGACAATGGCGACGATTTCCCCCTCTGGGAGGGAAGTTTCCCCGGCAGGATCGTCCTGCCGGAGCTCTAGATTGGTTCTGCCCAAGTTACGCCTCGTGGCGGCTGCGAATCCACGAAAAAGCTCCTCCCTGATTTTTTTTCTGGACGAAACCCTTCATATAGCATAAGAGGGGGGCCAGTGGGCCAGCAACCTGCCCACAAGCCCCCTTGGCGCGGCCAGGGGGTGGCCGCGCCTAGCAGGCTTGTGGCCAGCTGTTGGCGCCCCTCTGGTGCTTCTTCGGCCCAATATTTTTTATAAATCCTAGAAAAAAAATCATCGTTGATTTTTACGGTGTTTGGAGTTGTGTAGAATAGGTATCTCAAACTTGCTCCACTTTCAGGCCAGAATTCCAGCTGTCGGCATTCTCCCTCTTCATGTAAACCTTGCAAAATAAGAGAGAAAAGGCATAAGTATTGTACCGTGAAGTGAAATAACAGCCCAAGAAGTGATAAATATCAACATGAAAGCATGATGCAAAATGGACGTATCAGTGCTCCACTCCTGGATCACTTTGAAACATGCGTGCCATATTTATGGCAAGGCTGACATCCAGTCTTGTGCACATCATTGCATACACGATAGACCCTATGGCTGAAGCATAGGGGACGACACTCATCTTTTCTCTATCTTCTGCAGTTACTGGACATTGAGTCTTACTCAGCTTTATACCTTGTAACACAGGCAAGAACCCCTTCTTGGATTGTTCCATTTTGAACTCCTTCAAAACTTTATCAAGGTATGTGGTTTATGAAAGAGCTATCACGCGCCTTGGCCTATCTCTATAGATCTTTATGCCCAATATGTAAGAAACTTCTCCCAAGTCTTCCATTGAAAAACTTTTATTTATTTAATCCTTTACCCTTTCCAAAAACTTCACATTGTTTCCAAGCAGCAATATGTCATCCACATATAATATTAGAAACGCTATAGAGCTCCCACTCACTTTCTTGTAAATACAAGCTTCTCCAACAACTTGTATAAACCCGAACGCCTTGATCACCTCATCAAAGTGCTGATTCCAATTCCGAGATGCTTGCACCAATCCTTAAATGGAAAGTTGTAGTTTGCATACTTTGTCAGCTTTCTCTTGATCGACAAAACCTTTGGGTTGCATCATATACAACTCTTCCTTAAGAAACCCGTTAAGGAACGCCGTTTTGACATCCATGTGCCAGATTTCATAATCGAAAAATGCAGCTATTGCTAACATGATTCGGACGGACTTAAGCATCGTTACGGGTGAGAATGGATCATCATAGTGAACTCCTTGAACTTGTGAAAACCCTTTTCCACAACTCGAGCTTTATAAATGGTCACATTATCATCGCGTCCGTCTTCTTCTTAAAGATCCGTTTGTTCTGAATAGCCTTTCGACCTTCAGGTAATACTTCCAAAGTCCATACTTTGTTTTCATACGTAGATCCTATCTCGGATTTCATGGCTTCTAACCATCTGTTGGAATCTGGGCCCACCATTGCTTCTCCGTAATTCGCATGCTCATTGTTATCCAACAACATGATTGACAAGGTAGGATTCCCGTACCACTCAGGAGCAGTATGTGCTCTTGTCGACCTGCGAGGTCCGTTAGCAAGTTAATCTGAAGATTCATGATCACCATCATTAGCTTCCTCTTCAAGTGGTGTTGCCTCAACATAAATTTCTTATTGCCCCGCGCCACCATCTTGTTGAAGTAGAGGTTGTACAACCTCATCAAGTTCTATCTTCCTCCCACTCAATTCTTTCGAGAGAAACTCTTTTTCAACAAAAGTTCCGTTCTTAGCGATTAACACTTTGCCCTCGGATTTGAGATAGAAGGTATACCCAACTGTCTCTTTTGGGTAACCTATGAAGGCACACTTTTCCGCTTTGGGTTCTAGCTTTTCAGGGTGAAGCTTTTTGACATAAGCATCACATCCCCAAACTTTAAGAAACGACAACTTTGGCTTCTTGCCATACCCTAGCACATATGGTGTAGTCTCAACGGATTTTGATGGTGCCCTATTTAAAGTGAATGCAGCTCTCTCCAATGCATAGACCCAAAATGATAACGGCAAATCGGTAAGAGACATCATAGATCGCACCATATCTAACAAAGTACGATTACGACGTTCGGACACACCATTACGCTCTGGTGTTCGAGGCGGTGTCAACTGTGAAACGATTCCACATTGTCTTAAGTGAGCACAAAACTTGTAACTGAGTATTCACCTCCTAGATCAGATGGTAGGAACTTGATCTTCTTAGTACGATGATTTCAAACTTCACTCTGAAATTGTTTGAACTTTTCCAACGTTTCAGACTTGTGCTTCATCAAGTAGATATAGCCATACCTACTCAAATCGTGATTGAAGGTGAGAAAATAACGATATCCGCCACGCACCTCTATGCTCATCGGTCCGCACACATAAGTATGTATGATCTCCAACAAGTCACTTCCACATTCCATTGTTCCAGAGAACGGAGTCGCAGTCATCTTGCCCATGAGGCATGGTTCGCACGTGTCAAGTGATTCAAAATGAAGTGACTCCAAAAGTCCATCAGCATGGAGTTTCTTCATGCGCTTTACACCAATATGACCTAAGCGGCAGTGCCAAAAGAGAGTGGCGCTATCATTATTAACTCTAGTGTCATCACAGTCGAGATTCAATATGAACAAACCCCTCACATTGGGTGCATGGCCATAAAAGATATTACCCATATAAATAGAACAACCAATATTCTCTGACTTAAATGAGTAACTGTCTCGCAATAAACAATATCCAGATATAATGTTCATGCGCAACGCAGGCACTAAATAACAATTATTTAAGTTCATCACTAATCCCGATGGTAAGTGAAGTGAGAGTGTGCCAACGGTGATCGCATCAACTTTGAACCATTTCCAACGCACGTCGTCACTTCATCCTTCGCTAGCATTCGTTTATTCCGCAGTTCCTATTTCGAGTTGCAAACATGAGCAACAGAACCGGTATCAAATACCCAGGCACTACTACGAGACCTGGTGAGGTACACATCAATAACATGTATATCAAATATACCTTGTTTGGCGTTGTCCGCCTTCTTATCGGCCAGATACTTGGGGCACTTTCGCTTCCAGTGACCAGTTCCCTTGCAATAATAACACTCAGTGTCTGGCTTAGGTCCAGCCTTGGGTTTCTTCGTCGGAGGGGTAACAGGTTTGCCACTCTTCTTGGAGTTACCGTTCTTTCCTTTGCCATTTTTTCTTGAAACTGGTGGTCTTATTGACCATCAATACTTGATGCTCTTTCTGGATTTCTGACTCTGCGACTTTCAGCATCGCAAATAGCTCGGCGGGTGACTTATTCATCCCTTGCATGTTATAGTTCAACACGAAGATCTTATAGCAAGGTGGCAGTGATTGAAGAACTATTAGTGATAGCCTCTTGCGGGATTTCAATCCCCGGCTCAGCTAGACGGTGAGAGTACCCAGTCATTCCGAGTATGTGTTCACTGACAGACCTGTTCTCCTCCATTTTGCAAGCATGGAACTTATCGGAGGTCTCATATCTATCGATTCGGGCATTCTTCTCAAAGATAAACTTCAACTCCTGGAACATCTCATATGCTCCATGACGTTCAAAACGTCTTTGAAGTCTCGGTTCTAAGGCATAAAAAATTGCACATTGAACCAATGAGTAGTCATCCTTACGGGAATGCCAAGCATTCAAAACATCTTGGGTCGCCGTAGAGGGTGGTGCATCACCTAGTGCAGCATCAAGGACATATTGCTTTTGGCCAGCCGTGAGTATAAGACTCAGATTATGAGCCAGTCAACAAAGTTGCTTCCATCATCTTTCAGCTTAGCTTTCTCTAGCAACGTATTAAAATTCAGGGTTGCTACTACACGAGCCATTGATCTACAACATAAAAGTTTGCAAAGATTACTTAGACTATGTTCAAGACAATTGAGTTTGGCTAATCATATTACTTATAAACTCCCACTCAAATAGACATCCCTCTAGTCATTTGAGTGACGCACGATCCAAACCTACTAACTGAAGTCCGATCATCACGTGAGTTGAGATTAGTTTCAATGGTGAACATATCCATGTTGATCATATCAACAATATGATTCATGCTCGACCTTTCGGTCTCTTGTGTTCTGAGGCCATGTCTGTACATGCTAGGCTCGTCAAGTTTAACCCAAGTGTTTCGCGTGTGCAACTGTTTTGCACCCGTTGTATGTGAACGTTGAGTCTATCACACCCGATGAGCACGTGGTGTCTCGAAACGATGAACTGTCACAACGGTGCACAGTCGGGGAGAATACAATTTTATCTTGAAATTTTAGTGAGAGATCACCTTATAATGCTACCATTGTCCTAAGAAAAATAAGGTGCATAAAAGGATTAACATCACATGAAAATCAAAAGTGACATGATATGGCCATGAACTTGTGCTTCTTGATCTCCATCACCAAAGCACCAGCATGATCTCCATCGTCATCGGCGCCGCACCATGATCTCCATCATCGTGCTGCCATGAGGTTGTCGCGCTATCTATGTTGTTACTACTAAAGCTACTGCCTAGTGATATAGGAAGAGCATCTGCAAGCGCAAAATAAATTTAAATACAACGCTATGGCTCCTGCCGGTTGCCGTAGCATCGACGTGCAAGTCAATATTTAACTATTACAACATGATCATCTCATACATCCACTATATCATATAATGTTATTGGCCATATCACATCACAAGCATACCCTGCAACAACAAGTTAGACGTCCTCTAATTTGTTGTTGTGTGTTTTACGTGGCTGCTATGGGTATCTATTATGATCGCATCTTACTTACGCAAAGCCACAACAGTGATATGCAAATTGCTATTTAACCTTCTCCACAAACCGCCTCAGTCAAATCTGATTCAACTAAAGTTGAAGAAACAGACACCCGTCAGTCATCTTTATGCAATAAGTTGCATGTCAGTCGATGAAATCGGTCTCTCGTAAGCGTACGAGTAAAGTTGGTTCGGGGCGCTTAAATCCAACAATGCCGCTGAATCAAGAAAGGACCAAGGAGGGCAGCAAATTGAACATCAACGCCCACAAACTCTTTTGTGTTCTACTCGAGATATCATCTACGCATGAACCTAGATCATGATACCACTTTTGGGGAACGTTGCATGGGAACCAAAAAAATTCCTACGCACACGAAGACCTATCATGATGATGATCATCTATGAGAGGGAGATCAGATCCACATATCCTTGTAGATAGCTAAGGAGGAAGCGTTAAGAAACACGGTCGATGTAGTGGAACATCTTCGCGATCTAAATCATCGCCGTCCCACAATCTGTCCCGATCTAGCGCCGAACGAACGGCACCTCCGCGTTCAACACACTGATACGTCTCAAACGTATCTATAATTTTTGATGGTTTCATGCTATTATCTTGTCAAACTTTGGATGTTTTGTATGCCTTTTATATCTTTTTTGGGACTAACTTATTAACTCAGTGCTAAGTGCCAGTTCCTGTTTTTTCGTGTTTTTGACCCTTTTCAGAGGAGGATTTTAAACGGAGTCCAAACGGAACGAAACTGCCAAACACATTTTTTCCGAAACAGAAAAAGATCGGGAAGCCTGAGAATCAGGGCAGGGGGACACCAGGGACCCCACAAGCCCCCTAGCCGCGGACAAGGGGGGGCCCGCGCCTCCCAGGCTTGTGGCCTCCGTGGGCCTCCTCTGTCCTAGGTCTTTCGCCTATAAATTCCCTAAAATCCTAGAAAAAATCAGGAGATCATCGAAAGTACTTTTCCGCCGTTGCAAGCTTCTGTCTCTGCAAGATCCCATCTGGGGCACGTTCTGGTGCCCTTCCGGGGGGGATTCGGATACGGATGGCTTCTTCATAACCACCATGACCTCTCTGATGATGCGTGAATAGTTCACCATAGACCTATGGGTCCATAGCTAGTAGGTAGATGGCTTCTTCTCTCTCTTGGATCCTCAATACAAAGTTCTCCATGATCTTCATGGAGATCTATCCGGTGTAATCTTCTTTTGCGGTGTGTTTGTCGAGATCCGATGAATCGTGGATTTATGATCAGATTATCTATGAATCTTATTTGAGTTTCTTCTGATCTCTCTTATGCATGATTTCATATCCTTGTAATTCTCTTCGAGTTGTGGGTTTTGTTTGGCCAACTAGATCTATGATTCTTGCAATGGGAGAAGTGCTTGGTTTTGGGTTCATACCGTGCGGTGACCTCACCCAGTGACAGAAGGGGTAGCGAGGCACGCATCGTGTTGTTTCCATCAAGGGTAAAAAGATGGGGTTTTCATCATTGGTTTGAGTTTATCCCTCTACAACATGTCATGTTGCTTAAGGCGTTACTCTGTTCGTCATGAACTCAATACACTAGATGCATGCTGGATAGCGGTCGATGTGTGGAGTAATAGTAGTAGATGCAGAAAGTATCGGTCTACTTGTCTCAGACGTGATGTCTATATGTATGATCATTGCCTTAGATATCGTCATGACTTTGCACGGTTCTATCAATTGCTCGACAGTAATTTGTTCACCCACCGTAATACTTGCTATTTTGAGAGAAGCCTCTAGTGAACACTATGGCCCCCGGGTCTACTCAACACCATATTTTTTGCCTTACACCTTTTTCGTTGCACTTTCCGCCTTCAGATCTCACTTTGCAATCAATCTTGAAGGGATGTACAACCCCTTTATAGCGTTGGGTGCAAGCTCTTTTGTGTTTGTGCAGGTACTCTAGACTTGACGAGATTCTCCTACTGGATTGATACCTTGGTTCTCAAATTGAGGGAAATACTTACTGCTCCTGTGCTGCATCACCCTTTCCTCTTCAAGGGAAAACCAACGCAAGCTCAAGAGACGACAGAAGGTTTCTGTCGACGTAGCAGAAGGATTTCTGGCGCCGTTGCCGGGGAGGATCAAGTCAAGAACTCATCCAAGTAAGTGTCGCAAACTCATCTCTTGCATTTACTTTTTTGCCTCTCGTGTTCCTCTCCCCCACTTCTGAAAAATAAAAATTTACAAAAAAGTCTTTGCCTTTTTCGTTTGCCTTTTTCGTTCGCCTTTACGTTCGCCCTTTTTCTTGCTTGCTCTTTGTTCGCTTGTGTTCTTGCTTGCTTGCTGAAGTCACCATGACTGAAAACACCAAACTTTGTGACTTCTCAAATACTAATAATAATGATTTTATTAGTACTCCGATTGCTCCTACCACTAGTGCGGAGTCTTACGAAATCAATGCTGCTTTGCTGAATCTTGTTATGAAATAGCAATATTCCGACCTTCCTAGTGAAGATGCCGCATCCCATCCTAATACCTTGATAGAGCTTTGCGATATGCAAAAGAAGAAAGATGTGGATAATGATGTGATTAAGTTGAAGTTTTTTCCTTTCTTGTTGCGAGATCGAGCGAAAACTTGATTTTCGTCTTTGCCCAGAAATAGTATCGATTCTTGGGATAAGTGCAAAGGTGCTTATATATCCAAGTATTTTCCGCCGGCTAAGATTATCTCTCTTTGTAATGATATCATGAATTTTAAGCAACTTGATCATGAACATGTTGCACAATCTTGGGAGAGAATGAAATTGATGATTAGATATTGTCCCGCTCATGGCTTAAGTCTTTGGATGATTATACAAATCTTCTACGCTGGCTTGAATTTCGCTTCTGAAAATATCTTGGACTCCGCCTCAGGTGGAACGTTCATGGAAATCACATTAGGGGAAGCCACAAAAATCCTAGTCAATATCATGACGAAGTACATGCTATAGAAGAAATTAACTCGTTGAGTGCTAAGATGGATGAGTTAATGAATTTGGTTGCTAGTAGAAGTGCTCCTTTAGATCCTAATGATATGCCCTTGTCTTCTTTGATTGAGAGTAGCAACACTAGCTTGGACGTTAATTTTGTTGGTAGGAATAATTTTGGCAACGACAATGCTTTTAGAGGAAACTATGTTGCTAGGCCTTTTCCTAGTAACTCCTCTAATAACTTTGGCAACTCCTACCACAATACTCATGGAAATTACAATAGATTACCCTCTGATCTAGAGAGTAATATCAAACAGTTTATCAACTCGCAAAAAAATTTCAATGCGTCCATAGAGGAAAATCTACTCAAAATTGACGATTCGGCTAAGAGCGTTGATAGAATGTCTAGTGATATTGATGCTTTGAAAGTTAGATGTGCTCCTCCCAAGATCAATATGGATGAAACTTTGAAAGCTATGCGTGTTTCCATGATTGAGAGCAAAGAAAGAACCGCCCAAATTCGTGCTAGACATGAATGGCTTAAAAAGGCGTGTTCTCATGATAAGAATCACGAAGATATTAAAGTGCTTGGTGTGACTCCCATTGAATCTTTGTTTTCTTGTGTCAAATCCAATGATGATGGGGCTGGATATGAATCCACTTTGGTTGAAAAACGCCCCAATGATTCGGAGTCCATCTATCTTGATGCTAAAAGCATTGAAAGTGGAGTAGAAGATATTAAAACTTTGAGTAGTAATGAAATTACTACTTTGGATTTCATGGAATTCCATTATGATAGTTGCCCCTTGATTGAATGCATTTCCTTTATGCAATCCATGTTAAACCCTCCACACGCTTATAGCCAAAACAAGGCCTTTACCGATCATATCGTCGAAGCCATGATAAAATCTCTTGAAGAGAAACTTGAATTGGAAGTCTCTATCCCTAGAAAGCTTCATGATGAGTGGGAACCTACTATCAAAATCAAAATCAAAAACTATGAACGTAATGCTTTGTGTGATTTGGGTGCTAGTGTTTCCGCGATTCCAAAGTCTTTATGTGATGTTCTGGGTTTTAATGAGATTGAAGAGTGTTCTCTTAATTTGCATCTTCCGGATTCTACTGTCAAGAAACCCATGGGAAGGATCAATGATGTTCTTATTATTGCAAATAGGAACTATGTACCCGTGGATTTCATTGTGCTTGACATTGATTGCAATCCTGCATGCCCTATTATTCTTGGTAGACCTTTCCAAAGGAGTATAAGATTGCCTTATGAATCCATGATGAGGGCCACTTATGGTTTGAGCACCAAAGACGACGATACGTGATTCTATCGCCTTATGCCTAGCTAAGGGCGTTAAACAATAGCGCTTGTTGGGAGGCAACCCAATGAATTTATTTCTTTTTCTTTCTGTTTTGTTGCATCCACACCATCATAATTCTGTTATGATTGTGTTTTTTGTGTTTCTTTTTGTGTTTGAGCCAAGCAAAACCTTTATGACTAGTCTTGGTAACGGTTGTTTGATCCTGCTAGAAAAAGACAGAAACTTTTTGCTGACGAGATGATTTTTCATTTTTATTCATAAAGAGCTTTTGAGTTGATAATTTTTGCTTCTGGTTTATATGCCTTTTGCCCATGGAGTCGTAATTTTTCATAATTTTTGAGGTACCACAAGTATACGAAGTATACAGATTGCTACAGAGTGGTCTGTTTTTGACAGATTCTGTTTTTCTTGATTTGTTTGCTTGTTTTGATGAAACTGTGGTTAGTATAGGGGGGTACTAGCCATGAAAAAGTGAGAATACAGTAGCCCAACACCAATATAAATATAAATCAAGATTGCTACAGTACCTAAAGTGGTGGTAGTTTGTTTTCTTGTGCTAACGTTATCATGAGTTTCGATTTAAGTTTTGTGTTGTGAAGTTTTCAAGTTTTGGGTGATGTTCTCATGGACAAAGAGATAAGGAGTGGAAAGAGCTCAATCTTGGGGATTACCAAGGAATACCAAGCCAAATTCAAGGACACCAAAAAGCCTAAGCTTGGGGATGCCCCGGGAAGGCATCCCCTCTTTCGTCTTCAATCCATCGATAACGTTACTTAGAGCTATGTTTTTATTAACCACATGATATGTGTTTTACTTGGAGCGTCTTGTACCTTAGGAGTCTTTTCTTTTTGTTGTGTCACAATCATACTTGTTGCACACCTTTAGAGAGATACATGCACTCATCATGATTTTGCTAGAATGCTCATAGTGCTTCACTTATATCTTTTGAGCTAGATAATTTTGCTCTATGTGCTTCACTTAGATCTTTTGGAGCACGGCGGTGCGTGACTTGGTAGTTGGCTTATGCTATGAAAGTAGTCCCAAAGGTGATGGGTACCCAAAGAGGATACAAAAACCTCCATCTTCATGTGCATTGAGTAGAAACAGAAGTCTTGATTCCTCTCAATTAATTTTGAGACGTGGATTTGGTAATATTAAGAGTTATGTTAGTAGGGTGTTGTGAATCTAGAAATACTTGTGTTGAAGTTAGTGATTCCCATAGCATGCACGTATGGTGAACCGCTATGTTAGGAAGTCGGAGCATAATTGATCTATTGATTGTCATCCTTTGTGTTGAGGTCGGGATCGCGCGATGGTTAACACCTACCAACCCTTCCCCTAGGAGTATGCGTTTAGCACTTTGTTTCGATTACTAATAAAAACTTTCGCAACAAGTATGTGAGTCCTTCATGACTAATGTGAGTCCATGGTATAGATGCACTTTCACCTTCCACCATTGCTAGCCTCTCTAGTGCCGCGCAACTTTCGCCGGTACGTAAACCCACCATATGCCTTCCTGAAAACAGCCACCGTACCTACCTACTATGGCATTTTCATAGCCATTCTGAGATATATTGCCATGCAAATCCCACTGTCCCCTCTCATGACTTGTGCCGTCACTCTCATATTGCCATTGCATGATCGTAAGATAGCTAGCGAGATGTTTCAACGTCATACGCCAAGCTAGATCTTTGCACATCCCGGTACACTACCGGAGGCATTTCCAATAGAGTCATTTCTAAGATTTGATATGTGAGTAAATAAAAGTGTGGTGATCATCATAATTAGAGCATTGTCCCATGTGAGGAAATAAAAAAAGAGCCCAAAGAGCCCAAATAAAAAAAGAGAAAAAGAGAGAAGGGACAATGCTACTATCTTCTTCCACACTTGTGCTTTGTAATAGCACCAAGTTCTTCATGATTGAGAGCCTCTCATTTCGTCATCACCGTATGCTAGTGGGAATCTTCATTATATAACTTGGCTTGTATATTCCAATGATGGGCTTCCTCAAAATTGCCCTAGGTCTTTGTGAGCAAGCAAGTTGGATGCACACCCACTAGTTCTCCTTTTGAGCTTTCACATACTTATAGCTCTAGTGCATCCTCTGTATGGCAATCCCTACTCATTCACATTGATATCTATTAATGGGAATTTCCATAGACATTTGATATGCCGAGTCAATGTGACAATCTCCTCCTTTTTGTCTCACAACCACCACTACACTCTATTCCACATATAGTGTTATATCCATGGCTCGCGCTCATGTATTGCGTGAAAGTTATAAAAAGTTTGAGAAAGTAAGAGTGCGAAAACAATTACTTGTCCAATACCGGGGTTGTGCAAGATTTACATTAGTTGTGTGAGGATGATGGAGCATAGCCAGACTATATGATTTTGTAGGGATAACTTTCCTTGGCCTTGTTATTTTGAAAGTTCATGATTACCATGCTAGTTTGCTTGAAGTATTATTGTTTTCATGTCAATAGCAAACTATTGTTTTGAATCTTACGGATCTGAACATTCATGTCACACGAAAGAAGTTGCAAAGGACAACTATGCTAGGTAGCATTCCACATAAAAATTCAGACTTTATCACTTCCCTACTCAAGGACGAGCAGGAGTTAAGCTTGGGGATGCTTGATACGTCTCCAACGTATCTATAATTTTTGATGGTTTCATGCTATTATCTTGTCAAACTTTCGATGTTTTGTATGCCTTTTATATCTTTTTTGGGACTAACTTATTAACTCAGTGCCAAGTGCCAGTTCCTGTTTTTTCCGTGTTTTTTACCGTTTTCAGAGGACGATTTTAAACGGAGTCCAAACGGAACGAAATTGCCAAAAAGATTTTTTCTGAAACAGAAAAAGATCGGGAAACCTGAGAATCAGGGCAGGGGGTGATACGTCTCAAACGTATCTATAATTTTTGATGGTTTCACGATGTTATCTTTTCTTCTTTGGTTGTTTTATGTACCTTTTATATCTTTTTTGGGACTAACTTATTAATCCAGTGCCAAGTGCCAGTTCCTGGTTTTCCGTGTTTTTGACTCTTTTCAGATCTGATTTTGGAACGGAACCCAAACGGAAGAAAAACCCCGAAATGATTTTTTCCCAAATGGAAGAAGATTAGGGGGGCCTTTGGGCCAGGCCAGGTGGGCTCCAAGGAGCCCACAAGCCCCCACTCCGCCACCAGGGGGAGGCGGCAGTGGGCAGGCTTGTGGCCTCCCTAGCCGCCCCGTGACCTAGGTCTTTGGCCAGTAAATTCCCAAATATTCCGCAAAAAATCAGGGGAGCCTCGAAAATACTTTTCCGCCGCCACAAGCTTCCGTTTCCGCGAGATCTCATCTGGAGACCCTTCTCGGCACCCTGCCGGACGGGACTTTGGAGTTGGAGGGATTCTTCAATCATCATCATCGCCCCTCCAATGACTCGTGAGTAGTTCACTTTAGACCTACGAGTCCGTAGTTAGTAGCTAGATGGCTTCTTCTCTCTCTTGGATCTTCAATACAAAGTTCTCCATGATCTTCATGGAGATCTATCCGATGTAATCTTCTTTGGCGGTGTGTTTGTCGAGATCCAATGAATTGTGGATTTGTGCTCAGATTATCTATGATATATATTTTACTCTTTACTGATTTCTTATATGCATGATTTGATATCCTTGTAAGTCTCTCCGAGTCTTGGGTCTTGTTCGGCCATCTAGATCTATGATTCTTGTAATGGGAGAAGTGCTTGGTTTTGGGTTCTGCCATGTGGTGACCTTTCCCAGCGACAGTAGGGCCAGCAAGGCACACATCAATTAGTTTCCATCAAGGGTAAAAAGATGGGTTTTATCATTGGTTTGAGATTATCCCTCTACATCATGTCATCTTGCTTAAGGCGTTACTCTGTTCTTATGGACTTAATACACTAGATGCATGCTGGATAGCGGTCGACGTGGGGAGTAATAGTAGTAGATGCAGACATTATCGGTCTACTTGTTTTGGACGTGATGCCTATAGAAATAATCATTGCATAGATATCGTCACGACTTTGCGCGGTTCTATCAATTGCTCGATAGTAATTTGTTCACCCACCGTCTACTTGCTTTCATGAGAGAAGCCACTAGTAAACACTATGGCCCCCGGGTCTATTCACATCCATTGTTTACACCTCCGCTTTTACTTTGCTTTGTTACCTCGTTGCTTTCAGTTCTCACTTGGCAAACAATCTATAAGGGATTGACAACCCCTTCATAGCGTTGGGAGCAAGTTTTGTGTTTGTGCAGTATCTTGAGATACTCCTCCACTGGCTTGATACCTTGGTTCTCAAACTGAGGGAAATACTTCCCACCGCTACGCTACATCACCCTTTCCGCTTCGAGGGAACACCAATGCAAGGCTCCAAGGCCACGGGGGAAATCCTTTGCATACTTGCCTAGGAAGTCCCTTAAGGCGTAGCTGTAGCAGAAGGATTCCTGGTGCCGTCGACACACCTATTTCTGGCGCCATTGGAAGGTCTTTTGTTGCAGTAGCAGAAGTATTTCTGGCGCCATTGCCAGGGATACACAGCAAACATCACAAGTATTTCTAGCGCCGTTGCCGGGGAGGAGAAATCAGGATCTATCCAAGTAGGTATCACAAACTCTTCTCTTGCATTTACTTTTGTTGCCAGTTGCCTCTCGTTTCCTCTCCCCCACTTCACATTTGCCGTTTTCATTTGCCTTTCTCCTTCGCCGTTTTCTTTTGCCTTTGCCGTTTCCCTTTGCTGGTTTTCTTGCTTGCTTGTGTGCTTGTTTGTTTGTTGAAGTCGTCATGTCTGAAAACACCAAACTTTGCGACTTCTCGAGCACTAATAATAATGATTTTATTAGTACTCCGATTGCTCCCGCCACTAGTGCGGAATCGTATGAAATCAACGTAGCTTTGCTGAATCTTGTTATCAAAGAGCAATTCTCTGGCCTTCCTAGTGAAGATGCCGCATCCCATCTCAATACCTTCATTGAGCTTCGTGATATGCAAAAGAAAAGAGATGTGGATAATGACGTGATCAAGATGAAACTTTTTCCTTTCTCGTCGCGAGATTGCGCAAAAACTTGGTTTTCTTCTTTGCCTAAAAATAGTATCGATTCTTGGGATAAGTGCAAAGATGCTTACATATCCAAGTATTTTCCGTCGGCTAAGATCATCTCCTTACGTAACGATATCATGAATTTCAAGCAACTTGATCATGAACACGTTGCACAATCTTGGGAGAGGACGAAGCTTATGATTAGAAATTGTCCCGCTCATGGCTTGAGTTTGTGGATGATTATACAAATCTTTTACACTGGCTTGAATTTCGCTTCTCGCAATATCTTGGACTCTGCCTCAGGTGGAACGTTCATGGAAATCACGTTAGGGGATGCTACAAAACTCCTAGACAAGATCATGACCAACTACTCTCAGTGGCACACTGAAAGGTCGCCTGCTAGCAAAAAGGTGCACGCTATAGAAGAGATTAACTCGCTTAGTGCTAAGTTGGACGAGTTGATGAATTTGGTTGCTAGTAGAAACCCTACCGTAGATCCTAATGACATGCCACTATCTTCTTTGATTGAGAGTAGCAACGCTAGTTTGGACGTGAATTTTGTTGGTAGGAACAATTTTGGCAACAACAATGCTTTTAGAGGAAACTATGTTCCTAGGCCTTTTCCTAGTAACTCCTCTAACAATTATGGCAATTCCTACAACAACACTTATGGAAATCTACCCTCTGATTTAGAGAGTAATATCAAAGAGTTCATCAACTCTCAAAAGATTATCAATGCGTCCATAGAGGAAAAAACTACTCAAAATAGACTATTTGGCTAAGAGCGTTGATAGGATGTCTTGTGATATTGATGCTTTGAAAGTTAGATGCGCTCCTCCCAAGGTCAACTTGGATAAAACTTTGAAAGCTATGCGCATCTCCATGAATGAGAGCAAAGAAAGAACCGCCCAAATTCGCGCTAGACATGAATGGTTTAAAAGGGTGCATTCTAGTGATGCAAATCACGAAGATCTTAAAGTGCATGGTGTTGGAATTATGCCCTAGAGGCAATAATAAATGTATAGTTATTATTATAATTCCTGTATCAAGATAATAGTTTATTATCCATGCTATAATTGTATTGAATGAAGACTCATTTACATGTGTGGATACATAGACAAAACACCATCCCTAGCATGCCTCTAGTTGGCTAGCCAGTTGATCGATGATAGTCAGTGTCTTCTGATTATGAACAAGGTGTTGTTGCTTGATAACTGGATCACGTCATTGGGAGAATCACGTGATGGACTAGACCCAAACTAATAGACGTAGCATGTTGATCGTGTCATTTTGTTGCTACTGTTTTCTGCGTGTCAAGTATTTATTCCTATGACCATGAGATCATATAACTCACTGACACCGGAGGAATGCTTTGTGTGTATCAAACGTCGCAACGTAACTGGGTGACTATAAAGATGCTCTACAGGTATCTCCGAAGGTGTTAGTTGAGTTAGTATGGATCAAGACTGGGATTTGTCACTCCGTGTGACGGAGAGGTATCTCGGGGCCCACTCGGTAATACAACATCACACACAAGCCTTGCAAGCAATGTAACTTAGTGTAAGTTGCGGGATCTTGTATTACGGAACGAGTAAAGAGACTTGCCGGTAAACGAGATTGAAATAGGTATGCGGATACTGACGATCGAATCTCGGGCAAGTAACATACCGAAGGACAAAGGGAATGACATACGGGATTATACGAATCCTTGGCACTGAGGTTCAAACGATAAGATCTTCGTAGAATATGTAGGATCCAATATGGGCATCCAGGTCCCGCTATTGGATATTGACCGAGGAGTCTCTCGGGTCATGTCTACATAGTTCTCGAACCCGCAGGGTCTGCACACTTAAGGTTCGACGTTGTTTTATGCGTATTTGAGTTATATGGTTGGTTACCGAATGTTGTTCGGAGTCCCGGATGAGATCACGGACGTCACGAGGGTTTCCGGAATGGTCCAGAAACGAAGATTGATATATAGGATGACCCCATTTGGTTACCGGAAGGTTTTCGTGCATTACCGGAAAAGTTTCGGGCTCATCGGTAGTGTACCGGGAGTGCCGGGAGGGGTGCCGGGGACCATCGGGAGGGGTGTCACGCCCCAAGGGGTCTCATGGGCTATGGGAAGAGATAAACCAGCCCCTAGTGGGCTGGAATAAGTTCCCACTAAGGCCCATAAGGTTTGAGAAGGAAAAAACACAAGGTGGAAAGAGTTTCCAAGTGGGAAGGTGGAATCCTACTCCAAGTAGGATTGGAGTAGGACTCCTCCACCTCCAATTTCGGCCAAACCTTGAGGGTTTGAGGCTGCCTCTTCCCTCCCCCTCCCTCCTATATATACTAAGGTATTAGGGCTGATTTGAGACAACTTTTGCCACGGCAGCCCGACCACATACCTCCATAGTTTTTCCTCTAGATCGCGTTTCTGCGGAGCTCGGGCGGAGCCCTGCTGAGACGAGATCATCACCAACCTCCGGAGCGCCGTCACGCTGCCGGAGAACTCTTCTACCTCTCCGTCTCTCTTGCTGGATCAAGAAGGCCGAGATCATCGTCGAGCTGTACGTGTGCTGAACGCGGAGGTGCCGTCCGTTTGGTACTAGATCGTGGGACTGATCGCGGGATTGTTCGCGGGGCGGATCGAGGGACGTGAGGACGTTCCACTACATCAACCGCGTTCTCTAACACTTCTGCTGTACGATCTACAAGGGTACGTAGATCACTCATCCCCTCTCGTAGATGGACATCACCATGATAGGTCTTCGTGCGCGTAGGAAAATTTTTGTTTCCCATGCGACGTTCCCCAACAGTAGTATCAGAGCTAGGTTCATGCGTAGATGTCTTCTCGAGTAGAACACAAAAGGTTTTGTGGGCGGTGATGTGCGTTTTGCTGCCCTCCTTAGTCTTTTCTTGATTCCGCGGCATTGTTGGATTGAAGCGGCTTGGACCGACATTACTCGTACGCTTACGAGAGACTGGTTTCATCGTTACGAGTAACCCCCTTTGCTCAAAGATGACTGGCAAGTGACGGTTTCTCCAACTTTAGTTGAATCGGATTTGACCGAGGAGGTCCTTGGATGAGGTTAAATAGCAACTCATACATCTCCGTTGTGGTGTTTGCGTAAGTAAGATGCGATCCTACTAGATACCCTTGGTCACCACGTAAAACTTGCAACAACAAAATTAGAGGACGTCTAACTTGTTTTTGCAGGGTATGATTGTGATGTGATATGGCCAATGATGTGATGTGATATATTGGATGTATGAGATGATCATGTTGTAATAGAAATATCGACTTGCACGTCGATGGTACGGCAACCGGCAGGAGCCATAGGGTTGTCTTTATACTAACATATGTGCTTGCAGATGCGTTTACTATTTTGCTAGGATGTAGCTTTAGTAGTGATAGCATAAGTAGCACGACAACCCCGATGGCGACACGTTGATGGATGATCATGGTGTGGCGCCGGTGACAAGAAGATCGTGCCGGTGCTTTGGTGATGGAGATCAAGAAGCACGTGATGATGGCCATATCATGTCACTTATGAATTGCATGTGATGTTAATCCTTTTATGCACCTTATTTTGCTTAGAACGACGGTAGCATTATGAGGTGATCTCTCACTAAAATTTCAAGACGAAATTGTGTTCTCCCCGACTGTGCACCGTTGCTACAGTTCGTCGTTTCGAGACACCACGTGATGATCGGGTGTGATAGACTCAACGTTCACATACAACGGGTGCAAAACAGTTGCGCACGCGGAACACTCGGGTTAAGCTTGACGAGCCTAGCATGTGCAGACATGGCCTCGGAACACACGAGACCGAAAGGTCGATCATGAATCATATAGATGATATGATTAGCATAGGGATGCTTACCACTGAAACTACTCCCGACTCACGTGATGATCGGACTTGGGATAGTGTAGGTGGATCATGAACCACTCAAATGACTAGAGAGATGTACTTTTTGAGTGGGAGTTTAGCATCTAATTTGATTAAGTTGAACTCTAATTATCTTGAACATAGTCTAAGTCCACTTTGAATATATTTGTGTTGTAGATCATGGCTCACGCAAGTGTCATCCTCAATTTTAATACGTTCCTAGAGAAAGCTAAGTTGAAAGATGATGGAAGCAACTTTGTAGACTGGGCTCGTAATCTTAAGCTAATCTTACAAGCTGGAAAGAAGGATTATGTCCTTAATGCTGCGCTAGGAGATGAACCACCCGCTACGGCTGATCAGGATGTTAAGAACGCTTGGTTAGCGCGTAAGGAGGACTACTCAATAGTTCAATGTGCAGTCTTGTATGGCTTAGAACCGGGACTTCAACGTCGCTTTGAGCGTCATGGAGCATTTGAGATGTTCCAGGAGTTGAAGTTCATCTTTCAGAAGAATGCCCGGATCGAGAGGTATGAGACCTCCGATAAATTCTATGCTTGCAAGATGGAGGAAAACTCGTCTGTCAGTGAACATGTGCTCAAAATGTCTGGGTACTCAAACCGTCTAGCTGAACTGGGGATTGAACTCCCGCAAGAAGCTATCACTGACAGAATCCTTCAATCACTGCCGCCAAGCTATAAAGGCTTTGTGTTGAACTACAACATGCAAGGGATGAACAAGTCTCCCGGCGAGTTGTTTGCGATGCTGAAAGTCGCAGAGTCTGAACTCCGTAAAGAACATCAAGTGTTGATGGTGAGCAAGACCACTAGTTTCAAGAGAAACGGCAAAGGCAAGAAGGGCAATTCGAAGAAGAGCGGCAAGCCTGTTGCCAATCCGCCGAAGAAACCCAAGGCTGGACCTAAGCCTGAAACAGAGTGCTTCTATTGCAAGGGTATGGGTCACTGGAAGCGCAATTGCCCCAAGTATCTGGCAGATAAGAAGGCGGGCAAAGAAAAATCAGGTATATTTGATATACATGTTATTGATGTGTACTTAACCAGCTCTCGTAGTAGTGCCTGGGTATTCGATACCAGTTCTGTTGCTCACATTTGCAACTCGAAGCAGGAACTGCGGAATAGACGAAGGCTGGCGAAAGACGAAGTGACGATGCGCGTAGGAAACGGTTCCAAGGTTGATGCAATCGCCGTCGGCACAGTGTCACTTCAACTACCATCGGGATTAGTGATGAACTTAAATCATTGTTATTTAGTGCCTGCGTTGAGCATGAACATTATATCTGGATCTTGTTTATTGCGAGACGGTTACTCTTTTAAGTCTGAGAATAATGGTTGTTCTATTACTATGAGTAACATCTTTTATGGTCATGCACCGAATGTGAGAGGATTGTTCATATTGAATCTTGATAGAGATACGCATATACATAACATTGAGACCAAAAGAGTTAGAGTAAACAATGATAGCGCCATATTTTTGTGGCACTGCCGCTTGGGTCATATTGGTGTAAAGTGCATGAAGAAACTCCATGCTGATGGACTTTTGGAGTCACTTGACTTTGATTCACTTGACACGTGCGAACCATGCCTCATGGGCAAGATGACTAAGACTCCGTTCTCCGGAACAATGGAGCGTGCAAGTGACTTGTTGGAAATCATACATACCGATGTGTGTGGTCCAATGAGCGTGGAGGCACGCGGCGGATATCGTTATTTTCTCACCTTCACTGACGATCTAAGTAGATATGGTTATGTCTACTTGATGAAGCACAAGTCTGAAACATTTGAAAAGTTCAAGCAATTTCAGAGTGAAGTGGAAAATCATCGTAACAAGAAGATCAAGTTCCTACGGTCTGATCGTGGGGGTGAATATCTGAGTTTCGAGTTTGGTACTCACTTAAGACAATGTGGAATTGTTTCGCAGTTAACACCGCCCGGAACACCACAGCGTAATGGTGTGTCCGAACGTCGTAATCGTACTTTATTAGAAATGGTGCGATCTATGATGTCTCTTACTGATTTGCCGTTATCATTTTGGGGTTATGCATTAGAAACAGCTGCATTCACTTTAAATAGGGCACCATCGAAATCCGTTGAGACGACACCATACGAACTGTGGTATGGCAAAAGGCCAAAGTTGTCGTTTCTTAAAGTTTGGGGATGTGATGCTTATGTCAAAAAGCTTCAGCCTGAAAAGCTGGAACCCAAAGCGGAAAAGTGCGTCTTCATAGGTTACCCAAAAGAGACAGTTGGGTACACCTTCTATCTCCAATCCGAGGGCAAAGTGTTTGTTGCTAAGAACGGAACTTTTCTCGAGAAGGAGTTTCTCTCGAGAGAATTGAGTGGGAGGAAGATAGAACTTGACGAGCTTGTCGAACCTCTCATCCCTCTGGATGGTGGCGCAGGGCAAGGGGAAACCTCTGTCGTTGCGACGCCGGTTGAGGAGGAAGTTAATAATGATGATCATGAAACTCCAGTTCAAGTTTCTGTTGAACCACGCAGGTCGACGAGATCACGCGCTGCTCCAGAGTGGTACGGTAATCCCGTCTTATCAATCATGTTGTTAGACAACAATGAACCTGCAAATTATGAAGAAGCGATGGTGGGCCCAGATTCCAACAAATGGCTAGAAGCCATGAAATCCGAGATAGGATCCATGTATGAGAACAAAGTATGGACTTTGGAGATACTGCCTGAGGGCCGCAAGGCTATTCAGAACAAATGGATCTTTAAGAAGAAGACGGACGCTGACGGTAATGTGACCGTTTATAAAGCTCGACTTGTGGCAAAGGGTTTTTCACAAGTTCCAGGAATTGACTACGATGAGACTTTCTCTCCTGTAGCGATGCTTAAGTCCGTCAGAATCATGTTAGCAATAGCTGCATTTTTCGATTATGAAATCTGGCAGATGGATGTCAAAACGGCGTTCCTTAACGGTTTCCTTAAGGAAGAGTTGTATATGATGCAACCCGAAGGTTTTGTCGATCCTAAAAATGCTGACAAAGTGTGCAAACTCCAACGATCCATTTATGGACTGGTGCAAGCATCTCGGAGTTGGAACAAACGCTTTGATGAGGTGATCAAAGCATTTGGGTTTATACAAGTGGTTGGAGAATCTTGTATTTACAAGAAAGTGAGTGGGAGCTCTGTGGCGTTTCTAATATTATATGTGGATGACATATTACTGATTGGAAACAACGTAGAGCTTTTGGAGAGCATAAAAGGTTACTTGAATAAAAGTTTCTCTATGAAGGACCTAGGAGAAGCTGCTTACATTCTAGGCATTAAGATCTATAGGGATAGATCAAAACGCCTGATAGGACTTTCACAAAGCACATACCTTGATAAAGTTTTGAAGAGGTTCAAAATGGAACAGTCCAAGAAAGGGTTCTTGCCGGTGTTACAAGGTACGAGATTGAGTAAGACTCAGTGCCCAGCAACTGATGAAGATAGAGAGCATATGCGCTCCGTCCCCTATGCTTCAGCCATACGTTCTATCATGTATGCGATGTTGTGCACTAGACCGGATGTTAGCCTGGCCATTAGTATGGCAGGCAGGTTCCAGAGTAATCCAGGAGTGGATCACTGGACGGCGGTCAAGAATATCCTGAAGTACCTGAAAAGGACTAAGGAGATGTTTCTCGTGTATGGAGGTGACGAAGAGCTCGCCGTAAAAGGTTACGTCGATGCAAGCTTTGACACAGATCCGGACGACTCTAAGTCACAAACCGGATACGTATTTATTCTTAATGGGGGTGCAGTAAGCTGGTGCAGTTCCAAGCAAAGCGTCGTAGCAGATTCTACATGTGAAGCAGAGTACATGGCTGCCTCGGAGGCGGCTAAGGAAGGTGTCTGGATGAAGCAGTTCATGACGGATCTTGGAGTGGTGCCAAGTGCACTGGATCCAATAACCTTGTTCTGTGACAACACTGGTGCCATTGCCTTAGCAAAGGAACCAAGGTTTCACAAGAAGACCAGACACATCAAACGATGCTTCAACCTCATCCGCGACTACGTCGAGGAGGAGGACGTAAATATATGCAAGGTGCACACGGATCTGAATGTAGCAGACCCGCTGACTAAACCTCTTCCACGGCCAAAACATGATCGACACCAGAACTGTATGGGTGTTAGATTTATTACAATGTAATTCACATGGTGATGTGAGGGCTAGATTATTGACTCTAGTGCAAGTGGGAGACTGTTGGAATTATGCCCTAGAGGCAATAATAAATGTATAGTTATTATTATAATTCCTGTATCAAGATAATAGTTTATTATCCATGCTATAATTGTATTGAATGAAGACTCATTTACATGTGTGGATACATAGACAAAACACCATCCCTAGCATGCCTCTAGTTGGCTAGCCAGTTGATCGATGATAGTCAGTGTCTTCTGATTATGAACAAGGTGTTGTTGCTTGATAACTGGATCACGTCATTGGGAGAATCACGTGATGGACTAGACCCAAACTAATAGACGTAGCATGTTGATCGTGTCATTTTGTTGCTACTGTTTTCTGCGTGTCAAGTATTTATTCCTATGACCATGAGATCATATAACTCACTGACACCGGAGGAATGCTTTGTGTGTATCAAACGTCGCAACGTAACTGGGTGACTATAAAGATGCTCTACAGGTATCTCCGAAGGTGTTAGTTGAGTTAGTATGGATCAAGACTGGGATTTGTCACTCCGTGTGACGGAGAGGTATCTCGGGGCCCACTCGGTAATACAACATCACACACAAGCCTTGCAAGCAATGTAACTTAGTGTAAGTTGCGGGATCTTGTATTACGGAACGAGTAAAGAGACTTGCCGGTAAACGAGATTGAAATAGGTATGCGGATACTGACGATCGAATCTCGGGCAAGTAACATACCGAAGGACAAAGGGAATGACATACGGGATTATACGAATCCTTGGCACTGAGGTTCAAACGATAAGATCTTCGTAGAATATGTAGGATCCAATATGGGCATCCAGGTCCCGCTATTGGATATTGACCGAGGAGTCTCTCGGGTCATGTCTACATAGTTCTCGAACCCGCAGGGTCTGCACACTTAAGGTTCGACGTTGTTTTATGCGTATTTGAGTTATATGGTTGGTTACCGAATGTTGTTCGGAGTCCCGGATGAGATCACGGACGTCACGAGGGTTTCCGGAATGGTCCGGAAACGAAGATTGATATATAGGATGACCCCATTTGGTTACCGGAAGGTTTTCGTGCATTACCGGAAAAGTTTCGGGCTCATCGGTAGTGTACCGGGAGTGCCGGGAGGGGTGCCGGGGACCATCGGGAGGGGTGTCACGCCCCAAGGGGTCTCATGGGCTATGGGAAGAGATAAACCAGCCCCTAGTGGGCTGGAATAAGTTCCCACTAAGGCCCATAAGGTTTGAGAAGGAAAAAACACAAGGTGGAAAGAGTTTCCAAGTGGGAAGGTGGAATCCTACTCCAAGTAGGATTGGAGTAGGACTCCTCCACCTCCAATTTCGGCCAAACCTTGAGGGTTTGAGGCTGCCTCTTCCCTCCCCCTCCCTCCTATATATACTAAGGTATTAGGGCTGATTTGAGACAACTTTTGCCACGGCAGCCCGACCACATACCTCCATAGTTTTTCCTCTAGATCGCGTTTCTGCGGAGCTCGGGCGGAGCCCTGCTGAGACGAGATCATCACCAACCTCCGGAGCGCCGTCACGCTGCCGGAGAACTCTTCTACCTCTCCGTCTCTCTTGCTGGATCAAGAAGGCCGAGATCATCGTCGAGCTGTACGTGTGCTGAACGCGGAGGTGCCGTCCGTTCGGTACTAGATCGTGGGACTGATCGCGGGATTGTTCGCGGGGCGGATCGAGGGACGTGAGGACGTTCCACTACATCAACCGCGTTCTCTAACGCTTCTGCTGTACGATCTACAAGGGTACGTAGATCACTCATCCCCTCTCGTAGATGGACATCACCATGATAGGTCTTCGTGCGCGTAGGAAATGTTTTGTTTCCCATGCGACGTTCCCCAACACATGGTGTGTCTCCTCTTGAATCTTTGTTTTCGCGTGTCAAACCTACTTATGGAGGAGCTGGATATGAATCCACTTTGGTTGAAAAATGCCCCAATGATTCGGAGTCCACCTATCTTGATGATAAAGGAGTGGAGAGTGGAGTAGAATAAGTCAAAATTTTGGGTAGTAATGAAACTCCCACTTTGGGTTTCAAGGAATTCAATTATGATGATTGCTCCTTGTTTGAATGCATTTCTTTGATGCAGTCCATTGCAAACTCTCCACATGCTTATAGCCAAAGCAAAGCCTTTACCGCGCATATCGTAGATGCTATGATGAAATCTCTTCAAGAGAAGCTCGAACTAGAAGTCTCTATACCTAGAAAACTTCATGATGAGTGGGAACCTACTATCAAAATCAAAATAAAAAACTATGAGTACAATGCTTTGTGTGATTTGGGTGCTAGTGTTTCCGCGATTCCAAAGTCTTTATGTGATATTCTTGGTTTTCATGAGATTGAAGAGTGTTCTCTTCATTTGCATCTTGCGGATTCTACTGTCAAAAAACCCATGGGGAGGATCGATGATGTTCTTATTGTTGCAAATAAGAACTATGTAGCCGTGGATTTCATTGTACTTGACATAGATTGCAATCCTTCATGTCCCATTATTCTTGGTAGACCTTTCCTAAGGACTATTGGTGCTATCATCGATATGAAGGAAGGGAATATTAGATTTCAATTTCCTTTAAAGAAGGGCATGGAACACTTTCCTAGAAAGAAAATAAGATTGCCTTATGAATCTATGATGAGGGCTACCTATGGTTTGAGCACCAAAGATGACTATACGTGATTTCATCACCTTTCGCCTAGCTAAGGGCGTTAAACAAAAGCGCTTGTTGGGAGGCAACCCAACGAATCTATCCTTTTTCTTTCTGTTTTGTGTTTTCCACACTTTCATAATTCTCTTATGATTGTGTTTTTGTGTTTCTTTTTTTGCGTTTGTGCCAAGCAAAACCGTTATGATTAGTCTTGGGGATGATCGTTTGGTCATGCTGGAAAAGACAGAAACTTTCTGCTCACGAAAAGAATTTTCATTTTTTTCTGTAAGAGCTTTTGAGTTGATTCTTTTTTCTGCTGATTGCTACGCAAATTCTTCAGACTGTCGTAATTGTGCAGAATTTTTGAAGTACCACAGGTACACAAAAAATATAGATTGCTACAGACTGATCTGCTGTTAACAGATTCTGTTTTTGTTGTGTTGGTTGCTTATTTTGATGAAACTATGGATAGTATCGGGGGGTATTAGCCATGGAAGATTGAAAGTACAGTGATCCAACATCAGCACAAGTAGAATTTAAGTTTGCTACAGTACCTAAGGAAGTGGTGGTTTGCTTTCTTGTACTGATGTTATCACGAGTTTCTGTTTAAGTTTCGTGTTGTGAAGTTTTCAAGTTTTGGGTGAAGTTCTTATGGACAAAGAGATAAAGAGTGGCAAGAGCTCAAGATTGGGGATGCCCAAGGCACGCCAAGAGATTCAAGGATGCCGTAAAAGCCTAAGCTTGGGGATGCCCCGCGAACGCATCCCCTCTCTCGTCTTCAATCCATCGGTAACGTTACTTGGGGCTATATTTTTATTCACCACATGTTATGTGTTTTTCCTTGGAGCGTCTTGTATCGTAGGAGTCTTTTATTTTTGTTGTGT
The DNA here is from genome assembly GCF_904849725.1 of Hordeum vulgare subsp. vulgare. Classification (NCBI taxonomy): domain Eukaryota; kingdom Viridiplantae; phylum Streptophyta; class Magnoliopsida; order Poales; family Poaceae; genus Hordeum; species Hordeum vulgare. The sequence continues at coordinate 142,279,537 of NC_058519.1, read as the reverse complement.
CACAATCATCCTTGATGCACACCTAGAGAAAGAGACATGCACACACCGTGATTTTCTCGAGCTTCACTTATATCCTTTGGTAGACAATTCAGCTCACATGTGCTTCACTTATATCTTTTGAGCTATATACTTTTGCTCTGTGTGCTTCACTTATATCTTTTAGAGCGCAGCGGTGCGTGGCTTGGTAGTTGATCTATGCTATTAAAGTAGTCTCAAAAGGGGTTGTTATCCAAAGGGATACGAAAACTTCCACCTTCATGTGCATTGAATAGTTAGAGAAGTTTGATTTATCTCAATTAGTTTTGAGTTGTGGGTATGGTAATATTGAAGTCATGCTAGTAAGGTGTTGTGGATCTAGAAATACTTGTGTTGAAGTTAGTGATTCCCGTAGCATGCATGTATAGTGAACCGTTATGTGATGAAATCTGAGCATGATTAGTATATTGATTGTCATCCTTTGCGTGGCGGTCGGGATCGCGCGATGGTTTATACCTACAAACCCTTCCCCTAGGAGTATGCGTTGAATGCTTTGTTTCGATTACTAATAAAAATTTTGCAACAAGTATATGAGTTCTTCATGACTAATGTTGAGTCCATGGTTTAGATGCACTTTCACCTTCCACCATCACTATCTTCTTAGTGTCGTGCAACTTTCGCCGGTGCACAAAACCCACCATTAGCCTCCCTCAAAACAGCCACCATACCTACCTATTATGGCTTTTTCAAAGTCATTCCAAGATATATTGCCATGCAACTACCACCATGACATGTGCCACCACGTCTACATTGCCATTGCATGTTCGTAAGATAGCTAGCATGATGTTTCCATTGATGTCTATGCCATGCTAGATCATTGCCATGGTACAATACCGAAGGCATTCCATATAGAGTCATAGTTGCTCTAAGTTTTGAGTTGAAAGTGTGATGATCATCATTAATGGAGCATTGTCCCATGTGAGGAAATAAAAGAGGACAAAGAAGCCACAAAAATAAAAAAAAAAGAGGCCAAAGAGCCCACCAAAAAAAAGAGAAAAAGAGAGACGGGACAATGCTACCACTTTTTCCACACTTGTGCATACTAAGCACCATGATCTTCATGATTGAGAGTCTCTTGTTTTGTCACCACCATATAGCTAGTGGGAAATTTTCATTATATAACTTGGCTTGTATATTCCAATGATAGGCTTCCTCAAAATTGCCTTAGGTCTTCGTGAGCAAGCAAGTTGGATGCACACCCACTAGTTTTCTTCAAGAGCTTTCACATACTCTTAGCTCTAGTGCATCAATTGTATGGCAATCCCTACTCATCCACATTGATATCTATTGATGAGCATCTCCACAGCTCATTGATATACCTAGTTAATGTGACTATCTTCTCCTTTTTGTCTTGCAACCTCCACTACATTCCACACCATCTATAGTGCTATAACCATGGCTCACGCTCATGTATTGCGTGAGAGTTCAAAAGGTTTGAGAAAGTAAAGGTGTGAAACAATAACTTGGCCAATACCGGGGTTGTGCATGATTTAAATTCATTATGCAATGATTATAGAGCATAGCCACACTATATGCTTTTGTAGGGATAACTTTCTTTTGCCTTGTTATTTTGAAAGTTCATGATTACCTTGCTAGTTTGCTTGAATTATTATTGTTTCCACGTCAATAGCAAACTATTGTTTTGAATCTAATGGATCTGAACATTCGGGGCACATAAGAGGAATTACAAAGGACACCTATGCTAGGTAGCATGAAAGCATCAAAAATTCATTCTTATCACTTCCCTACTCGAGGACGAGCAGGAGTTAAGCTTGGGGATGCTTGATACGTCTCAAACGTATCTATAACTTTTGATGGTTTCACGCTGTTATCTTGTCTTCTTTGGTTGTTTTATGTACCTTTTATATCTTTTTGGGACTAACTTATTAATCCAGTGCCAAGTGCCAGTTCCTGTTTTTTCCGTGTTTTTGACTCTTTTCAGATGAGATTTTCGAACGGAGTCCAAACGGAAGAAAAACCCCGAAATGGTTTTTTTCCCGAACGGAAGAAGATCAGGGGGCCTTTGGGCCAGGCCAGGTGGGCTCCATGGAGCCCACAAGCCCCCACTCCGCCACCAGGGGGAGGCGGCGGTGGGCAGGCTTGTGGCCTCCCTGACCGCCCCCTGACCTAGGTCTTTGGCCTATAAATTCCCAAATATTCCGCAAAAAATCAAGGGAGCCTCGAAATACTTTTTCTCCGCCGCAAGCTTCCGTTTCCGCGAGATCTCATCTGGAGACCCTTCCCGGCACCCTCCCGGAGGGGACTTTGGAGTTGGAGGGCTTCTTCAATCATCATCATCGCCCCTCCAATGACTCGTGAGTAGTTCACTTCAGACCTATGGGTCCGTAGTTAGTAGCTAGATGGCTTCTTCTCTCTCTTGGATCTTCAATACAAAGTTCTCCATGATCTTCATGGAGATCTATCCGATGTAATCTTCTTTGGCGGTGTGTTTGTCGAGATCCGATGAATTGTGGATTTGTGATCAGATTATCTATGATATATATTTGAGTCTTTGCTGATTTCTTATATACATGATTTGATATCCCTGTAAGTCGCTCCGAGTCTTGGGTCTTGTTCGGACAACTAGATCTATGATTCTTGCATGGGAGAAGTGCTTGGTTTTGGGTTCAGCCATGTGGTGACCTTTCCCAGTGATAGTAGGGGCAGCAAGGCACACATCAAGTAGTTGCCATCAAGGGTAAAAAGATGGGGTTTTATCATTGGTTTGAGATTATCCCTCTACATCATGTCATCTTGCTTAAGGCGTTACTCTGTTCTTATGGACATAATACACTAGATGCATGTTGGATAGCGGTCGACGTGGGGAGTAATAGTAGTAGATGCAGACAGTATCGGTCTACTTGTTTTGGACGTGATGCCTATAGAAATAATCATTGCATAGATATCGTCACGACTTTGCGCCGTTCTATCAATTGCTCGACAGTAATTTGTTCACCCATCGTCTACTTGCTTTCATGAGAGAAGCCAATAGTAAATACTACGGCCCCCGAGTCTATTCACATCCATCGTTTACACCTCCGCTTTTACTTTGCTTTGTTACTTTGTTGCTTTCAGTTCTCACTTGGCAAACAATCTATAAGGGATTGACAACCCCTTCATAGCGTTGGGAGCAAGTTTTGTGTTTGTGCAGGATCTTGAGATACTCCTCCACTGGATTGATACCTTAGTTCTCAAACTGAGGGAAATACTTCCCACTGCTACGCTACATCACCCTTTCCGCTTCGAGGGAACACCAACGCAAGGCTCCAAGGCCACGGGGGAAATCCTTTGCATACTTGCCTAGGAAGTCCCTTAAGGCATAGCCGTAGCAAAAGGATTCCTGGTGCCATCGCCACACCTATTTCTGGCGCCATTGGAAGGTCTTTTGTTGCACTAGCAGAAATATTTCTAGCACCATTGCGAGGGATACACAGCAAACATCAGGGGGCACCAGGGACCCCACAAGCCCCCTAATCGCGGCCAGGGGAGCCCGCGCCTCCCAGGCTTGTGGGCTCCTTGGGCCTCCTCTACCCTAGGTCTTTCGCCTATAAATTCCCTAAAATCCCAAAAAAAATCAGGAGATCATCAAAAGTACTTTTCCGCCGCCGCAAATTTCTGTCTCCACAAGATCCCATTTGGGGCACGTTCTGGTACCCTCTTGGAGGGGGCATTCGGATACGGAGGGCTTCTTCATCAACACCATGACCCCTCCGCTGATGCGTGAGTAGTTCACCATAGACCTACGGGTCCATAGCTAGTACCTAGATGGCTTCTTCTCTCTCTCTTGGATCTTCAATACAAAGTTCTCCATGATCGTCATGGAGATCTATCCGATGTAATCTTCTTTTGTTGTGTGTTTGTCGAGATCCGATGAATTGTGGATTTATGATCGGATTATCTACGAATCTTATTTGAGTTTCTTCTGATCTCTCTTATGCATGATTTCATATCCTTGTGATTCTCTTCGAGTTGTGGGTTTTGTTTGGCCAACTAGATCAATGATTCTTGCAATGGGAGAAGTGCTTGGTTTTGAACCGTGCGGTGACCTCACCCAATGACAGAAGGGGTAGTGAGGCACGCATCGTGTTGTTGACATCAAGGGTAAAAAGATGGGGTTTTCATCATTGGCTTGACATTATCCCTCTACATCATGTCATCTTGCTTAAGGCGTTACTCTGCTCGTCATGAACTCAATCCACTAGATGCATGCTGGATAGCGGTCGATGTGTGGAGTAATAGTAGTAGATGCAGAAAGTATCGGTCTACTTGTCTCGGACATGATGCCTATATGTATGATCATTGCCTTAGATATCGTCATGACTTTGCCCGGTTCTATCAATTGCTCGACAGTAATTTGTTCACCCACCGTAATACTTGCTATTTTGAGAGAAGCCTCTAGTGAACACTATGGCCCTCGGGTCTACTCCACACCATATTTTCAGCCTTACACCTTTTTCATTGCACTTTGTGCCTTCAGATCTCACTTTGCAATCAATCTTGAAGGGATTGACAACCCCTTTATAGCGTTGGGTGCAAGCTCTTTTGTGTTTGTGCAGGTACTCTGGACTTGACGAGATTCTCCTACTCGATTGATACCTTGGTTCTCAAACTGAGGGAAATACTTACTGCTCCTGTGCTGCATCACCCTTTCCTCTTCAAGAGAAAACCAACGCAAGCTCAAGAGACGACAGAAGGTTTCTGTCGACGTAGCACACACCAACAGCTCGACGATGATCTCCGCCTTATTGATATGGCAAGAGTGGGTGGAGAAGTAGATGAGTTCTTCGGGAGCGTAATGGCGCGACGGCGATGGTGGTGGAGCTAGTCCAGTAGGGCTTCGCCTAAGCACCGCTGAAAACTAGAGTAGAGGAGAAACGGATCTAGAGAGAGGGCAGCACGTGGCTGATTATTGTGTCTCAAAAACCCTCAAAACCTCTAGTATATATAGGAGGAGAGGAGAGGAGGCTGCCTTGCCCCTCCTCCAAGGAGAGGGGTTGGCCGAACCAAAGGAGGAATGCACCTCCTTGTGGGAAGGTGGACTACTTTGGTAGGACTCTTCCTTTCCCTTCCTTTTAAAAGTTCTTTGGCTTTTATCATTTCCCCTAGCCGCATGGGCCCTTGAGAGAGGCTTTGGCCAGACCACCAGGGGCTGGTCCACCACTTCTCATAGCCCACAAGGCTCGTGGGTCGTCACACCCCTCCTGGTGGTCCCCCGGCACCCTCCCGGCACTCATGGTACACTACCGATGAGCCAGAAACTTTTTCGGTGACCAAAAGAAGACTCCCTATATATCAATCTTTACCTCCGGACTATTCTGGAGCTCCTCGTGACTCCTAGGATCTCATCCGGGACTCCGAACAACCTTCGGTCACCAACACCTATAACTCACTATACCGAAACATCATCGAATCTTAAGTGTGCAGACCCTGCGAGTTCGAGAACTATGTAGATATGACCGAGACACTCTCTCGCCAATATCCAATAGCGGGACCTGGACGTCCATATTGGATCCTACATATTCTATGAAGATCTTATTGGTTGAACCTCTATGTCAAGGATTCACACAATCTCGTATACTATTCCCTTTGTCCTTTGGTATGTTACTTGCCTGAGATTCGATGTCGGTATCGACATACCTATTTCAGTATCGTTACCAGCAAGTCTATTTAATCATTCCGTAATACAAGATCACGTGGCTAACTCTTTAGTCACATTGCTTGCAAGGCTTGTTTGTAATGTTGTATTACCGAGTGGGCCCCAAGATATCTCTCCGTCACATGGAGTGACAAATCCTAGTCTTGATCCATGCTAACTCAATGGCCACCTTTGGTGATACCTGTAGAGCACCTTTATAGTCACCCAGTAACGTTGCGAAGTTTGATACACACAAGGAATTCCTCCGGTGTTAGTGAGTTACATGATTTCATGGCCATAGGAATGTATACTTGACACGCAGAAAACAATAGCAACAAAATGACACGATCATATGCTACGTTTATAGTTTTGGTCTTGCCCATCACATCATTCTCCTAATTATGTGATCATGTCATCAAGTGACAACACTTGTCTATTGCTAGGAAACCTTAACCATCCTTGATCGATGAGCTAGTCAACTAGAGGCTTACTAGGGACAGTATTTTGTCTATGTATCCACACATGTATTTATGTTTCCATTCAATACAATTATAGCACGGATAATAAACGATTATCTTGAAACAGTAAATATAGTAATAACCAATTTATTATTGCCTCTAGGACATATTTCCAACACCTAGCACCTTTATTACTTTGGGAAAATGATCTATTGAAAGGAATTATAGAGAAAGGTGTATACAGAAGTCTTGCTAGGAGTAGGCAATTCGAAGAGATTGTATGCAAGCAAGGATGGCACCTGAAGAATCAAGGTGTTGGTTTTGAACAAAAGTACAATGCCAATGGAGTTGAATGGGAAGAATATAAATTCCCCAAGACAAAGTTTGTTCCCCAATAAGATAAGTATCATCCTACTCTCTTAAAGGGAACACAAGCTCAAGATGATCTTCCATCACAAGACCATTGATATGTATCCAACGTATTGATAATTTTTTAATGTTCCATGCTATTATATTATCCATCTTGGATGCGTTATATGGAATTATACTTTATTTTATATCATTTTTAGGAACTAACCTATTAACCCAGTGCCAAGTGTGAGTTGACGTTTTCTATGTGTTTTTTGGCTTTTCATGAAACGAGTATCTAACAGAGTCCAAATGTTATAGAACTTTCTGATATTTTTTCTGGACCAAAAGAGGACCTAGAAGCTTTGGTGGGAGATGACACGACACACAAGGAGACGGCAAGGCAAGGACTCTAGAGGCTTTAACCAGTGTTGTAAGCATATATGACTTTATTAAGGACTTGGCGTGTACTTCAAGTATGTTTATTAGAATTTGGCATGTAATCCCTAGATGGCAACTGACCATGTGTAACCCTAGATACCCCTCGTGCCTATATAAGCCATAGGGTTTAGTCCGTAGAGGGGCATTCATTCATCATCATCACACTCAAGATTTAGACCACAACTCACGAGCTCGAGGTAGATCAACTTTGTACTTTGATAAACCTGTAATATTCGCAAGAGAAGGACGTAGGGTGTTACCTCCTTAAAGAGGGCCCGAACCTAGGTAAAAGCACTATGCCCCTTGTCTCTTGTTACCCATCAATCCAATCTCACACTTTGAGCCACCCTACGTGAGGTGTGCTAGTTTTGACACCGACAGTAGTGACATTGATTTTATTTTGCATTTGTATTTTTACAATTTTCTAGTTTCATTTTATTTATTCATTTATAATTTTATTTTATTTTAAAACATTTTAATTTTTTCCTTTTTATTTATTTATACTTTCCCTTTTTATTGATTTTGAGATCTTTTTTTCTTGTATGCCTACTATTAGGCACAATTGTAAATGTCATTATTGTCTGTAATTTATTAGTCTTTTGTTGAGAAAGGGAATTTGCATGCCTGTCACTAGGCACACAACATTAAATGTTGTCTCTGACTGCAGCTCTTTGTCTTCAATGCGACCACTTAGTCGTGATTTGTAGGGGGTGCATGCAATTTCATGTCTACCACTAGGCACTCAACTCCAAGGGTCAAACCCTACTTCAACTATGTGGTGTTTTATCTGGGAAGAGGCAGTTGCATGTTTGCCACTAGGTATGCAACTGCAAGTTTCACCCCTAGTTGCAACTGAATGCCTTCCACAAGGTTGCAACTCAAAGGTGTTTGTCCAGCGGAGCAGTGTCAATTGTATGTCCGACACTAGACACGCAAGTGCAAGTGTCGCCGCCTAAATGCAATCGTGTGTCTTCAACGCGAGTGCAATTTTGTAATGTTTTATCAAGTGTGGGGTTAGCTACAGGTTTGTCAATAGTTCCACAACTGCAATTGTAGCCCCGAATGGAACTGCATGTTTTCCATGCGGTTCAAAATTCAATGGTGTTTTGTTGGACGGGGGGAGGCAATTCCATGTCCACCACTATGCATGCAACTGTAAGCATCGTCCTCAACTACAACTGCATGTCTTCAACGAGATTGTAACTTGTGGTGTCTAGTCAAGGGGGGGTGTTGTTGCATGTTTGTCACAAGGCATGCAACTGCAATTGTCATTCCCGACTCCAATTGTGTCTCTTCATTGCGACCACTTAGTGGCGTTTCATATGGGTGTGAATTTCCATGTGTGCCACTAGGCACGCAACTTCAATTATTGTCCCCGTCTGCAAATATGTGGTGTTTTCTTAGGTAGGAAGCAATTGCATGTCCGCCACTAGGCACATAACTGCAAGTGTCGCCCCCGTCTCCAACTGCATGCCTTCCAAGTGGTTGCAACTCAGTGGTGTTTTGCGGGGCGAATGAGAGGAAAATGCACATCCAACACTAAACACACAACTTCAAGTGTCGCCCCTTAAATGCAACCACATGCCTTCAATGCGACTAAAACTATGTACTATTTTTTGTCATGTGAGGGGTTAGTTGCATATTTGTCACTAGTTGCGCGACTGCAAGTGTCGGCCTCAAGTGCAACAACCACATGTCTTCCACGCGATTCAAACTCAGTGGTGTTTTGTCAAATGGAGCAAAGGAAATTGCATGTCTACTATTATGCATGCAACTAGAAGTGTCATCCTTGACTAGAAGTGCATGTCTTCAACGCGGTTGCAATTTTATGGTGTTTAGTCAACAAGGCGGAGCAGCTGTATATATGTCTGGCACTAGGCATGCAACTGCAAGGTGTCGGCCCCGATATCAACTAGGTGGTATTTTGTCGCGAGGGGCAATTGCATGTTTATGACTAGGCATGCGAGTGCAACTGTCACCCTTGAATGCAACTCTTTGGTGTTTTAGGAGAGACGGTCGCATGTCTACCACTAGGACGCAACTGCAAGTGTCGTCCTCCGACACGTTGTCCCTCCAATGCAACTTCCTGTGCTTCAATATGACTGTAACTAGAACTGACTAATTTTTCCCTTTTTCGTTTTTGTGTTTTGGTTTTTTTTTCGTTCCTATATAGGGTTGTATTTTTTATTACAAATCATGCAATCTAGTTGCAAGTCCGCCTCGACGTGCAACTACATGTACGGAACCTCGCATGCAACTGCAAGCTCACAACTTAACGATGAAGAAGGAATATGAAGTGTGTGTCCACAAATGTGTGTAATTTATTATTTATTATCTTATTTTTATTGTTTTACTATATCATGGTATGCACACCCGCTAGTTGCACGTGCATTATGGTTATATGTGTGGAAAAAATATTATTTTTTGTTTCTTTGTGTTTACATACTTTTATTTTTTTTTCCTCCAATATAAATAACCATAAGTATCATGCCCATAGATCACATAGTCACACCAAACTAAGCACCATATAAGAGGATTTTTTTTACGAACAAAAAATATACAAAAAATTGAACACAAGAAAGTTGCATCCATTGTCGAGGTTGTAGCTTGTGAGAAAAATACAATTACATCGACAATGGTACATTCCAACTACAAGCGAGAGAAAAATAATCTGCTATCTATATAACCGTGCAGAGGAGAAAAGGTAAGACAAAAGCTCAATATGGAACCAGGCCAGCCCATCACGAAAACAACATGTAAACAGTTTCACATCAAAAAATAGCCTCGAATGTACACATGCTGATGTCATCAGTCGACTGTGTCTCAATCGATTGAGACTTAAATATACCCTTCCTTAATTTGTGGCAGATGCTAGGAATTCTTTTAGACCGGGATATCTACCTAGCATTCTCTTAGTTTTTTAGACAACCTAACATCCTTTTAGAGACGGTGGGTCGCTAAATAGTGGCGCTAGTTGCGCTAGCCCGGGCAAGGGAACAACAACCTCATTTTTTTGTTTTCTTTATTTTTATCTTTGTTTTTATATTTTGATTAAACTTCAAATATTCTAAAAATATATATTACTAAAATAACTCTACATAAGAATATTCAATGTATATAGATAAAATGTTTATCAAGTATACGAAAAATGTATTGAAAAATAAAATTTATACGGAACAATTTGATCATGTATTAAAAAGTTGATCATGCATATAAAAATGTTAATCAAGAAATTAAAAAAATGTTGAACAAGTATTTAGAAATTTCCAATCAAGCATTTGTAAATTGTTAAATGTGTATAAAAAATGTTGACCATGTATTAACAAATGATGGAAAATTTTGGTCGTGTATATAAAAATGTTAATCAAGCATTTGAAAATATATTGAACAAATATTCAAGGTGGGAGATGGATAACATGTTAGGTTTTGGGAAGATTGGTGGATTGGGAACAAACCTCTCAAGGATAATTTCCCATAGATGTTATAATTTATGCTTTTATAAATAAATGGTTAAATAATTTTTTAGTAAAGGGCTTGATCGAGTCCAGTTTAGAAGAACTTTATATGGAGATTCTTTGGAGTTGTGGGAACGTATTTAAAGAGGCTTGTGGCACGGTCATTTTGACTAACCAGAGAAGATACTCTCATGTAGAAATTGACTAAAAAATAGGATTTGTTCAGTTAAATCTTATCATAACATGATTGTTGAGAATGGGATTAAATACTTTCGCCATCTCATTTGGAAAGTTAAGATGACCCTTCCCCGAGTATTAAGTTTTTTATGTGGCTTGTGCTTAGGAACAATAATTTAATCCAGGATAATCTGCTTAGGAGTCAATATAATGGAGATAAAAATGTCCTTTCTCTCATAGGGAGGAGTCCATAAATCATATTATTTTTTTCTAGTGTTTGATTGCTAGATTACTTTGGAATATTATGAAATGTGCTTTTAAACTTCTTGACATACTTGATACTGTACATGAGTTGTATAACAATTGGCTTACAAGATTTAATAGAAGTGAGAAAAATCTTGTGGTGGTAGGCATTTCTAATATTTTCTAGACAATATGAAAAATGACAAATAGCATATTTTTTATAATAACAAGGTGATTGATCCTTGTACACCGGTTAATATGATCATAAAATGCGTTCATGATTGGAAGTGGAGTTTCTTGCTCCCAGCTCAAATGAGCTCGGGTGAACAATAAAATATAACAAATTCAGAAATTTTGATTTTCTTGTGACAAACATTGACAAATGTTCTAAGAGTTTGCAAATTTTCATTATGGAATCACATTCCTCGAAGGCGTTGCAAATACAACAAAATCGATATTCTGAACATGCTACTTTCGAAAGTATTTTGGAGATTTGATTTTTTTTCATGACTTCCACAAATATGATTCAATTTGAAAATTTTGCAAGCTCTTAAAATATTTTTCACAAAAAAAATCAGTTTTTTGAATGTTTTCTCTTTTTTACTATTCACCCAAGCTCATTTGAGCTCGGGCTAAGAAGGTGACTTTCCTTTATGATTGGAATATTTTGCAGATATACAAGAGCAAATGAGACAAGGCATAAAGCTGATTGAGGCAGTTACATATGAAATCTTCAAAGCGATGCACGAATGGAGAATTGAAGCCAACACGATCACTGCAACGTGAGTGTTGTTGTCGAACTGGCTTTTCTTGTCCTCGTTGTTGATGACGCATTTCTCCCTGTTGTTTCTTCCTCTCATAAACTTGCCCTTTGTTATAAACTGAATCATGTTGAACTATGTAGACTTGTCCGGAAAACACCTTATATATTAAATTTGAAGGACTTCACTAGGGTGGTTTGGATCTATCGCTCGACGTGGGATGCAATTTCCTATCAACATTACGACAATATTGATCTGTCCTTGTGACCAACCTCATTGTGATTCACACTATGTTTTAACTATGTATACTCTACACAACTAACCAGGCGATTCGTTTGGTTTATGTTTTTTTTTCTCTGCTTGCTTTATTTGTCATGAAGCTCAATGCAAGTTTTAGTGTGAGACATGAGTCCAAAATCTGAACCACGATCTCTTCTTGGAGCAGGGAAATACAAGGCATTGTGTTTAAATAGTGAGCGTGAATATATTTTTCTATCGTTGCAACCTGGCAACGTGTCTTCCTTTTTGGAAAAGGAGGAATCGAGCCTCCGGTCTCTGCATCAATCAATGCATGCAGCCATCTTCTTAAGATAAGTTCAAAACAAAGTCTTAGATCCACAAAGCTCTCAAGCTCTTAATAGAAACAAAGATGAAAAGATAAAAAATTGTCATATCCTGCATAGCTAAAAGGAGACTACGATGCCTATACACCTAGCCTATGATTAGCACGCCATCCAAACCGGTTGAAGATAACCCGTGCGACCATCTCCCATCGGTTGCACCCAATATCCATAAGCTCCTTGGAGTCCGCATGGCTGAGTAATGACCACGTACGGATCCAAGACGTTGCTCTGAAGATAACCTCCAAAAAGTTGTTGAAGTTCTTCCCATTAAAAATCATGTCATTCCTCGTATTTCATATAGCCCAAAATAGAGCACAGATCCCAATTCTGATAAGTTTCGATATTGTAATGTCTACTCCACTGAGCCACGTTTCAAATAACGAACTAATACATGTTGATGGGGTAACATTGAAAGCTATATGAACAGTGCGCCCTAGTAGTTTTGCAAGAGGACAATCTAGAAAGAGGTGTCTTATTGTTTCATTCTGATCACAATAGCAACAGTTTGGTCTGCCTCCCCATCTTCGTTTTGTCAAGTTATCTTTGGTTAATACCACACCTTTGTGTATAAACCACATAAACTTTTTAATCATGGGCGGCACTTTGATATTCCAAATATGTAATGACCTCGAGAGTGGTCAAGTGTTAATCAGATCCGTGTACATGGCCTTTACTAAGAATACACCATTCGCAACTAAAGTCCACCGAACACTATCTGTCTGGTCACAGATTTGCACTTGCATAAGTCTTCTGACCAGATGTAACCATGCATTCCAGTGTGCTCCCACTAAAGCTTGCCTGAAATGCATATTAAGAGGTACCTATTGTAGTACCGTGGACACATACTCCTCTTTATGTTGCGCAGTATTATAGAGCAGAGGATATTGAAGTGCTAAAGGAGTGTCCCCAAGCCAAGTTTCTTCCCAAAATCTTGTTGAGGCGCCATCACCAACTATAAATTTCACCCTCTGAAAAAAAGTCACCTTTATCTTCATTAACCCTTTCCAGAAAGGTGAGTCATTTGATCTAGCTGTAACCTGGGCTAAAGTTTTGAAATGTAGGTATTTATTCTTCAATATTTGAATCCACATCCCCTCGGTCTATGTGGATAACCTGTAAAGCCATTTGCTAAGCAGAAATCTGTTCTTCACTTCTAAATTTTCAATGCCCAAACCCCCCTGGTCTTTTGGTCTACATATAATATCCCAATGTGCCAATCTGTATTTCTTCTTAGCCTCATCACTTTGCCAGAAGAAATGAGATCTGTAAAAGCCTAATCTTTTTCGTACCCCTACTGGTACTTCAAAGAAAGACAAGAGGAACATGGGCAGACTTGTTAACACCGAGTTTATTAGTACTAGCCTCCCTCTGTATGACATAAGCTTGCCCTTCCAACAACTTAGTTTTTTTCAAATCTATCCTCAATACATTTCCATTCCTTATTCGTCAATCGTCTATGATGAATAGGAATCCCGAGATAGCTAAACGGTAGTGATCCCATTTTACATCCAAATAGATGCATGTATGCGTCTTGCTCCTCCTTTGCCTTCCCAAAGAAGAGAAGTTCTCTTTTGTTGAAATTAATTTTCAGCCCCGATAGTTGTTTAAATAAGCACGAAAGTAGTTTCATATTCCTTGGTTTTGCCATGTCGTGTCACATGAAAATTATCGTATCATCCGCATATTGTAGTATGGACACACCCCCCTCTACCAGATGTGGAACGAGTCCTCCTACTTGGCCCTTTTCTTTAGCCCTGACAATGAGTATTGTCAACATGTCTGTTACAATGTTGAACAACACTCGGGACATGGAATCACCCTGCCTCAATCCTTTGTGTGTTTGAAAGAAATGACCTATGTCATCATTAACTTTAACCCCCATACTGCCTTTCTGAATGAAAGTATCAACCTAATCTCTCCATATTTCATTGAATCCTTTCATACGTAAGGCCTGTTGAAGAAATGGTCATTTGAATTTGTCGTATGCTTTCTCGAAATCCACTTTAAAGCCAACCCCATCTAGTTTCTTTGTATGGATTTCATGCAGCGTTTCATGCAGGACAGCAACACCCTCTAAGATGTGTCCCAGGCATAAATGCCGTCTGCGTCGGTTGGACTACTGAATGAGCTATCTTCGTCAATCTATTCGTGCCAACCTTTGTGAAAAATTTGAAGCTGACATTGAGCAAACATATCGGCCTAAATTGCTCAATGTGTACAACCTCCGCCTTCTTTGGCAACAACGTGATTGTTCCAAAGTTAAGGTGGAAGAGCTGTAACTGGCCATCAAATAAATCATGAAACATAGGCAACAGATCACCCTTCTTTGGCAACAACGTGATTGTTCCAAAGTTAAGGTGGAAGAGCTGTAACTGGTCATCAAATAAATCATGAAACATAGGCAACAGATCACCCTTAATGATATGCCAGCACTTTCTATAAAATTCTGCCAGAACCCCGTCCGGCCCCGGTGCCTTATTTTGTTTCATTTGTGCTATTGAGTGGTACACCTCCTTCTCGGTAAATGGAGCTGATAGCACCTCATTCTCATCTGAATTGAGTTGAGGTATATCATGAATTGTGCTTTCATCCAAAGAGACAAAAGTCTCTTCTGGTGCACCAAATAATTTCTTGTAATATTCAGAGATATATAGTTTTAAGTACTCGTGGCCTACGATTGTTCCTTCGTCTTGCTCAAGTTGAATTATTTTCTTCTTTCGATGCTTGCCATTTGCAATCATGTGAAAGAATTGAGTGTTATCGTCCCCATGAACCACCTTTGTCACCTTAGCTCGAAGTGCAAATTTCATCTCCTCCTCTCTCAAAAGTTTTTGCAATTTCTTCTCAGCCTCAATCTTTTTATTCCTATCAGTCATATTGAGATGAGCTATGATAGCCCAAGATCGACGCCCTAGAAGATTCCCCTTCATTTTTGTTTCCGTCGTGTGATTGTTTCGTTTGTTGCATCATCATTTAGTTTGCATCGTCGCATCATGCATGACATCTTGCATCGTCTATCGCGTGTGGTGTTTTGAGTGTGTGTGCTTCGAGTGCTCTCCGAGTCTTAGTGCGATAGTAACTCCCCTCCTCTCTTCTCTTTTATTTGTTTTGGGGTTGAGTAAAAGTTTCCGTTCTAACCCCTTTTAAAAAATCGTCTTCTTTTAAAACTCCTTTTGTTAAAAGGTGGGGGCAACCCCTTGGGTTTTTCTCTTATTTCTTCTTTCGTTTCATATCAACTAGAGTTGCATTTTTATTTCTAAAAGGGGTTTTATTTTATTCTTTTATAAAAAAGGGTTTTTATTATTTCTTCAAAAGGTTTCATCTTATTCTTTTAAAAGCCCAATCTATTTTTTATAGTTAGGGTATGATTTTCAAAGGAGCAAAAGCATTTTTTATTTTATTTTTGTTAAAAGTTTTTCTTTGTTTAAGATTTTTTTTCCTATTTTAAAAGTAAAAAAAACATATAGGGGGAGGGAGCAGGCCCAGCTCCCTCCAAGCCTAGCACCCCTCGATCTCTCTCTGTTCTCCCCCCGAGCATCGTCGTCTGCCTCCCCCAAGCCCCCGATCCCCTCCTCTCGTCCTCCCCTTCTCCCTCCTCGGTCTCCCCATGCCCCAGGCCGAGCAGCCCCGCCGCCAATAGCTCCCCCCATGCGCCGCCTCTTCCCCGCCTCCAGTTCCCTCGCGCCTGTGCCCTAGCCCCGGCCGTCGCCGTCCCTCGCGCCTCCTCGTGGCTCCCTCTCAGCCGCCGCGCTCCGCCCTCGACCTCGCCGCGTCGCCTGCATCGTCCCTGCGCGGCCGCGCCATGGCCATGCCCTCGCTCCCGACCACCTCCGCCGCCCTGGCCTCCCGTGCTCGTCGCCCATGCCCAAGCCGTGGCACCTCCCCGACGCCCGGTACCCGTTTCCCCGCGCCGCCGGCCTCGGCCTCGGTCCCCGCCAGTTTGCCCCCGATGTAGCTGTTGCCGAGCCGCCTTGGCGTTCCCCTGCCGTTGCCTGTTGCTGCCGTTGCACGCCTGTGCAGCCGTGCCTTGCTACCGCTACTGCGTTTGCTGTTGTTGCATTCCTGCCGTCGTTGCTATTTGCTCCTGCTGCCGTGTAGCTGCGTTGGCAGCTGATTGTTGAGCTTGTTGTGCCTAGCTGCTTGGAGTTGCTCTTACCTGCCCTGTTGCTGTGCGGCCGATGCTAGGTTGCTAGCTTGTTTGCATGTCGCCGCTGTTTTCTATGTTGATGCATGTGCTTGCTTGCCTGCATGTGCTGTTGCTGCCGCTAGTTGCTATAGCTGCTGCTAGTGCGTGCCGTGGCCGATGCTGCTGCTAGACTGCTAGTGCTTGTTGTTAGGCTACTGTAGATGCTGTTGTAGTAGCTTAGAGTTGTTGCTAGTAGATGCCAGCAGCTTTAGCTATTGCTTAGTTGCTTGCTTGTGTAAGTTGCTTGTGGTGTTAGATGCTAGCTGCCTTGCTGTTTGTAGGTTGCTTTCTAGGTAGCTTGTAGCGCTTGCTGCTGATGCTAGTCGAAGCCTGCTGCTGCTAGAAGTTGCTGCTTTTCGTTGTGCCGTCGATGCACGTTTGTTGTTGTTGTTGTGTCGCCTGCCGTCGTCGCGTGCACAAACCCCTCCTTCATGGAATCGACGAGTTCACGAGTACCACGACGTCCTCGACGACCCCGACCATCTTCGAAACATGTTCGACTCCCGACGCCGAAGACCGTGTACCGACGACAAGAGGACGACTACCGTCGACGAGACCGAGTACCACGACTTCCACTACCTCCACGACGTCCGCTTCGAACCGATCCGCTTCGATATGCACGCTTCGAAGGTATACCGATGAGACGTGTCGTGATGAATGCAAGTGATGCATGATATGTATCATATGTTTGCACCTATAGATGTTGCCCGTTGCACGTTGTCCCTCTTATGTTGTGCCTTCGACACATGGGAACCCGGTAGAGGGATCACCCCATCTTTATTTAGTGTTCCCGCACACGCTCCCTATTCGTTGACACGATATCTCGACGAGTTATCGGGATAGGAACATTGTCGTGGCTTCGTTTCCGACTTGCCGCCATGGTTCCCTTTCGCTCGCCGTGGCGACACATGCTTCTTTCTCTTCTTGCCCTGATGTTGTAACTTGCATGCATGACGCATTCATGGCATGATATCTTGTGTTGCATGCCTCTTGTGTCGTAGCTTCGATCTATGTTTCGCGTGTTACCCGACTAGGATGTTATGTAAGACCATCGCTTCACCCTTGCAATGTTAGCAACAATTTAATATTGCCGTGTAAATTAAACGGGAGTGAATTAAATAATTAAACATGGAGTTTCGTCGATATGCAACTCGTTGCATATCGAGCTTCACTTAATGTGTAGTGTTTGCGTGAGGTGAATTTCCATGCCATCCCTTGCATGTTGACCTGATCATGCATCATAGTAGGTTGTGCATCATGTTGTGCATCGTGTGGTGAATATCTATGTTGATGTTTGTTTCCGGTTTGCTCCGTCTCGATAGAGTTCCGCAAGCGTGTTGGAATGTGAGGACCCGTTCGACTGCGTTGGTTCGCCGACTTCTCGGAGTTGTTCTTCTTCCAAGTGGGATCTCAGGCAAGATGACCATTTCCCCAGCTACCATTACTATCATTGCCATGCTAGTTTTATCGCTTCTATCGATTATGTCTCGTTGCCTACCACATGTTATATTTCAGCCTCTCAACAATGCCATGAAACCTTCAACTATTCAACCTAGCAAACCACTGATTGGCTATGTTACTGCTTGCTTAACCATGTTGTTAGTGTTACTAGTTGCACGTGTAGTTGCTTCCATGTGATAACATGGGTTCCTTATCATATCACCATATTAAATTCTATTTAACTTAATGCACCTATAAACTTGGAAAATGGTGGAAGGCTCGGCCTTTCTAGCCTGGTGTTTCGTTCCACCTTTGCCCCCTTAGTTTTCAGCTACCGGTGTTATGTTCCATAAATGAGCGCTCCTAACACGATCGGGGTTGTTATGGGGACCCCCTTGATAAAAAATTTTAGATTAAAGCTGGTCTGGCAAGGCCCAACTTTGGTACTACATTTTCCTAATAACTAATGAACTGCATAGGGAGTAATTAACCCGAGGATAATTGAATCAACCCCGGGCCAGTGCTCCTCATGAGTGTTGGTCCCACCTGAGCGATGTCTGGCGCCCCTCTGGTCACCCGGAGGTTTAGCGATCCCGACATCTAGCTCATCCGTCGTGTCCTGAGAACGAGATAAGCGGCTCCTATCGGGATCGTCGACACGTCGGGCGGCCTTGCTGGATTAGTTTTACCTTTGACGGAATATCTTGTGCATCGGGATTCCGAGGATGCTTTGGGTAATCTCAGAGTTGAGGTTTTCCACTAGGGAATCCGACGAGATCGTGAGCTTCGTGATTGAGGATTTCTATGCGACTTGTGATAATTTGTGATGGACTAGTTGGAGCACCCCTGCAGGGTTTAATCTTTTGGGAAAGTTGTGCCCGCGGTTATGTGGAAACGTGGAAACTTTGTTTAACACTGGTTCTAGATAACTTGAAGTTAATTTAATTAAAATATACCAACTGTGTGCATAACCGTGACTGTCTCTTTCGTGAGTTCCTTCTCCGATCGAGGACACGGTGGGGTTATGTCTCACGTAGGTAGGTGTTCAGGATCATTCATTTGATCATCAGTAGTTCACGTCCATTATGCGTAGATCTTCCCCCCTCTTATTTCTTGTACTCGTAAGTTAGCCACCATATATATATGCTTAGCCGTTGCTGCAACCTCACCACTTAACCATATCTCACCCATTAAGCTTTGCTAGTCTTGATACCTTTGGAAATGAGATTGCTGAGTCCCTGATACGTCTCAAACGTATCTATATTTTTTGATGGTTTCACGCTGTTATCTTGTCATCTTTGGATGTTTTATGTACCTTTTATATCTTTTTTGGGACTAACTTATTAATTCAGTGCCAAGTGCCAGTTCCTGATTTTTTGAGTTTTTGGCTCTTTTAAGATCTGATTTTGGAACGGATTCCAAACGGAATAAAATCCCCGAAATGATTTTTTCCTGAACGGAAGAAGATCAGGGGGGCTGTGGGCCAAGCCAGGAGGGCTCCAGGGAGCCCACAAGCCCCCACTCCGCCACCGGGGGGAGGCGGCGGTGGCAGGGCTTGTGGCCACCCTGGCGCCCCCTCACCTAGATCTTTGGCATATATATTCCCTAAAATACAGAAAAAAATCAAGGGAGCCTCGAAAATACTTTTCCGCCACCGCAAGCTTCCGTTTCCGTGATATCTCATCTGGAGACCCTTCCCGGTGCCCTGCTGGAGGGGACTTTGGAGTTGGAGGGCTTCTTCATCATCATCATCGCCCCTCCAATGACTCGTGAGTAGTTCACTTCATACCTAGGGTCCGTAGTTAGTAGCTAGATGGCTTCTTCTCTCTCTTGGATCTTCAATACAAAGTTCTCCATGATCTTCCGATGTAATCTTCTTTGGTCGTGTGTTTGTCGTGATCCAATGAATTGTTGATTTGTGATCATATTATCTATGATATATATTTGAGTCTTTGCTGATTTCTTATATGCATGATTTGATATCCTTGTAAGTCTCTCCAAGTCTTGGGTTTTGTTTGGCCAACTAGATCTATGATTCTTGCAATGGGAGAAGTGCTTGGTTTTGGGTTCTACCATGTGTTGACCTTTCCAAGTGACAGTAGGGGCAGCAAGGCACACATTAACTAGTTGCCATCAAGGGTAACAAGGTGGGCTCTGTCGTTGATATGAGATTGTCCATCTACATCATGTCATCTTGCTTAAGGCGTTACTCTGTTCTTTTGGACTTAATACACTAGATGCATGCTCGATAGCGGCCGACGTGTGGAGTAATAGTAGTAGATGCAGAAAGTATCGGTCTACTTGTTTTGGACGTGATGCCTATAGATATAATCATTGCCATAGATATCGTCACGACTTTGCGCGGTTCTATCAATTGCTCGACAGTAATTTGTTCACCCACCGTCTACTTGCTTTCATGAGAGAAGCCACTAGTAAACACTACGGCCCCCGGGTCTATTCACATCTATCGTTTACACCTCCACTTTTACTTTGCTTTGTTACTTTGTTGCTTTCAATTCTCACTTTGCGAACAATCTATAAGGGATTGACAACCCCTTCATAGCGTTGGGAGCAGGTTCTTTGTGTTTGTGCAGGCACTTGCGATACTCCTTCACTGGATCGATACCTTGGTTCTCAAAACTGAGGGAAATACTTACCACCGCTGCGCTACATCACCCTTTCCGATTCGAGGGAACACCAACGCAAGGCTCCAAGGCCACGGGGAAATCCTGTGCATATTTTCCTAGGAAGTCCCTAAAGGCGTAGCCGTAGCAGAAGGATTCCTGGTGCCGTTGCTGAGGAGAATCAAGACAAGAACAGTCTCCCGTCAGCACGTGTTTCTGGCGCCGTTGGAAGGTCTTTTGTTGCAGTAGCAGAAGTATTTCTGGCACCATTGCCGGGGAGGAGAGATCAAGATCTATCCAAGTAGGTCTCACAAACTCATCTCCTGCATTTACTTTTTTGCAAGTTACCTCTCGTTTTCCTCTCCCCCACTTCACATTTGCCGTTTTCATTTGCCTTTCTCCTTTGCATTTTCGTTTGCCTTTTTTGTTCGCCCTTTTTCTCTCGCTTGCTTTCTGTTCGCTTGTTGTGTCATGTGCCCTCAATATGCTTGCATCTTCGCTTGCTGAAAATCTAGTGATATGGAGCCTCATCCACTTGCTAATCTCTTTAAGAGACCCACTTATGTGGAACGAATTACTAGTGAGTTGAGTGCACTTGACTATGTTTATGGAGTTTTGCTTGAGTTGCATAAGTCTGAAAATCGAGATGAAGAAACTTATGAAGTGATTCGCGAGGGCTCCTTGAATGAAAAGCATGATTGCAATGGTTTCACTATAAATCCTATTAGTGAAAATCATGCTAAAAATATGCAAAACCCTGAGCTTGGGGATGCTAGTTTTGCTATGACCACTACTTATTGCAATAATCATGATTGGGGTGATGATCTTTCTTATGATCTTGAAAATTTGTTTAAACCTCATGATGAACATGATATTTGCAATGATATTGAAAGTGGGTTTGGAGAAGTCATGACTTTACTTGATGATAATCCCACTATTTTTGAAGAGCGTCAACTTTGCATGCATGTGGATCATGAAAAGAATATCCTATGTGATAGTTACATTGTTGAATTCGAATATGATCCCACATGTAATTTCTATGAGAGAGGAAAATATTTTGGTAGAAACTTTCATGTTACCAAATTACCTCTCGTTATGTGGAGATTGCTATTGTCTCTTTCTTCTTCCTTGCATATGGAAACTATTGGTTGTCTTGACAATCTGTTTTCCTATAAAATGCCTATGCATAGGAAGTATGTTAGACTTAGATGTGGTTTTCACATGCTTTAGGATGCTCTCGGTGTGCTTCAATTCTTGTCTTTTGTGAGAGCATCATTGAATGCCTAGCTAAGGGCGTTAAACAAAAGCGATTGTTGGGAGGCAACCCAACGAATCTATCTTTTTTCTTTCTGTTTTGTGTTTTCCACACTTACATAATTCTGTTATGATTGTGTTTTTTGTGTTTCTTTTTGTGTTTGTGCAAAGCAAAACCGTTATGATTAGTCTTGAGGATGATTGTTTGGTCATGCTGGAAAATACAGAAACTTTCTTCTCACAAAAAGAATTATCATTTTTTTTCTGTAAGAGCTTTTGAGTTGATTCTTTTCGCTTCTGATTGCTACGCAAATTCTTCATAGTGCCGTAATTTTTCAGAATTTTTGAAGTACCAGAAGTATACGAAATATACAGATTGCTACAGACTGGTCTGCTGTTAACAGATTCTGTTTTTGTTGTGTTGGTTGCTTATTTTCATGAAACTATGGATAGTATCGGGGGGTATTAGCCATGGAATATTGAAAATACTGTAACTCAAAATCAGCACAAGTATATTTTAAGTTTGCTACAGTACCTAAGGAAGTGGTGGTTTGCTTTCTACTAATGTTATCACGAGTTTCTATTTAAGTTTCGTGTTGTGAAGTTTTCAATTTTTGGGTGAAGTTCTTATGGACAAAGAGATAAAGAGTGGCAAGAGCTCAAGCTTGGGGATGCCCAAGGCACCCTAAGAGATTCAAGGATGCCATAAAAGCCTAAGCTTGGGGATGCCCCGGGAAGGCATCCCCTCTCTCGTCTTCAATCCATCGGTAACGTTACTTGGGGCTATATTTTTATTCACCACATGTTATGTGTTTTTGCTTGGAGCGTCTTGTATCGTAGGAGTCTTTTATTTATCTTTTTGTTGTGTAACAATCATACTTTCTGCACACCTAGAGTAAGAGACATGCACACACCGTGATTTTGTCAACCTTCACTTATATCTTTTAGTAGACAATTCAGCTCACATGTGCTTCACTTATATCTTTTGAGCTAGATACTTTTGCTCTATGTGCTTCACTTATATCTTTTAGATCACAGCGGTGCATGGCTTGGTAGTTGATCTAGCTTTGGAAATAGTCTCAAAAGGGGTAGTTATCCAAAGGGATACGAAAACTTCCACCTTCATGTGCATTGAATAGTTAGAGAAGTTTGATTCATCTCAAATAGTTTTGAGTTGTTGTTTTGGTAATATTGAAGTCATGCTAGTAAGGTGTTGTGGATCTAGAAATACTTGTGTTGAAGTTAGTGATTCCCGTAGCATGCATGTATGGTGAACCGCTATGTGATGAAATCTGAGCATGATTAGTCTATTGATTGTCATCCTTTGCGTGGCGGTCGGGATCGCGCGATGGTTTATACCTACCAACCGTTCCCTAGGAGTATGCGTTGAATGCTTTGTTTCGATTACTAATAAAACATTTGCAACAAGTATATGAGTTCTTCATGACTAATGTTGAGTCCATGGTTTAGATGCACTTTCACCTGCCACCATCACTATCTTCTTAGTGCCGTGCAACTTTCGTCGATGCACAAAAACCCACCATTAGCCTCCCTCAAAATAGCCACCATACCTACCTACTATGGATTTTTCAAAGTCATTCCGAGATATATTGCCATGCAACTACCACCATGACATGTACCACCACGTCTACATCGCCATTGCATGATCGTAAGATAGCTAGCATGATGTTTCCATTAATGTCTATGCCATGCTAGATCATTGCCACGGTACACTACCGAAGGCATTCCATATAGAGTCATTGTTGCTCTAAGTTTTGAGTTGAAAGTGTGATGATCATCATTAATGGAGCATTGTCCCATGTTAGAAAAAAAAAGGCCAAAGAAGCCCACCAAAATTTAAAAAAAAATGAGAGAAAAAGAGAGAAGGGACAATGTTACCACTTTTTCCACACTTGTGCATATTAAGCACCATGATCTTCATGATTGAGAGTCTCTCATTTTGTCACCGCAATATACCTAGTGGGAAATCTTCATTATATAAGTTGGCTTGTATATTCCAATGATAGGCTTCCTCAAAATTGCCTTAGGTCTTCGTGAGCAAGCAAGTTGGATGCACACCCACTAGTTTTCTTTAAGAGCTTTCACATACTCGTAGCTCTAGTGCATCATTTGTATGGCAATCCCTACTCATTCACATTGATATCTATTGATGAGCATCTCCACAGCTCATTGATATGCCTAGTTAATGTGACTATCTTCTCCTTTTTTGTCTTGCAACCTCCACCACACTCTACACCACTTAAGGTGCTAAAACCATGGCTCACGCTCATGTTTTGCGTGAGAGTTGAAAAGGTTTGAGAAAGTAAAGGTGTGAAACAATTACTTGGCCAATACCGGGGTTGTGCATGATTTAAATTCGTTGTGCAAAGATGATTGAGCATAGCCAGACTATATGCTTTTGTAGGGATAACTTTCTTTTGGCCTTGTTATTTTGAAAGTTCATGATTACCTTGCTAGTTTGCTTGAATTATTATTGTTTCCACGTCAATAGAAAACTATTGTTTTGAATCTAATGGATCTGAACATTCACGTCACATAAGAGGTGTTACAAAGGACATCTATGCTAGGTAGCATGAAAGCATCAAAAATTCATTCTTTATCACTTCCCTACTCGAGGACGAGCAGGAGTTAAGCTTGGGGATGCTTGATACGTCTCAAACGTATCTATAATTTTTGATGGTTTCACGCTGTTATCTTGTCATCTTTGGATGTTTTATGTACCTTTTATATGTTTTTTGGGACTACTTATTAATTCAGTGCCAAGTGTCAGTTCCTGTTTTTTCTGTGTTTTTGGCTCTTTTTAGATCTGATTTTGGAACGGAGTCCAAACGGAATAAAATCCCCGAAATGATTTTTTCCCGAACGGAAGAAGATTAGGGGGCCTGTGGGCCAAGCTAGGAGGGCTCCAGGGAGCCCACAAGCCCCCACTCCGCCACCAGGGGGAGGCGGCGGTGGCAGGGCTTGTGGCCACCCTGGCGCCCCCTGACCTAGATCTTTGGCCTATATATTCCCTAAAATACAACAAAAAATCAAGGGAGCCTCGAAAATACTTTACCGCCGCTGCAAGCTTACGTTTCCACGATATCTCATCTGGAGACCCTTCCCGTTGCCCTGCCGGAGGGGACTTTGGAGTTGGAGGGCTTCTTCATCATCATCATCGCCCCTCCAATGACTCGTGAGTAGTTCACTTCAGACCTACGGGTCCATAGTTAGTAGCTAGATGGCTTCTTCTCTCTCTTGGATCTTCAATACAAAGTTCTCCATGATCTTCATGGAGATCTATCCGATGTAATCTTCTTTGGCGGTGTGGTTGTCGAGATCCAATGAATTGTTGATTTGTGATCATATTATCTATGATATATATTTGTGTCTTTGCTGATTTCTTATATGCATGATTTGATATCCTTGTAAGTCTTTCCGAGTCTTGGGTTTTGTTTGGCCAACTAGATCTATCATTCTTGCAATGGGAGAAGTGCTTGGTTTTGGGTTCTACCATGTGCTGACCTTTCCAAGTGACAGTAGGGGCAGCAAGGCACACATTAAGTAGTTGCCATCAAGGGTAACAAGGTGGGCTCTGTCGTTGATATGAGATTGTCCATCTACATCATGTCATCTTGCTTAAGGCGTTACTCTGTTCTTTTGTACTTAATACACTAGATGCATGCTGGATAGCGGTCGACGTGTGGAGTAATAGTAGTAGATGCAGAAAGTATCGGTCTACTTGTTTTGGACGTGATGCCTATAGATATAATCATTGCCATAGATATCGTCACGACTTTGCGCGGTTCTATCAATTTCTCGACAGTAATTTGATCACCCACCGTCTACTTGCTTTCATGAGAGAAGCCACTAGTAAACACTACGGCCCCCAGGTCTATTCACATCTATCGTTAACACCTCCGCTTTTACTTTGCTTTGTTTACTTTGTTGCTTTCAGTTCTCACTTTGCGAAGAATCTATAAGGTATTGACAACCCCTTCATAGCGTTGGGAGCAGGTTCTTTGTGTTTGTGCAGGCACTTGCGATACTCCTTCACTGGATCGATACCTTGGTTCTCAAAACTGAGGGAAAGACTTACCACCGCTGCGCTAAATCACCCTTTCTGCTTCGAGGGAACACCAACGCAAGGCTCCAAGGCCACGGGGAAATCCTTTGCATATTTTCCTAGGAAGTCCCTAAAGGCATAGCCGTAGCAGAAGGATTCCTCGTGCCGTTGCTGAGGAGAATCAAGACAAGAACAGTCTCCCATCAGCACGTGTTTCTGGCGCCGTTGGAAGGTCTTTTGTTGCAGTAGCAGTCCCCTGTGGCTCACAGATTACTTCAACACCAGTGCAAGGTACAGGTAAAGGTTACTTGACGCGAGCGCGTTGATGATTCATTTGGAGTTGATTATTCTTCTTCTTCGTCATCGATCTACGATGGGTTCCAGGACGGCAGCCTGGGATAGCAAGGATGGACGTCGTTCTTCTTTTGTCGTTTGTTTTCGATCGTAGTCGGACCCTGCTCTTACTCTTGATGAATATGTAATGTACTGATGTGACTCTGATGTAGCTTGTGGCGAGTGTAAGCCAATTCTATAATATATCTCTTCTTTTCATTACATGTACTTGTAACGATATCCATTCTTGCGACACGACAAGATGCACTTCTATCCCTGACGAGGCCCTCGTGCCAAATTGAGGATAGGGTCGCATCTTGGGCGTGACAAGTTGGTATCAGAGCAGTACCGACCTAGGAGCCCCCTTGATTGATCGAACTTGGCCGAGTCGAGTCTAGTGAAAAACTACTTTGAGTCTAGTTATATATCAGAGAGTAGGATTCTTTTTTGTCCTCTTCTATGTTCTGGTGAGGAATCTTGACGTAATAATTTAATTCTACTCCTCTTCTCACTCAAAAAAAATTTAAGATGACGCGGATATTTTTTGAATCTATATGATGCCGATGTGACGGAGTTCTGTCTTGGTGCCTCCTGTCTAACTTGATTAATTTCCGGGGAGTTGAGCTCCAGGGGATTCTTGAGCACATCGTTATCATTCAGATTTCTTCATATCTCAGAATGAAGGATGTTCGTAATTGCTTCAATACTAGTAGTGGCGAGATAACCCCGATGTTCCCAGTACTGGTGCAGATTGTTCGGGAGTACTGCCATACTTTGTATCGTTGTGATCACGAGGGTCTGTTGTAGATGAAGGTCCGAGATTCTGGTCGTGTGTTGACGGATGTGATACAGGTGACGGGTTAGTATAGGAGTTGTGTGATTATTACTCCTTGTATCCGTGTACCAGATTGCATGACCACATATTTCGAGAATTCTTTGGTGGGAATTCAAGTAGTCTCTTATAGGACAATCTTCCAACAAATGCATGTTGTTAGGTTGGGGTTCGACATCTAGTGGATTTGTTTGTTGACGGTCGACTTACAGCGGTTCTCGTTGTGTCTTAAAGAGTCCTTGTAGCTTGCTATGACTCGGGGACGCTTCGTATGTCGGGTGCACTGCCTTGCACTTGATGGCTACTATAAGGATCGAGCCCGTGCGATCCTGTCCACGAAAATATTGAACGGATATCTCTCTCATGAGTTTGTTCTGGCTTGTTTTGTAAGCCTCATCCCTTTGTTTTGCTGAATATGGTAATTCAAGTTGCTTCGATGTCAAGTGGTGATTTCAGATCTTTCCTAAGCAGTGTTCTCATGTTCATATGAGAGTGCTAATCCTTTTGCTTAATCAATCGTCTTATGAATTCTTGTCAACCGGAGTTGTCTTGTTAATTCTTTTCCACCGGTGTGTCTCTGTTCAAGTAATTCTATCCTTTCCAATTTTGCAAGATCATTCTCTCAATTCTTTCCGGAGTTCATCTCATCTGTCCCAAGTTGTTTTTGTTTTTCCCCACCCTCCCACCCTTTTCTTCAGTGATTCAATTTTCATCCAAGAGTTTTCTCTTCTTTGTGCTTCCGCTGTCTGTTCTTTCTCTCTTACCCGGTGATTCATTGTGAAGATTCTCAGGAGATTCGTGTCATATTTGTTCATTCTTGTCATCCTTTCCGGTGAATTTAATTCAGTTGTCTGTGTTCAGCATATCCTTTTTATCCTTGTAATTCTTTTTCATGTTGGAGATTCTTATCAGCCTATCTTGTTATTCATTCATTCTCTTTCCTATCCAGAGTGTTGAAGTTAAATCAGTAGTTTCGTGTTTTCAATTCTTTTAATTATTTCGTGGTGCTAACCTCATCTAGTCTTCATTTGTACCAGTGCAACATCAATCTTTCTAGAACTCTTTTCTAATGGTGGTTCCTTTGAGTGGGCCCATAACCCACAGGTTCTTTTCCAGGATCTTTCCTGGCTCTTTTAATCTTTTCCCCGAGATCTCTAAATCTTTTCAACTATGACGTAAGTATGAATTTCATCAGTCATATCCCTTCGTCAAGATCTATTTGAATTAATTCTCATATTGGCTCAACCTTTCTTTCTTCATTATTCCGGAGTGCCTCAGTTAATTCTTGGTGGTGTTCTCCTCTTCTTTCTCAGCTTGGAAGTCTGAAAGAGTGTTTCTCTCAAGTCTTGTTCCATCCTTGTGAAGACTGTCATCTTCAGCTTCGTGTATCCTCTTAGTTGTTTTCGTTCATGGGTAATCCCTTTCTTGCTATTCGGTGCTTTTCTGAGTTGTTTTTATTTCTCGTTCCTCCGAGGGCCATCATTTCAGAAGACTCTTCGTTCTCAGCTTTCAGCTTTCATCCTCAATTATTCTCCATTGTTGTCTCTTCGTTCGTCTCTCGTTTATCCGGTGCCTTGTTCTAGTTTTCTCTCAGGTGGCTTATTATCTCTTCATTCTCATGAATCTCCATTAATTCGTGGTGTTCCCATTCAATTATGAATTCTTACCACTGCTTCCTTTAATTATGCTTCAAGTGGTGCTTATCTCCCTGTCTCTTCAAGATTCTTTCAAGAAGAATAAGTTGCATGCTAAATCCGTTGCTTGTGATCAATTTAATTTGATGAAGGATGAGCATAACATAATTCTTATTCTTGTTCATAGTAATCTGAATTCTTCTTCGGGAGTGGCTCATGATATCAAATTATTTTTTTCTCAAGTGCCTATCTTTCTTTTCCGGAGTTCCAAGTTCTTTTAAGTATCTCTTCGTGAAGCTTCATCGAAATCTTGGCAATGTCATAATCTTATTCTTTTCTACCTTCATATCTTGCATCGTCCTTTTGATACGGAGGCTCATCATGGTGGTTCTTCAAGGATATGATTCATTCTCAAGTGTTCTTCAAGATTCTGTTAGAGTACCTCAAGTATTCTTTCTCTTGCATCTCCAATGCATTGTTCTTCCTTTATCCTTTGAGGTGGTGTTATAGCATTCTTGTTAGTGTAGGAGTCATACGTCCATTTTACATCATGCTTTCATGTTGATATTTATTGCTTTTTGGGCTGTTATATTACTTGTGGTACCATATTTATGCCTTTTCTCTCTGATTTTGCAAGGTTTATTTGAAGAGGGAGAATTCAGGCAGCTGGAATTCTGGACTAGAAAAGGAGCAAATCCTAGTCCACTATTCTGCACATCTCCAAATGCCCTGAAAAGTTACATGGATTTTTTCTGGATTATATAAAAAATACCGGGCGAAAGAACTACCGGAGGGGGGCCACCAGGGCTCCACAAGCTTGCCCACCGCCACCACCCCCCTGGTGGCGCAGGGCAAGCTTGTGGGCTGCCTGACGGCCCACTAGCCCCCCTCTTTTAATATATAAGAAGGGTTTTGGTCTGGAAAAAATCAATCAAGAGCTTTTTCGTGGTTTCGCCGCCACCACGAGGCGGAACTTGAGCAGATCCAATCTAGAGCTCCAGCAGGACGATCCTGCCGGGGAAAATTCCCTCCCGGAGGGGGGAATCGTCGCCATCGTCATCACCAACACTCCTCTCTTCGGAGGGGAGGCATCTTCATCAACATCTTCATCAGCACCATCTCCTCTCCAATCCCTAGTTCATCTCTTGTAACCAATCTTCGTCTCGCGACTCCGATTGGTACTTGTAAGGTTGCTAGTAGTGTTGATTACTCTTTGTAGTTGATGCTAGTTGGATTACTTGGTGCAAGAGTTTATGTTCAGATCCTTGATGCTATTCGTTACATCTCTGATCATGATTATGATTATGCTTTGTGAGTAGTTACTTTTGTTCCTGAGGACATGGGATAAGTCATGCTGATAATAGTCATGTGAATTTGATATTCGTTCGGTATTTTGATATGTTGTATGTTGTCTTTTCCTCTAGTGGTGTTATGTGAACGTCGACTACATAACACTTCACCATATTTGGGCCTAGAGGAAGGCATTGGGAAGTAGTAAGTAGATGATGGGTTGCTAGAGTGATAGAAGCTTAAACCCCAGTCTACCTATTGGAGAGAATCAAACGCAACTCTGAAGATTGGGAGCTGGAGGAAGGTAAGGAGTCAGGTATGAATTTCCAGTTTGATTGCGTTAAATATTTTGTTGAGACAAACACTTCTAGAGATTTTAGCGCTAAGTATGGACTTGACTCTGAGATAGTAGCTTCTCTATGTGAATCCTTTGCTGATCATGTTGATCTTCCCAAAGAGAAGTGGTTTAAATACCATCCTCCTGTAGAAAGCAACATAGCCAAAACCAATCTAGTTGAGGAGAAAGTCATTGCTTTTAGTGATCATGTTGTTCCTTGTGCTTACACTGAGAAACCACCATACCGTGCTAGGATAAAGGATTATTCTAAAGCTCCAACTGTGATACGTAGGGGTTACATTAGATCACTTGCACCCCCTGAGGAGATTAGAGTTGAACCTAGTGTTGCTATTAATAAAGATCTCTTAGCCGAAGACATAGACGGGCATGTTATCAAATTCTGTGAGGACTCCGCTAGAATTGCTAAACCTCACGTGAAACACAAACACGGACCTGTAGTTGGCCTGCCCGTTGTTTCTGTTAAGATAGGAAATCATTGTTACCATGGTTTTTGTGATATGGGAGCTAGTGTTAGTGCAATACCCCATTCTCTATATGATGAAATCAAAGATGAGATTGCACCTGCTGAGTTAGAACCCATTGATGTCACTACTACGCTAGCTAATAGAGACACTATCTGCCATCTGGGAATTGTGAGAGACGTAGAAGTCATGTGTGGTAAGACGAAGTATCCTACTGATTTCCTCGTCCTTGTTACTGCACGACATAGCTTTTGTCCCATCATATTTGCTAGACCCTTTCTCAACACTGTCAATGCTCACATTGATTGCATTAAGCACACTGTCACAGTAAGTTTCAAGGGTGTGTCTCATGAATTTAACTTCTCCAAGTTTGGAAGACAAACCCATGAAAGAGAGTCGTCTCGTAGAGATGAAATCATTGCTCTTGCCTCTATTGTCGTACCTCCTACGGATCCTTTAGAGCAATATCTGCTTGAGCATGAAAATGATATGCATATGGAGGAGAGAGATGAGATAGATAAAATTGTCTTAGAACAATATCCTATTCTCAAGAATAATCTGCCTGTTGAACTGCTTGGGGATCCTCCCCCACCAAAGGGTGATCCTGTGTTCGAGCTTAAACAATTGCCTGATACTCTTAAGTATGCCTATCTTGATGAGAAGGAGATATATCATGTCATTATTAGTGTTCTCTTCTCAGAGCCCGAAGAGAAGAAGTTACTAAAAACTCTGAGGAAGCACCATGCTGCTATTGGATATACTCTTGATGATCTTAAGGGTATTAGTCCTACTCTATGTCAGCACAAGATTCAAACTGATCCTGACTTTAAACCAGTTGCTGATCATCGAAGGAGATTAAATCCTAAGATGAAAGAGGTCATTAGAAAAGAAATATTAAAGCTTCTGGAAGCAGGAATCATTTATCCTGTTGCTCATAGTGATTGGGTAAGTCCAGTACATTGCATACCTAAGAAGGGAGGTATCACCGTCGTTCCTAATGATAAGGATGAACTAATCCCACAAACGATCATTACCGGCTATAGAATGGTGATAGACTTCTGGAAACTGAACAAGGCAACCAGGAAAGATCATTATCCTTTGTCGTTCATCGACCAAATGCTAGAAAGGCTATCAAAGCACACACACTTCTGCTTTCTAGACGGTTATTCAGGTTTCTCGCAAATACCTGTTGCACAATCTGATCAAGAGAAAACCACTTTCACCTGCCCTTTCGGTACCTTTGCCTATAGACGTATGCCTTTTGGCTTATGTAATGCACCTGCCACGTTCCAAAGATGTATGATGGCTATATTCTCTGACTTTTGTGAAAAGATTGTCGAGGTTTTCATGGATGACTTCTCCGTTTACGGGTCTTCCTTTGATGATTGCCTCAGCAACCTTGATCGAGTCTTACAGAGATGCGAAGAAACCAGCCTCGTCTTGAATTGGGAGAAGTTCCACTTTATGGTTAATGAAGGTATCGTCTTAGGACACAAAATTTCTGAAAGAGGCATTGAAGTTGATAAGTCTAAGGTTGATGCAATTGAGAAAATGCCTTGCCCCACAAATATCAGAGGTATACGAAGTTTCGTAGGTCATGCTGGTTTCTATAGAAGGTTCATTAAAGACTTCTCTAAGATTTCTAGGCCTCTTACCAACCTCTTGCAGAAGGATGTTCCTTTTGTTTTTTATGAGGATTGTGAGGAAGCCTTTGAAATACTTAAGAAGGCTTTCATAACCGCACCTATTGTTCAACCACCTGACTGGAACTTGCCCTTTGAAATCATGTGTGACGCTAGTGATTATGTTGTTGGTGCTGTTCTAGGACAAAGAGTTGACAAGAAGTTGAATGGCATTCACTACGCTAGTAAAACTCTAGACAGTGCCCAAAGAAACTATGCCACTACGAAAAAGGAATTTTTAGCAGTCGTGTTTGCATGTGAAAAGTTCAGATCTTACATAGTTGACTCCAAAGTCACTATTCACTCTGATCATGCTGCTATTAAGTACCTCATGGAGAAGAAGGACGCTAAGCCTAGGCTGATCAGATGGGTTCTCCTGGTACAGGAATTTGATTTGCACGTCGTTGACCGAAAGGGTGCTGATAACCCTGTAGCAGATAACTTGTCTAGGCTAGAGAATGTCCTTGATGACCCACTACCTATTGATGACAGCTTTCCTGATGAGCAATTAAGTGTCATCCGCACTTCACTTAGTGCACCGTGGTATGCCGATTATGCAAACTATTACGTTACTAAGTGGGTAGAAGCTATCCCCACTAAAAATGTTGATCACCACACCTCTATTAAGATGCTTAAAGAAGTCATATTCCCAAGATTTGGAGTCCCTGGATACTTGATGACTGATGGCAGTTCACACTTCATTCATGGTGTTTTCTGCAAGATGCTAGCTAAGTATGATGTCAACCATAGAGTTGCATCTCCTTATCATCCTCGGTCTAGTGGTCAAGTGGAGTTGAGTAATAGGGAGATCAAGTTGATCTTACAAAAGACCGTCAATAGATCTCGAAAGAACTGGTCTAGCAAACTTGACGATGCACTATGGGCTTATAGGACTGCTTATAAGAATCCCATGGGCATGTCACCGTATAAAATGGTTTACGGTAAGGCCTGTCATTTACCTGTTGAGCTGGAACACAAAGCTTATTGGGCAATCAAAGATCTCAACTTTGATTTCAAACTTGCCGGTGAGAAGCGGTTGTTTGATATCATCTCGTTAGATGAATGGAGAGCCCAGGCATATGAGAATGCCAAGTTGTTCAAGGAAAAGGTCAAGAGATGGCACGACAAACGAATACAGAAACGAGAGTTCAATGTAGGTGATTATGTCTTGCTATATAATTCTCGTTTGAGATTCTTTGCAGGCAAGCTTCTCTCTAAATGGGAAGGTCCCTATGTTGTCGAGGAAGTATATCGTTCCGGTGCCATCAAAATCAATAACACGAAAGGAAATTTTCCTAGAGTGGTAAATGGGCAGAGAATCAAGCATTACATC
Source organism: Hordeum vulgare subsp. vulgare (assembly GCF_904849725.1). NCBI lineage: Eukaryota > Viridiplantae > Streptophyta > Magnoliopsida > Poales > Poaceae > Hordeum > Hordeum vulgare. Next base: position 142,245,867 of record NC_058519.1, on the reverse strand, counting down.
TCTGGTACTCCCATAAATGTTGAGACCAATATCATCAATGTCATAACTCCACAGGAGTACATAAGGGATGTTTATCAACCCGTTTCAGACCTTGAAAACGAAGATGTATCTCTTTCGGCAAGAAATTGGACTCCGATACTTTTCCAATAGGAAATTTCTTTCGTTTTGGAATTTTTGGAAAATTGGAAAAATGAAAAGCAGTCCGGAGAGCGAACGAGGCAGCCACAAGCCCTGCCACCGCCCCCTACCCCCTGGTGGCGGAGGGCAAGCTTGTGGGCACCTCGTGTGCCTCCCGGACTCCATTTTCTTGCAGAGGACTCCTTATGGCCTAGAAAAAATCAATATATAGTTGCCCGAAGGTTTTGATCTCCGTATCGCGCAGTTCTCCTCTGTTTTCGTTTCGAGCTTGTTGTCTGCCGCAGATTTAGGTCAAGATGTCTCCTCAAGATTCAGAAGAAGAGATCTATGTGGCAGATGATCGTGCTAACTCTAGGATCTATGGGGACTTGGAACCATATGGTTGGACCACTGATGAGGAAGAGGACTATGAGCCCAAAGGGAAGGAGCAAACGAGTTCCGATGAAGAGGAGGCTCCTCTACCTCAACCTGCAAACACCCATGTGGAGTTCAAGAAGTCAAGCCTCCCTGGCCATAGGAAGAAGCCTAAGACCTTGTTTATCCCTTCTCGTTTCTTGCAGGAGAGTAAGCAGGAGCTTTTCCATAGAGTTTTGAAACTTGAGGAGGAAAATGACGATCTAAGGGAGCAGAACTTTTTGCTCAAGTGGAAATTAGACAAGCTCAAGACTTCTCCAACAACTCCACCACCATCACCACCGAAGGAAGGCAACTAAGCATTGGTATGGGCAATCCCCTTGGCTTCTGCCAAGCTTGGGGGAGTTGCCCTGGTATCATCTCACCTTTATATCTTTTGCTTTTACCTTTGTTTTAGTTCTTTCCTTTTTCAGTTTTTATTTCTTCTTTTAGAGGAATAAGTCTTTAGTTTTTAGTTTGAGTCTTTTGCTTTTGTCTCTCCCCCGATGTATTCGAGCTTACGAGCTATATAATAAAGAGTGTCTTAGTCAAGGGCTTTGCTTTGTACCATGATCAAAAAGTATGAAAAGAACGATAGCATGAAAGATCATGAGACGATCTTATGGAAAGTGATAACTTCACTTATGACACGTATGATGATTGAAACTTGTTGAGAATAAATCAACACAGACCTCAGTCATTGTTGTAATTAATAAGAAGTAATAAGGAAAGAGAGGTTCACATATAAATATATCATCTTAGACACTTTTTACAATTGTGAGCACTCACCAAACTATTACATGCCTAGGAGTAGATGTTGGACAAGGAAGATAACATAATGAATTGTGTTTTCTTGGTTCCAAACAATGTTATATGATTAGAGATCCCTTAGCATGTGATGATTGCTTCCACCTCATATTAGCCAAAACTCCCGCAGCAAGTAGAGATACTACTTGTGCATCCATAAACCTCCAACTAGTTTTCCCATGAGAGTCCACCATACCTACCTATGGATTGAATAAGATCCTTCAAGTAAGTTGTCATCGGTGCAAGCAATAAAAATTGCTCTCTAATATGTATGATCTATTAGTGTGTGGAAAATAAGCTTTGTACGAAACTGTGATGAGGAAGACATAAAAGCGAAAGACTGCATAATAAAGTTCTTTATCACAGGAGGTAATATAAAGTGGTGTTCCTCCGCACTAAGAGGACACGCATTCAAACCTGAAAAGCGCATGACAACCTTTGCTTCCCTCTGCGAAGGGCCTATCTTGTACCTTTACTTTTTACCCTTGTAAGAGTCATGGTGATCTTCACCAATTCCCTTTTTGCCTTTGTCTTGGCTACCGTCACATGCTTGGGAAAGATCTATATTCATATATCAACTTGGAGTTGAGTACTCATGCTTTATTGTTGTTGACTTTACCCTTGAGGTAAACCGTTGGGAGGCAAAACTATAAGCCCCTATCTTCCTCTGTGTCCAGCTGAAACTTTGACACCATGAGTACCACGTGAGATGTAACAATTGTGGAAAACAAAAGAGATGATTGAGTATGTGGGTTTTCCTTACAAGCTCTTATTTGACTCTTTATGATGTTGTGATAAATTGCAATTGCTTCAATGACTATGGACTATTGTTGGTTACTTCTCAGTAAGATTTTTGCTTCATGCTTTGCTTTGTGAAGGAATCGATACTTTCCCATAAGAACCTTTATGATGTATTGCTGTTCTATGTGTGATCATGATGCCCTCATGTCCGTATTATGTTTTATCGACACCTTCGTCCCCAAACATGTGGACATGTTTATGGAACTTGGTTTTCGCTTGAAGACAAGCGAGGTCTAAGCTTGGGGGAGTTGATACGTCCATTTTGCACCATGCTTTCATGTTGATATTTATTGCCTTGATGCTATTCATTACACCTCTGATCATGATTATGATTATGCTTTGTGAGTAGTTACTTTTGTTCCTGAGGACATGGGATAAGTCATGATGATAATAGTCATGTGAATTTGATATTCGTTCGGTATTTTGATATGATGTATGTTGTCTTTTCCTCTAGTGATGTTATGTGAACGTCGACTACATAACACTTCACCATATTTGGGTCTAGAGGAAGGCATTGGGAGGTAGTAAGTAGATGATGGGTTGCTGGAGTGACAGAAGCTTAAACCCCAGTCTATGCGTTGCTTCGTGAGGGGCTGATTTGGATCCACTAGTTTAATGCTATGGTTAGACTTTGTCTTAATTCTTCTTTTGTAGTTGCGGATGCTTGCGAGAGAGGTTAATCATAAGTGGGATGCTTGTCCAAGTAAGGGCAGTACCGAAGCGCCGGTCCACCCACATATCAAACTATCAAAGTAATGAACGCGAATCATATGAACATGATGAAACTAGCATGACGGAAATTCCCGTGTGTCCTCGTGAGCGTTTTTCCTCCTATAAGACTTTGTTCAGGCTTGTCCCTTGCTGCAAAAGGGATTGGGCCACTTGCTGCACCGTTGCTACTACTTGTTACTTGTTACTCTTTGCTTGCTACGTTTCACCTCGCTACACAATCACTTGTTACCGCTACTTTTAGTGCTTGCAGTTATTACCTTGCTGAAATCCGTTTATCAAAGCCTTCTGCTCCTCGTTGGGTTCGACACTCTTACTTATCGAAAGGACTACGATTGATCCCCTATACTTGTGGGTCATCAAGGAGCCTCGAAGAGTTTTCCTCTCAAGAATGAGATAATTAAACCCACCAATTCTATGATCATGAGATATTTTTTTTTCAACCTATGATTTCTTCATTGAGCTATCTTGGTTTGGACTTCACCTAAATCTTTTCCTATGGACTATGCTATCATGGTGCTTGTCATTAATCCTAGTTCTCAATGCACCCTCTTGGTGTAATAAATTGTTCATATCTTGTTGCTCCCAATCTATCCTTGTTTCTTTTAGTGGTTGGTTGTCACCTCATATTTGTTGAGATGATTTTCATAACCCCACTACTATCTTGTTCTTTTCGTTGTTGGTTTTCCAACTACTCTGTCAATTCTTTGTCCGGAGGCTCTTCAATTCTATTGTGATGACAGTTTTCATTCTTTTTCTTCATTCTCTTCTTCCGCTTCAGCTAGTTCATATTCTCTTGTTTCGGAGGCATCGTGATCTTGCTCTTTTGGGTCTATCATCTTGTTCTGTGAAGATTGTGGTGTTCCCTTGTTCTATTTAGTTGTTTGTTATGTATATTGTCTAATTCTTCCTTCTTATCGAATTTTTTGTCCCATTTTCCTACCGAAGTGCTGCCGAAATTTTCCGTGAATTCTTGCTTCTTTCTCATATCATTCCTCATCTCTTTGCAACTTTCAAGGATTGTTGTCACTCGTTTGTCAAAGAAGCGACTAAGGTTTTACCTCTTGTTGTTTCTCATCCTCTTCCCCCTTTCATTCTTGGATCTCGAGGCGAGATCCTCTTGTAGTGTAGGAGAGTTGTGATAGCCCGAGACCGACGCCACAGAAGATTCCCCTTCATTTCCGTTTCCGTCGTGTGATTGTTTCGTCTCTTGCATCATCATTTAGTTTGCATCATTGCATCATGCATGAGATCTTGCATCGTCTGTCGTGTGTGGTGTTTTGAGTGTGTGTGCTTCGAGTGCTCTCCGAGTCTTAGTGCGATAGTAACTCCCCTCCTCTCTTCTCTTTTATTTGTTTTGGGGTTGCGTAAAAGTTTCCGTTTTAACCCCTTTTAAAAAATCGTCTTCTTTTAAAACTCCTTTTATTAAAAGGTGGGGGCAACCCCTTGGGTTTTTCTCTTATTTCTTCTTTTGTTTCATTTCAACTAGAGTTCCATTTTTATTTCTAAAAGGGGTTTGATTTTATTCTTTTATAAAAAAGGGTTTCTATTATTTCTTCAAAAGGTTCCATCTTATTCTTTTAAAAGCCCATTCTATTTTTTATAGTTAGGGTATGATTTTCAAAGGAGCAAAAGCATTTTTTTTATTTTATTTTTGTTAAAAGTTTTTCTTTGTTTAAGATTTTTTTTCTGATTTAAAAGTAAAAAAAAACATATGGGGGGAGGGAGTACGCCCAGCCGAGCTGGCCCAAGGCCCACCTCCCTCCAACCCTAGACCCCTCGATCCCTCTCTGTTCTCCCCCGAGCGCCGTCGTGTGCCTCCCCCAAGCCCCCGATCCCCTCATCTCGTCCTCCCCTTCTCCCTCCTCGATCTCCCCATGCCCCAGGCCGAGCAGCCCCGCCGCCAGTAGCTCCCCCCGCGCGTCGCCTCTTCCCCGCCTCCAGTTCCCTCGCCGCCTGTGCCCTAGCCCCGGTCGTCGCCGTCCCTCGCGCCTCCTCGTGGCTCCCTCTCAACCGCCGCGCTCCGCCCTCGACCTCGCCGCGTCTCTTGCATCGTCCCCGCGCGGCCACGCCATGGCCATGCCCTCGCTCCCGACCACCTCCGCCGCACTAGCCTCCCGTGGTCGTCGCACGTACCCCCGCTGTGGCACCTCCCCGACGCCCGGTGCCCGTTTCCCCACGCCGCCGACCTCGGCCGAGGTCCCCGCCAGATCGCCCCTGATGTAGCTGCTGCCGAGCCGCCATGGCGTTTCCCTGCCGTTGCTTGTTGCTGCCGCTGCGTGCCTGTGCAGCCGTGCCTTGCTGCCGCTGCTGCGTTTGTTGTTGTTGCGTTCCTGCTGCCGTTGCTATTTGCTCCTGCTGCCATGTAGCTGCGTTGGCAGCTGATTGCTGAGCTTGTTGTGCCTAGCTACTTGGAGTTGCTCTTACCTGCCCTGTTGCTGTGCGACCGATGCTAGGTTGCTAGCTTGTTTGCATGCCGCTGCTGCTTGCTATGTTGTTGCTTGTGCTTGCTTGCGTGCATGTGCTGTTGCTGCCGCTAGTTGCTATAGCTGCTGCTAGTGCGTGCCGTGGCCAATGATGCTGCTAGACTGCTAGTGCTTGCTGTTAGGCTGCTGTAGATGTTGTTGTAGTAGCTTAGAGTTGTTGCTAGTAGATGCCAGCAGCTTTAGTTGTTGCTTAGCTGCATGCATGTGTTAGTTGCTTGTGGTGTTAGATGCTAGCTGCATTACTGTTTGTAGGTTGTTTGCTAGGTAGCTTGTAGTGCTTGTTGTCGATGCTAGTCGAAGCCTGCTGCTGCTAGATGTTGCTGCTTTTTGTTGTGTCGCCGATGCACGTTTGCTGTTGTTGTTGTGTCGCCGATGCACGTTTGCTGTTGTTGTTGTGTCGCCTACCGTCGCCGCGTGCACCAACCCCTCCTTCATGGAATCGACGAGTTCACGAGTACCACGACGTCCTCGACGACCTCGACCATCTTCGAAACATGTTCGACTCCCGAAGCAGAAGACCGTGTACCGACGACAAGAGAACGACTACCGTCGATGAGACCGAGTACCACGACTTCCACTACCTCCACGACGTCCGCTTCGAACCGATCCGCTCCGATATGCACGCTTCGAAGGTATACCGATCAGACGTGTCGTGACGAATGCAAGTGATGTATGAGATGTATCGTATGTTTGCGCCTGTAGATGTTGCCCGTTGCACGTTGTCCCTCTTATGTTGTGCCCTCGACACATGGGAACCCGGTAGCGGGATCACCCCATCTTTATTTAGTGTTCCCGCACACGCTCCCTATTCATTGACACGATATCTCGACGAGTTATCGGGATAGGAACGTTGCCGTGGCTTAGTTTCCGACTTGCCGCCATGGTTCCCTTCCGCTCGCCGTGGCGACACATGCTTCTTTCTCTTCTTGCCGTGATGTTCTAACTTGCATGCATGACGCATTCATGGCATGATATCTTCTGTTGCATGCCTCTTGTGCTGTAGCTCCGATCTATGTTTCGCGTGTTACCCGACTAGGATGTCATGTAGGACCATCGCTTCACCCTTGCCATGTTAAGAACAATTTAATATTGCCGTGTAAATTAAACGGGAGTGAATTAAATAATTAAACGTGGAGTTTCGTCGATATGCAACTCGTTGCATATCGAGCTTCACTTAATGTGTAGTGTTTGTGTGAGGTGAATTGCCATGCCATCCCTTGCATGTTGACCTAATCATGCATCATAGTAGGTTGTGCATCATGTTGTGCATCGTGTGGTGAATATCTGTGTTGATGTTTGTTTCCGGTTTGCTCCGCCTCGATAGAGTTCCGCAGGCGTGTCGGAATGTGAGGACCCGTTCGATTGCGTTGGTTCGCCGACTTCTCGGAGTTCTTCTTCTTCCAAGCGGGATCTCAGGCAAGATGACCATTTCCCCAGATACCATTACTATCATTGCCATGCTAGTTTTATTGCTTCTATCGATTATGTCTCGTTGCCTACCACATGTTATATTTCAGCCTCTCAACAATGCCATGAAACCTTCAATTGTTCAACCTAGCAAACCTCTCATTGGCTATGTTACTGCTTGCTTAACCATGTTGTTAGCGTTGCTAGTTGTAGGTGTAGTTGCTTCCATGTGATAACATGGATTCCTTGTCATATCAGCATATTAAATGCTATTTAACTTAATGCACCTATATACTTGGAAAAAGGTGGAAGGCTTGGCCTTTCTAGCCTGGTGTTTTGTTCCACCTTTGCCCCCTTAGTTTTCGGCTACCGGTGTTATGTTCCATAAATGAGCGCTCCTAACACGATCGGGGTTGTTATGGGGACCCCCTTGATAATTCGTTTTAGATTAAAGCTGGTCTGGCAAGGCCCAACTTTGGTACTACATTTGCCTAATAACTAATGAACTACATAGGGAGTAATTAACCCGAGGATAATTTAATCAACCCCCGGGCCAGTGCTCCTCATGAGTGTTGGTCCCACCTGAGCGATGTCCGGCGCCCCTCTGGTCACCCGAAGGTTTAGCGATCCCGACGTCTAGCTCATCCGTCGTGTCCTGAGAACGACATACGCGGCTCCTATCGGGATCGTCGACACCTCGGGCGGCCTTGTTGGATTAGTTTTACCTTTGACGAAATATCTTGTGCATCGGGATTCCGGTGATGCTTTGAGTAATCTCAGAGTTGAGGTTTTCCACTAGGGAATCCGACGAGATCACGAGCTTCGTGATTGAGGATTTCTATGCGGCTTGTGGTAATTTGTGATGGACTAGTTGGAGCACCCCTGCAGGGTTTAATCTTTTCGAAAAGCCGTGCCTGCGGTTATGTGGCAACTTGGAAACTTTGTTTAACACTGGTTCTAGATAACTTGAAGTTAATTTAATTAAAATATACCAACTGTGTGCGTAACCGTGACTGTCTCTTTTGTTAGTTCCTTCTCCGATCGAGGACACGGTGGGGTTATGTCTGACGTTGGTAGGTGTTCAGGATCATTGATTTGATCATCAGTAGTTCACGCCCGTTATGCGTAGATCTTCCCCCCTCTTATGTCTTGTACTCGTAAGTTAGCCACCATATATATATGCTTAGCCGCTGCTGCAACCTCACCACTTAACCATATCTCACCCATTAAGCTTTGCTAGTCTTGATACCTTTGGAAATGAGATTGCTGAGTCCCCTGTGGCTCACAGATTACTACAACACCAGTTGCAGGTATAGGTAAAGGTTACTTGACGCGAGCGCGTTGATTGTTCATTTGGAGTTGATTCTTCTTCTTCTTCGTCATCGATCTAGGATGGGTTCCAGGCCGGCAGCCTGGGATAGCAAGGATGGACGTCGTTCTTCTTTTGTCGTTTGTTTTCGTCCGTAGTCAGACCCTGCTCTTACTCTTGATGAATATGTAATGTACTGATGTGACTCTGATGTAGTTTGTGGCGAGTGTAAGCCAATTCTATAATATATCGCTTCTTTTCAGTACATGTACTTGTAACGATATCCATTCTTGCAACACGACGAGATGCGCTTCTATCCCTGACGAGTCCCTCGTGCCAAATTGAGGATAGGGTCGCATCTTGGGCGTGACATGAGCGAACTCTGCTTTTACATCTAAATCATCAATCAGACGAATAAGTCTCTCTTTTTCCACTTTATATATACCGCTCTGATTTTTTGCCCAACCTCTCAAAAACTGGCGCAAGTGTCGTATTTTGTTTTGCCATCTTTCTATATTTGTAGATTCACCAGAATCCCTAGCCCATTCGGTAGCTATGAGATCCATGAATCCTTCTCTCTTGAACCAACTTACTTCAAACGAGAAGAAATTTCTATTACCCGCATGGTTGGCGTCCCCGGAGTCAATCATGAGAGGTGTGTGATCTAAGATGACTCTTTGTAAAGCCTGAACTGAAACCAGCGGGTACTTCTCTTCCCACTCCACACTGATCAGCGGGTAGCAACGTGTTTCCTAGTAATAATATAAACAAACAATAATAATACAACCAAAGAATCCGTGTGCAGTCAACACAACATACACATAAAACACCTGTTACGAAATAACAACAACATTGCATGATAAAACACGTGTTACGAAATAACAATAACATTGCATGAATGTACAGTATGAAGCATCTAGCAAGAACCAATTACACTGTAGATTTTCTTTGTACGCAATCATTTTCTTGAAATAATCGTTGGCGATGTCTCTAACCGTCAGATCGACGCATAATACGATTGGACGACGACGGTTGGAGAAGGGGGTAGGGAGCCTCATACGAACACGAACAAGAGAGAGAGAGAGAGAAAGGTCAGGGGCAATGAGCGGAAACGTTTCAGGGATCCCTCTCGTCATTTCTCCAGCTGCCCTTCATTTTGGGCCCCGTGGGGCCTTCCCCGACCAGCAGCTTGTTCACCAACTGGGCCAGCCGCTCCTTGATGGCGCGCGGCAGGATCCTGGCCGCACGATTGATCTCGCGCCCGATGTCGTACTCCTCCCTGGGCCCCCACCCCCTCTCGAACCCGAGCCACGCCGGCTCCGCCACCTTCCCGGCGCCCAGGTACTCCGCCGCAACTACCTCGCACCGCCCGCCGCTGGTGTCCATCCTGCTCCCCTTGGCGCAGTCGTTCCTTATCCCGACCCCCAGCTTCGAGTTCCCCTGCAGCACCAGCCCCTCCCTCGGGTAGAACGCGTGCCCGTGCAGCGACGCGTACGCCACCGGCCTCCTGTTGCCGCCGCCGTCGCCGAGGTACTCCAGCTGCGACGCGTCCACCCAGGCGCCCGTGCTGTGCTGCGAGAAGTACATCCGGAGCAGCTCGCCGGAGAAGTTGCTCACGCGCAGCGTCAGGTGCTCCCAGTCGCCGACGTGCTCGCCGATCATGCCGAGCGGGATGGTGAGGGGGCCGACCTTGGCCCGCGCCGGACCGTTGAAGGGGTAGAAGAACCACAACGCGAGGTCCGTCGCCGTCCCTCCCAGCATCGGTTTCGCCTGCACGTACGCCTTGGCGCTCGCGAGGTCGCCCTTCTTCACCCGCTCCTTCTGCCCGTTGTCCACCGGCAGGTCCAGCCAGTAGGCATCGTCGTTGCCGCCGCCTTGCGGGAGGTTCGACCCGTCGGCGGCCACGGGCGTCGGTGTCTGGCTGCCCTTCTGGTACAGCAGCGCGCCGTTCTCGAAGAACCACGTCGCCGACGAAGGGAGATACGGGTCGTTGGGGTGGAGGTACACATGCGGCGAGTAGGCCGCGAGAACGGCATTCACCTGGCCCAGGTCAGGCATGCACGACGTGTAAGCCGCGCTGTTGTTCTTGAGGCACGCCAAGGTTGAGACGCTCGCCGCTGGCGTGACGTTGCTCTGCGCAAGGAACGTGCCGGTGTGCACGCCCCGGGCGTCGACGCCGCGAACCGCCGGCCTCAGGGCGGTGGCGCTGAAGCCGTCCTTGTCGCTTCCCCACACCGACTCCTCGGCCTCGCACACGTCGGTGAAGTCGGCGCGGACACACATGACCTCGCCGGGCTGCGGCTTATCCTTGGTAGCCGTGACCGCCACGCCGACGGCCTTGTAGCCGTCGGGTGGAGTCGGGAGCCAGAAGAAGCCCGCACCATCCTGGCCGCTGGACCAGACAAGGGTGTAGTCAAGCGGCGGAGCAAGGAGCGCCCCGGTGCCGGACGCGTCCCTGGCGACGAGAACGCGGCCGAAGAGCGGCCGGTTGTTGGGCTGCGCGTAGTGGCCCAGCGCGTGGAATCCGGCCGGGACAGGGGACGGCTTGAAGAAGGTGGCGCCGAGGCCGTCCTGGCCGCCCTGCGCGGTGGACCAGACCTTGGCGAACGTGGTGACTTGGCGCACCTCCATGCCTCCGAGATCTATGCTGCCCTTTGCGAATCCTCCGTCCGAAACTGGAACAGCAGTAACAACAGGGGTCAACCAAAATGTTTCAGTGAGTGAGAAAGTTCTCGGACTAATTAACTAGAGCCGTCGTGATTGAAATCAAATGGTGTCATCGATCGGTGTGCAAGAAGCCAAGAACTCAACATATGGCAGGATTTTCAAGCCGATTTATATGAACACGTTTTTTTCGACAAAGAGTGAACTTATATGAATACATAAGTGCAGGAATTACTGGATTATGCATGTGTGTGTCGTCAGGCACACAAAATTGTAGTCGTGAGTTCGTGACCAGAAACAGTAAGCAGAAAATATACACACAACACAAGAGTACTGTTTTTACGAATGAAGACAAAGCCTAACGTGGAAAACATCTTGATTTGGTCGATGGGTCAGGAATATGCTCCTGGTTTGGGCGTATTATCCAAATTCGTGCCAACGTGATCACATTAATATAGAGCTATATCTTGTCCCCTTTCCTAGTTTCAGCCAAAGCTAAGCTAGCCGGCTAGCTTCCCCGACATGCCTAAAGCCACCTTAATGGTTTCATGAGAAGAAGAAGAAGAGAAACACATGGCATGAACATGCATGCACTCCTCACGTACCGGACGACGGCCACGACGGCATCGCGGCAGGAAGATCGAAAGCCCTCTCCACGGGCAGCTCCGCCGTGCTCACGGGCACACAGCCCAAGCACGACCTGCTCCTCTGCATTGCCGGCCGCCGACGACAGCAAGTACGACGACGGGAGAAGGTCGAGCTAGAAACCTTGGCCGAGGCTTGCTCGCTCGAGGCGTGCACGGTCCCTGGCTAGCTCGATCGAGTCACCTGCACGCGGCTGGAGAGGAAGCGAACGCTAATGGTGTCCTTTTAAATGGGTGGTGGTGCTTGGCGGGGAGGCCGCCTACCTGTCCCTTTCGGCGCCGGCCTTGGCAAAGACCGCCGGCAAGGATCGATATCGCTGGCTTATTGGCTAGTTTCTTTATTTTTGTCACCCGGCGCTTTCAAGACACTATGCGTAGACGCGGTGGCCGGCCTGTGGCCTGTGGTTACTTGCAAGTAAGAACAGTGCTTTTGTTGCCGATGACTTCACTTCTTGTACTAGGTGTAGCCCGCTCTAGCTTAGCTTTGCTGGCCTTAAGTAAGTATGGCTTGGCTTGACGGCTCTTCCATCCCCGGGAGAACACGAGTTTTGGTCCGGTCTGATCCATCCACCATACTGTAATCTGTTGATCCCTACCACGGCATGATCATCGCTTTCCATGCGGACAACCAACGCCTACAAGGTGTGTGTGTTTGTTTAGTGTTCCGTGCTCGTTTGGACTACCGGTCCGAACGTGCGTTGGTTGGAGACCAGCCAGCGTCGAAGGGATCGTCGTTGCACACTTGCACTTGGAAATTGACAAGATTATAAAACGTGCGGCAAAAAGATAAAGGCCACCACCCGCCGCTAGCGCTGGCTAGGAGAGATGAGCTGCATTTGTAGCAATTGTTATAGACCTGTAGAGCAGGTCTGGTCTAGTCATGGACAAACACACGCGTCTCCATGCGCGTAGTGGTTAGCATGACGACAAGGCGGCCGGGCCTTCGTCGAGGGATGTTTTGCAATAAGGAAGGCGTTCATGGTCTGCGTGTTGGTTTGTTTAGTTGGCTCACACACCAATCACGAGGGGCAGCTGGGAGACGGTCAAGCGCAGGTTGGATATTCGCTCCGGGATGATGTGTGGGTTGCAAAGAACGAGCCTTGTCTTCCGAACGGAACTGTGCAAGCGTTCACATTCGTGGGCGCAGCAGCAACAGTTTATACTTTTATGAGCACAATGTCCGTGCGTTGCTATGAAACTATAAAATATAGGAAGTTAGTTTACTGGCTTAAAAAATTATTAAAATACGGTGGCGTCATACGGAATTTGCTCGTGGTTCACTATTAGAAAGATCAAAAATACCACAAGAGATCACGCGTCAGGCAATGGAGAATCTTAAGTGGCTATGGTCCTTTTCAAACACAACATTTCGAATGTTGAAATATATGAGAATAGACAATGATACTGCACAAGATCGTGGATCAGGTAGGAGGATAAGGTTTATCATCTTTTCGAATTGCAATGTGTTCACTCTCTTGTTCTGTGATATAAAACTGAAATAACTTGGTTGGGTATAAAAGAAAAAGAAAAAGAAAAGCATTATATTGAGTTGGAGTCGCATACATTTGTTTATTTATGCCTAAGTGTTAGCCTCACATGAATAGTAGTGTTGTTTATTTGTGTTTGATCAACATGTGAGCACAAATACATTTGTTTATTATGTTCATTAAAGGTTGCTATTCTCAATGTAGGTAGGGTGCATTTGTTTATTGGTGAAGGTAGTTTGTTTCACATGTGAACTCACCAGCAACTCCAACCTTTATAAGTAGGAAAGATACGTACGCAACTTCACTGACTTGATGAATTCAAGTCTCACCGTAACTTAGCCCCCTCTATCAACCATCCATGAAAGATCCAACGCATCAGATTGATCCATATTTCAAATGATTTTTTTTCATGTTTAGAAAAAAAACCATAAATGTTTCGTTTCATATTCTCTAAATTTTTTAATCCATTTGAATGTATCATTTGTGAATAAATAGCCTTTTGAGATTAGATAAGTAAATAATGTTTGTTCACAAACGATACGTCCAAATGGATTGAATTTTTCACCGAATACAAAACGAAAGTTTTATGATTTATTGAATTTTTTTCATTTTTAACACTTTTTAAAAAATTGTTTGAAATATGGGTTAATCTGATGCGTTGGAACTTTGGCTGATAGAGGAGGCTAAGTCACGGTGAGACTTGACTTCATTAAGTCATTGAAGTTGCGTCCCTTAGAGCAAGTACAATAATGTACAGTCAGCAAGCTGTAAGGATTAAAATATTATATTTTTGTTGAGTTGGATGAGAGAGAAGAGAAGCGGGCTCTTCGTGAAGAGCTAGCTCTAGCACGTGCTCCTACGTGCTTTCTGAGAATGAAAGGTGGGACATATATGATAAAAGTAGTACTTTTTTATTGCTAACTATTATACAAGCCAGCTATAAAATGGACTATAAGATGGCTTATAGTCAACAGTTGGCTATACTATTAACCATGCTCTAAAGGAGGGCATGGCAACCTAGATGGATGAAGATTGGATGAAGAATATTAAAACAAAAAGCAATGACAATAATGCCTCCTGTTTGTCCCGTTTGGAAAATTGGTAAGAGCCAATCACTAAGTTGGTTTCCCATTTCATTAATTCCTAAATAGAAACAAGCAAATCATACTTAATGCACCAGCCAATGAAAATAGTAGCATGCAAAACAAAAATTACTCCGTCCGTCACAGTTTATAAGACATGCACGTGTACCTAGGTCGTCAATTTGACTTATATAAAATATATTGTTTAACACAAAAATTATATCATTAGAAAATAGAACATCTGAAGTGTCTAATGATATATTTTTTTGTAATATATGCCTCTTATTAAGTTGGTCAAATTGACGACCTAGATACACGTGCCAGGCTTATAAACTGAAACGGAGGGAGTAGTGATCATGAGAAATGAGGAGCTCCTTCCACGCATGGTGACTTATATATTTAAAATACTAAATTTTCATTAGACACACTATGCACCTAGACGGAGGGAGTAGTTCGAAAGTGGACAAGTAGCCAACAACTCGCGAGAATATGGGACCAGAACATCCATTTCCGACTTCCATCTCGCAACGGTCACGTCAGCTCGGCATTGATTTCAATGGATGAACTGTTCATGTGCTTATTTTCCGATTTCAATGGATTTGTTCATATTCTTTTCCTCGCAAAAAAACTTGGCATTGATTTCAATGGATTTGTTCATTTTCTTTTCTTGCAAAAAAAACTTGGCATCAATTTCAATGGATTTGTTCATTTTCTTTTCCTCACAAAAAAAGTTGGCATCGATTTTAATGGATGAACTGTTCGTGTGCTCTTGTCAGGGCTGGAGAAATTAAAACGGGACGGGCTAGGAAGTGTTCCGCGCAGCACGCATGATATTGAAAATGCACTGTTACTAACTTACAAACTTATGAATTTTCAAAAATGTAATTCAGATGTGTGTTGGATCTCTTCACACGGACCAAAGGCTAATATATGTACATGTGTGGTAAAAGTGCAAGAAACCCCTTATACAATGGGGATATACATACAATGAGTTATACACATCTAACCCCCCCCCCTCCCTCCTCAAATGCATGGTGGGTCAACAACACTGATTTGAAGAGAAAGAACACATGTTACGCTAGAGTATGTGCCTTCATGAAGAAGTCTGCCAATTGTTACTCACATGGCACATAGTGAAGAGCGAGAACCTCATCCTGCACAGCAGCACGCACAAAGCACGCATCCACACTGATGTGCTTGGTGAGCTCATGCTTCATCGGGTCACGCGCAATACTGATAGCGCATGTACTGTACGACAATAAGGGAGTCTCAGGGATCGATATAAGATGTGTCTAGAGGGGGGTGAATAGACTACTTGTCAAGATAAAATTTCTAGCCTAACCTAATTTCTAGGAGGGCGGAAATCTAGCAGTTCTAACAAGTCTAGGCACCCTACAGAAGCAGTTCTAAGAGTATAGCAGCGGAAAGTAAAACATGCAAGTGTAATGTAGAGGAGTAAGGTAGGGAGATCAAACGCATGAGGTTGACACGGCGATTTTTGGTATGGTTCCGATAGGTGGCGCTATCGTACGTCCATGTTAGTAGAGACTTCAACCCATGGAGGGTAACGGCTGCGAGAGTCCACGGGGGGCTCCATCCATGGAGGGTCCACAAAGAAGCGGCCTTGTCTATCCCACCACGGCTTTCGTCCACGGAGGACTAGCCTTACTCACGGTAGATCTTCACGAAGTAGGCGATATCCTTGCCCTTACAAACATCTTGGTTCAACTCCACAACATGAAGTAGGAGTCTCCTAAGCGACACCTAACCAATCTAGGAGGCACCACCCTCCAAAAGGTAATAGATGGGGTAGATCAATGAACTCATTGCTCTTGTGCTTCTAAAGATAGTCTCCTCAACACAAATCTCTCTCACACAGAATATGCATGGGTAGTAGAGGTTGATTTGGTGGAAAGCAGTTTGGGGAGGCTAGAGATCAAGATTCAAATGATTGGATTGGAATATCTTGGTCTCAACACATGAGTAGGTGGTTCTCTCTTAGAAAATGGATCTGGAAATGAAGTGTGTGTTCTGAGTGCTTCTCCCACAAATGAGAGGTGGGTGAAGGGGTATATATAGGCAGCAGCTAAAATCCAACCGTTACACACAAAAAAGAAAACTCAGTGACACCAAAGTGGACAACTCGGTGGTACGGATTAGCACTAAAGTGGTGAACTTTTGAATCTTGGTGAGACCTATATATAGAACTCGGTGGCACCGAAAAGGTGACTAACGATGAGATGGCCAAACTCAGTGGCACAGATACTCAAACTCGGAAATTCTGATTTTGTGTATCTTGGCAACAGAATGTTGGTCACATGAACTCGGTAGCACCGATGCAGTTTTGGTTGCATCGATTTGGTGGGAATGGCTAGGGTTCTGTCTTAGGTTCAAACTCAGTGGGTCTGATGTGGCAATGTTGGTTACACCGAATTTGTGTATGTGGAACTTGATAGAGTGGATATGTGGGGGAAAATGACTGAGTGTTTTGGTGGCTAACTTTGAGCATTTGAGCAATCAGTTCATTTTACTACCTCACCCCCTTTTAATAGTATTGGATTTCCTATGGACTCAAAAGTGATTTCTCACAAATATAAAATGAAGAGTCTTCTAGATTGAAGCTTGAGCCAATATTATTCTTTTCTTGCATCCAGGGGCATCTCCACATAAACCTTAAGCCATAGCTCTTCATGGACTAAACCTGAAATATCTAGGTAAAAGTGTTAGTCCAAGAGGCAATGTATGTTGTCATGAATTATCAAAATCACCAAGGGAGCACATGTGCTTTCAATCTCCCCCTTTTTGGTAATTGATGACAACATACAATCAAAGCTTCAAATAAAGATATTCATAAGGGTATGACAGTTCTGACAGACATATGACTAGTATAAGCTCCCCCTAAATGTGTGCAATCGCTTTAAAGGATAGTTGCTTTGGAATGCATGGGCACACACAAGGTAGAAGGACAAGACAAGTCATATGGATCTTCTCTATATGCATCAAACATATGTGAATGAAGGACTTCCATGTTCAAGACTCCCTCTTGCAAACAATATGTGCAAGAAACAAGAGGTCATCATGAACAAGGATATGATGCATATACTTACCTTGAGAATCTTGAGCGTCTTGACATAGAAGTACACTTGGGAAAATAAATGTTAGATAACACAAGAGTACCATGTTGTAAAGATGCAAAGAACTTCAAAGATAACAAGAAATTAAAGACTTATTGAAGATAGGATTTGATGAAATAATATGGCTCCAAGGAACAAGAATTTTTCTCCCCTAAAGATAAATATGTAAAGTTTCCTCTCTCCCTGAATCATAGCATGTAGACATTGGGAGTAGGCAGGGAAAATAAGTTCAAACCAATAAAGCCACGTTTATCTCTCTCCCCCTTAATGTGTAAGGTTTGATACAAGTATCTCCACTTAATGTTGTTTCTACCTCTTTTTGTACAAGCTTCTTGATGATATGTCTGTCCTATAAGTAGGTTCTTTGAATGGAAGCTTTGATGATATTTCTCCTCCTTTGGCATAATTACCAAGAAGAAAGGCAGAGGTTAAGGGCTCATTGAGAGATAGGGATCATGGATACTTCTCTCTTTTGTAAGGGTTCCTTGAATTTAGATTTTCTCCCCCTTAGATATTTTGCAGGGCTCATCGAATGTTCTCCCCCTTAGTACGGATAAGAGGTCCTTGAATGATCTCCCTCTTATATTGCATGGGATCACTGAGATTTTTCTCTCCCTAGAGAAGTTGTCTCCCCCTAAGACAATAGTCCGGAAGAAATTTATTAGAGCAACAAAGTCAGAAAAATCGGATTCACTAAGGCATAATGATTCGGTAGAACCGAGATTAATATTTGGGCCTCTCGGAGAAATCAGTTGGACCGAGTTTCCCAATCCGGTGAAACCGAGTTGCAATGATAGTCAACTCTTTAACAGAAACTAGGTTGATCGAAAGTATTGTTTCAAAAGGTCAAGAGTCCAAAATAATGATAATTCCAACTGAGACAGTTAAACAAAACAAAAAGAAGAATAGAAATATATTTTTTAAATACACACATATAGATGAGAGAGGGATGGTTCTAAGAATGTGAAAGATCAAATGTGAACCATACGTTATTCTCCATCTGGATGTGGGGCGGTGACTAGGTCACCTATAGTAGAGTATTTCACTTGAGGAGTCAAGCAAGGATGCTTGATCATAGGTCATACTCATCGTTAAGCTTGAAATGGGGTTACCATTTTTCGATTAAGCATTTCGATGTCTTCATATCACTTGAGTTGCTTTACTCCATTAATTGGTGTAGAGCTTTATCAAGGATATGAGTACATACCTTTGAATGATGTTGTTCACGTAGCATGTAGGTGAACTTGTTGTGGATGCTCAAGGTTGATGAAGATCATCTTGTGTTTGGAGCAATCCATGTCATTTTGGTTCACTTTTCACCTACAATGTGTTGGGGAATGTTGCACGGGAAACAAAAAAATTCCTACGCACACGAATACCTATCATGGTGATGATCATCTACGAGAGGGATATCAGATCCATGTACCCTTGTAGATCGCTAAGCGGGAAGCGTTAAGAAATGTGGTTCATGTAGTGGAACGTCTTCGCGATACAAATTGCCGCCGTCCCACGATCCATCCCGATCTAGCAATGAACGGACGACTTGTAACGACTAGGATGCGGTCCTTTCCGATCTGGGGATCGAGGCCCCGAATTGGAAAGGAGCGCATCTAAGCGTCTCGCAAACAAGGTATCATAGCACATACATAATATCAACAGAATGACAATAAGGGGTTCAATTGCCATCTCATAAATATATCAGAGTACATCACGCATACAATCAAAGTAGTTCCGCTATGGACTACAAAACAAGGGAAAAGACTATGCTACCCTCCTGCTGGCCCACGATCACGACCACGCCTCAATCTTCTGGATAGTTCACGTACAGGCGGTCGTTCTCCTCATCGTACTGCCACGCCAGCTGCGTGTCGTCGGGATCACCTGTCTATGGGGTACCTGGACCTGTTGGTGTTGTGAAGGAATCTGTGAGCCACGGGGACTCAGCAATCTATGACCTCGGTGCCAGAACTAGTCAAGTTATTAGGTTGGATAGGTGGAGTATTTAGGTTGCAGCATCCTAAGCTTGATATGGTGGCTAACTTACATAGAACTTGTATGAAGGTGGTCTATACTCGCGTTCGATTGTATTTGATCACTAAGTGATCCTGAACACCTACCTACGTCAATCATAACCCCACCGTGTTCCCGATCGAAGAGAGATCTTCGAGGGGACAGTCATGGTTACGCACACGGTTGGCAAATTTATTATGTTATGTTTAAGTTATCTAATACTGGATGTTAACAAAATATTCCAAGTTGCCACATAACCGCGGGCATGGCTTTCTGAAAGATTAAACCCTGCAGGGGTGCTCCAACTAGTCCATCACAAACGTACACAGGCCGCAAAGTAATCCTCTATCACGAATCTCGTGATCTCGTCGGATTCCTTAGAGGAAAACCTCAACTCCAGGGAGAACCAAAGCTTCACTGGGATTCCTATACGCAAGATATATCGCTAAGGTAAGACAAGACTAGCAGGACCTCCCGGTGTGTCGACGACCCTGATAAGAGCCGTGTATCTCAGTCTCAGGACAACACCTTCTATGCAAAGTGGACAAGGACCAAACTTCAAGTTTCCTTGGGGTGTTCTTGCCAACTGCTAGGTGGGTGGACCAACACTCATGAGGAGCACTGGCCCGGGTTGTTGATTAAATTCCTTGGGGTAGCTATTCCCTATGCAGATTATTATTAAGTGGTTAGCAAGTTAAAAACCAATGTTGGGTCCTGCCGGACAAGTCTTAACACTACGTGATTTATCGAGGGGGTCCCCATAACAACCCCGAACGTGTTAGGAGCGATCAATATGGAATCAAACACCGGTAGCCGGTAACTATGGTGGCAATAATAGAACAAAGCACCCGGCAAAAGGCTAGGCCTTCCGTTATTTACCAAGTATATAGGTGCATTAATTAAATAACAGAATTTAAGATAATGATAACAATCTCATGTTATCACATGAGGCAAAGCACCTGCATCTAGCAACGCTAACATTAGTAGTTGAGCAAGCCTACTTAGCCATTCAAGTTTGCTAGGAAGGGATCAGTGTTTGGGTTCATGGCATTTCAGGAGGCAATATTTCAGTGGTAGGCAGCGAGCATATGACAAAGGAAATGTAATCTAGCATAACAAGTCTAGAGATGGAATTAAGGTCATATCATCTTGCCTGTGATATCCTCAGCTTGGAATGGTTCTTGTTCGTCCTACACGTACTCTCCCGAATCCACGAACTCGTTCTCCGATCCCGGTGCTACCCAACATAAGAATAACATCCAATGAACAACAACACCTCAAGATGCAACAATCACATGATGCATGAGATGAATATGAGCATGCATCACTATTTCTATCACTAGCACAAGCATAAAGAGTAATACATGTTCCTGGACAGAACTGCATCCTAATCTATTTGGACATGCATGATAATTACATGATCAGATGCATCTCGTGCAAACGGATGCAAAACCATATAAAGAACATTACAATCGAAGCTACAGATCAACGACAATCAACGAAACAAGATATGAAGTCCTACGTGTCAGAATCATCACAACACACTCCAATGGCTCAACTCTGGTATTTCCAGGTTGCCAAGACATAAAACAAACCAACATGGATGGGTGGAGCAAAGAAGAACACCACATCATCAATTAAGCACTCACAAATATCAAAATGACAAAACTACACAATCTGCCATAAACTGCATCGTAGCACTTTCTGAGCTACATGCAAAGCACCTACAGCCACCCAAATATGACAAATAATATATGTGGCTGTAGCTATCCAAGAGTATTACAAGCAAAAGCAAGAATCGCACACAAAAGAATTAAACACAGAAGGTTACAAGGCTGCAAACTTGCCCAAAAATATCAGATTTCAGGGACTTAGTGAAAATTCCAGATTCTCACTATCTGTCTATGCTCTGAAGCATTTTGACAGCAGCCAAAACAATATCTAAAAGACTCCAAATAGAACGAAATTTTACATGGTGCTAGACAAACATATCAGCTTCAACTTTCAAGTTGAAAGCTAAGGCTAGATCACAACACATTGACCTGCACAACCTCATCAACAGGAGAAGAAAATATAAACAGATTCTCAAACTTAGTGAAAATCTCAGATTTTCACTAATCTGGAATTTCAGCCACAAGCCTACTTTGGATGGGCACAACTTGCACATATGGATTCCAAAACATGAAATGAAACCAACATGTGGTAGAGGGGGTCACCCTCTACTACCACAACCAAGAAACAAACACATGGGCTCATCACACTCCATGGAAACAAGGACTAAACTTAAAACAAATCTGAATATGTCATCTCCAGAAAGTGTTCCAATGGCAAAACTAAGTTAACCAATGGATTCCTTGGGAGATTCTACCCCAAAATCATATATAATAACTATGCACTTACTTGGAGCAAGTGACCACAAACAAGGAAGGAAAAAATCTACTAGAAACATATATGTGAATAGTGCATCATCCCATGTACATTTCACTATATCCACTCCTACATAGTTACTTTCCCATGTGCACAACACCTATGGTTACATGAGGGTTTTGACCCCATGTATGTGTGCCATAGCACATCAACATCCCCAATCATATCTACAAGGCAAACACACCAACACAAGACACATGCACCACTCACATATGGACATATGAAGGTGCACCTTGTTCTAGTAGGTGGGGATTCCACACACACATGCACATGCACACCACCATGTATGCACAACATACACAACACACATCAACTACCTACACCAAATATGACAAGGTGTGTGGGGAGGGGGAACCCATCCACACACACTCTCTCTCTTGTGCCCCAAGACACAAGTGCAACTATAACACATCCACACTTGTAAAAATTCACAACCTTACCACCTAACACAATCTAGAAACACCTAAGGCAACATGTTGTAGATGGCTACAAAAAAAATATTACACCATCTACCTAGTGTCCATAGTTACTATGCAGCCAAGGGAAACAGCACAGGAAGACACACATCAAAATTAAAATAGGGGGTGAGGATTCGAACCCTGTACCCTCTGATACACCACACTGCATCCTACCACTCTGCTACTGACCAAGTGCTCGACAGAAACAGAACTGCTGCCAAGATAAGCTGATCTGCTGCGCTAGCCTACTACTGCATCGAAATAAACCAAAAAAAGGGGGAGCGCCCCTGGGATCCGAACCCACGACCTGATGCACCAACACACAGACGCGCTCCACTATGCTACGATACGGCTACTGATAGAGCAGAGGGGTACCACAGGGTAAACTAGCACGAGCACATGTTCTCTGCTCTGCACGCCGGCGACAGGGAGGACGCCGGGGCAGCTCCTACTACTGCTGCGCTCACGAGAGGGCAGCACTACTCTACATCGATGGGCTGGCGCTACGAGGGGGAGGAGGCCCCTGCTCTGCAACACACAAACACGAGCGCACCCACACACACATGCACACAGCTACTGCACCTAATGCACCTGTTGTCGTTCTGCTACTGATAGAGGAGCACAGCGTGCCACCACGGCGGATCTAAGCCGGACCAAGGAGGAGGAAGGAAGGGGGTGAGGCTCCTCACCTTAGGGAAGGAAGAGGGGAACCGACCGAAGGAGAAGGCGCTGGAGGGGAGGAAGACTGACGACGAAGAAGCCCCTGATCTGCAGAACCGAAGCAGGGGAAGGAGCACCGGGACCGAGGCGATGGCGAGCTCCTGGTCGACGGTGAGGACGCTCCTCGACCTCACCGAGGACAAAAATGGGGCGCGGGCACCTTTCCCGTGCCCCTGGACATGGCCGCCGGCGTTGGAGACGACAGGAGGAAGGAGATCAAAGCTGCGCTCCTGGCCAGGAAAATCACAAAAAGGAAAAAAATAGACACAGGGCTACATGTTGTGGAAAAATCAAACTAAAAATGTCCCTGGCCAGGAAATTAAATAACCTATTTAAATAAAATACAAATGGAATTTATGGAGCAACTTAAATAGATACAAAACAACAATTTAGTTTCTGTTTTGGATTTATTTGCACCATTATTTCAACTTAACAAAACATCAAATATATCACTCCAACATCCCCACAATATTCCCTAAACATTGGACATTTTTAAATCAGCTTAGGAGCAAGTAGGATTTGAACTTGAGATAAAGAGAGAGAGAAGGGATTGAAAATAACAACCCATCACAAGCCACTACTACACCCCACATCATCACATGTGCATCATCACATGAAATCACAAGATCACATCCAACAAGATATATGCACACAAGACATGACATGACACAAAATGGTATGCATGCATGCAAGGAAGAAAATAAGTGACACATGAAATCATACATGCATAGGAATCTCTCATATCAATGACAAGGTGGTCCCACATGAAGTAGGTTCCAAATAGGGAAGGTTTTACACTTGGGGCATTACAAACTCCCACTCAAAAAGTACATCTCTCTAGTCATTTGAGTGGTACATGATCCAAATTCACTAACTCAAGTCCGATCATCACGTGTGTTGAGAATAGTTTCAGTGGTAAGCATCTCTATGCTAGTCATATCAACTATACGATTCATGCTCGACCTTTCGGTCTCATGTGTTCTGAGGCCATGTCTGCACATGCTAGGCTCGTCAAGCTTAACCTGAGTGTTCCGCGTGTGCAACTATTTTGCACCCGTTGTATGTGAACGTTGAGTCTATCACACCCGATCATCACGTGGTGTCTCGAAACGACGAACTGTAGCGACGGTGCACAGTCAGTGAGAACACAATTTCGTCTTGAAATTTTAGTGAGAGATCACCTTATAATGCTACCGTCGTTCTAAGCAAAATAAGGTGCATAAAAGGATTAACATCACATGCAATTCATAAGTGACATGATATGGCCATCATCTTATGCTTCTTGATCTCCATCACCAAAGCACCGGCATGATCTTCTTGTCACCGGGCCGCACCATGATCTCCATCAACATGTCGCCATCGAGGTTGTCGTGCTACTTATGCTATTACTACTAAAGCTACGACCTAGCAATATAGTAAACACATCTGCAAACACAAACATTAGTTTAAAGACAACCCTATGGCTCCTGCCGGTTGTCGTAGCATCGACGTGCAAGTCGATATTAACTATTACAACATGATCATCTCATACATCCAATATATCACATCACATCATTGGCCATATCATATCACAAGCATACCCTGCAAAAACAAGTTAGACGTCCTTTAACTTCTTGTTGCATGTTTTACGTGGGTGCTATGGGTATCTAGTATGATCGCATCTTACTTACATAAAAACCACAACGGAGATGTGCAAATTGCTATTTAACCTCTCCAAGGACCGCCTTGGTCAAAACCAATTCAACTAAAATTGAAGAAACCGACACCCGCCAGTCATCTTTATGCAACGAGGTTGCATGTCAATCGATGAAACTAGTCTCTCGTAAGCGTACAAGTTATGTCGGTCCGGGCCGCTTCAATCCAACAATACCGTCGAATCGAGAAAAGATTAAGGAGGGCAGCAAATCGAACATCACCGTCCACAAAACCTTTTGTGTTCTACTCGAGATAACATCTACGCATGAACCTAGCTCATGATGCCACTATTGGGGAACGTTGCATGGGAAACAAAAAAAATCCTACGCACACGAAGACCTATCATGGTGATGTCCATCTACGAGTGGAGATTTGGATCTAAGTACCGTTGTAGATCGCACAACAGGAAGCGTTAAGAAACGCGGTTGATGTAGTGGAACGTCTTCACGTCCCTCGAACCGTCCCACGAACCGTCCCGCGATCCGTCCCACGGTTCGTTCCGATCTAGTGCCGAACGAACGGCACCTCCGCGTTCAACACACGTACAGCTCGACGATGATCTCGGCCTTCTTGACCCAGCAAGCAAGACGGAGAAGTAGATGAGTTTTCCGGAGTTTTCCGGCAGCGTGACGTCGCTCCGGTGGTGGTGATGACCTACTCCTGCAGGGCTCCGCCCGAGCTCCGCAGAAATCCGATCTAGAGGTGAAACTGTGTGGTTTAGGCTAGAGTTGAACGTGGCAAAGTTGTGTATCAAAAAGCACTAAACCACTAATATATATATATGAGGGAGGGGAGGGGCTAGCCTTGAGGGACAAGGCCCTCAAGGGTGCACAGGCTCTAGGAGGAGGAGGACTCCTCCTCCAATTCGGTTTGGGAAGGAGGAGTCCTCCTCTTCCTTCCCACCTCCCTCTTTCCTTTTCCTTTTTCTTTTCTTTTGGGTATTTTCTTATGTGGCACCATGGTCTCCTTGGGCTGACTCCACCAGCCCACTAAGGACTTGTGGCGCCACCCTAGGGCCTTGGGCTCACTCCCGGGTGGGTGGGCCCCTCCCGGTGAACACCCGAAACCCATTCGTCACTCCCGGTACACAGCCGGAATTGCCCGAAACTTTCCGGTAACCAAATGAAATCATCCTATATATATATATATCAATCTTCGTTTCCGAACCATTCTAGAAACCCTCGTGACGTCTTTGATCTCATCCGGGACTCCGAACAACATTCGATAACCACACATATAACTCAACTATACTAAAACATTATCGAACCTTAAGTGTGCAGACCCTGCGGGTTCGAGAACTATGCAGACATGACCCGAGACACCCCTCGGTCAATATCTAATAGCGGGGCCTAGATGCCCATATTGGATCCTACATATTCTCCGAAGATCTTATCGGTTGAACCTCAGTGTCAAGGATTCATATAATCACGTATGTCATTCCCTTTGTCCTTCGGTATGTTACTTGCCCGAGATTCGATCGTTGGTATCCGCATACCTATTTCAATCTCGTTACCCGCAAGTCTCTTTACTCGTTTTGTAATACAAGATCCCGTGACTCACACTTAGTCACATTGCTTGCAATGCTTGTGTGTGATGTTGTATTACCGAGTGGGCCCCGAGATACCTCTCCGTCACACGGAGTGACAAATCCCAGTCTCGATCCATACTAACTCAACGAACACCTTCGGAGATACCTATAGAGCACCTTTATAGTCACCCATTTACGTTACGACTTTTGATGCACACAAGGTATTCCTCCGATGCCAGTAAGTTATATGATCTCATGGTCATAGGAATAAATACTTGACACGCAGAAAAAAATAGCAATAAAACGACACGATCAATATGCTACGTTCATAGTTTGGGTCTAGTCCATCACATGATTCTCCTAATGATGTGATCCAGTTATCAAGTGACAACACTTGCATATAGCTAGAAAACCTTGACTATCCTTGACCAACTAGCTAGCCAACTAGAGGCTTGCTAGGGACATTGTTTTGTCTATGTATCCACACATGTATCTATGTTTTCATTCAATACAATTATAGCATGGATAATAAACGATTATCTTTAAACAGGAAATATAATAATAATTATTTATCATTGCCTCTAGGGTATATTTCCAACAGAGAGGAGGATGGAGGGGAAGGTGGTGTCGATGGCGTGGGGGGAAGAGTGAGATGGGTCGAGGAAGGGGAGAGACATGAGGCACAGAGGAGGATGTATCGGGAAGGAGAAGGAAAGAAATATCGTTCATAAAAAAGCTCTAGGAGGAAGAGCGGGGGTAGTAAGAACAAGACTCATCGAAATTCACATCACGCGAAATGCGCAACCGACAACCAACAGGATCCCAACATCGATAGCCCTTGTGCTCATCGCTGTAGCCAAGAAAAATACACTCTACCGTTTCGCGGGTGGTAGGGAAGCGGCGATCATCAGCGCACGAGCTGTTTCAAGAAGATGACGATTCTTACGTTTCGCACCACCATTCTGAGCATGGGCACTAGGACATGAGAACTGGGCAATAGTACCATGTTTTGCGAGAAAACCACGCAACATCTGGGAGATATACTCTCCAGCGGAGCCGGCACGAGAAGTATGAATAGACGTGGAAAACTGGGTGTGAACCATGGCAACAAATCGTTTGTATATAAAGAGAACCTCACTACGAGATTTCATAAACTAGAGCCAAGTGTAGCGAGAGAAATCAT
The DNA here is from genome assembly GCF_904849725.1 of Hordeum vulgare subsp. vulgare. Classification (NCBI taxonomy): domain Eukaryota; kingdom Viridiplantae; phylum Streptophyta; class Magnoliopsida; order Poales; family Poaceae; genus Hordeum; species Hordeum vulgare. The sequence continues at coordinate 142,218,765 of NC_058519.1, read as the reverse complement.
CAATAAACAGAACATAGTAGCGATGACCACCTTTCAAATCAAAGGGAGCAGGACCCCATACATCGGAACGAACTAAGTCAAAAGGACGCAGAGATACAAACTTACTAGTAGGATAAGGTAACTGGGTTTGTTTTCCAAGTCTACAACCATCACAATGTAATGAAACATCTCCAGAGACAGACCCTAAGGCACCCTGACGCACTAACAACGATAAGCGGGAGCAATAGATGTGACCAAGCCGATGATGCCACTGCTGGAAGGATGCAGAAGAGGAGGCAACAAGAGCATGGGAATTGGCAGATATGGTGTCAGCGGAAGGACCACGAAGCGAGTCAACCTCCCAAAGCCCCTCTGACTCACGAGGCCGAGGGCCATCACCAACCAGAGCCTTGGTGCAAAGATCCTGAACAAAGCAAGAGTTGGAATCAAGAATTACACGACAACCAGAATCAGTAAGTTGGACAATGAAAAAGAGATTCATGGTAAGATGAAGAACATGAGAAACACTAGGAATAGAAAAAGACAGAGTAGAAAGAGTGCCACGACTAGCAACAGGAAGGGGTGTGCCATCGACAATGAGAACACTAATAGCAAAAATCAAGAGGTCCAAGAGAAGACAACGCAGAAGAATCAGAAGACATATGAAAAGAAGCTCCAGAATCCAGAACCCACGAAGATGTACCTGACTATGTAGGTGTCGGCGGTGATGGAGGGGTGGAAGCAGTCACAGCGGCAGCGGAACCTGTCGATGAAGATACTGAGGAAGCTAGGAGGCGCTTGAGCCGCACAATGTCGTCGTCAGTGAGTGACGGAGTCGAGAAAGACGCATAAGTCCCATTGGAAGAAGAGCGCCTCTGGTCTCGATGTTTCTAGCGACAATCATACTATGAGTGACCTGGTCTGGAGCAGTAGCCACAGAAAGTGTCACTGCGCGACCGACCCTTCTCAACACCGACAGGGTAGGAGCCACGGGAGCAACAGGGCAGGGCGGACAGGGGACCTCGTCAGAGAGAACGCCTCACAGGAGAAGACCGCACATGTGAATACGCATGAAGCCCACAAACTCAGCATAGTTGGTGTCATCGAAGATCATCGAGCACCGAGGAACAACGACATAGCCCAAAGAGGACATGAGGAGCTCTCTTTTTTTGGTCAACCTTCATAGGAAGCCCGATCTGGATCGGGCACGAGCGGGAGTCAGCCTGGACAAGGAGGGGGCGACATCGGTCGAACGAGGAGGCAATGGTTGCGGCCGAGGAAAGGGCAACAATGGCTGGATGGGCAAGCGACGACGATCGAACAAGGAGGGGGCGGTCGGCATCGAGCAAAAGCAATGGGCAACAGGCAGAGACGAGGAGGCTGCCATGGGCATCAGATCTGAGCGAGGACGACCAGCGACGGGCGAAGACGAGGAGGTCGTCGGGGAGCATCAGATCCCGGCAGGGACGGCCGACGACGAGCGAATCCTAGAGCACCCACGGAGTTGCATCGTGCAGGAGAGAGGCTAACCTAGCATCTAATACCATGTTGGATAATGAGCAACTGCTCTTCATAGGGGTCAAAGATCAATACATGTACATGTGTGGTAAAAGTGCAAGAAACCCCATATACAACGGGGATATACAGAAAAGAGGCTATACACATCTAAGACATCGTATTATCAAATGTAGCCCTGTAAACATCAGTGCAAAAAGTATGACTGACACAGCGGTGACGAAAAAAACCTAGCCGCCGATGCTATGACGACACGGATAAACGTCATGCCACATTTATTTTCGTATTCTTGGCGGAAGCAGAGATGAATACTGATCCCAAAAATGAAGTAAATATTGTCAGAACTGAATAAAACGCAAATACGGTGTAAACACACGCATATACGGAGTATGAAACAAAAGTATGCCAGAATTTTAAAACCTGCTTGAACAATACAGAAAAGCACAACCAAGATTGTTGCATTTTCAAGATGATACTAATAATAGTGAGAACTTTAAACTTTTGGTCAAGCACTCCTAGGGCAAAAATACTTTTTGGTTAAGATACCAGAACATAGAACAATTAAACCCGCTTTCTCTGTATGCAAAGAAACCTCAAGTGAGAAGATTGGTAACATTGACTATGGAGACAACGAAAATTATATACAAGCATACATATGCAGTTGCGTTCACTTTCGATGAACCTCCCAACAATTCGACCAGAATAAAACACCTGTGCTGCTCATACCAACCTCCGTTCTGAGGACATGGTTTCTTCAGCTGAAATAAAATGAAATCAGATAGTTCCTCCTCATGTCTCATACCTGAACCATAAATGTGTTCCCCACCAGAACTCAAATGGAAGTTCTGCAAAGAGAAAATGCAAATTATATTGCCAATGAAATAAGCAATGCAGTATTTTCTACAATCAATTTCACATCAAGTATTTGTGGTAAATATTCTTACCATGGCCTACAAAAGAACGGCCCATTTGTGATCCTCAAGTAAAATTGACATCCCCATATTCCAGCAACTCTTTGCTCGAGTGGCTTTAGTAAAGAGAAAATAATATACCCATGAACTAACTATGGAGCTTAACAAATGATTCAACAAGTGGATTTACAAGCTCAGGTGCTTCATCCTGCAAGGACAAATACAAACAAGTGAGACAGATGTCACTTGATGCATACAGATTGTTACTAAAATGCTAGGTACAAAATATTCAACTAAATCCAACTGTCGATAGAGCACCTGAGGGCAGTGTCCAACATTCGGGAAGACAACAAAATCTTCAACAGCATCAAAAGACCCGTAGGCTCTTCCAAGTTCCACAGGCTCCCATGGATCCTTCTCTCCCCAAGCTACCAAAACTGGACACTGCACAGTCCAAAACAACACCTTATGTTTCTAATAAAATCGAAAGAAACGGCCAATCACACAGCTGAAGGAATCCTAACCTTCACCATGGGCAGTAAGTCTTCAGGTAGAGGACCTCCAGAGTAGCAGATAAACTCAAGGAATACATCCACAGCACCAGGATCAAGCCCTGGCTGCAAGATAAACTGAACCAACTCATCTGTGACAGCGGATGTGTCATGGTAACACTGGAATTTCAGCAGAATTAGAAAAGGCAAAGGATGAGAAAATAAGTTCCAATGTGAGTGAAAATATCGAAGCAAACTTTAAATAAGTAAAACAGAAAAGGTCGAGAAAATAAGCTCCAATGTGAAGGCAGGAATGAGATGGAAGATAGGACTCAACACACATCTATTTGCTCATCGGCTGGGGTAAATATACAGGTTACAGAGAGGCCGCAGCCGAGAGGAGATCGTGTGCCACTACTCAGGTGATCGTGTCCCACGATCACGTACAGTGTCTGGATTATACACATGCACTGTGCGGTATATACACGGTGTACTCTGACACAATGTAAGTGAAAATATCGAACCAAACTTTAATTAAGTAAAGCAGAAAATCAGATTCTGTACTTCAGAGACAATTAAATAAAAGCATCTCCATGGTTCATGAAAAAAGCCCCATACAGTATTCTTGTATTTGCATGAAGCTGTTTCAGTTGCAAGTTTCTGGGAGGGAAATCCTATTAGCATGCAATTAAACCAAATGAAACTGTCCTCTAGAATGCAAGGTATACAACTCGCATGCTTGCTATAACATGCATGCATATTATATCTGTTCCCTTATCAGATTCAAAATAATGTGCCATCAGGCATCACTTTTCTAAACTGAATGACAAACATTAGTGTGATGCAAATTATCTTATACAAACTTCTACGTAAAATAAAAATAAATAAATAAATAAAGAAGCTACACTGCCACTTCAATGGGGCAAACATACATATTGCTGGGAAGAATACACTTTGCCACTGAATGAGTTGTAACTTGTGAAATTTTCTCTCAGATGGAGAAAGGCAGGCTTATAGGCATAATTTTGGTTTAGGGCTTAAGCTTATAGTAGCTTTCAGTTTCAGGTCAAGCTTATAGGCCTTAGCTCCAATACCAGTAATTTTTATGGCACATCTAATTGTATTTACAGAGGGATTTGTTTCTCCTCATATGATTCGGTTGGGGCAATCCAGATCTTTTGCTTTTACCTATTCAAGATGTTCATCATCTGAATATTATGTGGTATAATTTTTTTATATAAAGATGGTAGGTTGAAATAATTACCTGACACAGAATATTTTTCACAGATTCTGGTGTTGCAACAGCGTTAAAGAAGAGCTTCCCAACAACAGTGTTCCTGACAACCAGAAAAGGCATTATACCAAACTACTAGTGAGTAGTGAGCACCAAGCCACCAGCATAACGAGAAAGCATAAAATGTGAGTTACCTTAGGAGATTTTGAAATGATCTGATAAAAGGCCTTCCGAACCATGGCTGCTTGTTGATATGAAGCATCCTTAGTGAAATATCCAATAAAACAATACCTTTACATGTTTGGGGTTCCATAACAGCTGCCTGCAGACCAACAAGCCCTGCAGAATAATGGAACAACTGCAAGGGCTCAGAAAGATGTTTCTCCTAAAATTAATCTCTCCAGTTCATACATAAATAAATAAACACAAGATTGTTGATCAATCTAATTTAATCAGCATCATTCATTTACTCATCATGGTAATAATTAAATATATAAACAGTTCCAATTTCTGAGCTAGGATAGCCAGGATATTGCTATAAATTCATTGGCTATATAGAAATAGAATGCTCGGTTACTCTGTGTAAACATCCAACATACCTCCAATTGAATTGCATATGAAGAAAGCATCACTCTTGACAACTTCAGCACAAAATGTATTCAACTGCTCTCCCCAAGTCTCAAAAGTATAAAAGCTCTCTTCAAACTCGCGTGGATTAGGTTTATCGGAATAACCATAGCCAATTAGATCAATTGCATAGACTCTATTTGCCATGGCAAGAACAGGAATATTTTTCCGCCAATGGTCACTGAGAAAATAAGAGAAATAAGTACTACATAGTTCCCAAGAGAAGGGAAGACAGCTAACTTACAGGGGAGAGAAAACCTGAAGATTCTAACAGAAGAAAAGAAACCTAGTCAATATAATTAAGGTAGAGTCCACCCCCGGGTGAGATACCAGAAATTCGCTCATGACTGGAGTTGAACCTTCATAAGCAGCATGCACCACTGCAAGTCTGCGACCCTACCACTAGGCACTAGCCCGGTTTTATAAAGATTCTAATAGAAGAACTAATATAGCTTAGGACCAAATAGTTCTATTATTAGTAGCACAGTAGCACATAAGTGGGTGGCCCACTAATACTTCTGAAAGAACAGTGCACCAACCGGACACTTTAGCAAATTGGTATCAAAAAAAGTATAACAGCAGTTGATAAACTGTAATTATGCCATGAATCCATGATCACTGAAGAACTTTTTGTTGCCTGCAAATAGTAGACTGTAAACAAGAGTGTGCGCACCTGTTTGCCCCGAAGCCATGAATTAGAACCAGTGCAGGGCCAGACGTACCGGCGCACTGGTAGCGAATGTTGTAGCCCTTCCAATTCCATGTGCTGCACACGAACGAAGAAAGGAAAAATCAACAACACCATTATTTTTTACTTATAAGGAAAATTGAAGGGACAGCTCAGAAATTGGCGCCGACCTGGTACGTGGCTGGGGCAGGGGCTCCGACGGGGCCGGCGCGGCGGGAAGGTTCTCCTCGACCGGCTCGGCCTTGGAGGCCTCGGCCCGCAGCCGAGAGCGGGGCGAGTTTCCAGAGGAGAGCCGCGAAGACGGGGCGTGGTAGTAGGCGGCAGTCGCGCTGCGGCGGCGCGCGGACAGGGAGACCACGGGGAGGGGGCTGGGTGGGGCCGCGCACGCCATCTCGCCGCGCGCACGGCACGGTGCTGCTCGAGGCTGCCGAGGAGGCGAGAGGAAAGCGAGGCCGCGGGGAGGGAGGGAGGGGGCTTGGACTGGGGGAGAACCTTTTTTCCAACGGAGCGTGTGGCGCGAGTCATCCGTGCCTGATGGGCGTTCCGCCGCGTGGGCGAAACGGGACGGCGGGAGGCCCGGGGCAGAGAACGGGAAGGCATTGGTTTTGAAATCACTATTGGCCATGTATAATGGTCGCAAATGGATATAGATGTTTCATCATAAAAAAACAGTTTGATGCATTTATATTGATTTTTTCTCTTCAATGCAAGCAATTACCAGGAAGTCTCATCAAAAAATAAAAAAGCTTTAATACACATGCATCTCTACTTTTTACTTAACTTTTTCATCTTTTACATCGAACCACACCTTTTCTTTTCAAGCATATCTCTCCTGCATAGGATCCCGTTTTTTTATCTGAACCTACTTTTTCTGACATCCGATCCTATATTACATACGGGGCATCACCTTGAAGCTATTCATTGTAAGATTGCGACAAGTGACGTACTACATGGGTGTCACTTGTGGCGACCTGGGAGTTTTCCTTTTTTCGTAGATCCGTATTTTAAAAATGTTTTATCTCTTAAAATCGTGCGTTCAAATCTTGAACTTTTTTCACCGTTGGGTTCTCGCGTCGAGATCTTCAAAACTAGATACCATATTGATAGGTTTTGACAAACTTCTTTTTACGAAAAACCGGACGAAAAAACCGGCGTCTTTTTCTTTTCGAGATGTACGATCGTGCCTCTCGTGATAGCAAAATCGTACCTCTCACGGAAGCAAACCGCGTCTCTCGCGGAAAAAGATAGAACAGAAAACATATTTTTTTCCTTTCCGAAAGGCACGGTAGTGCATCTCGCGATAGCAAAATCGTGCCTCTCGCGGAAGAGGAAAAAGAGAAAGCAGAAAACGTGTTTTTTCACTTTTCGAGAGGCACGGCTGTGCCTCTCGCGATAGCAAAACTGTGCCTCTCACGAAAGCAAAACCGTGTCTCTCGCACAAAACGCGTTTTTTCCTTTCTGAGAGGCGCGGTCGTGCCTCTCGCAATAGCAAAATCGTGCCTCTCGCGGAAACAAAAGCGTGCCTTTCGCAAAAAAAAGAAAGAGCAGAAAACGCGTTTTTTTCTTTTCGAGAGGCACGGTTGTGCCTCTCGCCATAGCAAAATTGTGCCTCCCGCGAAAGCAAAACCGTGCCTCTCACAGAAAAAAGAAAACAAAAAACGCATTTTTTCTCTTTCCCAGAGGCACGGCCGTGCGAAAAAAAACCAAAAAAACACTCTAAAAAGCCGAAAACACGTGCGAAAAAAAGCAAAATACGCAGGGAACACTCAGAGCGCGACACGTGACGGCGACTGAGAACGCGCCAAACGACAGCGCACGGGAGCGATCGCTGGGAGGCTCTCGAAGGAGCGCTCGCTAACTAGTTCTCACATTTGTTTTGGGTCGCAATAACGTCTAACGCCCACACGTGTGGGCGTTAAGTTTTGCCACATGTTTCGTCTCATGTGTTGTGTAATAGAAATAGCTCACACGCCTACGTGTTGGTAAAACAGCTGACGTCCATATATTCGGTCTCCTACCTCACATCATCACATGCATGCATTTAGTGTTTTTTTTGGATTTTTAGTTTTTAAAATGTTTTATCTTGTAAATGAACAATCTGATTGAAGATTCGTTTTCACCATTAAATCCATCGCGACGAAATCTTTGAAACTAGATCTCATATCAATATGTTTTGATGACTTTTTTTATTAAAAATTGTCATGTCTATTGCACATAAATTGACATGGTCTTTACATTGAAATTGTCATGATATGTTTCAGCTATTTTTTTCTTCTATCTTTAAAAATAAATTTTGACATTATTATAAAATGGAGAATTAAGAAACTAGACTTGCCATGAACCATAAACTAAGATTGCCATGATGAATTACCATGATGAAAAAATTGTCATGGTGAATTAATAAAAATTGCTTGAAAAGTAGTTGAAAAATCTAGCGGTAGCTTTAAATCTAGAAGAAAAAAATAGATAGAACATGTCATGTCATGACAATTTTAGTGTAAACACTAACAACTAGAGGGTAAACATCATGGCAACTTTTGATCAAAAAAATTCATCGATCATGATCAAAATTCTAAAATTACCATGATCTATGAATTAAATTTGCCATGATGGATTACTAAAATTATCATGATCCATGTATTAAATTTACCATGGTTAATTACTAAAAATTACCATGGTCAATTAATAAAAATTGCCGTAAAAAGTAGTTGAAAATATAACGATAGCTTTAAATCTAGAAGAAAAAATAGATAGAACATGTCATGGCAACTGTAGTGTAAACACTATGACAACTACAGTGTAACTTCATGGCAACTTTTGCTCAAAAAAAATTCATCGAAACATATCAACATGGGATATAGTTTTGAAGATCTCATCGAGACGGATTTAATGGTGAAAACGGATTTTTAGTTGGATTTTTTAATTAGGAGATAAAACATTTTTAAGCCGAAAACCAAAAAAGATTCCTACTGAGAGAGAAACGGGCATGCCGGCAAAGTGGCTAAATACCCACACATCAGCCCAGTCCTACGTGGCATAGAAAATCTGGCAAAACTTGCCAAGATTCGTGCAACCACAAACGGACGCCGATCTATGCGTGTAGGCGAGATGCAAACGCCCACACATGTGGATGTTATCTTTTCTCTTGATTTTTTGTGAGCCGTGACTGGTGGACTGGACTCGACGAAGACGAACCGCGGGTTAGAGCATCTTCACCCGGTCAGCCCTCACGCGCGTGAAATAGCATTGCTTGGGGGTACGCGGGTAAAAATCGATGTGAGAACTTGGATTTCTGGTTGCTCTCTCAAAGGTCGCCCCCAACCGACTTTTTTAAAACAAACTCGGTCTAAATTCGGCTAAAAACGACTCAAATTTAAAGAAAATTTCATAGTGTTTATTGTTATTTGTATAAAATTGAAATAAAAACATAATCTAAAAAAGAAATTGAACCCCGTCCTCGCCTTCTAAATGTCGAGAATCTTGTAGAAGTTGGTGTAGTCACCGTCGTCCTCGTTGTCGTCCTCCTACGCTCCGCCGCCATCCTTGCCACACTCCTCCCTTGGGCGCCGCGGCGAACGGGGTTGGAAGGCCCGGGAGCCTCCTCGTCGCTGTCGTCGAGGATGATGACACCGTCCTCCTCGCGACCGCGGCGCTGGGCAGTGATCTCTTTAAGGGCGCGGTCCCGGACGTAGTCGTCCCACGCCCATTTGAGGGCGGTCTCGTCGGCGGCGGCCATGGCCAGGTGCTCCTGCTTGACGGGGAGGAGCGTCGGCTCCGTCTTCGCCTTGACGAGGCGGGAGGAGGCCGTCCGTGAAGAATCAATGGAAGACTGACTGGCGGCGCAGCCTTCGCATCGATTCTCGTGGGAAACGAGGCGACGAGGACGACAAACACGCCTAGTCACTCACTCGATGGGTCCACACCCGTTTCACGCCAAAAGCATTTCCCCGACGCTCTCGGTCGCCCCCAGCGTGCTGGGTTTGGTCTAGGACCGTCGGGGTCAATTTCGGCCCTCGCCGGCGAAAAGCGGGATCCTCGGGGCGCGACTGGCCGTTTTTTAGCGCCGACGACTAAAAAGGGCCTTGGGGACTTGTTGGGGGCGCGGCTGGAGATGCATCATCTCCAGTCGTTCACGCCCAACGACGTTTTTAGACATAAAGTAGCATCTTTTAAAGGCTTGTCAATGCTATTTTCGGTGTTGGGCCCCGGCTTCCAGCCGTCCTCCACAAGTTCACCCCAATCGTTGATTTTCAACTCACATTCAACACAAATTGGACATTAATTCAACACAACTTCGTTACTTCGACACAAATTCAACAAAAATATATTTTTTCTCATAAAATTCATCACAAAAATCAATACAAATCAAATAGTTCAACGAAACAAGCTCATAATTCGAACACAAATTAAAACACATTGAACTAGACGTTGCACTTGAGCCTCCATAGGTGCTCCACGAGATCCTGCTGCACTGTCTTCAGCATTGGGTGATCGCAAGTATTTTGGTACAAACACTTCCACCGTTGCCTTGTAGAGCTTGTACAAACACTCAATGATGGTGGACTCGGCAATGCGTCCATAGTCTTCCTGTATATTATCGGAAGCTCCGTATGCAAGCATCCTCATATCTGTCGTGCACTTCTCGGGTAAGGAGAATCCAACTATGTTGGTGCAATACTTCTTGCAAATTATATAGCTATCGAACTCCCGAATTGCATTCACAATCTTGAGGAAGAGCTTCCGGCTCATCCGATAACGACGTTGAAATACTTTCTCGCTGTGTAGTGGAGCGTCGACGAAGTAGTCGGCGTAGAGCAAGCAATAGCCCTCTATTTGATGCCTCTTCTTGCTCTTGCGGTGGCCTGGCGCCGAGCCACCTTGTCGTGGCTTTGCATTCTTCGTGAACAGGTCGGCTAGAGCAGCAAGGATCATGAGGTGCGCTTCGTTGCCAGCGTCAGCCTCGGCTTCCTCCTCTATGAGAACGGTGGATGCCTCCTCGTCGTCAGAGTCCATGACCGAATAGGCAAATCGCGGAACACCTAGCAAGCGTGGTGGGTGGGTAGCCGTCGGTATCCTCGCGTGCGTGGTCAGATCCCTGGAAAGCTCATCCAGTAGCAGAGATGGAGGTTGTCGCGGCAAAACCCTCTCTTTTTGGCTTCGGAATGGCCTTTCTAGCGGCGGGGCAGTGGCTATGGGTAGGGGGTGGCGTCGGTATCGACATGGTGATGGAAGGGTGAGTGGCATTCTGCCGCGCATGGGTCAAATGTGGGTGGAAAAAGATAATTCTCACCTAACAGCGGTGGTCCATGAGCCACTTTCCCTTCCACTGGAGCCCCCAAGTGCCCCCTAGCGCGCTGGTTCGGTGTGGGATAGTCGGGCCAAAAAAGTCCCGAACCGATGGAATTCGACGTCGGGGCGCGTCTGGGGGAATTTTTTGCGCCGGCAAAAAGAGGCGCCTTGGGAGGGGGGGGGGTTGTTGGGGTGCGACTGGAGATGCTCTTAGGCCAACTCAAATGTAGACAATGTTTGCCAAGCCATTGGCGCCGGCGCAGCTGTGCTAGCCCAAAGGCGTGCGTCTTCTAGGATGCACTGCAAGAGCCTCACGGTGGAGAGCTAAAGGTGATCAAAGATACATATACTCCGATGCTTTTAAATAGTCCATGGAGTGAGTGCCATGATGGATTTGAGCCTTTTTTGAAGGACACCGGGAGACGACTGACGAGAAGCATGTAGTGATCCACCATTTCACAAATGGTGTGCCTCGACTCGGGATCGCACATGTTGCACAATACCATGAGAGAACCTCAACGCCATGAACTATTAGACAATATTTTTAATTAAAATAAAATATCGCATATAGTTTACAACAAATAAACAAAATAGTTCCATGCTAATAAATAGTATCACAACCAAATTAAAAATATAAAGTTTACAAACAACTTAAAATTGTTATAAATACATAAAAAAGAACCGATACATCTACTGCTTGATAATGTGAGTTTACACGTGCTCAACTAACTCATTTTGGAGCTACATATGAGTATGACAATCACACATTTCATGATGAAATTGGATGGATTATTCAAACGTTATCGGTTCTTGGTGCTCATGCATAATTTTTTCACCCTGTAATTCAAACCGCCGGTCGTAGATGTTGTTATCACGCTCATCTTTCGTGATCATGTTGTGCATGATCACACAAACAGTCATCACCTCCCAAAGGTTCTTGGTGCTCCATGTTAGTTGAGGGTGGAGAACGACATTCCATCGAGATTGAAGCACACCAAAAGCACGCTCCATGTCCTTGCTATCACTCTCTTGTGCTTGGGCAAATCTATGTTTCTTCTCTCCTTCGGGACTGGATATTGTGTTCACAAGAGTTGACCACAAAGGAAAAATATGATCAACTCATTAGTATCCCTTGTTTTAATAGTGGTCACAGATCTCAAAGTTGACCTCTAGGTTGTGGCCTTTTCCATGATTTGTGAACACTAGAGAACGCTCGAGCACATTAATGTCATTGTGAGAACCAGCCATGCCCAAGAAAGAGTGTCATATCCAAAGATCTTGTGAAGCCATCACTTCTAGTACGACAGTGCAACCTTACACATGCCCCTTGTATTGCCCCTGTCAAGCAAATGGACAATTCTTCCACTTCCTGTGCATACAATCTATCCTACCAAGCATTCCCGGAAATCCTATATCTGCATTGATGGCCAACGGTCGAGCTGTATCTGTGGCATTTGGCACTCTTAGGTACTTAAGGTCAAACACTATCACCATGACCCTACAAAACATGTAAATTGATGCAAGACATGTGGACTCACTCATACGGGCGTACTCATCCACAAGATCGTCGGGAATTCCCTATGCAAGCATACAAATTGTCGTAGTGCAATTCTGATAAGAGGAGAAGCTAACCTTGCTAAGGGCATCCTCCTTGCACGCAAAGTAATTGCCACATGGTACAACTCCCTCCTGGATACGAATGAACACATGCCTAACTATCCGGAAGCGACGTAAAAAAGATGGGGGTTGAAGAGTAGTGAATCCTTAAAGTAATCGTAGTAATCGAAATAGAGTAGGGCATGATCGCCCTCCCTATTGTGGTTCAAGGGTGGAGCATGGCCCATGATTGATCCCCTCATCCTAAGTTGTTTCCTAGCGATGTGGTCATTGAAGAGCAATGCGACAATCACAAGCTCTTCGTCATCCGACGATGAATCATCAAATTACCAAATGAAGTTGTGAAAAAAATACTCGTCCCCACTATCCATGGTACCTTACGAGAAAAGTGGTGAATACCTTGTGGTCGTGGTGGAGACGTGGATGGTGAAGAGCACCTCAGCTTCCCTGTACCGGAAGAAGGCTCGCAGAGGCAGAGATGGACGACAATAGACGCCCTGCAACACGAGGGCAGACGATGTTGGTAGACGATCGGGTGTAGCCGACAGCCTTACAGTGCAAGAACGGGCAGACAATGTTGGTAGTTGATGCAGCATCGCTAGCAAACCCTACTCCGGAAGTGCCTGGGGGATTGTTGGATTTCTTATAGAGGCATTGGTGTTGGACAGCGACGGAGCAACCGATAGATGGGTGGCGGCTATGGCCGGGGGAGGGGTGAGGATGTAGGTTGCACAGGGGAAGGGGAGGGAGGGCTTTCTCTCACCAACAGTGAAAGCACAATTTCTCCCTAAGGTGGTTTTGGTAATTAATCACAACATATGCATCATTGGACTAATGAGTTCACTCAAGTATATTTCAGAAAAGTTCAAAGATGCTTTGGCTATAGGATTGTGAGGATATGCCCCTTGATGTAAGGAAGGAATAGGATTGGCTCATGCTTCAGGCAAGAAGATTGTACATTTTATATTTGTGAGAAATCACTTTGAGTCCATAGGAAAACCAATACTATTTAAAGGGAATGAGGTATTATGATGAATTGGTTGCTCAAGTGCTTAGAGGTAGCCACCAAAAATACTCAGCCATTCTCCCACAAAATATCTCTGTGCAAACTCAAACCAGCAAAATCGGTGCCACCAACAATTTCCATTCGGCCCTACCGATTTTACACTTCACATAACCTATGCCAAACCCTACCATCTCGGTACCACCAACATTCCTATCGGTGCCACCGAGATTGTGTGACCAACTTTCTATTGATAAGATCTCAAGTTTTGGAATTTCTAAGTTTGAAATTGGTCTCACTGAGATTTGGAAACCAGTCTAGGTCATCGGATCGGTACTACCGAGATTCCTATATGGTGTCATCGAGAATTCAAAATTTGCCACATTTAGTGCAACTCGGTACCATCAAGATTCATTTCGGTGTCACCAAGTTGGGCAGTAATGTTGTAACTGTTGGATTTGGGCGGATGCGTATATATACCCCATCCACCTCCTCTCATTCGTGGACGAAGCACTCAGAACACACTTACACTAGCCAGATCCATTTTTCTGAGATAGAGTCACCTACTCATGTGTGGAGATCAAAAGATTCCATTCCAACCATTTGAACCTTGATTTCTAGCCTCCCCAAGTTGCTTTCCACAAGATCAATCTCTCCTACCCCTGCCAAATCTGAGAGAGAGTGATTGAGTGTTGATGAGACTATCTTTAGAAGCACAAGAGCAAGGACTTCATAGTTCTACCACATCTATTACCTTTTCGAGGGTCGTGCCTCCTAGATTGGTTAGGTGTCGCTTGGGAGCCTCCTACTTCGTGTTGTGGAGTTTAACCAAGATGTTTGTAAGGGCAAGGAGATCTCCTACTTCGTGAATATCTACCGTGAGTGGAGCTAGTCTTGTGTGGACGGAAGCCGTGGTGGAATAGACAAGCCGCTTCTTCATGGACCCCTTGTGGGTGGAGCCCTCCGTGGACTCTAGCAGCTTTACCCTATGTGGGTTGAAGTCTCCACTAACATGGAAGTACGATAGCGCCACCTATAGGAACCATGCCAAAAATCGACATGTCAACCTTTACGTTTGATCTCACTACCTTACCCTCTACTTTACACATGCACGTTTTACTTTCCGCTGCTATACTCTTAGATGTGCATGTGTTGGGTGTACTTGACTAGTCATACTTGCTAAAACTGGCCCACACTTAAAATTGGGAAAAGGCTAGGTTTTTATCATGTCAAGTAGTCTAATCACCCCCTCTAGACATACTTTCAATCCTACAAGTGGTATTAGAGCTTTGATCTCCATTGAATTAGTTTCACAACCTATGAGAGTATGGTGTCTAGTGAGGGAAATTATCATCATAGAGGTCCGTATTTTGATGGCACTAATTTCGCTAGTTGGAAGCATAAGATGAAATGCATATTCTTGGTCATAATCCTACCATTTGGGCTGTTGTTCGTGTTGGTGTGCAAGGTGATTTCTTCGGGGAAGGAAAAGAACCGGATCATGATGCCACGGTGGATGAGCTTAAGATGTTGCAATACAATGATCAAGCATGTGATATCCTGTTCAACTGCTTGTGTCCCGAAGAATTCACCAAAATCAGTCGCCTTGAGAATGCAAATGAAGTTGGGATACTTTGATTGATATGCATGAAGGAACTGATTCTTCAAGGGAATCTAAGTTGGATGTGCTTCAAAGTCATCTCGACAAGTTGAAGATGAAGGATGGTGAAGGAGTCACTGAGATGTACTCTAGGCTAGCTCTCATCACAAATGATATTGCCAGCTTAGGAAGCAAAGAGATGAACAAAAAATTCATCGTCAAGAAGATATTTAGAGCCTTGGATGGAAGATACGACACCGTGTGCACATTAATCCAAATGGTGCCAAACTACAAGGATCTCAAGCCAACTTGAGTCATTGGAAGGATTTTTGCTCATGAAATGTCACTCAAGGACAAAGATGAGTTGCACAACAAGTCAAGCGGTGATTACAAAGCTTCACCCGATGCTCCCGCTACTTCAAGTGACAACCTTGTTACCAATGAAGAGATCAACCTCATGGTTAGAAACATCAAAAAGTTCTACAAGACTAGACGCAAAGAAAGAAGTTGAAGATATGATGAGAAGCATTCGTCTAGTCGTGACCGAAACTGCTACATTTGTGGAAAGCCCGAACACTTTTCCAATGAGTTCTCGGCTCCCCACAAACGAAGAGATGAGTCACCTCGCAGAGAGAGACGGAGTAGAGAAGATCATTATGAACTAAGACACTCCCGGAGAGACAAACAATCGGAGAATAAGGACAAGTACACCAAGAGCAGTTCAAGAAGAAGACATCAATCTCAAGTTGGTGAATGGGTTTTCTGATCTGAGTCTCACAACTAATCTGAGAGAAGCTATCACTCCAACTCACTGAAGTCAAGATGAAGGTGTTGCCAACATTGGACTTATTTCCTCCAACTCCTACGACCTATTTTATTAACCAAATGAAGGGATTGGAAACTGCTTCATGGCAAAAGGCCCCAAGGTATCACACCCCGAAAACTTTGACTTTGATAGTGATGAGGATGACTTGTTTGGAGAAGATTACTTGCTCTTTGATAAGACTAGCGATAACATTGAAAATGAACTTGAAAAATTCATGCTAGTCAAGAGAAATCGAATGACGATGATAATAAATAGATTGAACGACTAACGAAAGAATTAAACACTCTTAAGTTAGCTCATGAAACTTCTCTAGAAGATCATAGAGAGCTTGCAAGAACTCATGAGAAGCTACGCTTCGAGAAGCTAAATCTAGAGCAAGAGCATGAGTTTCTAAAAGCAATCAATGATGATCTTCGAAAGAAGAGTTCTTCTTATCTAGACAAATGATTAATCATGTCTACTTTTGTTCCACAAGTTAAACCTAAGAACACTAGTAACAAAGGCAAGAAAGTTTCTTCATCTAGTAACAACAATGCTAAAGCTATATCAAATGATGTTTTTGCTAGTAGCTCTCTTGATTCCACTAATTATTCTCTTAGGCAAGTTACACTTGAGCAAGAAAACGATTTATTGAAAGGGATTATAGAGAGAGGTGTCTTCAAGTCTTGCCAGAAGTAAGCAATTCGAGGAAACCGTGCGCAAGCAAGGAGGACATCGAAAGAAGCAAGGTGTTGGCTACTTCAACGTCAATAGAGATGTTTGGGAAGAAGGTCCATATCCCATTCCCAAGTTTTTTCCTCAAGAGGAGAAGTATGATCCTACTCTTCCCAAGGGAACAAGCTTTCAAGATGGCCTTCTACCACAAGACCACAAGGGCAAGGGAAAGCTTCAAGAGGAGATTGACTCATTTGAGGAAGAACCCAAAGCCAAGGTCGAATGGGTTCCCAAGTACACTTCTAGTACTACCTCATCTAGTGCTACCACAACTCCAAGGATCCCCATCAAGGTGATGTGGATCCCCAAGAGGAAGAACTAGAAAGTTCTCAAGGGGTGACTCCACCAATGAAATTCACTCTTATTCATTTTGGCAAGAACTATATGTAATCAACTCCAACCATATGCGTTAGTTCAAGGAGTCTCACATTCCCTCAAAGGTGAGCAAGGTACAAGGTAATTAATGAATCTTTGGACATCACCTCCCATGTATTTCACTCCATGTCCATAGATATCTTTGCATTTGTTCTTTTTTGCTTTGGGACTAACCCATGTAGGTGAGAAGAGTAAGAAACAACAAGGATTGCTCCCAACTCAAGATGATCTTCATCAACAATGAGCATCCACCACTACTTCACCTACTTTAAGTCTTCTACGACAAAACCCAAGGTTAGTTTATCCCTCTTAGGGGGGATGTCACATCTAGGGGGAGCTTTACTCCAAGACTGGAGTATAAGTGTCTCCTGAACGATGTGAACACGTTAATGCATTATGTAAAAGTGGTAACCCCACTTGTGCTTAATCGATGAGTATGACCTATGATCAAGTGGTCTTACTTGACTCCTAAGTCAATATACTCATATATAGATGACTTCGTCATCGCCAAAGTGCTTGAGAGATGCTAGAATGTTTGTGCATGTTCACCGTTTTTTTATTCGACATCTTATTGTGTGAGGATGTTGATATGCATGTTTTTATCATTCGAGGATATCCAATTGTTGTTATTTGGATTTCTATTTCTTTTGGTCAATTGGACATACAAGAATGCCTAAGTACCTTCCTCTATCTATCTATGCTTTCTCGTCTCAAATTCTATTCATGCTAGGCAAGCACTTTAGGGACACTCTGCGTGAGGAGCACTCGGAGATCTGTCTCGACAAGGGCTGAATTCCAAAACCTCCCAAGTGCATGTCGGTGTGACCAACCTCAAAATCTCGCTCCGACGGAAGCCTAGGGTTGATCAGTTTTGTCATCCCGGTGTAACCGAGTTTGGCTTTTCAGCCTCACCGAGTTTCTGTGTTAGCTGAGAGTTGTGGAACTCGGTGGCACCGAGAATCTCAACTCGGTGTCATTGACACTGAAGGGACATAAATATCCAGCAGAACCCGACGGTTGGAATGTGCTTCAAACGTCAAACACTGCACCCCTTTACTCTCACACCCTAGTCTCCGGACATCCACTCATTTTCTCTTGCATGCCTTCGCCAGGAGTCCTCACCGCCGACGGGATCTTCACCATCGTCGCTGTCGTAGCAGATCCATGCCAAGTTAGGGTATGGACTCAAATTCCCTTTGCACTCCAATATGATTCTTGCGCAAAAGGTTATGCCATTATCTGTCCACAATTGCTACAAGTTCAATCCAACAGAAAAATCATTTAGATTAGCGAGCAAAGAAGAATTTAGGTTTAACAGTCCGCTAGATTGAATCTCGGTGTCACCGAGTTGCAAAAGTCGATAGTACCAATTTTGGTTTTAGGGTTAGTGGGTATGTTTTCGGTGGAACCGAGTCCTCCGTTTTGGTGAAACCGAAATGGGTGCAAGTTTCTAAAAAGAGAACATGTGTCTCAGTGGCTCCGAATTTTTTGACTCGGTGGAACCGAAATCCAATTTTGCTAAAAGTTGAAACTAAATTTTTCAAAGTTCAAATTTGACAAAGCTTGTGCAATTTTGTGATGCTTATCTTTTCAGGCTCTTCAATATCTTTTCACAGGGTCTGCTTGTCAGTCAGTCTGCCAGTCTACTTGTCTGTTTGGTCTTGCAGAATGTTAGGTTTCGATGATAGTCAGAACAACTTTAGTGAGCCCCATGCTGAAACTGATTCACACATTAGTCCTTAGAGGCCCCCTTCTGACCCAGGTACTCCTAGCTCTCATATCTTGCCCATGGCAGCTACCAACACCAGAAGGAAGCTTAATTCTCATGAAGAAGATGTTGATTTCATCCCTGAGGAATCTGCTCCCCAGAAACAAAAGGAGAAGACCACAGTCAGGAAGACTGTGAGGAAGGAGTGTGCTAAACCTTCTAACACTAGAGCTCCAGAGGCTAGGCTTGCCAAGAAGCCATGTGTGAAGAGAGCCAAGAAGAGGATTTTCCATGTTGTTGGTAGGCAAACCTCAATGTATGAAGATCCAGCAGAAACTGCTGAAGCTGATGATGATGAGGAAGAAATTCTAGATGAAGTTCCTCCTCCAAACAAGACTAAGTTAATGGCCGATGCTATGCCAAACAAGCCTCCTGCTCCTAAGAAGCCTGTAGCTTCCAAGATGACTACAAAGGGCATACCTGCAGCTGAGAAAAACAAAGGCTCTACATCCAGAGATTTTGCTACTAAGGAAGATGAGGATGCCCCTGTGCTTATGAAGCTGAGACCTCATCTGCCAACTCATGATGCATATCACCTAGTTACTAAGGACATGAAGAAGAGGAAAGATGCGGGTTTGAGAAAGTGGAGATCTATGGTCCCATATGTTGTGAGAAGGAGAACTGTTGTTGATCCCTTCTTTCACACAAGGGAACAAAAATATTTCTATGAGATAGTCTTGTTTGACAAGAATCCTACAGTCATCGACATGAGATATTTCGATTGGGAATACATCAAGGCCAATGAAGACTATTTTCCTCGTGTGAGGGAAAATTTCAGGATGGTTAACATTGAAGATTTTGTTGGCAAAGAGATTACTGCATTGAATGATGAGATGATCATGCAATTATATTCAACCGCTCATTTCTATGCAGGTAGAAGAATTGTTTAGATGAATGAGGGTCACTGGTATGAAGCCACAATTGATGAATGGGCCACTATAATTGGTGCACCTAAAGCACGAGAAGAGGACTTGGATGTGTATTCACAGCTCAAAATGAATCACAACTCCATGGCCAACATGTACAAGCCTGTGCCCAATGATTATCTGTCGTCTCACAAACTTGGCTCTATCTATTTCTTGCAAGCAGGAATACCCACTACAAACACTACCATGAGACCCACCTTGATGCCCAAGTCAGGTGATGACAAGATGATTAGAGGTTATTCCATCAACATGCTATACCATATGGACACCCACACTCTGTTCCGAGTGATGGACTTGATAGTTGAGACTATTAAGAGGACTGTAGCTGACCAGAACAGATCTTGTGGATACGCTCCATACATTCACATGCTCATCAATGCTAAAATTGGCAAGCATGCATATCAACTTGATCGTCCCCACCTACCTCTTCAACCTGTTTTTGAAGATAATGAAGTTGTGATGGATGATACCCATCCCAACTCAGCTACCGCTAGAGAGGCAGCAGTTGCAGAGGCCGCAAGGAAAGCTCTAGCTCAACCCCATAGCTCAAAACCAGAGATGAGCATATGCCCTTCTTGGTCAACACCATCCAAGGGATGTAGAAGAAAGTTTCTAAAATCTTGCTGAACCAGAAGAGCCTAGAGAGGATCGTGGAGACAAAATTCCATGACCTGGATGTCAAGGTGATGGAGTTGACTACCATTGTTGAGCAGCTTCGGCATGAAGTTGACTCGGTGAAGATTCCATGCACCAGCAGTGATGATGATGATGATTTATCCCTTCCCACTACCACTCAGTTCAGGACCCAGACCAGGTCAGCAACCGTGCTAGTACCAGAAGCAAGACCATCTTCGTCAGCTCAAGCTTCAGCTCCTGCTCCAGCACCTCCAGTGTCTACTCCTGCAGCTCCAGCGACATCTGCACAAGCCTTTGTTGATGCTCTCTTGTGCACTCTATCTTGAGCTACCGGAGGAGATCGTGCTCAGAGAGACGCTTAGTTCTAGACCTTTGAACTTTTTGGTAACTTCTTGCCAAAGGGGGAGAAGTTTATAGATCAAATAGGGTTTTGAGAGGGAGAGATTTGCTTTTTTACTTGATCTCATTTGGTTTTTCAAAACTATTTGTATTATGGATGACTTTATCCGTTTAGAGGTGCGTTTGATCATACACTATGGTTGTTTGATGCTACCACATTATTACTTTTGAGCTATCTACATGTTGAGCATTCACGTCTTGTTTGGTGTTATGTGCATTACTTTTCATTCATATCATTTATGCGCACCACCAAGTTGTATGTGACATGGAAGAGTAACCCATGTTCCTAATCGATTGTGCATTTGCATTCAAATGCAAATCATAAATAATGCACAAATTTAGGGGGATCTCTTCCTTGTCACATACCTCTGAAAGTGTCGATGCTAATCATTGACTATATCTTTTGTCGAAGCTTTGATCTATATGTTTTCATTAATTACCAAAAGGGGGAGATTGAAAGCACAATTTCTCCCTATGGTGGTTTTGGTAATTAATCACAACATATGCATCATTCGACTAATGAGTTCACTCAAGTATATTTCAGAAAAGTTCAAATATGCTTTGGCTATAGGATTGTGAGGAGATGTTACTTGATGTAAGGAAGGAATAGGATTGGCTCATGCTTCAAGCAAGAAGACTCTACATTTTATATTTGTGAGAAATCACTTTGAGTCCATAGGAAAGCCAATACTATTAAAAGGGGATGAAGTATTATGATGAATTGGTTGCTCAAGTGCTTAGAGGTGGCCACCAAAAATACTCAACCACTATCCCACAAAATATCTATGTCCAAACCCAAACCAGCAAAATCAGTGCCACCGAGAATTTCCATTCGGCCCTATCGGTTTTACACTTGACAGAACCTATGCTAAACCCTACCATCTCGGTACCACCAACATTCCTATCGGTGCCACCGAGATTGTGTGACCAACTTTCTGTTCAGAAGATCTCAAGTTTCGGAATTTTCGAGTTCAAAATCGGTCTCACCGGGATTTGGAAACCAGTCTAGGTCATTGTATCAGTACCACCGAGATTCCTATATCGGTCTCACCGAGAATTCAAAGGTTTCACATTTAGTGCAACTCACTACCACCGAGATTCATTTCGGTGTCACTGGGTTGGGAAATAATGTTGTATCGATTGGATTTTGGGGGATGCCTATATATACCCCATCCACCTCCTCTCATTCGTAGAGGAAGCACTGAGAACACACTTACACTTGCCAGATCCATTTTTCGGAGAGAGAGCCACCTACTCATGTGTTGAGATCAAGATATTCCATTCCAACTATTTGAACCTTGATTTCTAGCCTCCCCAAGTTGCTTTCCACGAGATCAGTCTGTCGTACCCCTGCCAAATCTGAGAGAGAGTGACTGAGTGTTGAGGAGACTATCTTCAGAAGCACAAGAGTAAGGAGTTCATCGTTCTACCACATATATTACATTTTGGAGCGCGGTGCCTAATAAGTCAATTTTGCATCATGTTTTTATATCGATATTTATTGCATTATGGGCTAATAATACACATTACAGTACAATACTTATGCCTTTTCTCTCTTAGTTTACAAGGTTTACATGAAGAGGGAGAATGCGGGCAACTGGAATTCTGGACTGGAAAAGGAGTAAATCCGAGAGACCTATTCTGCACAACTCCAAAAGTCCTGAAAAGTTACAGAGAATTGTTTTGGAACAAAAAAATATTGGGCGAAAGAAATACTAGAGGGGACCCACCACGAGGTCACAAGCCTGCTGGGCGCAGCCTACCCCCCTGGTCGTGCCCTTGCGGCTTGTGGGCCCCCTGGCAGGCCTCCGGTGCCCATCTTCTGCTATATGAAGGGTTTTGACGTGGAAAAAATCATCTCAAAACTTTCGGGGCGAAGCCCCACTGTCTCGAGGCGGAACTTTAGCAGAACCAATCTAGAGCTCTGGCGGAGCTATTCTACAGGGGAAACTTCCCTCGTGGAGGGGGAAATTGAAGCCATCGTCATCACCAATGATCCTCTCATCGAGAGGGGGTCAATCTCCCTCAACATCTTCATCAGCACCATCTCCTATCCAAACCGTAGTTCATCTCTTATATCCGATCTTTGTCTCAAAACTTTGGTTGGTACCTGGGGGTTGCTGGTAGTGTTGATTACTCCTTGTAGTTGATGCTAGTTGGTTTACTTCGTAGAAGATCATATGTTCAGATCCTTAATGATTATTAATACTCCTCTGATTATGAACATGCTTTGTGAGTAATTACGTTTGTTACCAAGGACATGGGATAAGTCTTGCTATTAGTAATGATGTGAATTTGGTATTCGTTCTATATTTTGATAAAATGTATGTTGTATCTCCTCTAGTGGTGTCATGTGAACGTCGACTACATGACACTTCACCATTATTTCGGCCTAAGGGAAGGCATCGGGAAGTAATAAGTAGATGATGGGTTGCTAGAGTGACACAAGCTTCAACCCTAGTTTATGTGTTGCTTCGTAAGGGGCTGATTTGGATCCATATGTTTCATGCTATGATTAGATTTATCTTAATTTTTATTTCGTACTTGCGGATGCTTGCTAGAGAGGTTAATCATAAGTGGGAGGTTTATCCAAGTACGGGTATCACCCAAGCAGCGGTCCACCCACATATCAAATTATCAAAGTAACAAACGCGAATCATATGAGCATGATGAAAACTAGCTTGTCAAAAATTCCCATGTGCCCTTGGGAGCGCTTTGCTTTGTATAAGAGTTTGTCCAGCCTTGTCCTTTGCTACAAAAAGGATTGGTCCACCTTGCTGCACCTTTGTTACAATTGTTACTTGCTACCCGTTACAAATTACCTTATCACAAAACTATGTGTTACCGATAATTTCAGTGCTCGTAGAGAATACCTTACTGAAAACCGCTTGTCATTTCCTTCTCCTCCTTGTTGGGTTCGACACTCTTACTTATCGAAAGGACTACGATAGATCCCTGATACTTGTGGGTCATAAGTGCCTCCAAGATTGGTTAGGTGTCGCTTGGGAGCCTCCTACTTTGTGTTGTGGAGTTGAACCAAGATGTTTGTAAGGGCAAGGAGATCGCCTACTTCATGAAGATCTACCGTGAGTGAGGCTAGTCCTGTGTGGACGGAAACCGTGGTGGAATAGACAAGGTCGCTTCTTCGTGGACCCCTTATGAGTGGAGCCTTCCATGGACTCTCGCAGCCATTACCCTTCGTGGGTTGAAGTCTCCACTAACATGGACGTATGATACCGCCGCATATCGGAACCATGCCAAAAATCACCATGTCAACCTTTGCGTTTCATCTCCCTACCTTACCCTCTACTTTACACTTGCATGTTTTACTTTCCAATCATATACTCTTAGATGTGCATGTGTAGGGTGTACTTGACTAGTCATATTTGCTAAAACTGGCCCATACTTAAAATTGGGAAAAGGCTAAGTTTTTATCCTGTCAAGTAGTATAATCATCCCCTTCTAGACATACTTTCGATCCTACAAACGGGCGGGCCTAGAGGAGGACAAAGAGAGTGCATGCATCCGTCCAGTTGTGTCCATTGGATGCAAATGCGACCCAGATTTATGTCGTAAATGGGTCGATGACACACGGCAAATGAACTAGAAAATTTTCTAAAATTGATTGGCAACATACCTATGATATATGTCTACGACTCAAAGAAAATCGGATCAAAACTTCATCTGTAGCTAGAGGTACAAAAATGAGAATAGTGACAACTTTGTCTGAATAGTAGTACAAATCATAGACAATAATAGAGAAATAATACAAGAAGTCTGAATTCAATACCAACGACTAAAACTAATTTCTTCGACAACAACATCATTAAGAACAGATAATTGTCGATCAGAACAAGAATTTTCCACCACAAAAGGCAAGTACGAGTATGCAATTAATCAAAATTGTCGTTAACCAATGAGCATGGAGAAGGCCACGTGTCAACCCCCACGTCGCCTAACACTAGGCAACACGGTCGGCTTCCCCAGCAACACTGTCGCCCCCACCCCCACCCTCACACACCCACCTATTAGAAATATGCCATAGAGGCAATCATAATGTCACGCCCAAGATGCGACCCTATCCTCAATTTGGCACGAAGGCCTCGTCAGGGATAGAAGCGCATCTCGTCGTGTCGCAAGAATGGATATCGTTACAAGTACATGTGCTGAAAAGAAGAGATATAAATATAGAATTGGCTTACACCCGCCACAAGCTTCATCAGAGTCACAGCTGTACATTACATAATCATCAAGAGTAAGAGCAGGGTCCGACTACGGACGAAAACAAACGACAAAAGAAGAACGACGTCCATCCTTGCTATCCCAGGCTGCCGGCCTGGAACCCATCCTAGATCGATGAAGAAGAAGAAGAAGAAGCAACTCCAAATGAACAATCAACGCGCTCGCGTCCAGTAACCTTTACCTGTACCTGCAACTGGTGTTGTAGTAATCTATGAGCCACAGGGGACTCAGCAATCCCATTTCCAAAGGTATCAAGACTAGCAAAGCTTAATGGGTGAGGCATGGTTAAGTAGTGAGGTTGCAGCAGCGGCTAAGCATGTATTTGGTGGCTAAAGTTACGAGTACAAGAAAATAAGAGGGGGAAGATCTACGCATAGCGGACGTGAACTACGGATGATCAAATGAATGATCCTGAACACCTACCTACGTCAGACAAAACCCCACCGTGTCCTCGATCGGAGAAGGAACTCACGAAAGAGACAATCACGGTTACGCACACAGTTGGCAAGTTTTATTTAAGTTAACTTCAAGTTATCTAGAACCAGTGTTAAACAAAGTTTCCACGTTGCCACATAACCGCGGGCACGGCTTTCCGAAAGATTTAACCCTGCAGGGGTGCTCCAACTAGTCCATCACAAATTATCACAAGCCGCATAGAAATCCTCGATCACGAAACTCGCAATCTCGTCGGATTCCTTAGTGGAAAACCTCAACTCTGAGATTACCCAAAGCATCACCGGAATCCCGATGCACAAGATATCTCATCAAAGGTAAAACTATTCCAGCAAGGCCGCCCGGCGTGTCGACGATCCCGATAGGAGCCGCGTATCTCGTTCTCAGGACACGACGGATGGAACTAGCTACAGGTGCCAAACCTCGAGTTTCCTCGCGGTGGCCCCGCAGGCAGACCGTTTGGGACCAACACCATCAGCACTGGCCCCCCTGTTTATATAAAATTACTCCTCGGGTAGCGCTAACTCCCTATGCATTACAGTATTATCAAAATTATTATGTTGGGAAAATGTAAAACCAATGTTGGGCCTTGCCAGACCAACTTTAATCTAAAACGAATTATCAAGGGGGTCCCCATAACAACCCCGATCGTGTTAGGAGCGCTCAATTATGGAACATAACACCGCTAGCCGAAACTAAGGGGGCAAAGGTGGAACAGAACACCAGGCTAGAAAGGCCGAGCCTTCCACCTTTTACCAAGTATATAGGTGCATTAAATTTAATAGCATTAATATGGTGATATGACAAGGAACCCATGTTTTCACATGGAAGCAACTGCACCTGCAACTAGCAACGCTAACACAGGGTTAAGCAAGCAGTAACATAGCCAATCAGTGGTTTGCTAGGTTGAACAGGTTGAAGGTTGTCATGGCATTGTTGAGAGGCTGATATTTAACATGTGGTAGGCAACGAGACATAGTCGATAGAAACGGTAATACTAGCATGATAATGATAGTAATGGTATCTGGGGAAATGGTCATCTTGCCTGAGATCCCGCTTGGAAGAAGAATGACTCCGTGAAGCAGACGAACCGACGTAGTCGAACGGGTCCTCACTTTCCGACACGCTTGCGGAACTCTAACGAGACGAAGGAAACCGGAAACAAGAATCAACACACGATATTCACCACACGATGCAAGACACACATGATGCATGAACGGTCTAATGCAAGGCATGACAAACACAACAATCAAACACTACACATTAAGTGAAGCTCAATATGCAACGAGTTGCATATTGACGAAACTCCACGTTAATTATTTAGTTATATCCCGATTAGGTACACGACAATATTAAATGTGGGTCAACATGGCAAGAGGTGAAGCATAATTAATCTACCTATCTAGGCATTTTAAATGAGGTCGGAAATGACACATAGCATCTCCGAAACGACCTCACATGTTAATTTATAATTCTGTCCAGATCTGAACTAACACATTTAATTAGTTGTTAAACAGCAAACAAATAGGTTCACGTGATTCTACGCGTCATGGCAAGCAATCTACACATAAAGAACATCTCCAACAGAGCTACGGAACAAAAGATACAAGCACCGCAAGATATGATGGCATGAATGCAATATGTGTGCAACGACGGTCACGAGCACTTCAAAACATACAACTAGCACAAGACTGATGAGAATTACCAACACAGGAAAGAATTTAAAGGATGACAAGAATATGATGAACACAGAAAAATCCCATGGATTTTTCTATCCCGAAAGCATATAAAATATGTAGGGTTGAACAACAAAATAATGCCACACGAAAATGCGAGAAAATAACCTATACACGGGAAAATAAACTACCAGCAATCCCTACACGCAAAAATACCAATGACCGCTCTAAAATACATGGAAAAATGGTTCCTAAAACAAGGGCATTTTATCTACGGCATACGATCAATCCGGACTTGCGCGAAAATTAAATACGGGGCAAAACCTATTAGGACAGCACACATTTCTAGGCAAACTGTGGGTCAAACCACATCAAACATTTATGCAAGTTGCAAAAACGGATACTACGCAAAAAACTACAAGAAAAACATATCTAATACGTTCCGATCCGACTTACGGATTAAAATCTAAGAACGTTTTAATATACGTATATCTTTGGAATTTATTATAACTCCGAAAACCCTACTAACCTATTGGGCCGAAACCTGAGGTGCATTATAGCAGAAAAAATGCACTAGGCGGGGAATAAGCTCACCGTGGCTCCTGGGCCGACCTGGCTAGGAGGGAGCTGGGCCACTGCGGGACGCGTGGGAGGAGGCCCACGAGCGGCGCTGCGGTCGCGTCGGCTCCAGGCGAGGAGGGTCTGGCGGCGCTGGCATGGGGGCGCTGGGAGGCGGCTGCCTCAGCGGGACCCGATCTGGATCCCCAGATCGCGGGATGGGGCGGCGCTGCGCTCGGTCAACGCCCGACCGGATCGAGCGGGAAGGCGGCCTGCGCGGGATGGCTGGCGGCGGGGAAACGGCGCTGGCGGGGAACACGAGGCGCGCGATGGAATCTGGCGCGGGTATTGAGCGAAGCTGGCGGCGGGGTGCTCTGTAACATCCCAAAATTATAAATTTTGGAATGTTAATATAATTATTAGATTGATGGTTTATTTGTTTGAGTGATTGAAACTTGAGTGAAATTTGAAACTTCTCAAAAAAAATGAGAGGGAATAAAATGACTTTCCCAAAATTTTCTATTTTGAATCCCTTTTCAATTTTGAGTTTGAATATGTTCAATACTCTTTGATTAAAAAAAAATTTAAATGAGAGGAGGAAAATGACACTCCAAAATCAGAGACAATGTCTAGATTCAAATTTGAAGTATTTGCAATTTATTTGAAATTCAAATTCCTTTTCATTTTAAAGTTATTGCAAAAAAAATTAAATTAAAAAGTATTTTTTTGGTTTTGAAAATATGTTCATGTTTTAGGAAATTTTATTCTGAAAATTTTGATATATAATATGTCTATATAAAATGTTATCTCTTTTTCATTTATACGTTTTTCTTCTTTGTTTTAAAAAAAGTTGTTCGTTCGCAAAAAAAAAAAAAAACAAGGGCCGCGCCTGGCCGTACTACTCACCAGGGCTGGCCGAATCCATGGCCCATGCGGCACTTCTTCTTTTTGTTTTCTAGTTTGCCTACATTACGTATATGTTTAGTCCCACATTGCCTATCTATGGACCTTTAGACCTTCATTTCACTTATAAATATAGACCCATAAGAGCATCCAAAAAATCATCTATTTCGGGTTAAATCAATCTTTTGGTTTAACTAGATTTATTAAATAAAAATATTCTTTTCTCTTCGGCGGGATTTCTCGAAGTCGTCTCCTCATTGGAATTAATTCTTACTCTGCATTGTGAAGGTATTTCTCTTCGTATTTTTTTATACTCCCGTAGTTTATTATTTCTATACTAGTATTCCTACACTAGTATACGGTAGAGTAATTAGATATATTAATTAGTCTTCGTATTTCCACATTAGTACTAGAATTCTTTTAGACGTAGCACTTTTAATCCGTAAAACAGCTTGGCCCTGATTTTTCAAATAGCCATAACTTTTTACTCGTTTATCCGAATTAGATGAAACCAACGCCTAGAGTTTCATCTTGATCACACCTATCGTGTGAACCTATCATATCAACTTTTTGAAATTTTGAAATTTTGAAATTTGTTCATATTCATATTCAAACTTCTTTTGATCATATCTTTTTATCCGTAGCTCCGTTTTAGATGAATTCAATTGCGTCGGATTCGTATCAAAGTAATCTTTCCGTTTGTATCATTAGTTTTAATTTTTCAACTTATAACTTTGATCAAATCAGATTTATCTATTAGTGCCCAAAAGTGTTCACATCGTTCTAAGCCGATTCAATGTTATATTGAAGTATTTGTATCTTTTGATCCGCTAGTTCAAATCTAGTAATTCTTTTTTCTACACGCTCATATTGATCTCCTATATCCAGTAGAATCATTAGTTTCAACCTTTGAACCTTACAAATTTGAGCGATTCAAATTTGTATTCGAACATTCATTTGATCTTATCTTGCAAATCATACCACCTTTTCAATTGATTCCTTTCACCCCTAAACACTCATGTCATATATTTTTGTACGTAACCATCGTACTTCAGTTCAACTTCTCTTGACCTTTTGAATGCAAATTCAATTCATACTTCAATTCGCTATAACTTGCGTTGTAGTGCTCCATTTCAAGAAATTCTTTCTACAAATAAATTCGTATGTCTTATACTATTTGTCAAATAACATTCATGTTGTTCTCCCAATATTTTTGATCATCTCCCATAGTGTATGCAAGTCGAGCTTATATAGCAATAGTTCATCGTCCACTACCTCTTTTGATGTCATTCATGCACCTTGACTTTACAACACACTTAGGACCTTTTTATTAAACCTTAGTACATTGTTATTTTGCACCAAGACATGCTTTGTTCTTATGTTCTCTTGATTCTTCCCTTTTGGCATGAATGTTTATTGAATGCTATTTCGTTTACGATAGATTGCTCGGAGTGTGGCGAGTAGAATTATCAGGATTTTGAGAGCGACTATCTTCATCAAGTAATACCAGGCAAGTCACTTTGATCATACTATCACCTATGTTTTATGCATCGTAGTTCTACCATCCTATGCCCAATTGCATGCTGAGTAGGTACTTGGAAATTTTAGTATAGATTGTAGTATCATGTGGTAGGCACACAACAACCCCGATACTTGGCCCCGGGACGACAAATTTCATATTGCTATGCTTGAGTAGACGGGATTTCGGTTGAGTGCATAACACGAGTGATGCGAGGTTGATTAAATAATCAAGACCGGTTAAGACAAGATTTTCAAGACCTCATGACGCAATGCAACTCTGGGTGAAGGACGATTGATCGGCTCCCTGGAGAACCCAGTGGATGACCCGGGATGCTGGAGACGGCCATGACATCCTGCGGAAAGCTTCACCCAGGCTCAAAGAGACGGACGGATATTTTCAAGACCCAAGGCTTACCTGCACAGCCACAACTCATTATGGGCTCTGGCTTGGTTGGACAACGCGGCGACTCTGGACAGGCGGTGCTACCAGATGTAGAAGAATGGTAGGATTGGATGGGCACCGACAGGGATTCAGAGGTACCCATTGAAAGACCATGTTTTGGATCATCCGGTCTTCAAACACCCTGAAGTGCGAGGACATACACGGAGGCGGTCAAATCTTGTGGGGAACGTGTGCAAAACTCTGCAGAGTACTCGAACCTAATCGATTAGCCGTGTCCACGGTCATGGACAACTTGAGCCAAAGGAACTGAAGTTATCTGAAATTCTCAACACAAATAATAATATTGATGTGGGAATTTATTGACAACATGGGTACGAGAGCTGGTTGGTGGAATCATCTCGTTAACAACCAACCTTGTAGTAATATTTTGCTTTTAGCCCTCTCTTGATGTAGGAGAAAACTTGCTTTTCGGTAAAAACTTATAGCCCCACCTGCCATATATGCATATAGTATAGATGATTACTTTTCACCCCTCTCTTACGTGACTTGCCGGCATATTCAATATGCTGACCTACACGGCTGCAACGTCTTATGTTGCAGATATTTTTCATCGACAAGTAAGAGTACGATTCAGGGTTACGGTCTACACTCAACTTGCCGTTTGTGTTTATTGGGACTCCACTCCCTTGATTGCTTCCGCTGAAATATTTAAGGTATATATCAGTTTTACGCTATTTACATGTGATTGCACTTTGATATATACATTGATGTACTGTGTGTGCCACCATACTGATCCAGGGATGGCACAGAAACACAGAGGCTTGACTCGTCTTGAGTCGGGTCGCTACATGCTCGCAGATCGAGGGGAGGATGGCGCTGCAGGGCTGTCTCGTGCTGTGCAGGAAGCGGCGTTGTCGGGACAAGGGGAGAGATTCGAGGTGAAGGTTGTGTATGCCAGGGTTAGGTCTAGGTTGACTATATACGGTAATTGGGTTAGACTAAATGGCATCTGGACCCTCTGATTAAATCGGACGATCAGAAATAGCTGGGTTACGGAGTTCAATGGAAAAACCGAAGACGGTTTGCGGTAAAACGGGGTTGATCCGGATCCAACGGTCACAATGGCCGGGTTCGGGCTCCGGGAGTTCTCCGAACTAGGCTACGCGTATGGTCGGTGCACTGTGTAGAGGGGCTCAGCAGGGATGAGAGGGAAAAACGGGCGACGCGGCAACAATTTTTAAAACACCGACAGACTTTCGATGGTAGACCGAATACGATGCCGCTACGGTTGACCGTTCGGGTACCAGACGAACTCCGATCGCGAAAAAATTCGACACGCGGCCTAACTAAATCAAATTACGACCGCATGCCAAGTTTCACCCCGACCAGAGAAAGTTTTAAACGCACTTTAAAAACAGGGTTTTGACGATGCCGTGGGCGCGTGCGTGTGCGGTCGGGCTCGGAACGGACAACGACGCGAACCGGCAACTAACAACGGATGCAAGTTTTGAAAACTGGCGGCAACGGAGATGCCGATGCAATGCTGATGATGCGCATGATGCGATGATGATGCGACAAAAGAAAATTGACACACGACGAAAACGGAATAGAAGGGGAATCTTCTGGAACGTCGGCACCGGGCTGTCACACATAAATTGGTTATTATCATATTTCCCTATTCAAGATAAACGTTCATTATCCATGCTAGAATCGTATTGATGGGAAATTTAAATACATGTGTGGGTGTATAAACAAGACCGTGTCCCTAGTGAGCCTTTACTAGACTAGCATGTTAATCAAAGATGGTTATGGTTTCCTAACCATAGACCTGAGTTGTCATTTGATAATGGGGTCACATCATTGTGTGATGGACAAGACCCAACCATAAGCTTATCATATGATGGTATCACTTAGTTTATTGCTACAACTTTCTTCATGTCAAGTATCTGTTCCTTAGACCATGAGATCATGCAAGTCCCTAACACCGGGTATCTAAGCGTCACTTCATAAGTGGGTGATCATAAAGGTGCTCTACAGGTATATCTGATTGTATCTGTTGTGTTGGCATGGATCGAGACTGGGATTTGTCACTTTGTATGATGGAGAGATATTTGTGGGTCCACTCGGTAATACAACATTATAAGAAGCTTGCAACAAATGTGACTAATGAGTTATTCACGGGATCTTGTGTTACAGAATGAGTAAAGAGACTGAACTAGGTATGGAGATACCGATGATTGAATCTCGGGCAAGTAGCATGTTGTTGGACAAAGGGAATTGCACACGGGATTAACCAAATCCTTGACATCATGGTTCAACTGATATAAGATCTTCGTGGAATATGTAGGAACCAATATGGGATTAAGCCACCATATGCATCAATTTGACTTAAGATTTTGCCAAGGTGGGTTGCCTTGCTCCTATACTTAACCTGTACATCCCCGATTGTTCGGCTAGGGGGTAAAGGGAGCACCTCTGCGATTGTTACAACCAGATCACCTTGGTACGTACCTCAGACAGATGAAGCCGAAATCTAGCATTTTTAAGAAGACAATTGTTCGGCCACGAGGGAAGTGAAAATAACGGTGATCATCACCAAAACCAGGGGTTATTTTCCTGAAGTAACCATCACCCACATATTGCGAGTATCTGGTTATAATGTCTACGGTTAACGTCGCAACCCAAAGAAAGGAACCCATGGAGGAATTATTTTATTTGGAGGATGTTTCTTACATTAAACAGTAATATAACATAACTCCCCGAGCATGTTCTGTCTATTTGCACCAGATGGACGGATGGCCTGGTTCTCCGAAGTGATTTCCTGTTACCTCAGGTCACATAGTACGGATTATTCCCCCGCCACTCGCCGGGGAGGTAGAAGCCAATGGCCGGTTAAGACAACGTTTACAGCATAGACAAAGTATGTTTGATGTGAAGTACATAGCTACATAGAATCGAACACCCGGTTGTTGGTCAAGATTATCTATTATGCATCCAGGATGCAGTCTTCTTGCAAGATATGAGCGGCGGGCAACACTTGGTCATACACCAAATGAAGTGTCACCTCTTGAACATCCGGTACTATCGGCCCAACTCGAGCCGAATGCTCTGGGTCAAGTTTGGTAATGCGGGTCTTCAGTATTGCCCATGCCTCCCATGTTCCTTATTGACAGGCCGATATATTCCATAGATTGAAGCGATGCCGAGCTCCTTTAAATCGATTGGCTAGCTCGACCATACCTTCTAGAGGCGTATTGATCAACCATAGTTCTTTGACCATGCTCTTCATAACTTTTCTACCTCGCTCATGCACCACAGACAGTTCCTTTAGAAGGTTCCCTCCAAATGAGCTGACCTCTTCTTCGGGGCGCCTGGTCAAGAGACCTCACAAGAGATGTGGCATGTCTCTCAGATTGGCATAATACGCATAACGTACAGAATTACAAGTTAAAATTTCATTCACCAAACATGCCACCTTTCAATCTTTGGTTCTCCTCACGGGCTTGTGCCAGCTGAGTTTTTAACCTCTCAATTTCTTCGATCTGTCGCTGGTCTTCCGCCTTGAGCTTGTTCTTTTCATCAAGACTGCGGGACAGTACCCGACGGCCCGCTTCATGCTGCGATTTGGCATACCTTTGATATTCTCTGGCCGCATCCAGATCTTCCTACAGCTGACATATGGACTCGACTGCTATAAGCAATATTTCATTAGAAAAGGTGCCCCAAGAAATTCGGCATATTATACTTTTTACTCACGGTCTAGATTGGCCTCCCTCGTCATTTTTTTAACTTTGTCTAGATCGGCCTTCACACCTGCCAACTATGTTCAGTTTAACTCAAGGTCCTCGGACAATTTTTTGTTTTGTTACCTCAACGCCTACACCATGTCGCAACAATATTCACACACTTAACATGATCGTCCGGACCAAATTAAGGCTCAGGGGCTACTAGGTTAGGATTTGTGTTCGGTTTTCAAAACCAATCACTCACCTATAGGATGGTCAACATATGGTTGGCAGGTCCCTCTTGTCATGCTTGGGCGGCTCCGATATATGCATCCATCGAATTAAGAGCGTTAAACTCATGTTCGGAAAATTCAGGGGGGCACAGTGACTCCTTCCGCCGTGGTGATTCATCATACTTTCCACTTCAGAATTGGTAATCAAGACTTCCTCGGCATCCTCTGGAAGCTGGTATGCGGTGGGGACCTCCACAATGGCCTAATACGTCCATTTTGCATCATGTTTTCATGTTGATATTTATTGCTTCTTTGGCTGTTATTTCACTTCACGACACTATTCTTATGCCTTTCTCTCTTATTTTGCAAGGTTTACATGAAGAGGGAGAATACCGGCAACTGGAATTCTGGCCTGAAAGTGGAGCAAAGTTGAGATACCAATTCTGCGCAACTCCAAACGCCGTGAAAATCAACGGGGATTTTTTTCCCAATATATAAAAAATAGTGGGCCGAAGAAGTACCGGAGGGGCACCAGGGGGTGCCCACAAGCCTGCACGGCGCGACGACCCCCAGGCCGCGCCATGGGGGCTTGTGGGCAGCCCACTAGCCCATTGCCCCCCCTCTTTTGCTATATGGAGGGTTTCATCGAGAAAAAATCAGAAGGGAGCTTTTTCGTGGTTTTGCCGCCGCCACGAGGCGAAACTTGAGCAGAACCAATCTAGAGCTCCGGCAGGACGATCCTGCCGGGGAAACTTCCCTCCCGGAGGGGGAAATCGTCGCCATCGTCATCACCAACACTCCTCTCATCGGAGGGGACTCGTCACCATCAACATGTTCATCAGCACCATCTCATCTCCAAACCCTAGTTCATCTCTTGTAACCAATCTCCGTCTCGCGACTCCGATTGGTACTTGTAAGGTTGCTAGTAGTGTTGATTACTCTTTGTAGTTGATGCTAGTTGGATTACTTGGTGGAAGAGTTTATGTTCAGATCCTTGATGCTACTCATTACACCTCTGATCATGATTACGAGTATGCTTTGTGAGTAGTTACTTTTGTTCCTGAGGACATGGGTTAAGTCATGCTAATAATAGTCATGTGAATTTGGTATTCGTTCGGTAATTTGATATGTTGTATGTTGTTTTTCTCTAGTGGTGTTATGTGAACGTCGACTAGATTACACTTCACCATTATTTGAGCCTAGAGGAAGGCATTGGGAAGTAGTAAGTAGATGATGGGTTGATAGAGTGACAGAAGCTTAAACCCTAGTTTATGCGTTGCTCCGTGAGGGGCTGATTTGGATCCACTAGTTTAATGCTATGGTTAGACTTTGTCTTAATTCTTCTTTCGTAGTTGCGGATGCTTGCGAGAGGGGTTAATCATAAGTGGGATGCTTGTCCAAGTAAGGGCAGTACCCAAGTACCGGTCCACCCACATATCAAACTATCAAAGTAACGAACGCGAATCATATGAACATGATGAAAACTAGCATGACAGAAATTCCCGTGTGTCATCGGGAGCGTTTTTTATCCTATAAGACTTTGTCCAGGCTTGTCCCTTGCTACAAAAGGGATTGTGCCACTTTGCTGCACCGTTGCTACTTTTGTTACTTGTTGCTTGCTACGAATTATCTCACCACACAATCACTTGTTACCGACAATTTCAGTGCCTGCAGATTTTACCTTGCTGAAAACCACTTGTCAGATCCTTCTGCTCCTCGTTGGGTTCGACACTCTTACTTATCGAAAGGACTACGATTGATCGCCTATACTTGTGGGTCATCATGGCCCTAGACTTTCACGAAGACCTCTGCTTGGGACTACCACCTGGCACCTCTTTGACGTCCTCAGACGAAGGTGGATATGTCCGTCTCCTGCAGATATCGATAAGATTATAAATGCTCACAATAGCTATAACAATGACCAAACTATGAGTTTAATATATTACCTCTTGGTTAGGGGTGCGGTCGACGTAGTTCCCATGGCCGCCACACGCTTGGGAGCCCTACCTATTGGGGAACTTAGCATGGAAACAAAAAAAATCCTACGTGCAAACATACATATCATGGTGATGCCATCTACGATTGGAGAGATTTGATCTACATACCTTTGTAGATTGCTAAGTGGAAGCATTCAATAATGCGGTTGATGTAGTGGTACGTCTTTGCGATCCAACCACGAACCGTCCCATAATCTCCCGATCCAGTGCCGAACGAACGACACCTCCGTGCTCAATACACGTACATCTTGGTGACGCCTTCACCTCCTCGATCCAGCGAGCGATGGTGAAGTAGCATCCCGAGTCCTCCGACAACACGACAGCGTGGTGAGGTGTTGGTGGTGACAGCCCGGCACGGCTTCGCCAAGGGGTTATGGAGGAGAGAAACTGTGAGGGAGAGGAGGGGCAGCGCTGCGACAAGATTGTTGTGTGGCTGCCCCCTCTCTACATCTCTATATATAGGAGGAATGGAGAGGAGAAGGCGCCCTAGGATTACCCCCTAGGGGCCGGCGTCCAAGGGAGGAGGGGGGCGGCGGCTAGGGTTAGGGTGCCCCCCACCTGGGTGCCATGCCACCCAAGTTGTGCTAGCCTACGCCCCAAGGAGGCCCACCCCCTTCGGTCGAAGTGATTGGGGAGAGGGGCTGTACCTAGACACCTGGTGGGCTGCGGTGCCCCCTCTCCTTGGCCCATGAGCCCCCCAACATTTTGTTGGGGCCTCCCGAAACCCCTTCCAGTACTCCATGAAACCCTTGGTACGCCTCGGAACACTTCCAGACTCCGATGACCTTCATCCTACATATCAATCTTCACCTCCGAACTATTCCGAAGTTCCTAGTCACGTCCGGGATCTCATCCGAGACTCCAAACAACCTTCGGTCACCAACACTATGACTCAATTATGCTTATATCATCACCGAACCTTAAGTTTGTAGACCCTACAGGTTCGAGAACTATGTTGACATGACCGAGATAGTCTCCGGTCAATAACCAATAGCGGGACCTGGATGTCCATATCAGTTCCTACATAATCTACGAAGATATTTCATCAGTTGAACCTCAATGTCAAGGATTCAATCAATCCCATATTTGTTCCCTTTGTCCTTCGGTATCTCCATACCTAGTTCAACCTCGTTATCGGCAAGTCTCTTTACTCGTTTCATAATACAAGATCCCGTGACTAACCCCTTAGTCACATTACTTGCAAGTTTATTGTGATGTTGCATTACTGAGTGGGCCCAAAGATACCTCTCCATCACACGGAGTGACAAATCCCAATCTCGATCCATGCCAACCCAACACACACCCTCAGAGATACCTGTAGAGCACCTTTATAGTCATCCAGTTACGTTGTGACGTTTGATACACACAAAGCATTTCTATGGTGTCCGGGAGTTGCATGAACTCATGGTCATAGGAACAGATACTTTGACATGCAGAAAATAGTAGTAGTAAACCGACACGATCATATGATACATTTATAGTTTGGGTCTTGTTCATCACATCATTCTCCTAATGATGTGATCCTGTTATTAAATGACAACTCATGTCCATGGTGAGGAAACCTTGACCATCTTTGAGCAACGAGCTAGTCCATTAGAGGCTTACTAGGGACACTTTGTTCTCTATGTATCCACACATGTATTTTAGTTTCCAATCAATACAATTCTGGCATGGATAATAAATGATTATCTTGAACAAGGAAATATTATAATAATTATTTTATTATTTCCTCTAGGGCTTATTTCCAACAGTCTCCCACTTGCACTAGAGGCAATAATCTAGCTCACATCTCCATGTGATTTACATTGTAATGAATCTAACACCCATACAGTTCTGATGCCGATCATGTTTCGGTCATGGAAGAGGTTTAGTCAACGGGTCTACGACATTCAGATCCGTGTGTACTTTGCAAATATTTATGTCCTCCTCCTTGATGTAATTGCGGATGGAATTGAAACGTCGCTTTATGTGTCTAGCCTCTTGTGAAACCTTGGTTACTTGGCTAGAGCAATGGCACGAGTGTTGTCACACAACAGAGTCATTGGATCCAGTGCACTTGGCACAACTCCAAGATCTGTCATGAAATACTTCATCGAGACATATTCTTTAGCCGTCTCCGAGGCAACTATGTACTCCGCTTCGCATGTAGAATCAGCTACCACGCTTTGCTTGGAACTGCGCCATCTTACCGCACCCACATTGAGAATATATACGTATCCAGTTTACGACTTAGAGTCGTCTGGATCAGTGTCAAAGCTTGCATCAGCGTAAACCTTTACGACGAGCTCTTGATCACCTCCATACACGAGAAACAGTTCCTTAGTACTTTTCAGGTATTTCAGAATATTCTTGACCGGTGTCTAGTGTTCCATTCCTCGATAACTCTGAAACCTTCCCGCCATACTTATGGCAAGGCTGACATCAGGTCTTGTGCACAACATTGCATACATGATAGAGCCTATGGTTGAAGCATAGGGGACGACACTCATATTTTCTCTATCTTCCACAGTCACTGGGTATTGAGTCTTACTCAACTTCACACCTTGCAACACAGGGAAGAACCCTTTCTTGGACTGTTCCATACTGAACTTCTTCAAAAGTTTGTTAAGGTATGTGCTCTGCGAAAGTCCTATCAAGCGTCTCGATCTAACTCTATAGATTTTGATACCTAATATGTAAGCACCTTCTCCTAGTTCCTTCATTGAAAAACTCTTGTTCAAGTAATCCTTTACGCTTCCCTTAAATTCTATATTGTTTCCAATCAGTAATATGTCATCCACATATAATACTAGAAACACATATAGAGCTCCCACTCACATTCTTGTAAATACAAGCTTCCCCTTAAACTTCTATGAAAACAAACGGTTTGATCACCTCATCAAAACATTGATTCCGACTCCGAGATGCTTGCACCAATCCGTAAATGGATCGCTGGAGTATGCACATTTTGTTAGCATTCTCTAGATCGAGAAAAACTTCTGGTTGCACCATATACAACTCTTCCTTAATGAAACCTTTAAGGAACGCTGTTTTGACATCCATCTGCCAAATTTCATAATAAAAAAAATCCAACTTTTGCTAACATGATTCTGACGGACTTAAGCATCGCTATGGGTGATAAGGTCTCATCGTAGTCAACTCCTTGAACTTGTGAAAAAACCTTTTCCACAAGTCGAGCTTTATAGACGGTGACATTATTGTGGACGTTCGTATTCTTCTTAAAGATCCATTTATTCTGAATGGCCTTTCATCCTTCAAGTAATTCTTCCAAAGTCCACACTTTGTTTTCATACATGGATCCTATCTCGGATTTCATGGCCTCTATCCATTTGTTGGAATCCTGGCCCACCATCGCTTCTCCATAGCTTGTAGGCTCATCGTTGCCCAACAATATGACCGTCAAGACAGGTTTACCATACCAATCAGGAGTGGTGCGTGCCCTTGATGACCTACGAGGTTTGATAGCAACTTGATCCGAAGCTACATGATCATCATCATTGGCTTCGTCTTCAGCTGGTGTATGCTCCACAAAAACATATTTCTGCACTGCACTACTCTCTGGAAGAAATAAGGTCAACAAACTCATCAAGTTGTATCTTCCTCCCACTCAATTCTTTCGAGAGAAACTCATTCTAAAGAAATGTTCTGTTTTTAGCGACAAACACTTTGCCTTTGGATCTTAGATAGAAGGTGTACCAAACTGTCTCTTTTGTGTATCCTACGAAGATGCATTTCTCCGCTTTGGAGTCTAGCTTTTCAGGATAAAGCTTTTTGTCATAAGCATCACGTTCCCAAACTTTAAGAAATGACAACTTTGGTTTCTTACCAAACCACAGTTCATATGGCGTCATCTCAACGGATTTTGATGGTGCCCTATTTAAAGTGAATGCAGTTGTCTCTAATGCATAGCCCCAAAATGATAATGGCAAATCGGCAAGAGACATCATAGAACGCACCGTATCCAATAAAGTACGATTACGATGTTCAGACACACCAGTGGACTGTGGTGTTCCATGCGGAGTCAACTATGAAACAATTCCACATTGTCTTAAGTGAGTGCCAAACTCATAACTCAGATATTATCCTCCTTGATCAGATCGTAGGAATTTGATATTCTTGTTACAATGATTCTTTACTTCACTCTAAAATTGCTTGAACTTTTCAAATGTTTCAGACTTGTGCTTCATTACGTAAATATAACCACATCTACTCAAATCATCGGTGAAGGTGAGAAAAATAACGATATCCACCACCTGCCTCAATGCTCATCGGACCGCACACATTAGTATGTATGATTTCCAATAAGTCACTTGCTCGCTCCATTGTTCCGGAGAACGGAGTTTTGGTCATCTTGCCCATGAGGCATGGTTCACATGTGTCAAGTGATTAAAAATCAAGTGACTCCAAAAGTCCATCAGCATGGAGTTTCTTCATGCGCTTTATACCAACATGACCCAAGCGACAGTGCCACAACAAAGTGGTATTATTGACTCTACATCTTTCCGCATCAATGTTATGAACATGCATGTCATTACTATTGAGATTCAATAAGAATAAAGCCCTCACATTGGGTGCAGTATATGACCATAGAATATATTACTCATATAAATAGAACAACCATTATTCATGTCTCGCAATAAACAAGAGGCATATATAATGTTCAGCCTTAACGCAGACACAAAATAACAATTATTCAGGATCATCACTAATCCCGATGGTAATCGAAGTGAGAGCGTGCCGACGACAATCACATCAAACCTTAAAACCATTTC
Source organism: Hordeum vulgare subsp. vulgare (assembly GCF_904849725.1). Taxonomy (NCBI): domain Eukaryota; kingdom Viridiplantae; phylum Streptophyta; class Magnoliopsida; order Poales; family Poaceae; genus Hordeum; species Hordeum vulgare. The sequence continues at coordinate 142,177,684 of NC_058519.1, read as the reverse complement.
CCACGCGCATCGTCACTTCATCCTTCGTCAACCTTCGTCTATTCCGTAGTTCCTGTTTTGAGTTGCAAATGTGAGCAACCGAACCGGTATCAAATACACAAGCACTACAACAAGAGTTGGTGAGGTACACATCAATAACATGTATATCATATATACCTTGTTTAGCGTTGGCCGCCTTCTTGTTGGCAAGATACTTGGGGTAGTTCCGCTTCCAGTGACCAGTCCCGTTGCATTGATAGCACTCAGTTTCCGGCTTGGGCCCAGCCTTGTGTTTCTTCATGGGAGGGGCAACAGCTTTGCCACTCTTCTTGAAGTTCCCTTTCTTGCCCTTTCCATTCCTCTTGAAACTGGTGGTCTTGTTGACCATCAACACTTGATGTTGCTTCTGGAATTATGACTCAGTGACTTTGATCATCGCAAACAGCTCGGCGACTGATTTATTCATCCCTTGCATGTTGTAGTTCAGCACAAAGCTTTTGTAGCTTGGTGGCAGTGATTGTAGAATTTTGTCAGTGATGGCGTCTGTCGGGAGAGCAATTCCCAACTCAGCCAGACAGTTTGCATACTCAGACATTCTAAGCACATGCTCACTGACAGACCCGTTCTCCTCCATTTTGCAAGCATAGAACTTATTGGAGGTCTCATACCTCTCGGGCCGGGCATTCTTCTCAAAGATAAACTTCAATTCCTGGAACATATCATATGCTCCATGACGTTCAAACATCTTTGAAGTCCTAGTTCTAAGCCATACAAGATCGCACACTGAACTACTGAGTAGTCATCCAGACGCGACTGCCAGATGTTCATAACATCTTGGGTCGCCTGTTGGGGTGGCATGTCACCTAGCGGTGTATCAAGGACATAGTTCTTTTGGGAAACCGTGAGTACAAGCCTCAGATTACGGGCCGAGTCAACAATGTTACTCCCATCATCTTTCATCTTGGCTTTCTCTAGGAACACATTAAAATTCAGGGGTGCTACTCCCCGAGCCATTGATCTACAACATAAATTTGCAAAGATTACTTAGACTATTGTTCAAGATAATGAGTTTAGTTAATCATATTACTTAAAACTCCCACTCAAATTGACATCCCTCTAGTTATTCGAGTGACACATGATCCAAATCCACCAACCCATGCCTGATCATCACGTGACATGAGGTGGCTTCAATGGTGAACATCTCCATGTTGATCATATCAACTATATGACTCATGTTCGACCTTTCGGTCTCTTGTGTTCCAAGGTCATGTTTGTACATGCTAGGCTCGTCAAGTATAATCTGAGTGTTCCGCATGTGCAAAACTGTCTTGCACCCATTGCATGTGAATGTAGAGTCTATCACACCTGATCATCACGTGGTGTCTCAAAACGACGAACTTTCGCAACGGTGCACATTCGGGAGAACACAATTTTATCTTGAAATTAAGTGAGGGATGACCTTATAATGCTAATATCGTCCTAAGCAAAACAAGGTGCATAAAAGGATTAACATCACATGCAAATCATAAGTGACATGAAATGTCCATGAACTTGTGCTTTCGATCTCCATCTCCAAAGCATCGGCATGATCTCCATCATCACCGACGCCACACCACGATCTCCATCATTGTGCTACCATCGAGGTTGTCGCACCAACCATGATTGTACTACTATTGCTACCGCTTAGTGATAAATTAAAGCATCACATAGTTCTTAATGAGTGATACACGGGTCATACTATAATTAGAGACAACCCTATGGCTCCTGCCGGTTGCCGTAGCATCCACATGCAAGTAGATATTAACTATTACAACATGATAATCTCATACATCAAATATATCACATCACATGCATACCCTGCGAAAACAAGTTAGACGTCCTCTAATATGTTGTTGCAAATTTTACGTGGCTGCTATGGGTATCTAGTAAGAATGCTTCTTACCTACGCAAAAACCACAATGGTGATATGCAAATTGCTATTTGACCTTCTACAAGCACCAACTTTTGTCGAATGTGATTCAACTAGAGTAGGAGAGACAAACACCCGCCAACCATCTTTATGCAATAGGTTGCATGTTAGTCGAAGGAATTGGTCTCTCGTACATGGACGAGTAAAGTTTGTCCGGTCCGCTTCATCCAAAATACCTAGGATCAAGAAAAGACAAAGGAGGGAAGCAATCTGAATATCAACGCCCACAAACTCCTTTGTGTTCTACTCGAGATGCCACTTACGCATAGACCTAGCTCTTGATGCCATTATTGGGTACGTTGCATGGGAAACAAAAAAATTCCTACGTGCAAACATATCTATCCAAGGTGATGACAATCTACGAGGGGAGAGATTGGATCTACATACCTTTGTAGATCGCTAAGCGGAAGCGTTCAACAACACGATTGATGCAGCGGTATGTCTTCGTGATCCAATCACAAACCGTCCCGTGATCTCCCGATCAAGTGATAAACGGACGACACCTCCGCGCTCAAGACACATACATCTTGGTGACGCCTTCATCTCCTCGATCCAGCGAGCGATGATGAAGTAGCAGCCCGAGTCCTTCGACAACAGACGGTGTGGTGAGGTGTTGGTGGTGACTGATGACCCACAAGTATAGGGGATCTATCGTAGTCCTTTCGATAAGTAATAGTGTCGAACCCAACGAGGAGCGGAAGGAAATGACAAGCGGTTTTCAGTAAGGTATTCTCTGCAAGCACTGAAATTATCGGTAACAGATAGTTTTGTGATAAGGTAATTCATAACTGGTAGAAAGTATAAAATGTAACAAAGGTGCATCAAGGTGGCCCAATCATTTTTATAGCAAAGGACAAGCATGGACAAACTCTTATATAAAGCAAAGCGCTCCCGAGGACACATGGGAATTTCTGTCAAGCTAGTTTTCATCATGCTCATATGGTTCGCATTCGTTACTTTGATAATTTGGTATGTGGATGGACCGGTGCTTGGGTGCTTCCCTTATGATTAACCTTTCTCACAAGCATCCGCAACTACGAAAGAAGAATTAAGTTAAATCTAACCATAGCATGAAACATACGGATCCAAATCAGCCCCTTACAAAGCAATAAATAAACTAGGGTTTAAGCTTCTGTCACTCTAGCAACCCATCATCTACTTATTACTTCCCAATGCCTTCCCCTAGGCCCAAATAATGGTGAAGTGTCATGTAGTCGACGTTCACATGACACCACTAGAGGAGAGACAACAAACATCTCATCAAAATATCAAACGGATACCAAATTCACATGATTACTTATAGCAAGACTTATGCCATCTCCTCAGGAACATAATATAAAAGGAAAATCAAATGTATAATTCATAACAATGTGAACATAATCTCATAATCCATTGGATCCCAATAAACCGAGCATAGCAATAGCAAGAGAATTACATAGATGCCTTGATCATGTAGGGTAGCTCACAAGGACTATTCATGGAAGCACAAGATTTGGAGAGAAGACATCACATAGCTACTCGTCATGGACCCATGGTCCAAGGAGGACTACTCACGGCATGTCCGGGAAGCGTACATGGCGGTGGAGAAGCTCCCGTAGGTCAATCCTCCCTTCGACATGGTGCCGGGAAGAGGTCTCGTGACGCTCCCGATCTCGGAAGCGCTGCGGCGGCGGAACGATGGAAAAAATCGTGATTCTGGAAGTTGTGGAAGGGGTTCCTCTTGGGACTTGAAATATAGGCCAAAGGAGGGCACCGGAGGAGGTGGGGCCCACCCAGGCGGCCTCCTCGCGCGGCTTAGGGCCTGGCAACGACTGTAGGTCGCCTGGGCAGCCCCTGGCCCCCTCTGGCCCATCTTCGATGATCCGGAATCTTCTGTTTCTCTGATTTTTTATATATTTTTCCTGGAACTTTTCGAGCTTCGGAAAATTGGGTAAAAGCCCCTGCAAAATAGACATCAACAGATAGAAACTGGCACTTGGAGCACAGATTTAGTAGGTTAGTCCAAATATGTGTAAAATGATTTAAAAGTGTAGCAAAACATATAACAATGTCACCCAAAAGATCATGGAACAAGCAGAAATTATAAATACGCTTGGGACGTATCAACATCCCCAATCATAATTTGTGCTCGTCCTCGAGTAGATAAATGATAACATAATAATTTCTATGGTGACATGCTAACACAAATATAAGAACTTCAAAGTAAAGAAAGTGATATATGCAATTCAAGTCAAGACAATAACAAGCAAGAGTCTATATCTAGTATTGAATTTAGCAAAGTAAGAACATGAAGGTGCAAGAGCTCTCGTTGTCCGTGACTCGAATGTCTCCAAATGGTGTTTGCGTGCAAGAAGTGGGAGATGGGTTGAGATCATAAAATATTTTTTTAACTGAGAACTCAATCTACTAAAATTTCACTCTTGGTCTCCTTCGGAATCTTATTTTGACTCATCCCCAGACCACTAGCCATGCACAAATCAAAATGATCCTCTCCCTTTCGACTTTGAATACTTGTGCAATGGATGAGCGTAAGCAAGATATGTTGGCACTTAGGATCGAAAATAGAATAATGATGGGGAAGGAAGACAAAAATGTATGAAAGGCTCACATCAATGAGGACAACCATAGGCAAGAGAAAGCCAAATGATAGATATGATGTGAGGAGTAGGGATTGCCATGTAACGGATGCACATAGGAGCTAAGGTAAGCTCTCCAATGGAACTAGTGTGGGTGCATCCAACTTGTTTGCTCATGAAGACCTAGAGCTCATTTGAGGAGGCTCATCATTGGAGTATGCAAACCAAGTTCTATAGTGTAAGGGTATCCACATAGTTATGCATGAATGATAATCTCTATGTAGTACCCATATAGCAATGGAGTACGAGTGTGGATCTTCAAAAGGAATAATATTGTTGCCCTCTTCTCTCTTTTTATTTCTTTTTTCTCTATTTTTTATTTTTTGTGGCGTCTTTGGCTCTTTCTTTTTACCTCTCATTTGTCCTCTTTGGGATCTTTTGTTTGTCCTCTTTGGGATCTTTTCCTCACTTAAGGGCAACGCTCTATGTTTTACATGAATAAAGAGAAGATCATCTCACTTTATAGGAAGTACTCAACATAAAGACAAGTGAAAACTATCATGATGTATGCAAATGTATGCCTCTGCCAGTGTAGCAGGATATGCAATGATACTAGCGTGTCATGCAGCAATAATTGGGGCAAGGCCCAACTATTATGCGGCTCTACGATCAAGCAAAAACATGTATGACATGAAGATCAAGTCATGAGATGGTGGATGTTGCATGGCAAGGTATCTCGGAAAGGCTATGGAAATGCCTTAATAGGTAGGTATGGTGGCTGTTTTGAGGAAAGATATAATGAGGCTTATGTATGACAGAGTGTATCATGTCATGGGTTTGGATGCACCGGCGGAGTTTGCACCAACTCTCGATGTGATAAAGGGAAATGCACAGTACCGAAGAGGCTAGCAAAATATGGATGGTGGAAGTGCCAACAATCGAATACTCGCATTAGTCTGAAGAACTCATACACTTATTATCGGTAACTCTCTATCTAGTTAGGAAATTCACAAAGAGACAAGTACCCCGAGGAGGAGTGTTTGGGGGTTTGGTTATCCTTGCACATCCTCGACTCATGGTAACATGAGGGTACTCTATATATTCCAACCCCTCAAGAGGTTAGCGATCAATTTAGTAGCTAGAGTTCTCAACTAATTTTTAATTTTTGAAAAACACACAGATTTCCCAAAATACGACACCTATCACTAATAGGCTCAAGCTCTTGGCACCAATAGTCCAAACATTACTCAAAGCAATACCTAAAAACGATTGCAAGTTACTACTATACTTAAATAGAAATCTCAATTACCTACTCATGCAAGACACACAACTCAGTGCAACGAGCCAATTCTCTAAACAAGATAAGCATGATAGCTCAAGAGAGTTCCAAAAGCAACCTAAATAAAAGCTCTTAAAAAGATAAGCATGAAAACTAAGAGCGAAGCATGACAATAGCTATGGAAAGATGAAGAACACACAAAAAAGGATAAGCATGAAAACCTATGTTGTGTTCTAGAGTGGAATGGAGCGTGTGTTTCTCCAAAACAAGGTAGGCTAGGTTCCGACTTGTTATGAACAGCAAGCAAAAATTAACAAACTAAAAAGCAAATAGCGGGACGCTCCAAGCATAGCACATAACATATGAAGTGATAAAAATATAGCATGGAGATGGACGAACTGATAAGTGTTGATAGAGAAGGGGATGCACGAGGGCATCCCCAAGCGTAGATGCTTGAGTCACCTTGAATATTTCTTGGTGTGCATGGGGGCATCCCCAAGATTGAGCGCTTGACACTCTTGTATCTTCTTTCATCACCTCCCATCGCATACTTGAAAACTCCCTTCATACGAAACTCATCATAAGCTGATTAGAGTGGTCAGTACCCTTAATAAAATAATCCATTACCTGCTGGAAACAAAGATTTTCATGAAAAGCTACTGCTTCTCATGATTGACAAAAGGTTTTTGCAAATAAAAAGCAAGCTTAGGATTCGCAAAACAATGGAAACACAAAACATGGCAGAATCTGGTAAAAATAGAACAACAGGTAGTAAATAATTTATTTGCAACTCAAATCAAAAAACTCAGAACACATACCACGAAGGAAATTATATAGATCATGCTGTCAAAAAAATTCAAATCAAAAAGATGATCTAGTGATTTTTCGTGATTTTTTTCGTCAAGCAGACATAATATGTTTCTGGACAACATGTCACAACTTTTGAACTTTCTTGCAATCGGAGGCTATAACTTGTCACAAAGCTTAAAAATAAAGAAACAATGATTTTGGTACAATAGTAACAGGCATCAAGACCACTAAAATAGAAAGTAAAAACAAATTGGGTTGCCTCCCAACAAGCCTTTCTTTTATGGCTTTTAGCTAGGCATAATGCAAGAAGATCAAGTGTTATCAAATCCAAAAGAATAACTTGCCCGAGTAACGGACTCGTAAGGTAACTTAATCTTCTTTCTAGGGAAGAGTTCCATTCCCTTTTTAAGAGGAAATTGGAATTTAATAATTCCCTCTTTCATGTCAATGATAGCACCAACGGTGCGGATAAAAGGACGTCCCAAAATAATTGGACATGAAGGATCACATTCAATGTCCATAATAAGAAAATCAACGGGCACATAATTATCATTGACAATAATAAGCACATCATCAGTTCTCCATAAAGGTTTCTTTATGGAAGAATCAACAAGATGAACACCAAAAGAACATGGATCATAAGGTTTCCAATCAAGCATATCATACACTATTTTGGGCATAACGGAAGCGCTAGCTGCAACATCACACAATGCAAAGCAAGATATATTATTCAATTTAATTTTGACCATAGGATCCCAACCATATTCTAGTTTTCTAGGAATAGAAGTATCTAGCTTGAGCTTCTCCTCCCTAGATTTGATAAGATCATTGGTAATATGCTCGGTGAAGGCAATATTGAGCGTACTAGTGTGGGGGTCTTTAGCCATTCTTTGCAAAAAAAGGTGATGACTTCGGAGAGACTACAATTGTAAAAAATCAAGGTTACTACCATTAATTAAAGTGGTCGTAATGTCATCTATGCTCATTCTTTTGGTAGTATCTAAATTCATAGGACCTTATTGTCCTATAGTTCAGGTATTAGCATCACCATTAATAGGTCCATTGCGACTAGGAGTGCGATGGGTCCTAAAAGTTTTGAGATCCTCAACAACTTGTATAGTAGCAATGGTAGTGTGTGTAGGAAGGCTCTTAATTCTTTCTTTCTCTTATTTTTCTCTAGCCCATCTCTCTTTAAGTTTGGCTAGCATTCTTATGTTCTCATTAATTTGTACTTGGATAGCATTCATGGGTGTGGTGTTCCTTTCCTCAAGTGGGGAAGTTCTAATTTTAAGCATCTCTACATCATGAGCTATGTTGTCCACCTTCAAAGAGAGACTATCTAATTTTTCTAGTTTCTCTTCTACACTCTTGTTGAAGGCCTTTTGAGGAGTGATAAAATCCTTAAGCATGCTCTCTAATTCAGAAGTGGAGTTTTTGGTGCTAGGATAATTGTTATTGTTCCCATAGTTGTTGGATGGAAACGGTCTAGGATTGCTACCAAAATTACTCCTATAGGCATTATTATTGAAGTTGTTCCTAGAGATAAAATAAACATCCACTTGCTCTCTTTCGTGAGCAACCAAAGAATTTAAAGGAACATCATGAGGATCAATAGGAGCTTGCTTAGTAAGTAGAGTCATGATCATGTCAACTTATCATTAAGGGAGGAGATCTCCTCAACAGAGTTTACCTTCCTACCTGTTGGAGCTCTCTCGGTGTGCCATTGAGAATAATTTGTCATCATCTCATCCAATAGCTTTGTGGCAGCACCAAGTGTAGTTGACATAAAGGTTCCTCCCACGGCCGAGTCCACAGTCCGCGAGCTAAAGTTCAATCATGGATAGAAAGTTTGGATAACCATCCAAGTAGTCAAACCATGTGTAGGGCAATTCTTAACAAGATATTTCATACGTTCCCAAGCTTGAGCAACATGTTCATTATCCAATTGTCTAAAATTCATAATGTTACTCCTCAACTGGATAATCTTAACCGGCGGGTAATACTTCCCAATAAAAGCATCTTTGCACTTATCCCAGGAATCTATGCTATTCCTAGGCAAATATTGAAGCCACACTTTAGATCCTCCTCTCAAGCAGAAAGGAAAAAGCTTAAGTCTAACAATATCACCATCTACTTCTTTATATATTTGCATATCACAGAGCTCAACAAAATTATTCAATTGCAAAGCAGCATCATCTCCACCACCGGAGAATTGATCTTTCATAACTAGGTTCAGTAAAGTGATACGTCTCAAACATATCTATAATTTTGATGGTTTCATGCTGTTATCTTGTCATCTTTGGATGTTTTATGTACCTTTTATATCTTTTTTGGGACTAACTTATTAATTCAGTGCCAAGTGCCAGTTCCTGTTTTTTCTGTGTGTTTTGACTCTTTTCAGATCTGATTTTGGAACGGAGTCCAAACGGAATAAAATCCCCGAAATAAATTTTTCCAGAACGGAAGAAGATCAGGGGACTTGAGGGCCAAGGCAGGAGAACCACAGGGGGCCCACAAGCCCTGTAGACGCCACCAGGGGGCGGCGGCTACCAGGCTTGTGGCTTCCGTGGCGCCCCCCTGACCTAGCTCCTTTGCCTATATATTCCCTAAAATACAGAAAAATAGGGGAATCCACGAAAACACTTTTCCGCCGCCGCAAGCTTCCGTTTCCGCGAGATCTCATCTGGAGACCCTTCCCGGTGTCCTGCCGGAGGGGACTTTGGATTTGGAGGGCTTCTACATCAACATCATCGGCCCTCCAATGACTCGTGAGTAGTGCATGTAGCGACCCGACTCAAAACGAGTCAAGCCTCTGTGTTTCTGTGCCATCCCTGGATCAGTATGCTGGCACACACAGCACATCAATGTATATATCAAAGTGCAATCACATGTAAATAGCGTAAAACTGATATATACCTTAAATATCTCAGCGGAAGCAGTCAAGGGAGTGGAGTCCCAATAAACACCAACGGCAAGTTGAGTGCGGACCGTAACCCTGAACCGTACTCTTACTCGTCGAAGAAAATATCTGCAACATAAGACGTTGCAGCCGTGTAGGTCAGCATATTGAATATGCCGGCAAGTCATCAAAGAGAGGGGTAAAATAATAAACAACTATCTCTAGATGCATATTTGGCAGGTGGGGCTATATGTTTTGCATAAAGCCAGTTTTATCCTACAACAAGAGAGGGGCTAAAAGCAAAATATTACTACGCTGTTGGTTGTTAATGAGATGGTTCCGCCAACCAGTTCTCATACCCAAGTTATCAATATTACCCTCATTAAGTATTTATAATGGTGTTGAGAATTTCAGATAACTTCAGTTCCTTTGGCTCAAGTTGTCCATGACCGTGGACACGGCTAATCGATTAGGTTTGAGTACTCTGCAGAGTTTTGCACATGTTCCCCACAAGATTTGATCGCCTCCGAGTATGTCCTCGCACTTCAGGGTGTTTGAAGACCGGATGATCAAAACATGGTCTTTCAACGGGTCCCTCTGAATCCCTGTCGGTGCCCATCCAATCCTACCGTTCTTCTACATCTGCTAGCACCGCCTGTCCAGAGTCGCCGCGTTGTCCAACCAAGCCAGAGCCCATAATAACTTGTGGCTGTGCAGGTAAGCCTTGGGTCTTGAAAATATCCGTCCGTCTCTTTGAGCCTGGGTGAAGCTTTCCACAGGATGTCATGGCCTCTCCAGCATCCCGAGTCATCCACTGGATTCTCCAGGGAGCCGATCAACCGTCCTTCACCCAGAGTTGCATTGCGTCCGAGGTCTTGAAAATCTTGTCTTAACCGGTCTTGATTATTAAATCAACCTCGCATCACTCGTGTTATGCACTCAACCGAATTCCCGTCTACTCAAGCATAGCAATATGAAATTTGTCGTCCCGGGCCAAGTATTGGGGTTGTTGTGTGCCTACCACATGATACTACAATCTATACTAAAATTTCCAAGTACCTAAGCAGCATGCAATTGGGCATAGGATGGTAGAACTATGATGCATAAAACATAGGTGATAGTATGATCAAAGTGACTTGCCTGGTATTACTTGATGAAGATAGTCGCTCTCAAAATCCTGATAATTCTACTTGCCACACTCCAAGCAATCTATCGTAAATGAATAGCATTCAATAAACATTCATGCCAAAAAGGAAGAACCAAGAGAACATAAGAACAAAACATGTCTTGGTGCAAAATAACAACGTACTAAGGTTTAATAAAAAGGTCCTAAGTGTGTTGTAAAGTGAAGGTGCATGAATGAGATCAAAAGAGGTAATGGACGATGAACTATTGCTATATAAGCTCGACTTGCATACACTATGGGAGATGATAAAAAAATATTGGGAGAACAACATGAATGTTGTTTGACAAATAGTATAAGACATACGAATTTATTTGTAGAAAGAATTTCTTGAAATGGAGCACTACAACGCAAGTTATAGGGAATTGAAGTATGAATTGAATTTGCATTCAAAAGGTCAAGAGAAGTTGAACCGAAGTACGATGGTTACGTACAAAAATATATGACATGAGTGTTTAGGGGTAAAAGGAATCAATTGAAAAGGTGGTACGATTTGCAAGATAAGATCAAATGAATGTTCCAATACAAATTTGAATCGCTCAAATTTGTAAGGTTCAAAGGTCGAAACTAATGATGCTACTGGATATAGGAGATCAATATGAGCGTGTAGAAAAAATAATTACTAGATTTGAACTAGCGGATCAAAAGATACAAATACGTCAATATAACATTGAATCGGCTTAAAACGATGTGAACACTTTTGGGCACTAATAGATAAATCTGATTTGATCAAAGTTATAAGTTGAAAAGTTAAAAAATAATGGTACAAATGGGAAGATTACTTTGATACGAATCCGACGCATTTGGATTCATCTAAAACGGAGCTACGGATAAAAAGATATGATCAAAAGAAGTTTGAATATGAATATGAACAAATTTCGAAATTTTAAAATTTTAAAAAAGTTGATATGATAGGTTCATCGGATAGGTGGGATCAAGACGAAACTCTAGGCGTTGGTTTCATCTAATTCGGATAAACGAGTAAAAAGTTATGGTTATTTGAAAAATCAGGGCCAAGCTGTTTTACGGAAGAAAAGTGCTATGTCTAAAAGAATTATAGTACTAATGTGTAAATACGAAGACTAATTAATATATCTAATTACTCTACCGTATACTAGTGTAGGAATACTAGTCTAGAAATAATAAACTACGGGAGTATAAAAAAATACGAAGAGAAATATCTTTAGAATGCAGAGTAAGAATTAATTCCAATGAGGAGACGACTTCGAGAAATCCCGCCGAAGAGAAGAAAAAATATTTTTATTTAATAAATCTAGTTAAACCAAAAGATTGATTTAACCCGAAATAGATGATTTTTGGATGCTCCTATGGGTCTATATTTATAGGTGGAAAAGAGGTCTAATGGTCCATAGAAAGGCAACGTGGGACTAAACATATACGTATTGTAGTCAAACTAGAAAAAAGAGGGAAATGAAGCCGCATGGGCCAAAATCGGCCAGCATGCATGCACACGGCGCACACACACGTGCATGGCCACATAAGCTTCCTTTTTTTCGAACGAACAAATTTTTTTTAAAACAAAGAAGAAAAACGTATAAATGAAAAAGAGAGAACATTTTATATAGACATGTTATATATCAAAATTTTCAGAATAAAATTTTCTAAAACATGAACATATTTTCAAAACCAAATAAAATACTTTTTTTAAAAATATTTTTTTTTGCAATAACTTTAAAATGAAAAGGAATTTGAATTTCAAATAAATGGCAAATACTTAAAATTTGAATCAAGACATTGTCTGTGATTTTGGAGTGTCATTTTCCTCCTCTTGTTTGATTTTTTTTTTAATTAAAGGGTTTTGAAAATATTCAAACTCAAAATTGAGAAGGGATTCAAAATAGAAAATTTTGGGAAAGTCATTTTATTCTCTCTCATTTTTTTGAGAAGTTTCAAATTCCACTCAAGTTTCAATTACTCAAACAAACAAAAAATCAATATAATAATTATATTAACATTCCAAAATTTATAATTTTGGGATGTTACAGTGCATTTCAGACCTACGGGTCCGTAGTTAGTAGCTAGATGGCTTCTTCTCTCTCTTGGATCTTCAATATAAAGTTCTCCATGATCTTCATGGAGATCTATCCGATGTAATCCTCTTTGGTGGTGTGTTTGTCGAGATCCGATGAATTGTGGTGTGTTTGCTGAATCTTGTTATGAAAGAGCAATTCTCTGGCCTTCCTAGTGAAGATGCCGCATCCCATCAAAATACCTTCATTGAGATTTGTGATATGCAAAAGAAAATAGATGTGTATAATGACGTGATTAAGTTGAAGCTTTCTCCTTTCTCGTTGCAAGATCGCAAAAACTTGGTTTTCTTCTTTGCCTAAAAATAGTATCGATTCTTGGGATAAGTGCAAAGATGCTTACATATCCAAGTATTTTCCGCCGGCTAAGATTATCTCCTTATGTAACGATATCATGAATTTCAAGCAACTTGATCATGAACACGTTGCACAATCTTGGGAGAGGATGAAGTTAATGATTAGAAATTGTCCCGCTCATGGCTTGAGTTTGTGGATGTTTATACAAATCTTTTGTGCTGGCTTGAATTTTGCCTCTCGCAATATCTTGGCCTCCGCCTCAGGTGGAACGTGTTGGGGAACGTCACATGGGAAACAAAAATTTTCCTACGCGCACGAAGACCTATCATGGTGATGCCCATCTACGAGAGGGGATGAGTGATCTACGTACCCTTGTAGACCGTACAGCAGAAGCGTTAGTGAACGCGGTTGATGTAGTGGAACGTCCTCACGTCCCTCGATCCGCCCCGCGAACAATCCCGCGATCAGTCCCACGATCTAGTATCGAACGGACGGCACCTCCGCGTTCAGCACACGTACAGCTCGACGATGATCTCGGCCTTCTTGATCCAGAAAGAGAGACGGAGAGGTAGAAGAGTTCTCCGGCAGCGTGACGGCGCTCCGGAGGTTGGTGATGACCTTGTCTCAGCAGGGCTCCGCCCGAGCTCCGCAGAAACGCGATCTAGAGGAAAAACCGTGGAGGTATGTGGTCGGGCTGCCGTGGAAAAGTCGTCTCAAATCAGCCCCAATACCTCCGTATATATAGGTGGGAGGGAGGGGACCTTGCCTTGGGGCTCAAGGAGCCCCAAGGGGGTCGGTCGAGTCCAAGGGGGGAAGGCTCCCCCCAAATCGAGTTGGACTTGGTTTTGTGGGTGGGAGTCCTTCCCTTCCTTCCCACCTCCCTTTTTTTTCTTTCTCTTTGATTTTCTTTTGTATGGCGCATAGGGCCCTTTTGGGCTGTCCCACCAGCCCACTAAGGGCTGGTGCGCCACCCTCATGGCCTATGGGCTTCCCCGGGGTGGGTTGCCCCCCCGGTGAACTCCCGGAACCCATTCGTCATTCCCGGTACATTCCCGGTAACTCCGAAAACCTTCCGGTAATCAAATGAGGTTATCCTATATATCAATCTTCGTTTCCGGACCATTTCGGAAACCCTCGTGACGTTCGTGATCTCATCCGAGACACCGAACAACATTCAGTAACCAACCATATAACTCAAATACGCATAAAACAACGTCGAACCTTAAGTGTGCAGACCCTGCGGGTTCGAGAACTATGTAGACATGACCCGAGAGACTCCTCGGTCAATATCCAATAGCGGGACCTGGATGCCCATATTGGATCCTACATATTCTACGAAGATCTTATCGTTTGAACCTCAGTGCCAAGGATTCATATAATCCCGTATGTCATTCCCTTTGTCCTTCGGTATGTTACTTGCCCGAGATTCGATCGTCAGTATCCGTATACCTATTTCAATCTCGTTTACCGGCAAGTCTCTTTACTCGTTCCGTAATACAAGATCCCGCAACTTACACTAAGTTACATTGCTTGCAAGGCTTGTGTGTGATGTTGTATTACCCAGTGGGCCCCGAGATACCTCTCCGTCACACGGAGTGACAAATCCCAGCCTTGATCCATACTAACTCAACTAACACCTTTGGAGATACCTGTAGAGCATCTTTATAGTCGCCCAGTTACGTTGCGACGTTTGATACACACAAATCATTCCTCCGGTGTCAGTGAGTTATATGATCTCATGGTCATAGGAATAAATACTTGACACGCAGAAAACAGTAGCAACAAAATGACACGATCAACATGCTACGTCTATTAGTTTGGGTCTAGTCCATCACGTGATTCTCCTAATGACGTGATCCAGTTATCAAGCAACAAGACCTTGTTCATAATCAGAAGACACTGACTATCTTTGATCAACTGGCTAGCCAACTAGAGGCTTGTTAGGGACGGTGTTTTGTCTATGTATCCACACATGTAAATGAGTCTTCATTCAATACAATTATAGCATGGATAATAAACGATTATCTTGATACATGAATTATAATAATAACTATATTTATTATTGCCTCTAGGGCATAATTCCAACAGTCTCCCACTTGCACTAGAGTCAATAATCTAGCCCTCACATCATCATGTGAATTACATTGTAATAAATCTAACACCCATACAGTTCTGGTGTTGATCATGATTTGGAAGAGGTTTAGTCAGCGGGTCTGCTACATTCAGATCCGTGTGCACTTTGCATATATTCACGTCCTCTTCCTCGACGTAGTCGCGGATGAGGTTGAAGCGTCGTTTGATGTGTCTGGTCTTCTTGTGAAACCGTGGTTCCTTTGCTAAGGCAATGGCACCCGTGTTGTCACAGAACAAGGTTATTGGATTCAGTGCGCATGGCACCACTCCAAGATCTGTCATGTATTGCTTCATCCAGACACCCTCCTTAGCCGCCTCCGAGGCAGCCATGTACTCCGCTTCACATGTAGAATCTGCTACGAAGCTTTGCTTGGAACTGCACCAGCTTACCACACCCCCATTAAGAATAAATACGTATCCGGTTTGCGACTTAGAGTCGTCCGGATCTGTGTCAAAGCTTGCATCGACGTAACTTTTTATGGCGAGCTCTTCGTCACCTCCATACACGAGAAACATCTCCTTAGTCCTTTTCAGGTACTTCAGGATATTCTTGACCGCTGTCCAGTGATCCACTCCTGGATTACTCTGGAACCTACCTGCCATACTTATGGCCAGGCTAACATCCGGTCTAGTGCACAACATTGCATACATGATAGAACCTATGGCTGAAGCATAGGGGACGGAGCGCATATGCTCTCTATCTTCATCAGTTGCTGGGCACTGAGTCTTACTCAATCTCGTACCTTGTAAAACTGGCAAGAACCCTTTCTTGGACTGTTCCATTTTGAACCTTTTCAAAACTTTATCAAGGTATGTGCTTTGTGAAAGTCCTATCAGGCGTTTTGATCTATCCCTATAGATCTTAATGCCTAGAATGTAAGCAGCTTCTCCTAGGTCCTTCATAGAGAAACTTTTATTCAAGTAATCCTTTATGCTCTCCAAAAACTCCACGTTGTTTCCAATCAGCAATATGTCATCCACATATAATATTAGAAACGCCACAGAGCTCCCACTCACTTTCTTGTAAATACAAGATTCTCCAACCACTTGTATAAACCCAAATGCTTTGATCACCTCATCAAAACGTTTGTTCCAACTCCGAGATGCTTGCACCAGTCCATAAATGGATCGCTGGAGCTTGCACACCTTGTCAGCATTCTTAGGATCGACAAAACCTTCGGGTTGTATCATATACAACTCTTCCTTAAGGAAACCGTTTTGACATCCATCTGCCAGATCTCATAATCGAAAAATGCAGCTATTGCTAACATGATTCTGACGGACTTAAGCATCGCTACGGGTGAGAAAGTTTCATCGTAGTCAACTCCTTGAACTTGTGAAAAACCCTTTGCCACAAGTCGAGCTTTATAAACGGTCACATTGCCGTCAGCGTCCGTCTTCCTCTTAAAGATCTATTTGTTCTGAATAGCCTTGCGGCCCTCAGGTAGTACCTCCAAAGTCCACACTTTGTTCTCATACATGGATCCTATCTCGGACTTCATGGCTTCTAGCCATTTGTTGGAATCTGGGCCCACCACTGCTTCTTCATAATTCGCAGGTTCATTGTTGTCTAACAACATGATTGATAAGACGGGATTACCGTACCACTCTGGAGCAGCACGTGGTCTCGTCGACCTGCGTGGTTTGACAGAAACTTGAACTTGAGTTTCATGATCATCATCATAAACTTCCTCCTCAGCCGGCGTTGCAACGACAGAGGTTTCCCCTTGCCCTGCGCCACCATCCAGAGGGATGAGAGGTTCGACAACCTCGTCAAGTTCTATCTTCCTCCCACTCAATTCTCTCGAGAGAAACTCCTTCTCGAGAAAAGCTCCGTTTTTAGCAACAAACACTTTGCCCTCGGATTTGAGATAGAAGGTGTACCCAACTGTCTCTTTTGGGTAACCTATGAAGACGCACTTTTCCGCCTTGGGTTCCAGCTTTTCAGGCTGAAGCTTTTTGACATAAGCATCACATCCCCAAACTTTAAGAAACAACAACTTTGGCCTTTTGCCATACCACAGTTCGTATGGTGTCGTCTCAACGGATTTTGATGGTGCCCTATTTAAAGTGAATGCAGCTGTTTCTAATGCATAACCCCAAAATGACAACGGCAAATCAGTAAGAGACATCATAGATCGCACCATCTCCAATAGAGTACGATTACGACGTTCGGACACACCATTACGCTGTGGTGTTCCAGGCGGTGTTAACTGTGAAACAATTCCACATTGTCTTAAGTGAGTACCAAACTCGAAACTCAGATATTCACCCCCACGATCAGACCGTAGGAACTTGATCTTCTTGTTACGATGATTTTCCACTTCACTCTGAAATTGCTTGAACTTTTCAAATGTTTCAGACTTGTGCTTCATCAAGTAGACATAACCATATCTACTCAAATCGTCAGTGAAGGTGAGAAAATAACGATATCCGCCGCGTGCCTCCACGCTCATCGGACCACACACATCGGTATGTATGATTTCCAACAAGTCACTTGCACGCTCCATTGTTCCGAAGAACGGAGTCTTAGTCATCTTGCCCATGAGGCATGGTTCGCACGTGTCAAGTGAATCAAAGTCAAGTGACTCCAAAAGTCCATCAGCATGGAGTTTCTTCATGCGCTTTACACCAATATGACCTAAGCGGCAGTGCCACAAAAATATGGCGCTATCATTGTTAACTCTAACTCTTTTGGTCTCAATGTTATGTATATGCGTATCGCTATCAAGATTCAATATGAACAATCCTCTCACATTAGGTGCATGACCATAAAAGATGTTACTCATAGAAATAGAACAACCATTATTCTCTGACTTAAAAGAGTAACCGTCTCGCAATAAACAAGATCCAGATATAATGTTCATGCTCAACGCAGGCACTAAATAACAATGATTTAAGTTCATCACTAATCCTGATGGTAACTGAAGTGACACTGTGCCGACGGCGATTGCATCAACCTTGGAACCATTTCCTACGCGCATCGTCACTTCATCTTTCGCCAGCCTTCGTCTATTCCGCAGTTCCTGTTTCGAGTTGCAAATATGAGCAACAAAACTGGTATCGAATACCCAGGCACTACTATGAGAGCCGGTTAAGTACACATCAATAACATGTATATCAAATATTACTGATTTTTCTTTGGCCGCCTTCTTATCTGCCAGATACTTGGGGCAATTGCGCTTCCAGTGACCCATACCCTTGCAATAGTAACACTCCGTTTCAGGCTTAGGTCCAGCTTTGGGTTTCTTCGTCGGATTGGCAACAGGCTTGCCGCTCTTCTTTGAATTGCCCTTCTTGCCTTTGCCGTTTCTCTTGAAACTAGTGGTCTTATTCACCATCAACACTTGATGCTCTTTACGGAGTTCAGACTCTGCGACTTTCAGCATCGCAAACAACTCGCCGGGAGACTTGTTCATCCCTTGCATGTTGTAGTTCAACACAAAGCCTTTATAGCTTGGCGGCAGTGATTGAAGGACTCTGTCAGTGATAGCTTCTTGCGGGAGTTCAATCCCCAGCTCAGCTAGACGGTTTGAGTACCCAGACATTTTGAGCACATGTTCACTGACAGACGAGTTTTCCTCCATCTTGCAAGCATAGAATTTATCGGAGGTCTCATACCTCTCGATCCGGGCGTTCTTCTGAAAGATAAACTTCAACTCCTGGAACATATCAAATGCTCCATGACGCTCAAAGCGACGTTGAAGTCCCGGTTCTAAGCCATACAAGACTGCACATTGAACTATTTAGTCCTCCTTACGTGCTAACCAAGCGTTCTTAACATCCTGATCAGCCGTAGCGGGTGGTTCATCTCCTAGCGCAGCATTAAGGACATAATCCTTCTTCCCAGCTTGTAAGATTAGCTTAAGATTACGAGCCCAGTCTACAAAGTTGCTTCCATCATCTTTCAACTTAGCTTTCTCTAGGAACGTATTAAAATTCAGGATGACTGTCGCGTGAGCCATGATCTACAACACAAATATATTCAAAGTGGACTTAGACTATGTTCAAGATAATTAGAGTTTAACTTAATCAAATTATTTGCTAAACTCCCACTCAAAAAGTACATCTCTCTAGTCATTTGAGTGGTTCATGATCCACTTACACTAGCTCAAGTCCGATCATCACGTGAGTTGAGTATAGTTTCAGTGGTAAGCATCCCTATGCTAATCATATCATCCATATGATTCATGATTGACCTTTCGGTCTCATGTGTTCCGAGGCCATGTCTGCACATGCTAGGCTCGTCAAGCTTAACCCGAGTGTTTTGCGTGCGCAACTGTTTTGCACCCGTTGTATGTGAACGTTGAGTCTATCACACCCGATCATCACGTGGTGTCTCGAAACGACGAACTGTAGCAACGGTGCACAGTCGGGGAGAACACAATTTCGTCTTGAAATTTTAGTGAGAGATCACCTCATAATGCTATCGTCGTTCTAAGCAAAATAAGGTGCATAAAAGGATTAACATCACATGCAATTCATAAGTGACATGATATGGCCATCATCACGTGCTTCTTTATCTCCATCACCAAAGCACCGGCACGATCTTCTTGTCACCGGCGCCACACCATGATCTCCATCAACGTGTTGCCATCGGGGTTGTCGTGCTACTCATGCTATTACTACTAAGGCTACATCCTAGCAAAATAATAAACGCATCTGCAAGCACAAACGTTAGTATAAAGACAACCCTATGGCTCCTGCCGGTTGCCGTACCATCGACGTGCAAGTCGATATTTTCTATTACAACATGATCATCTCACACATCCAATATATCACATCACATCGTTGGCCATATCATATCACAAGCATACCCTGCAAAAACAAGTTAGACGTCCTCTAATTTTGTTGTTGCATGTTTTACGTGGTGACCATGGGTATCTAGTAGGATCGCATCTTACTTACGCAAACACCACAACGGAGATATATGAGTTGCTATTTAACCTCATCCAAGGACCTCCTCGGTCAAATCCGATTCAACTAAAGTTGGAGAAACCGACACTTGCCAGTCATCTTTGAGCAACGGAGTTACTCGTAACGATGAAACCAGTCTCTCGTAAGCGTACGAGTAATGTCGGTCCAAGCCGCTTCAATCCAACAATACCGCGGAATCAAGAAAAGACTAAGGAGGGCAGCAAAACGCACATCACCGCCCACAAAAACTTTTGTGTTCTACTCGAGAAGACATCTACGCATGAACCTAGCTCATGATGCCACTGTTGGGGAACGTCGCATGGGAAACAAAAAATTTCCTACTCGCACGAAGACCTATCATGGTGATGCCCATCTACGAGAGGGGATGAGTGATCTACGTACCCTTGTAGACCATACAGCAGAAGCGTTAGTGAACGCGGTTGATGTAGTGGAACGTACTCACGTCCCTCGATCCGCCCCGCGAACAATCCCGCGATCAGTCCCACGATCTAGTACCGAACGGACGGCACCTCCGCGTTCAGCACACGTACAACTCGACGATGATCTCGGCCTTCTTGATCCAGCAAGAGAGACGGAGAGGTAGAAGATTTCTCCGGCAGCGTGACGGCGCTCCGGAGGTTGGTGATGACCTTGTCTCAGCAGGGTTCCGCCCGAGCTCCGCAGAAACGCGATCTAGAGGAAAAACCGTGGAGGTATGTGGTCGGGCTGCCGTGGAAAAGTCGTCTCAAATCAGCCCCAATACCTCCGTATATATAGGTGGGAGGGAGGGGACCTTGCCTTGGGGCTCAAGGAGCCCCAAGGGGGTCGTCCGAGTCCAAAGGGGGAAGGCTCCCCCCCCAAACCGAGTTGGACTTGGTTTGGTGGGTGGGAGTCCTTCCCTTCCTTCCCACCTCCCTTTTTTTTCTTTCTCTTTGATTTTCTTGTATGGCGCATAGGGCCCTTTTGGGCTGTCCCACCAGCCCACTAAGGGCTGGTGCGCCACCCTCATGGCCTATGGGCTTCCCCGGGGTGGGTTGCCCCCCCGGTGAACTCCCGGAACCCATTCGTCATTCCCGGTACATTCCCGGTAACTCCAAAAACCTTCCGGTAATCAAATGAGGTCATCCTATATATCAATCTTCGTTTCCGGACCACTCCGGAAACCCTCGTGACGTCCGTGATCTCATCCGGGACTTCGAACAACATTCGGTAACCAACCATATAACTCAAATACGCATAAAACAACGTCGAACCTTAAGTGTGCAGACCCTGCGGGTTCGAGAACTATGTAGACATGACCCGAGAGACTCCTCGGTCAATATCCAATAGCGGGACCTGGATGCCCATATTGGATCCTACATATTCTACGAAGATCTTATCGTTTGAACCTCAGTGCCAAGGATTCATATAATCCCGTATGTCATTCCCTTTGTCCTTCGGTATGTTACTTGCCCGAGATTCGATCGTCAGTATCCGTATACCTATTTCAATCTCGTTTACCGGCAAGTCTCTTTACTCGTTCCGTAATACAAGATCCCGCAACTTACACTAAGTTACATTGCTTGCAAGGCTTGTGTGTGATGTTGTATTACCGAGTGGGCCCCGAGATACCTCTCCGTCACACGGAGTGACAAATCCCAGCCTTGATCCATACTAACTCAACTAACACCTTTGGAGATACCTGTAGAGCATCTTTATAGTCGCCCAGTTACGTTGCGACGTTTGATACACACAAATCATTCCTCCGGTGTCAGTGAGTTATATGATCTCATGGTCATAGGAATAAATACTTGACACGCAGAAAACAGTAGCAACAAAATGACACGATCAACATGCTACGTCTATTAGTTTGGGTCTAGTCCATCACGTGATTCTCCTAATGACGTGATCCAGTTATCAAGCAACAAGACCTTGTTCATAATCAGAAGACACTGACTATCTTTGATCAACTGGCTAGCCAACTAGAGGCTTGCTAGGGACGGTGTTTTGTCTATGTATCCACACATGTAAATGAGTCTTCATTCAATACAATTATAGCATGGATAATAAACGATTATCTTGATACAGGAATTATAATAATAACTATATTTATTATTGCCTCTAGGGCATAATTCCAACAGAACGTTCATGGAAATCACGTTAGGAGACGCTACAAAACTCTTGGACAATATCATGACCAACTACTCTCAGTGGCACACTGAAAGGTCACCTCTAGCAAAAAGGTACACGCTATAGAAGAAATTAACTCGCTTAGTGCTAAGATGGTCGAGTTGATGAATTTGGTTGCTAGTAGAAAGGCTCCTTTAGATCCTAATGACATGCCACTATCTTCCTTGATTTAGAGTAGCAACGCTAGTTTGGACGTTCATTTTGTTGGTAGGAATAATTTTGGCAACAACAATGCTTTTAGAAGAAACTATGTTCCTAGGCCTTTTCCTAGTAACTCCTCTAACAATTATGGCAATTCCTACAACAACACTTATGAAAATCACAACAAATTACCCTCTGATTTAGAGAGTAATATCAAACAGTTCATCAACTCTCAAAAGATTTTCAATGTGTCCATTGAGGAAAAACTACTCAAAATTGACGATTTGGCTAAGAGCGTTGATAGGATGTCTTGTGATATTGATGCTTTGAAAGTTAGATGTGCTTCTCCCAAGGTCAACTTGGATGAAACTTTAAAAGCTATGCGTGTCTCCATGAATGAGAGCAAAGAAAGAACCGCCCAAATTCGTGCTAGGCATGAATGGTTTGAAAGGGTGCGTTCTAGTGATGTAAATCACGAAGATCTTAAAGTGCTTGGTGTGACTCCTCTTGAATCTTTGTTTTCGCGTGTCAAACCTATTGATGAAGGGGCTGGATATGAATCCACTTTGGTTCAAAAACGCCCCAATGATTCGGAGCCCACCTATCTTAATGATAAAGGTGCGGAGAGTGGAGTAGAAGAAATCAAAAATTTGGGTAGTAATGAAACTCCCACTTTGGATTTCAAGGAAATCAATTATCATATTTGCTCCTTGTTTGAATGCATTTCATTGATGCAATCCATTGCAAATTCTCCACATGCTTATAGCCAAAGCAAAGCCTTTACCGCGCATATCGTAGATGCTATGATGAAATATCTTGAAGAGAAGCTCGAATTAGAAGTCTCTATACCTAGAAAACTTCATGATGAGTGGGAACCTACTATCAAAATCAAAATCAAAAACTATGAGTGCAATGCTTTGTGTGATTTGGGTGCTAGTGTTTCCGCGATTCCAAAGTCTTTATGTGACATTCTTGGTTTTCATGAGATTGAAGAGTGTTCTCTTAATTTGCATCTTGCGGATTCTACTGACAAGAAACCCATGGGAAGGATCGATGATGTTCTTATTGTTGCAAATAAGAACTATGTACCCATGGATTTCATTGTACTTGACATAGATTGCAATCCTTCATGTCCCATTATTCTTGGTAGACCTTTCCTAAGGACTATTGGTGCTATCATCGATATGAAGGAAGGGAATATTAGCTTTCAATTTACTCCAAAGAAGGGCATGGAGCACTTTCCTAGAAAGAAAATAAGATTGCCTTATGAATCTATGATGAGGGCTACTTATGGTTTGAGCACCAAAGATGACTATACGTGATTCCATCACCTTTTGCCTAGCTAAGAGCGTTAAACAATAGCGCTTGTTGGGAGGCAACCCAATGAATCTATCCTTTTTCTTTCTGTTTTGTGTTTTCCACACTTTCAGAATTCTGTTATGATTGTGTTTTTTGTGTTTCTTTTTTGCGTTTGTGCCAAGCAAAACCATTATGATTAGTCTTTGGGATGATCGTTGGGTCATGCTGGAGAAGACAAAAACTTTCTGCTCACGAAAAGAATTTTCATTTTTTCTGTAAGAGCTTTTGAGTTGATTCTTTTTTCTGCTTATTGCTACGCAAATTCGTCAGACTGTCGTAATTTTTCAGAATTTTTGAAGTACCAGAAGTATACGAAGTATACAGATTGCTACATAATGGTCTGTTGTTAACAGATTCTGTTTTTGTTGAGTTGATTGCTTATTTTGATGAAACTATGGATAGTATCGGGGGGTATTAGCCATGGAAGATTGAAAATACAGTAACCCAACATCAACATAAGTAGAATTTAAGTTTGCTACAGTACCTAAGGAAGTGGTGGTTCGCTTTATTATACTAATGTTATCACGAGTTTCTGTTTAAGTTTCGTGTTGTGAAGTTTTCAAGTTTTGGGTGAAGTTCTTATGGACAAAGAGATAAAGAGTGGCAAGAGCTCAAGCTTAGGGATGCCAAAGGCACCCCAAGATGATTCAAGGATGCCGTAAAAGCCTAAGCTTGGGGATGCCCCGGTAAGGCATCCCCTCTTTCGTCTTCAATCCATCGGTAACGTTACTTGGGGCTATATTTTTATTCACCACATGTTATGTGTTTTGCTTGGAGCGTCTTGTATCATAGGAGTCTTTTATTTTTGCTGTGTCACAATCATCCTTGCTGCACACCTAGAGAGATAGACATGCACCTACCATGATTTTGTCGAGCTTCACTTATATCCTTTGGTAGACAGTTCAGCTCAGATGTGCTTCACTTATATCTTTTGAGCTAGTTGATTTTGCTCTATGTGCTTCACTTATATCTTTTAGAGCACGGAAGCACGTGGCTTGGTATTTGATCTATGCTACGAAAGTAGTCTCAAAAAGGGGTAGTTATCCAAAGGGATATGAAAACTTGCACCTTCATGTGCATTGAATAGTTAGAGAAGTTTGATTCATCTCAATTAGTTTTGAGTTGTGGTTGTGGTAATATTGAAGTTATGCTAGTAAGGTGTTGTGGATCTAGAAATACTTGTGTTGAAGTTAGTGATTCCCGTCGCATGCACGTATGGTGAACCGCTCTGTGATGAAGTCTGAGCATGATTAGTCTATTGATTGTCATCCTTTGTGTGGCGGTCGGGATCGCGCGATGGTTTATACCTAGCAACCCTTCCCCTAGGAGTATGCGTTGAATGCTTTGTTTCGATTACTACTAAAACTTTTGCAACAATTATATGAGTTCTTCATGATTAATGTTGAGTCCATGGTTTAGATGCACTTTCACCTTCCACCATCACTATCTTCTTAGTGTCGTGCAACTTTCGCCGGTGCATAAATCCCACCATTAGCCTCCCTCAAAACAGTGACCATACCTACCTACTATGGCTTTTTCAAAGTCATTCCGAGATATATTGCCATGCAACTACCACCATGACATGTGCCGCCACGTCTACGTTGCCATTGCATGATCGTAAGATAGCTAGCATGATGTTTCCATTAATGTCTATGCCATGCTAGATCATTGTCACGGTACACTACCGAAGGCATTCCATATAGAGTCATCATTGTTCTAGGTTTTGAGTTGTAAGTGTGATGATCATCATTGATGGAGCATTGTCCCATGTGAGGAAATAAAAGAGGCCAAAGATGCCCACCAAAAAAAAGAAAAAAAGAGGCCAAAGATCCCACCAAAAAATGAGAGAAAAAGAGAGAAGGGACAATGCTACTATCCTTCCACACTTGTGCTTATTAAGCACCATGATCTTCATGATTGAGAGTCTCTCGTTTTGTCACCACCATATAGCTAGTGGGAAATTTTCATTATATAACTTGGCTCGTATATTCCAATGATAGGCTTCCTCAAATTTGCCTTAGGTCTTCGTGAGCAAGCAAGTTGGATGCACACCCACTAGTTTTCTTTAAGAGCTATCACATACACTTAGCTCTAGTGCATCATTTGTATGGCAATCCCTACTCATTCACATTGATATCTATTGATCAGCATCTTCACAGCTCATTGATATGCCTAGTTAATGTGACCATCTTCTCCTTGTTTGTCTTGCAACCTCCACCACACTCCACACCACTTATAGTGCTAAAACCATGGCTCACGCTCATGTATTGCATGAGAGTTGAAAAGGTTTGAGAAAGTAAAGGTGTGAAAACAATTACTTGGCCAATACCGGGGTTGTGCATGATTTAAATTCGTTGTGCAAGGATGATAGAGCATAGCCAGACTATATGCTTTTGTAGGGATAACTTTCTTTTGGCCTTATTATTTTGAAAGTTCATGATTACCTTGCTAGTTTGCTTGAAGTATTATTGTTTCCACGTCAATAGCAAACTGTTGTTTTGAATCTAATGGATCTGAACATTCACGTCACATAAGAGGAGTTACAAAGGACATCTATGCTAGGTAGCATGAAAGCATCAAAATTCATTCTTTACCACTTCCCTACTCGAGGACGAGCAGGAGTTAAGCTTGGGGATGCTTGATACGTCTCAAACGTATCTGTAATTTTTGATGGTTTCATGCTGTTATCTTGTCAGCTTTGGATGTTTTATGTACCTTTTATATCTTTTTTGGGACTAACTTATTAATTCAGTGCCAGTTCCTGTTTTTTCTTTGTTTTTGACTTTTTTCAGATCTGATTTTGGAACGGAGTCCAAACGGAATAAAATCCCCGAAATAAATTTTTCCAGAACGGAAGAAGATCAGGGGACTTGAGGGCCAAGGCAGGAGAGCCACAGGGGGCCCACAAGCCCTGTAGCCGCCACCAGGGGGCGGCGGCTACCAGGCTTGTGGCTTCCCTGGCGCCCCCCTGACCTAGCTCCTTCGCCTATATATTCCCTAAAATACCGAAAAAATAGGGGAATCCACAAAAACACTTGTCCGCCGCCGCAAGCTTCCGTTTCCGCGAGATCTCATCTGGAGATCCTTCCCGGTGCCCTGCCAGAGGGGACGTTGGATTTTGAGGGCTTGTACATCAACATCATCGCCCCTCCAATGACTTGTGAGTAGTTCACTACAGACTTACGGGTCCGTAGTTAGTAGCTAGATGGCTTCTTCTCTCTCTTGGATCTTCAATACAAAGTTCTCCATGATCTTCATGGAGATCTATCCGATGTAATCCTCTTTGGCGGTGTGTTTGTCGAGATCTGATGAATTGTGGATTTGTGATCAGATTATCTATGATATATATTTGAGTTTTTGCTGATTTCTTATATGCATGATTTGATATCCTTGTAAGTCTCTCCGAGTCTTGGGTTTTGTTTGGCCAACTAGATCTATGATTCTTGCAATGGGAGAAGTGCTTAGTTTTGGGTTCATACCGTGTGGTGACCTTTCCCAGTGACAGAAGGGGCAGCAAGGCATGCATCATGTTGTTGCCATCAAGCGTAACAAGATGGGCTTTTATCGTAGATATGAGATTGTCCATCTACATCATGTCATCTTTCTTAAGGCGTTACTCTGTTCTCATGAACTTAATACACTAGATGCATGCTGGATAGCGGTCAACGCGTGGAGTACTAGTAGTAGATGCAGCAAGTATCGGTCTACTTGTTTTGGACGTGATGCCTATAGATATAATCATTGCCTTAGATAATGTCATGACTTTGCGCGGTTCTATCAATTGCTCGACAATAATTCGTTCACTCACCGTCTACTTGCTTTCATGAGAGAAGCCACTAGTGAACACTACGGCCCCCGGGTCTATTCACACCTATCATTTCCACTTTCGCTTTTACTTTGCTTTGTTTCTTTTTGCTTTCAGTTCTCACTTGGCAAACAATCTATAAGGGATTGACAACCCCTTCATAGCGTTGGGTGCAAGCTCTTTGTGTTTGTGCAGGTACTTGTCACAATCCTTCACTGAATCGATACCTTGGTTCTCAAAACTGAGGGAAATACTTACCGCCGCTGTGCTACATCACCCTTTCCGCTTCGAGGGAACACCAATGCAAGGCTCCAAGGCCACGGGGGAATCCTTTGCATATTTGCCAAGGAAGTCCCTAAAGGCGTAGCCGTGGCAGAAAGATTCCTGGTACCGTTGCTGAGGAGTATCAAGACAAGAATAGTCTCCCGTCAGCACGCTTGTTTCTGGCGCCGTTGGAATGTCTTTTGTTGCAGTAGCATAAAGCAAGTTTAATCTCATAGGACGTGGCTCCACTGGCGGGAGCAGCAATAGGAGTGCACATAAAGTCATTGTTGTTGTGACTAGTGAAGTCACACAACTTGGTGTTCTCAGTGGAACCCATAGCAGCGGCAACAAGCAAGAGCAAAGCAACTAATTTTTTGTGGTTTTTGGTATAAGACTCTAAAGAAAAAAGTAAAAAAGAAAACTAACAAGACTCAAAAGCAAAGGTAAAAGATAGCATGCAACTCCCCTATCTTGAAGACTGGAGTACCCGGCAACGGCGCCAGAAAACTTTGCTTGATGACGAGACGATGTATATACTTCTCGCACCTCGTTGGTTACCCCAAGTGGAAGGTTGAGATGTAGTCAGCAGCAAGTTTTCCCTCACACGTGAACTATAAGGTTTACCGAACCACGAGGACTCCTAGGATCAACAAGTAGGAATCTCGTGCCCCTGTCTAGCAGAAGACGTGGACCTGCACACACACAAATAACTTTGCTCCCAACGAGTACAGACATGTTGTCAATCTCTCTGGCCTTGTAGTGATGTCTCTCTCCCAAAAGACGGTAAATAACTATGCTTGGGTAAACAAATCACTGTTGGTCAATTGAGAGAATTATGAACGCACCACAATGCTAATTATGCTACTTGATAGTTAGAGGTTCAATAGTAATGGGCAGTACGCCAAGACAAGTAGACCGTTTATTCATCAGCATCTACTTACTAATCATCCACCTTGAGATATCTTTCCAGAACATCTCGTCGGTATTAAGTTGCGAGCCCCACCCAAAGTGTAAACTCAAAGCAACGGACAATTGCATTAACGAACTATGTGTAAGGTAAACAATCCTTGCAACCGTGGTCACAAGCACCGTTGTTTTCTCCCTGGTGGCAACAACATATCCCCTAGTCTCATGTTTCTGTCACTCAAGCTAGACATCGAGGGGCATGAACCCACAATCATGCATAACGCTCCCTCTTCGAGTTACATTCTACTACTCGGCCAAGGCAATAAATAGTAACACAGAACATGCATAAATCACTAAGGAACATAATATAAAATGATAATCAAATATATAACTCATAACAAGCTGAACATAATCTCATAATCCATCGGATCCCAACAAACCGAGCATAGCAATAGCAAGAGAATTACATAGATGCCTTGATCATGTAGGACAGCTCACAAGGACTATTCATGGAAGCACAAGATTTGGAGAGAATACATCACATAGCTACTGTTCATGGACCCATGGTCCAAGGAGGACTACTCACGGCACGTTCGGGAAGTGTCCATGGTGATGGAGAAGATCCCGGAGGTCAATCCTCCCTCCGACAGGGTGCCGGGAAGAGGTCTCCTGACGCTCCCGGTCTCGGAAGAACTACGGCGGCGGAACGATGGAGAAATTCGCGATTCTAGAAGTTGTGGAAGGGTTTCCTCTCGGGACTCTAAATATAGGCCAAAGGAGGGCACCGAAGGAGCTGGGGCCCACCCAGGCAGCCTCCTGGCGCCGCCTAGGGCCTGGTCGCGCGAGCAGGTCGCCTAGGCAGCCCCTGGTCCCCTCTGGCCCATCTTCGATGATTCGGAAGCTTCTGTTTCGCTGATTTTTTATATATTTTTCCTGGAATTTTTCGAGCTTCGGAAAATTGGGTAAAAGCCCTTGCAAAATAAACATCAGCACACAGAAACTGGCACTGGGTGCACTGAGTTAGTAGGTTGGTCCAAATATGTGTAAAATGATATAAAAGTGTAGCAAAACATATAACAATGTCACCCAAAAGATCATGGAACAAGCAGAAATTATATATACGTTTAGGACATATCAATCACCCACATCCGAGTGGATATATTTGTCTAGATCATTCCCCAACACATGAAACTTGCCGAAAAATAAAGGCAAAATAAAGGAAATGGAGAAGATCACCACGACTCTTACATAAAGGTAAGTACTAGAAAGTAAAGGTAACAGATAGGCCCTTCGCAGAGTGAACGAGAGGTTGTCATGCGCTTTTATAGTTGGATGCGCAATCCCTTAATGCAAAAGAACGCCACTTTATATTGCCCCTTGTGATAAAGAACTTTATTATGCAGTCTGTTCCTTTTATTTCTTCCATATCACAAGTTCGTATAAAGTTTATTTTCCTCACACTCATAGATCAGACATATTTACAGAGCAATTTTTATTGCTTGCACCGACGACAACTTACTTGAAGGATCTTACTCAATCCATAGCTACGTATGATGGACTCTCAAGGCAAAACTGGGTTAAAGGTGTTTGGATGCACAAGTAGTATCGCAACTTGGTGCAGAAGTTTTTGGCTAATATGGGGTGGAAGCAAGTGACACATGTTGAAGGATCTATAACCATATAACTTCTATTCGGAAATAAGCAAACATAACTCATTATGTTGTCTTCCTTGTCCAACCAATATCAAATTCTTAACATATAATATTTGAATGAGTGCTCACAATCATAAAAGATGTCCAAGATAATATATTCTTATGTTAACCTCTCTTTCTTTATTACTTCCTTTTAATTGCAGCAATGACCAATGGCTTTGTTTGTCAACTCACAACAAATTTCGATCAACATACTTTTTATATGTGAAGTCATCACTCCCCATAAGATCATTATATATACTCTTTTGCTATTATTATATACTTCTATCTATTTGTATTTCTCAAGATCATAGCAAGCAAGCAAAGCCCTCAACTCAAAACTACTCTTTATTATATAACTCTCGGACTTGCTTACGTAGGGGGAACATAAAGCAAAAATCAAAACTAGATCACACTAAAACTTTATACTACTAGATCAAGGTATTACCAAAAAGATCGAGCGGAGAAAATGAAGAAAATAAAGGATGTGATGGTGATACGATACCGGGGCAACTCCCCCAAGCTTGGCACAAGCCAAGGGAAGTGCCCTATACCTATGTGTTTAGTTGTCCTTCTATGGAGGTGGTGATGTTGGACTTGTTGGTGTGGTTGGAAGCTTGTCCTCCATCTTCCAAGGTATGGGCTCACCATTGTAAAAATATGAACGAGTCTTTGGGATCCTCAAATCTGCATCCAAACTCATTCTCTTAAATCTGTATTCATACTCACAACTTTATTTTTGCAGGTCATAGATCTAGGCTTGGAGATGCTTGATTTTCTCGTAAAGCTTGAAGACGTGATCCTAGATGTCCCTGGCGTCTAGCTTGTGCTTATGAGTAAACTCCGCGATCATCATGTGATTGGCATTGAGTCCTCGTTCCACCATCCCTTGGCATTTGAAGACTTGTTGCTCCATTGCTTCGAGCCTTGTCTCCATGCTTTCGGTCTTCTTTGGCCGCTCAACATCACGGATGTGCAACACCCCCTCATGCATCTCAATGGTTTGAGGGTGTTGCAGCACCTCCGCAAGGTAGGGGTTGATGACCCTCTCGAAGAACTTGTCCGTCAAAGCGCTTGAAGATGTCATGTTGATCTAAATCTGCTACACAAACAGCTCAAAACGAAAACAAGAGATATTGTCGTGATACGAAGGTCAAAACTTTTGGGAGATTATACAATGAATATTTACCGAAGTGAAGGAGTATTCCACAAGAAAATGGAGTCCAGAGGGTACACTGGGAGGCCACAAGCCTGCAGGGCGCACCCCTCGCTTGTCGCCTCCTAGTGCTCTTTTCGGGCTGCTTTGAATTTTTCTAATTTTTAAAATATTCTGAAACTGATAAAATTGCATTGGAAAAGTTTTGGAGTCGGTCTGCTTACCGTAACACATACCTATTACTTTTTGGAGTCTAAAACATTCAATAGGCCTCCCTAATGTAATATTCTCGAGTTATGGTATTGACAATATTGGTTTCAACATTTATGGGAGTACGTGAGATATAATATTTGACTCTTTTCCCATTTACCACCTTCAGATTTGTGCCTTCGGCGTTGTTGATCTTGATGGCACCGGAACACTATACTTCCTCGATAATGTAAAGCCCTTCCCATTTAGAGAGAAATTTTCCTGCAAAAAATCTTAGACGAGATTTGTATAGCAAGACATGATCACCTACATTGAATTCACGTTTTTGTATCCTTCTATCATGCCATCTCTTAACCTTTTCTTTAAACAACTTAGCATTCTCATGGGCTTTGGTTCTCCATACCTCAAGCAAGCTAATGTCAAATAACCTCTTCTCAAAAGGAAGTTTAAAATCATAGTTAAGCTCTTTAATTGCCCTAGAGGTAAGTGACATGCTTTATCATAAACCATTTTATATGGAGACATACCCATAGGGTTTTTGTAAGCGGTTCTATAAGCCCATAATGCATCGTCAAGTTTCTTAGACAAATTCTTTCTAGATCTATTAACGGTCTTTTGCAATATCAATTTAATTTATCTATTGCTCAATTCTACTTGACCACTAGACCGAGGATGATAAGGAGATGCAATTCTATGATTAACATCATTCCCAGCAAGCAATTTACGGAAAGCACCATGAATAAAGTGTGAACCACCATCAGTCATTAAATATCCAGGGACTCCAAATCTAGAGAAAATAACTGCTTTCAACATTTTGATAGAAGTATTATGATTAGCACTACTAGTTGGTATAGCTTCTACACACTTAGTAACATAATCAACAACAACTAGAATATGAGTATACCCATTGTACTTTGGAAAAGGTCCCATATAATCAAAAGACCAAACATCAAATGGTTAAATAACAAGAGAGTAATTCATAGGCATTTCTTGAAGTCTACTAATATTACCAATTCTTTGGCATTCATCACAAGACAAGACAAACTTACGAGCATCCTTGAAGAGAGCAGGCCAACAAAAACCAGACTGCAATACCTTGTGTGCAGTTCTATCTCCAGCGTGGTGTCCTCCGTAGGCCTCGGACAGACAGTTGTGCAGGATCTGCCCCTGTGCATGCTGAGGTACACAACATCTAATAATACCATCTACTCCTTCTTTATAAAGATGTGGATTGTCCCAAAAGTAATGTCTTACATCATAGTAGAATGTTTTCTTTTGTTGGTATGTGAAACTAGGCGGTATAAATTTAGCAATAGTGTAGTTAGCATAATCAGCAGACCAAGGAACACTGCACGAATCATTTATGACAACTAATTGTTCATCAGGAAAGCTATCATTAATAGGTAGTGGGTCCTCAAGAACATTCTCTAGTCTAGACAAGTTATCTGCTACGGGGTTAACAGCACCCTTTCCATGAATAATATGCAAATCGAATTCTTGTAGCAAAAGAACCCATTGAATAAGTCTAGGTTTAGCATCTTTCTTTTCCATAAGGTATTTAATAGTAGCATGATCAGTGTCAACAGTTACTTTGGAATCAACAATATAAGGTCTGAACTTACCACAAGCAAACACAACTGCTAAAAATTCCTTTTCAGTAGTAGCGTAGTATCTTTGAGCACTGTCTAGAGTTTTACTAGCATAATGGATAAGATTTAATTTCTTATCAACTCTTTATTCTAGAATAGCACCAACAACATAATCACTAGCATCAAACATAATTTCAAAGGGTAAATTCCAATCAGGTGGTTGAACAACAGGTGCAGTGATCAAGGCTCTCTTAAGAATTTCAAATGCTTCTACACAATCATCATAAAAAAGAATTGAACATCCTTTTGCAAAAAATTAGTGAGAGGCTTAGAAATCTTAGAGAAGTCTTTAATAAACCTCCTATAGAAACCAACATGACCAAGGAAACTTCTTATACCTTTGATATCTATTGCACACGACATTTTTTTCAATAGCATCAACTTTAGCTTTATCAACTTCAATACCTCTTTCGGAGATTTTGTGTCCCAAGACAATACCTTAATTAACCATAAAGTGGCACTTCTCCCAATTCAATACAAGATTATTTTCTTCACATCTCTACAAAACTCGATCAAGGTTGCTCAAGCAATCATCAAAAGAAGTTCCGTAAACGGAAAAATCATCCATGAAAACCTCAACAATCTTTTCGCAAAAGTTAGAGAATATAGCAATCATATATCTTTGAAAGGTAGCAGGTGCATTGCATAAACCAAAATGCATACATCTATAAGCAAAGGTATCGGAAGGGCAAGTAAAAGTGATCTTCTCTTGATCCTCTTTTGACACACGTATTTGAGAGGAACCAGAATAACCGTCTAGAAAGCAAAAAATGTGTATGTTTGGATCGTCTTTCTAGCATTTGATCAATAAAAGGTAGAGGGTAATGATCTTTCCTGGAAGCTTTATTTAGTTTCCTAAAATCAATTACCATTCTATATCCTGTAATAATTCTTTGCGGGGTCAATTCATTTTTATCATGAGTGTCGTGGTTTTGTCACTGCAGATGTCCTCGTGAAAGGACTTAGTACTGGAGCCATCGCACCTAGGTGGCGACTCAAAGGGGTTAAGCGGGAAAAACACGGCGATTTACCCAGGTTCGGCCCCTCATGAGGAGGTAAAAGCCTACGTCCTGCTTTGGTGTGTATTGATATGGTTTCGATTACAAGGAGGGCGTAACTCGCCGAACCTAGCACTCGATGATTTCTAACCTCTTCCTTCCGTCCCCTGGGACTCGCCTTTATATACAGGTCGAACCCCTAGGGTTTACAAGGATACTTTCCTTCCTACAACTCGTGACCCCTGTGGTCTCTAAGTCGCCATCTTCCGAACCTTGGAGACCTTCCAGGAACTATAAACCGTCATACGACCTTGATTCGGCCAAGACGAGGCCCAACTAAATGTTTGGGTGAATCACCTAATGGATAACCCGACCCAACTAGGGCGGGTCATCCACAAGTAATATCCCCAACATTAGGCCCCAAATTGACTTGAACTTTTCTTTTTCATGCCAATACCTTTGCTCCATTGAAGGCGATTCATCCCTCATTTTTCTTCATACGTCAGAAATTGTACACCCGCCATTGGGCACTGAAAATTGTTTAAGTCGCCAAACCATTACTGATTAGCCTCTTCTTATTCCTTGATTTTCGGGAAGACAGTCACAACCCCAACGGATCTTAGTGCATCGTTATCCCGAAATCTTCGGCATGCATTTATAGCGAATCTTTTTATCCCCCGGCGGTTCCCGCTCACGGCGCCTCGATTCCAGCACCCGCTTTGATAAATAGACCAGGGGGGACAGAACTGGTGCTTCCCACCTACCAGTCTCGTCAACCTCCTCCCCATCTTTGCAGCGAGAAAATCTCAACGCCCCCGAGGAATCCGCCGCCGACCGTGCTTTCGGCCTTCACGCGAGGAGCTTCGGTGCCGCCTGTAGGCCTTCGCCGTCATCCAGTCTCGCGCCGCAAGCGACCCGTCCGCCATCGCCGTCGTCCACTGCATCGCCGTCGACCACCTCGCCATTCACCACGAACTCTGCCGCCGCCGAAGACCTCTTCGCTCGACAGGACTCCCGTGGTTCTTCAACAAACTCCATCACCGTCGGCTTCTTTCACCCGAAAGCATCAGGTTAGGCCTATGCCCATTTTTAGGAATAGATTCAATCTTTGCTTGAAGCTCTAGCCAGTGCCATGTTCTTGATGTTCCTTGCGTACAGGCGCCGCCTACCCTGAACCGATTAGCATGAATGTCGATAGGATAGCTAATGCTTTGAATACCTTTACTTATCCGCCTTTACTTGTGAATCTTTTAAAATAATGTTTTCACCAAGCGAAGGGCGTCATCGGATAATAAATTGCTGCGTCCAGTCATTTTTCTTAGGTTTTCTCATCTGCCTAGTAGATCCATTCTTTACCTACTGTTTGGAAAAAGCTGTTTATAGTCTTCATACTCTGATACTTCAAACGAACGCCTTTACCATCTTTAGAACGTAGCCCTTGTGAAAAGCCACACTCCGTAAGTCGCCATAGTAACCCAACTCGGCCCTTTGATCTGGCGGGTCAAACCCTTCCCTTAGCCAAAGTACTCGGCGAGTTAAATGAACTGATTTCATCCCATACAGTAGATGTTCGAGGCATGTAATTTCATACTTTACTTATTTGTAGCATGGGCGCCGTCTTCAAAAGTGACTGGCTTCCTACCAAGGTCGATGACACCATATTAGTTGATTATGTGAAAACGGGCAGCTTGGATCCTCAGAATGTTATTGGCTGGCGCACCGGGTTCGGAGAAGATCTCCCTAACCCCAAAGAAGGGGAAATAGTCGTTTTTGTTGAACACCTGGAGCGAGGTTTTAAGCCGCCCGGATCAAAGTTTCTTAGGGACGCCATGACTTTCATGAATGTCCGCCTCCAGGATTTGGGACCCAATTCCATAAGTAACTTGTGCCAATTCCAAGTTTTCTGTGAGGCTTATCTGCGGATTGAGCCCTCTGTTCCTTTATTCTGGCATTTTTTCCATCTGAATCGCCAAACGGAATTCCACTTCGGCCCCGGCTTGGAACTTGGCGGCGTCAATGTCCAACGCCGCAGGGATAGCCCGTTCCCCTCAGTCGCCATGCCTAGCCATCCCAAAGGTTGGGGCGAGTCTTGGTTTTACTGTCAAGAGACTTCTGCTGCAGGCGAAAACAAGCTTCTGGGCTACAGGCCAACTCTCCTTCTGACCAACTTCAAGCTTCCAGACAAGCTCACCGAGGAGGAAGAATCGGAATTCATCCCGATACTGTCTGAATTAAGATCCTTGACGAACAATGGCCTTACTGGGGTTGACCTAATCCGCTGCTGGGTCGAATGGCATATCCTCCCTCTGAGCCACCGGGACGGTCTGATGTGTGAATTTGATGGCACCCTGGATCATCCTCAATGTTATTTCCATACGGCTTTAACAAAAAAGGACATTGTTACCATTATCAAAAAGCTGACTGGCGAGCCTGCGGGAAAATGCGGCCAAATCGGCCTCAAGCCTTTCTGCAAAATTAACCTGGCGCCCAAGGTGAACAAACCTAACCCGCCTTTGGTCTTTACTCTTTATGCTTCATTTGTATTGTGGTTTCATAACATATGCTATTTCAGAAAGGCGATAAGTTCTGGTCCAGGAAGCCCAAGAGGCCAGCCATGAAAAATGTTAGGCCGCCCTCAAAGAAAACCAAGGGTAAGGGCAAATCTGCTGCGGCTGAGCCATCCGGCGTCGATGAATCTCAAGTCGGCGATGCACTTTCGAAGGTAAAAATTCATCCTCTTTTCACTCGCCATCCATTACTGTTAACCTTTGTATTTATATCTCTCCCTCTCCTTGTAATAGAATGAAGACAACGAAAGCCAGGAGGACTCTGTTGAGGAAATTTATGTTTCCTCCGATTCATCTCCTTCTCCACCTAAGCCGGCCAGGCGAATTTGTGGGAAAGTTCCCTTCTCACACCCAAATGCTTGTTTGGACCCAAATTTCCTACTGAAGAAAGCACAACATACTTCAAATCGGAAGACACGAAGTCATTCCGGTGATCTGGTATCCGGCTTACCAGCAACGAACAAGAGGAAACCAAATGAGGTACTTTATGAATAACAATTCTTCATGTCTCTTTGGATCACGCTTGTAACCCGCCTGTATTGTTGACGTATAATTCTTGCAGAATTATCCTCCCACATCTGGCGACTCAGTGATGTCGACACTTCCACCAATGATTCGAGTTCCAGGGTAAGTCTTTTGATAACCTTGCTTTGAATCTTGAGAGTAATGAACTTTCAGTTCCTTAATGTGCTTATTCCCTCTTTTTAGGGCACAAGCCAAGAAAAGGAAAACCAGTGAATCAACTCCCGTCACAACTTCAGAACCCATTAAAGAATCAACTCCGATTCAAGACAACCCGGATCAGGCCGAGCCTGAAAATCAAATGGATCTTCCTGAGTCGCCGAAGGAAACAATGGATAACCCTAAGCCGCCAAGTCCATTGACGACAATAGAAGACCCAGATGCTGTGGTTATTACTGGTACCGGCTTCTCTAAGCCGGCGGCAACAGTTTTGTCCAAACATGTAGCATCCTCCTCTCAAGCCATTCCCGAGTCTGGGCTCTCCAAAGCGAAGCTTTCCAAATATGAAAATCTGGAGTTTAAGGAACTCTGCTCTGGTTTTGCAAGTCGCCTGGAGGCGAGCTATGAGATGGAGAAAAGCCTGCTGCGGATGTTAAAAAACAAACATGAGGTAAGTTTTGTTATACTATATTACTCCCATTAACCCCCAAGGGCCGGGTCATCAGTAAAAAGATGAGCCGGGTCTTGAAAAATTTAGAAAAACTTTGCGACCAGTAACCCCCAAGGGCCGGGTCATCAGAAAAAAGATGAGTCGGGTCTTGAAAAATTTAGAAAAACATTGCGACCAGTAACCCCCAAGGGCCGGGTCATCAGTAAAAAGATGAGCCGGGTCTTGATTTTGTATAATTTCATCTGAAAAGAAAAAATTATACATTAGCCCCCAAGTGTCAGGGATATTGCTTGCAATAGTTCTGAGACTTGCCCTTATTTTGTACTTTCAACAGGAAACTCTTGCTCAGACCAAATCGGCGCTTGGCGATTTAACGAAAAACTTATCTGGTCAACAAGACACCCGAGCTAAGTCGGAGGAGAGATGTCAATTGGCCTTGGCTGAACTGGAGAAACTCAAGGCCGAGTTGAAAAGAGCTCAAGCTGACCAAGATGCCGCCATAAAAAGAGCACAGAAGGCTGAAGCCAGGCTGGCCACTGTACAACAGGAATTGTCCGGTTTGAAGCGTCATATCTCCAACATGACGCAAGCCGTCTTCGGTAAGATTACTTAAACTTTTGATCTCCTCTTCTTTTTTTATAAACAATTCTTATCATAAGTCGCTGATCATCATGATTCCTTGCTCAGGTCCGAGAGCCGCCAACCTTCAAGAAGACTGCGTGCTGATGCTGAAGGCAATTTACACGCTGACACATCAACTGTACACAGGCAGTGTCTTAACTGTTAAAGCTGTGATGGGTGCCAAAGAACCTATAACTTCCATAAAGAAGGTGCTTGACTTCTTATCCACACTTCCCCCTCAGATTGGCGAGCTAACTCGGTCAGCCGCCCGAAAGGGTGCTTTGACTGCCCTGAGTCGCTGCTTGGCGTATGCTCCAGAGATCAACCTGGAAGAGGTAGCACCAGGCTTTCCTCAGCTTAAAGACGATGGGTCAGAATTCATTGAAGAGGACTATCAACGTGTCGTCAAGGACTCCCGGCTGGCAGCAACCCAACTCGCAGCAAGCCTTGATTTATCAAAGTATCAGGCGGCTTATGATAGCAAAAACAAGAAGGTCAACCCGCCAACCTTTGTGACGACCAGTCTAACTCCTCGGCGACCCAAGAACCCTTTCGACTTGGAAGCAGACCTGGCATCAATCCTAACTGATGAAGATGACTTCGTAGCTTTGGCTAAGTGCAACTGGGTACTGGGCGACTTGCAAATTGAAGTCGGCCAAAGCTCAAATCAGAATGATCCTAAGGCGCCAGCAAAATAAACCTTATTGATTTTGGCCTGAGAGCCATGTAATAGGTCTTTTTCCATAAGTCGGTATTGTTTTGGTGATACTCTTTGCAAGAATCTTTATATCGCCCTTAAGGCGATTTGAAATATTTGACCCGCCTTTTTAAGAATCCTTTATGATGCTTAATTTGCCATGGATGAAACAATTCTGATCCTCCTCCTGACTTAAGCTTTGAAAATAGCATATGTGAAATCAAACAAACGATAACAAATATTTTCAATAGGCGTCAGAAAGAAAGGTTTAAAAACCCTCGAGGCTATGCCACGAAGAAAAAATAGCAACATCAATTTCGTCGGCTCATAAGGTCGCGATAGGATGAGGTGAATCAGAAAACTCGTGCACACACCCTAAATGCAGGTTTCGTCGGCTCATAAGGTCGCGACAGGATGAGACGAGTCAGAAAGCTTGTGCACACACCCTAAATGCAGGTTTCGTCGGCTCAGAAGGTCGCGACAGGATGAGGCGAGTCAGAAAGCTCATGCACACACCCTAAATGCAGGTTTCGTCGGCTCATAAGGTCGCGACAGGATGAGGCGAGTCAGAAAGCTCGAGCACACACCCTAAATGCAGGTTTCGTCATAAGGTCGCGACAGGATGAGGCGAGTCAGAAAGCTCGTGCACACACCCTAAATGTAGGTTTGTCGGCTCATAAGGTCGCAACAGGATGAGGCGAGTCAGAAAGCTCGAGCACACACCCTAAATGCAGGTTCGTCGGCTCATAAGGTCGCGACAGGATGAGGCGAGTCAGAAAGCTCGTGCACACACCCTAAATGCAGGTTTCGTCGGCTCATAAGGTCGCGACAGGATGAGGCGAGTCAGAAAGCTCATGCACGCACCCTAAATGCATGATTCTGTCGGCTCATAAGGTCGCAACAGGATGACACAATTGCTCTGTAATGAAGAAGCCCCCAAGCCAGGGAGTATTTTTAACTTTATTACTTCATAATGAAATTGAAAAACTTACAAAGTGTAGAACTTAAGAGCTCAAGTGTAATAAGGCCGCAGATGGGCAATATTCCACGGGCGAGTTGACTCAGCCTCCGTGGTTGGCCGATTAGGCCGGAGATCCACCAAATAATAAGAGCCATTGCGGAGATTCTTGCTGATGACGAACGACCCTTCCCAAGATGGTGACATCTTGTGCATGCCAGCTCGATCTTGTATCAACTGAAGAACCAAGTCGCCTTCCTGAAAGGTCCGACTCTTAACCCGGCGACTATGGTAACGCCGCAGATCCTGCTGGTAGATAGCCGAACGAGCCGCAGCCAGGTCACGCGCCTCCTCTAAGGCGTCCAAAGAGTCTTGACGCGCCAGCTCATTGTCTTGTTCCACATATGCGGCGACTCTAAGTGAGTCATGCCTTATGTCAGTAGGGAGAACAACCTCTGCTCCGTAGACCAGAAAGAAAGGGGTGAAACCCGTGGATCGGTTCGGGGTGGTCC
This sequence comes from Hordeum vulgare subsp. vulgare, assembly GCF_904849725.1. Taxonomy (NCBI): domain Eukaryota; kingdom Viridiplantae; phylum Streptophyta; class Magnoliopsida; order Poales; family Poaceae; genus Hordeum; species Hordeum vulgare. The sequence continues at coordinate 142,136,759 of NC_058519.1, read as the reverse complement.
GAATACTCCACAACACCGAAGGTAATTCTTCAACCCAACACCCTGGGGTTTTTTCCAGGGGAACCATGAGTCGGGGCTTAATCCCTCGCAAAACCTGCTGATTCGCCCTCTCTGCCTGCCCATTAGATCATGGGTGAGCGACTGCAGAAACATCAAGTCGGATATGTTCTCGACGACAAAACTCCTGCGTCGCCCCTTGGGACAAGTTAGTACCATTATCAGTAATGATACTATGCGGATATCCAAACCGGAAAATCAGCCTTTTCAAAAATTTGACCGCCGTTTCCGCATCGCAAGCTCCAACAGGTTCCGCCTCAACCCACTTGGTGAACTTATCAACCGCCACCAACAGGTGGGTCTTCTTGTTAGAGGACATTTTAAAGGGGCCGACCATGTCCAGCCCCCAGACTGCAAAAGGCCAAGTAATGGGAATCATTCTTAATTCTTGAGCCGACACATGAGCCTGCCTCCCATAACGCTGGCACCCTTCGCACCGACGAACTATATCTTCTGCATCTGCCTGAGCCGTCAGCCAAAAGAAACCATGACGGAAAGCCTTTGATACCAAAGAACGTGACCCGGCGTGATGCCCACAGTCTCCGGAATAAATGTCATTTAAGATTATGCATCCTTCTTCGGAGGAAACACATCGCTGAAAAACTCCAGAGGTGCTCCGTTTATATAACTCGCCATTGATGATGACCATGGATTTGCTGCGCCGAACGATTTGGCGAGCCAAAACTTCGTCGGCCGGTAACTCGCCCCGAGTGAGATAAGCCAGATAAGGGAGAACCCAATCCGGAGTGACATGGAGAGCCGCCACGAGTTGAGACTCGGGATCTGGTATCGCCAATTCCTCCTCTGATGGTAAAATCACAGATGGTTTATGTAAGATATCCAGAAAAACATTAGGAGGAACCGGCTTTCTCTGGGAGCCAAGTCGTGAGAGGGCGTCAGCTGCCTCGCTGAGGCGCCGATCAATATGGTCCACCTGATAGCCATGAAAATGACCCGCCACATCAAACACAGGCCGCCTGTAGGCCGCCATCATAGGGTCCCGAGAATCCCAGGTACCCGAAACTTGTTGTGCCACCAAATCAGAGTCGCCAAAACATCTGACCCGTGCTAGATTCATCTCCTTGGCGAGTCGCAAGCCGTGAAGCAGAGCTTCGTATTCCGCTGCATTGTTGGTGCACGGAAACATGAGTCGGAGAACGTAACAGAAGTTATCTCCTTGAGGGGATACCAACACCACACCAGCCCCCGAGCCTTCCAGCTGTCTAGACCCATCAAAATAAATAGTCCAGTAAGTGAGATCGGGCCGGTCTTCCGGAGCCTGTAACTCCGTCCAATCGTTGACGAAATCAACTAATGCCTGGGACTTGATGGCTGTGCGGGGAGTATACTGTATGTGATGGGGCCCAAGTTCTATCGCCCACTTGGCGATTCGCCCTGTTGCCTCCCGATTCTGGATGATGTCCCCAAGGGGGGCAGAGCTAACCACTGTGATAGGGTGTTCTTGGAAATAATGCTTAAGTTTTCGGCTCGCCATAAACACCCCATACACCAATTTCTGCCAGTGTGGGTACCGCTGCTTGGAAAGAGTTAGCACCTCGCTGATAAAATATACCGGGCGTTGCACTGGGTATTCCTTCCCTTCCTCCTTTCTCTCAACGACCACTGCCACACTTACTGCTTTGGAATTTGCCGCCATATACAGAAGCATGGGCTCTTTTTCAGTCGGGGCGGCCAGGACTGGCGGGTTGACCAATTGGCGTTTCAGGGCTTCGAGCGCCTCGTCTGCCTCGTTTGTCCAAACAAATCGATCGGATTTCCTCAATAACTGATAAAGAGGGATCACCTTCTCCCCCAGGCGACTCACAAAACGACTTAGGGCCGCAATGCGACCCGCCAGTCGTTGATCTTGATTAACGTTCGCCGGCTTTCCAAGGGACGTAACCGCTTCAATCTTTTCCGGATTAGCTTCAATGCCGCGCTCCGATACCAAGAAACCCAGCAATTTCCCTGCAGGCACACCAAAAACACATTTGGTGGGATTTAGCTTCATCTGATATACCCGTAGATTATCGAATGTTTCCTTGAGGTCCTCCAGTAGTGTCTCCCCCTGGCGGGTCTTGATCACAATATCGTCGACATAAGCATGGACGTTGCGACCAATTTGGTTACGAAGACAATTCTGGATGCAGCGTTGATAAGTCGCCCCCGCACTCTTGAGTCCAAAGGGCATGGACACATAACAAAAGGCCCCGAAGGGGGTTATGAAGGCCGTTTTCTCTTGATCTTCCACGGCCATCTTTATTTGGTGATATCCTGAATAGGCATCCAGAAAGCACAATCGTTCGCATCCCGCCACCGAGTCAATGATTTGGTCGATGCGAGGAAGAGCGAAGGGATCTTTTGGACAAGCTCTATTGAGGTCCGTGTAGTCAATACACATACGAAAAGTACCATTCTTCTTGAGTACCAAAACCTAGTTAGCCAGCCATTTGGGGTGAAAATCTTCCACGATGAACCCGGTGGCTAAAAGACGGGCGACTTCTTCCCTAATCGCCTTGCGTCTCTCCTCGTTAAATCTGCGAAGGTACTGCTGGATGGGTTTGCACTTTGGGTCAACATTAAGACGGTGCTCAGCGAATTCTCTCGACACACCAGGCATGTCAGATGGTTTCCATGCAAAGATGTCCCGATTCTCACGGATGAATTCGATGAGCGCGCTTTCCTATCTGGGGTCCAGACCCGTCCCAATGGTGAACTGCTTGGATGAATCGTCAGGCACGAAATCGATTGTCTTAGTGTCATCCGTTGGTTTGAACTTGAGGGGCGACTCAGAGTCTGTAGTTGGCTTCTTCAGGGGTGACATATCCGCCGAGTCAACATTAGCCCGATGGTGTTTGAGCTCTTCCGCAGCACAGGCGACTTCCGCATAAGCCGCGTCCCCTTCTTCACATTCCTTTGCGATCCTTCTGTCTCCATCAGCCGTGATGGGTCCTTTGGGACCAGGCATTTTGATCTTGAGTTAGACATAGCACGGGCGAGCCATGAAGTGGGCGTAAGCCGGTCGCCCAAACAGCGCATGGTAGGGGCTTTTCAATTTGACCACCTCGAAGATTAGAGACTCCGACCTATAATTCTGTGCAGTTCCAAATGCCACTGTGAGCCTGACCCGGCCTATGGGATAAGCCGACTTGCCTGGGACAATTCCGTGGAAAACCGTGGTTGAAGGCATGAGGTCTTTTTCCAATAGATTCATCCTTTGGAAGGTGTCGAAGTATAGGATATTGATGTTGGTGCCACCATCCATTAGTACTTTTGATAGGGTGTAACCCCCAACTTGGGGAGCCACGACCAACGCTAGATCGCTCGGGTTATCCACTCTCGACGGGTGATCCTCCCTGCTCCACGTTATGGTCTGCTCAGACCAATGGAGGTATCTGGGAATCGCCGGTTCAGATACACTGTACGCCCGATGACTCGCCTTCTTATCACGCCTGCAAGCATTAGTGGTGAAAACGTGATACTGCCCATTACTTAACTGTTTGGGGTTGCTGCGGAAGCCCCCATTTTCGTCCTGGCCATGCGGAGCCCCCTGTGGGGGTGGCTGCTGGAAAGCTCCTGGCGGGTTGTACCGCCGCTAGTGGTGCACCGGGTATTGGCCGCCGCCTGGCTGCGGGCCTCCCTGAGCCCCCTGTTCGGGAAAGCCGCCGAAGGGGTTCTGTCTTTGATTGGGCGCGGCGAATTGCTCCTGGCGCTGGTCAGGGTCATCGTTTTGACTCTTCTTGATCGCCTCCGCCCGAAACTCTCGCATCACGAAGCAGTTTTCCCACGAGTGACTCGCCGGGCCATCTGCCGTGGCGTGGTGCGGGAAAGGGCCCTTGAGTAGCTCTTCATAGTTACGCGGCCTCTTCCCGCTGAACCCCCGATTCTTCTTTTTGCCGTTGTTGGCATTGGTGTTGGCGACTAAGTCCGAGGGCTCCTCCTGCGGTCTCCGCTTGCCATTGGTCCCTTGATTGTGACGGTTACGCCCCTGGAACCGGGTGTGATTTTTGGATGACTCGCCCTTCTTAGGCGAATTGGCCTTACCATCCTCGCCAGGATCTTTGGTATCATCGGCCTCAGCATATCTAGTGAGGGTGTCCATCAGTTCGCCCATGTCTTAGACCTTTCGTTTGAGTCGCCCCAATTTTTGCACCAAGGGTTCGTAGTGGCAATTGTGCTCGAGGATGAGCATAGCTTGAGGCGCCGTAATCCCATCTGATGAATGAATAATTTCTGCAACCCCACGTGACCAATGATGGGCCGACTCATCCGGGCGCTGAATACAGTGCTGTAGATCGACGATCGTCATCGGACGTTTGCAAGTTCCTCGGAAGTTTTTGATGAAACGCTCTTTTAACTCGGCCCAGGACTGGATGGAATTGGGAGCTAAGTTTTTCAACCAGGTGCGTGCTGACCCCTCGATCATCATGGTGAAGTATCTGGCGCAAACCGCCTCGTTTACATCGAGCATGTCCATGGCGATCTCATAACTCTCGATCCATGACGCCGGCTCGAGGTCCGGGGTATAATTAGGCACCTTCCTTGGTCCCTTGAAGTCTTTGGGCATCTTTTCGTTCCGAAGGGCTGGGGACAAGCATGGTACCCCAACTCACCCTCCGCCCCCAACGAGGGGGGCCGGGGCGTCTTGGATGTTCGGGAGATCCCGGCCCGGCGGGTTCCGTTTAGGCGGGTTGTCCTGTGGGACGTGTCGCGGCCCGCTGTTTACAGCGGGTTGGTCCTCTGGCCTGCTCCTGGTATAACTTGCCTGAGGGGTAGAATGCAACCTCTCGAGGCTATGTGAGAACTGGGCGTTTTGAACCACCGCCGTCTTCAACATCTCGATGGCATTCCTTGCTTCTATCTCGGCAGGAGTGTTGCTGTGAATCGGAAGAGACACAAGATGACGAGTTGCGGCAAGCACGTTATCCACCGGGTTGGAAAAGTGGCCTTGAGGCGTCCGGAACCGGGGAATGTGATCCTCAACCGGCTGAGCCGGCGGGTTAGGTGGGCGGCCCGGTCCTCCTGCCGGGGCGGCTCCTGTCCCAGGGGTTCGTGGAGTATCGAACAGGCGGGTCGGATTGAGGTCATGGGGCAGGCGACCCTGGTGTCTCCGCTGATGGACGGCGTCGGACGCGCGCTGCTGTCTCTCGAGCTGCCAATTGTCAGTGTTTAAACACATCCTTAAGGCCGTAATTTGAGCTTGCCGAGTCCCGATCCTGGCGGACTCCATCTCGGCGTCCCGATGAGCCTTTGCCACCCCCTCTCGGAGTTTTGCGAGCTCCGTGTTTATCTCCTCCTGGTTCTCTGGCGTGAGGGGAGTCGCCATTAGCCTTGTGATCTCCGCCACTAAATCCACCAGGACTGCGGCCGGACTCCTGGACGTCTCATCGGTTCCATCGCCTCCAGTAGGGTTTTGTGTGGGTTGAGTTGCCCCCGCCATGTAGATGGCGATCTGGCGGCGGGTTCGGTCAAGGATTTCTGGGTCCATGGCCAGCGACAAGCCCCCAAGACAATCCCCATGAAGAGACCGGATTGAATCTGAGTTGCCCATGGATGATTCTTCATCAGAGTTGACCGGTGTAGTTTCCTGAGTCGTCGAGCGCTCTGGCTCCTCTGATCCCTGCGTGTACCCCACAAAGACCGGGCGAGTCAGGTTTTGCGTTATGATTTGGCGGACGTACCTGGCCGGCTCGACGATGTCGGTGGAGGTGTCCGGCTCAGGTACGGATGATCCGATCATGCCGATGAAGATGTTGATCCTGCCGAAGGGGACCCTGTAGCCAGATTCAATTGAATCCGTTTCAGGTCCCCATTGCCGGTTGTCTATGTAGGTTATCCCGCGGCGGCTCCGAGTCATGAGCGCCGTCGCGTAACTCCCAAACCCTGGTAGGGCTCCCTTTGAGAACTCAACTCCACCGTGTGTAGGCCCCACGGTGGGCGCCAACTGTCGTGGTTTTGTCACGGCAGATGTCCTCGTGAAAGGACTTAGTACTGGAGCCATCGCACCTAGGTGGCGACTCAAAGGGGTTAAGCGGGAGAGACACGACGATTTACCCAGGTTCGGCCCCTCGTGAGGAGGTAAAAGCCTACGTCCTGCTTTGGTGTGTATTGATATGGTTTCGATTACAAGGAGGGCGTAACTCGCCGAACCTAGCACTCGATGATTTCTAACCTCTTCCTTCCGTCCCCTGGGACTCGCCTTTATATACAGTTCGAACCCCTACGATTTACAAGGATACTTTCCTTCATACAACTCGTGACCCCTGTGGTCTCTAAGTCACCATCTTCCGAAGCTTGGAGACCTTCCAGGAACTATAAACCGTCATACGACCTTGATTCGGCCAAGACGAGGCCCAACTAAATGTTTGGGTGAATCGCTAATGGATAACCCGGCCCAACTAGGGCGGGTCATCCACAAGTAATATCCCCAACAATGAGGAAGTACGGTAATACCTCCCATTTTAGGGACAAAATGAACGGGACTAACTCATCTACTATCAGCAATAGGATAAATTCTACCTGCCTCTAGAAGCTTTAGTATTTCATTTCTTACCACTTCCTTCATTGAAGGATTTAATCATCATTGGTGATCAACAACTGGTTTAGCATCAGGCTCCTTATTGATTTTGTGCTGACATAGAGTGGGACTAATGCCCTTAAGATCATCAGGAGTATATCCAATAGCAGCACGGTGTTTCCCCAAAGTTTTTAGTAATCTCTTTTCTTCATGCTCTGAAAGGTGAGCACTAATAATAACAGGATATATCTCCTTTTCAACAAGATAAGCATACTTCAGAGTATTAGGTAATTGTTTAAGCTCAAACACGGGATCACCCTTGGGTGGAGGAGGATCCCCAAGTATTTCAACAGGCAGGTTGTGTTTCAAAATAGGTTGTTGATCAAATAAAATCTTATCTATTTCATTCCTTTCATTCATATGCATATCATTTGCATGGTATAGCAAATATTGTTCTAAGGGATCAGTAGGAGGCACCTCGATAGAAGAGAGACCAATAATTCCATCTTTACTAGGCAATTCTTTGTCATAGGGTTGTCTATGAAATTTAGAGAAATTGAACTCATGAGATACATCCCCAAATCTTAAAGTAATCGTTTCTTTCTCACAATCAATCTTAGCATTAAGAGGATTCAAGAAGGGTCTACCGAATATAATGGGACAAAAATCATCTTGTGGGGAACCAAGAACAAGAAAATCAGTAGGATACTTTATTTTCCCACACAAGACTTCAACATCTCTAACAATACCAATTGGTGCAATAGTATCTCTATTAGCAAGCTTGATGGTAACATCAATTTCTTCTAATTGAGTTGGTGCAATAACATTCATAATTTCTTGGTATAAGGTAAAGGGAATTGCACTCACACTAGCATCCGCATCACATAAGCCATGATAACAATGATCTCCTATTTTAACAAAAACAACACGCATGCCAACAATAGGTCTATGTTTACTTTTAGTATCAGGTCTAGCAATTCTAGCAGCTTCATCACAGAAATGAATGACATGCCCGTCAATATTATCAACCATGAGATCTTTAACCATAGAAATATTAGGTTCAACTTTAATTTGTTCAGGAGGTATAGGTGTTCTAGTACACCTCTAATGAACCACAGTTCAAGCTTTAGCATGTTCCTTTATTCTAACAAGAAAGGGTGGTTTCTCAGTATAAGCAGTAGGCATAACAGGATCAGCATTATAAATAATAGTTTCTTCTTCAACTTTAATAGGTATAATGATGACCCACAAGTATAGGGGTCTATCGTAGTCCTTTCGGTAAGTAAGAGTGTCGAATCCAACGAGGAGCACAAGGAAATGACAAGCGGTTTTTAGTAAGGTTTTCTTTGCAAGCATTGAAATTTTCGGTGACAAATAGTTTTGTGATAAGGTAATTTGTAACGGTTAACAAGTAACAATTGTAACTAAGACGCAGCAAGGTGTCCCAATCCTTTTTGTTGCAAAGGACAAGCCTAGACAAAATCTTATATAAGCAAAAGCGCTCCCGAGGACACATGGGAATTTCTGTCAAGCTAGTTTTCATCATGCTCATATGATTCGCGTTTGTTACTTTGATAATTTGATATGTCGGTGGACCGGCGCTTGGGTGCTGCCCTTACTTGGAAAAACCTCCCACTTATAATTAACCTCTCTCGCAAGCATCCACAACTACGAAATAGGAATTAAGACAAATCTAACGATAGCATTAAACATATGGATCCAAATCAGCCCTTTACGAAGCAACGCATAAACTAGGGTTTAAGCTTCTGTCACTCTAGCAACCCATCATCTACTTATTACTTCCAATGCCTTCCTGTAGGCCCAAATAATGGTGATGTGTCATGTAGTCGACGTTTACATGACACCACTAGAGGAGAGACAAACTTATAACTTATCAAAATATCGAAGGAATATCAATTTCACACGATTGCTTATAAAAAGACTTATCCCATGTCCTGAGGAACAAACGTAACTACTCACAAAGCATATTCATGTTCATAATCAGAGGAGTATTAATAAGCATTAAGAATTGAACATATGATCTTCCACCAAATAAACCAACTAGCATCAACTACAAGGAGTAATCAACACTACTAGCAACCCACATGTACCAATCTGAGGTTTTGAGACAAAGATCAGATACAAGAGAGGAACTATGGTTTGGAGAGGAGATGGTGCTGATGAAGATGTTGATGAAGATTAACCCCCTCACGATTAAAGGATCATTGGTGATGACGATGGCTTCGATTTCCCCCTCCGGGAGGGAAGTTTCCCCGACGGAATAGCTCCGCCGGAGCTCTAGATTGGTTCTGTCGAAGAACCGCCTCGCGACAGCAGCGTCGCGTCCCAAAAGATCTGATATGATTTTTCCAGGTCAAAACCCATCATATAGCATAAGATGGGCGTCCGAGGCCTGCCAGGGGCAACAAGCCTGTAGGGCGCGGCCAGGGGGTAGGTCGTGCCCCCTGGCTTGTGGCCACCTGATGGGTCCCCTCCAGTACTTATTTCGCTCATTGTTTTTAATAAATTCCAAAACTGCTCTCTGTAACTTTTCACGACTTTTGGAGTTGTGCAAAATAGGTCTCTTAGATTTGCTCCTTTTTCAGTCGAGAATTCCAGCTGTCGGCATTCTCCCTCTACATGTAAATCTTGTAAAATAAGAGAGAAAAGGCATAAGTATTGTACCATAATGTGTAATAACAGCCCATAAAGCGATAAATATTGATATAAAAGCATGATGCAAAATGGACATATCAAATCCCCCAAGCTTAGACCTCGCTTGTCCTCAAGCGAAAAACCGAGACTGATAAATATGCCCACATGTTTAGAGATAAAAGTGTCAATAAAATAAAATACGGACATGAAGGCATCATGATTATCTTTAGAACATCAACATAAATTGATATATAATATCTTATACTAAAGTAGCAATTCATTCACAAGGTAAAATATGAATCAAGAACTCTATTGAGAAATAACAAACTATGATTTCAGTCATTGAGACAATTCCAATTTATCGCAACATAGGAAAGAGTTAATATAAGAGCTTGTATAGCAAATCCACATACTCAATCATCTTATAGTCTTTCATAATTGCTAACACTCACGAGGTACCTATGAGGTCAAAGTTTCAATCGGACACAGAGAAAGATAGGGCCTTATAGTTTGGCCTCCCAACTATTTACCTCAAGGGTAATGTCAACAACAGTAACTCATGATCACCCACATCTGAGTGGATATATTAGTCTAGATCATTCCCCAACACAAGGTGCTTGCCAAAATATAAACGCAAAATAAAGGAAATGGTGAAGATCACCACGACTCTTTTATAAAGGTAAGTGCTAAAAAGTAAAGGTAACAGATAGGCCCTTGGCAGAGGGAAGCACATGTTGTCATGCACTTTTATAGTTGGATGCACAATCTCTTAATGCAAAAGAACATCACTTTATATTGCCCCTAGTGATAAAGAACTTTCTTATGCAGTCCGTCACTTTTATTTCTTCTATATCACAAGTTCGTATAAAGTTTATTTTCCTCACACTAATAAACAACACATATTTAAAGAGCAACTTTTATTCCTTGCACCGATCAAAACTTACTTGAAGGATCTTACTCAATCCATAGGTAGGTATGGTGGACTCTCAAGGCAAAACTGGCTTAAAGGTTTTTGGATGCACAAGTAGTATCTCTACTTGGTGCAGAAGTTTTTTGGCTAACATGCGGTGGAAGCAAGCGACACATGTTGAAGGATATATAACCATATAACTTCTATTCGAAAATAAGCAAACATAACTCATTATGTTGTCTTCCTTGTCCAACATCAACTTCTTAGCATATAATATTTTAATGAGTGCTCACAATCATACAAGATGTCCAAGATGATATATTTATATGTGAACCTCTCTTTCTTTATTACTTCCTCATAATTGCAACAATGACTAATAGCTTTATTTGTTAACTCACAACAAATTTCAATCGACATACTTTTTACATGTGAAGTCATCACTCCTAATAAGATCATTATGCATGCCCCCTCTTTTTTTATTCTATACTTCTTTCTATTTCTTCTTCTTAAGATCATATGGTAAACAAGCAAAGCCCTTGACTCAAATCTACTCTTTATTATATAACTCTCGGGCTTGCTTACATAGGGGGGACAATACAAAAAATCAAAACTGGATCACACTAAAACTTTATTTTACTAGATTAAGATATGACTAAAAGGATCGAAAAAAGAAAAAAAATGAAAAAGGTAAAAAGGTGCGATGGTGATACAATACTGGGGCACCTCCCCCAAGCTTGGCACAAGCCAAGGGGAGTGCCCATACCCATGTGTTCAATTATCTTTCTTTGGAGGTGGTGATGTTGGAGTTATTTGTGAGGTTGAAAGCTTATCAAGTTTCCACTTAAGCATGGAATTTTGTTCCCTCGGATCGTCTATTTCCAGCTCGAGCCTCAATATCCTTTGACATAATTTAGTCTTGCTTTCCTACAGAAAACGAGAAGGGATAAATAGCCCCTTGGGTTTTCTCCTTATATTTGGGAGGCTCGACTTCTTGAACTCCACATGCATATCTTCGGGTTGAGGCAAGGGAATCTCCTCTTCATCCAAGCTTTCTCCCGCATACTTGCATATCTCCAGCTCCTCCTCCGATCATAATCCATAGGGATCTACGACCCCGCAGAGCTTGGGATTGGCAAGATAATGTGATACATATCTCTCCCCATCGGAATCTTGGAAAGACATCTTACTCTAAATCTGCTGCACAAACACCTCAAAACAAAAACAGAAGGTATTGTCAAGATACAGAGGTCAAAATCTTCAGGAGATTATATAATGAAATTTTGCCGCCCGAAGGAGTCTTCCACAAGAAAACAGAGTCCGGAGGGTGCACGGGGTGGCCACAAGCCTACAGGGCGCGACCAAGGGGGTAGGCCGCGCCCCTGGCTTGTCGCCTCCTCATGCACGCTTCAGACTGCTTTAAATTTTCCTAATTTTTTAAATATTCCAAAACTGGTAAAAATTGCCATTGAAAACATTTTGGAATCGGTTTGCTTACCGTAGCACATACCTATTCCTTTTCGGGGTCCGAGGCGTTCTGATAGGTCTCCCTAATGTACTCTTCCGGAGTTATGGTATTGATAATATTAGTTTCAACATTTATGGGAGTACCTGAGATATAATGTTTGATTATTTGCCCATTTACAACCTTCGGCATTGTTGATCTTGATGGCACCGGAACAATATACTTCCTCGATAATGTAAGGACCTTCCCATTTAGAGAGATGTTTTTGTGCAAAAAATCTTAAGCAAGAGTTGTATAGCAAGACATGATCGCCTACATTGAATTCACGCTTTTGTATCCTTCTATAATGCCATCTCTTAACCTTTTCTTTAAACAACTTAGCATTCTCATAGGCCCGGTTCTCCATTCATCAAGTGAGCTAACATCAAATAACCTCTTTTCACCAGCAAGTTTGAAATCATAGTTAAGTTATTTAATTGCCTAATAGACTTTGTGTTCTAGCTCTAGAGGTAAGTGACATGCTTTACCATAAACCATTTTATACGGAGACAACCGATAGGGTTTTTGTAAGCGGTTCTATAAGCCCATAATGCATCGTCAAGTTTCTTAGACCAATTATTTCTAGATCTATTAACGGTTTGTTGCAAGCACCGAAATTATCGGTAACAGATAGTTTTGTGATAAGGTAATACGTAACGGGTAGCAAGTTACAAAAGTAACAAAGGTGCAGCAAGGTGTCCCAATCCTTTTTGTAGTAAAGGACAAGCCTGGACAAACTCTTATATAAAGCAAAGCGCTCCCGAGGACACATGGGAATTTCTGTCAAGCTAGCTTTCATCATGCTCATATGATTCGCATTTCTTACTTTGATAATTTGGTATGTGGGTGTACTGGTGCTTGGGTGCTTCCCTTAGTTGGACAAACATCCCACTTATGATTAACCTCTCTGGCAAGCATCCACAACTACGAAAGAAGAATTAAGATAAATCTAACCAAAGGATGAAACATCTGGATCCAAATCATCCCCTTACGAAGCAATGCATAAACTAGGGTTAAAGCTTCTGTCACTCTAGCAACCCATCATCTACTTATTACTTACCAATGCCTTCCCCTAGGCCCAAATAATGGTGAAGTTTCATGTAGTCGGCGTTCACATGACACAACTAGAGGAGAGACAACATACATCTCATAGAAATATCAAACGAATACCAAATTCACATGATTACTTATAGCAAGACTTATCCTGTGTCCTCGGGAACAAACGTAATTACTCACAAAGCATATTCATGTTCACAATCAGTGGAATATAATAATCATTAAGGATCTGAACGTATGATCTTCCCCCAAGTAAACCAACTTGCACCAACTACAAGGAGTAATCAACACTACTAGTGACCCCTCGGTACCAATCTGAGGTTTGAGACAAAGATCGGATACAAGTGTTGAACTAGGGTTTGGAAAGGAGATGGTGCCGATGAATATGTTGATAGCGATTGACCCCCACTCGATGAGAGGATCGTTGGTGATGATGATGACTTCGATTTCCCTCCTTCGGGAGGGAAGTTTCCCCGGTAGAATAGCTCCACCGGAGCTCTAGATTGGTTCTGCCAAAGTTCCGCCTCGAGACAGTGGCGCTTCGCCCGAAAAGTTTTGATATGATTTTTCCAGGTCAAAACCCTTCATATAGGATAAGATGAGCACCATAGGCCTGCCAGGGGGCTCACAAGCCTGCAGGGCGGGCCCAGGGAGTAGGGTGCGCCCCCTGTCTTGTGGCCACCTGGTGTGTCCCCTGATGTATTTCTTTCTGTTGGAGAACGTCGCATGGGAAACAAAAAAATTCCTACGCGCACGAAGACCTATCATGGTGATGTCCATCTACGAGAGGGGATATTCGATCTACGTACCCTTGTAGATCGCACAGAAGAAGCGTTAGTGAACGCGGTTGATGTAGTGGAACGTCCTCACGTCCCTCGATCCGCCCCGCGAACCGTCCCGCGATCAGTCCCACGATCTAGTGTCGAACGGACGGCACCTCCGCGTTCAGCACACATACAGCTCGACAATGATCTCGGCCTTCTTGATCCAGCAAGAGAGACGGAGAGGTAGATGAGTTCTCCGGAAGCATGATGGCACTCCGGAAGTTGGTGTTGATCTTATCTCGGCAGGGCTCCGCCCGAGCTCCGCAGAAACGCGATCTAGAGGTAAAACCGTGGAGATATGTGGTCGGGCTGCCGTGGCAAAGTTGTCTCAAATCAGCCCTAAAACCTCCGTATATATAGGGGGAAGAGGGGGAGCCTTGCCTTGGGGTCCAAGGACCCCCAAGGGGGTCGGCCGAGCCAAGGGGGGGAGTCCTCCCCTTCCAAACCGAATCCAACTAGGTTTGGAAGGAGGAGTCCTTCCCCCTTTTCCCACCTCCTCTTTTTTTCTCTTTGATTTTCTTCCTATGGCGCATAGGGCCTTCTTGGGCTGTCCCACCAGCCCACTAAGGGCTGGTGCGCCACCCACAAAGCCTATGGGCTTCCCCGGGGTGGGTGACCCCCCCCCCCCCCCCCGGTGAACACCCGGAACCCATTCGTCATTCCCGGTACATTCCCGGTAATTCCGAAAACCTTCTGGTAATCGAATGAGGTCATCCTATATATCAATCTTCGTTTCCGGACCATTCCGGAAACCCTCATGATGTCCGTGATCTCATCTGGGACTCCGAACAACATTCGGTAACCAACCATATAACTCAAATACGCATAAAACAACGTCGAACCTTAAGTGTGCAGACCCTGTGGGTTCGAGAACTGTGCAGACATGACCCGAGTGACTCCTCGGTCAATATCCAATAGCGGGACCTGGATGCCCATATTGGATCCCACATATTCTACGAAGATCTTATCGTTTGAACCTCAGTGCCAAGGATTCATATAATCCCGTATGTCATTCCCTTTGTCCTTCAGTATGTTACTTGCCCGAGATTCGATCGTCAGTATCCGCATACCTATTTCAATCTCGTTTACCGGCAAGTCTCTTTACTCGTTCCGTAATACAAGATCCCGCAACTTACACTAAGTCACATTGCTTTCAAGGCTTGTGTGTGATGTTGTATTACCGAGTGGGCCCCGAGATACCTCTCCGTCATACGGAGTGACAAATCCCAGTCTTGATCCATACTAACTCAACGAACACCTTCGGATATACCTGTAGAGCATCTTTATAGTCACCCAGTTACGTTGTGACGTTTGATACACACAAAGCATTCCTCCGGTGTCAGTGAGTTATATGATCTCATGGTCTTAGGAACAAATACTTGACACGCAGAAAACAGTAGCAACAAAATGACACGATCAACATGCTACATCTATTAGTTTGGGTCTAGTCCATCACATGATTCTCCTAATGATGTGATCCCGTTATCAAGTGACAACACTTGCCTATGGTCAGGAAACCTTGACCATCTTTGATCAACGAGCTAGTCAGCTAGAGGCTTACTAGGGACAGTGTTTTGTCTATGTATCCACACAAGTATTGTGTTTCCAATTAATACAATTATAGCATGGATAATAAACGATTATCATGAACAAAGAAATATAATAATAACTAATTTATTATTGCCTCTAGGGTATATTTCCAACAGTCTCCCACTTGCACTAGAGTCAATAATCTAGTTCACATCACCATGTGATTTCTAAGAATCCAACACCCATATAGTTCTGGGGTCTGATCATGTCTTGCTCATGAGAGAGGTTTTAGTCAATGGTTCTGAAACTTTCAGATCCGTGCGTTCTTTACAAATCTTTATGTCATCTTATAGATGCTGCTACTACGTGCTATTCGGAAATGCTCCAAATATCTACTCTACTATACGAATCCGTTTCACTACTCATAGTTATTCGTATTAGTGTCAAAGCTTGCATCGACGTAACCCTTTACGACGAACTCTTTAACCACCTCCATAATCGAGAAAAATTCCTTAGTCTATTTAGTTACTAAGGATAACTTTGACCGCTGATCAGTGATTCAATCTTGGATCACTGTGTGTACCTCTTAACAGACTTGCTGCAAGGCACACATTAGGTGTGGTACTCAGCATGGCATACTTTAGAGTCTACGGCTAAGGCATAGAAGACGACCTTCGTCTATTCTCTTTATTCTGCCGGGGTCGGTTTTTGGGTCTTACTCAAATTCACACCTCACAACGCAACCAAGAACTCTTTCTTTGCTGATCTATTTTGAACTCCTTCAAAACTTGTCAAGGCATGCATCTTGTTGAAACTTCTATTAAGCGCTTTCGATCTATCTCCATAGATCTTTGATGCTCAACGTTCAAGTAGCGCAATCCAGGTACTCCTTTAAAAAACCCTTTCAAACAACCTTGTATGCTTTGCAGAAATTCTACATTACTTCTGATCCACAATATGTCAACCACACATACTTATCAGAAATTCTATAGTGCTCCCACTCACTTCTTTGGAAATACAAGTTTCTCATAAACCTTGTACAAACCCAAAATCTTTGATCATTTCATCAAAGTGTATATTCCAACTCCGAGATGCTTGCACCAGCCCATTGAAGGTTCACTGGAGCTTGCATACTTGCTAGTATCTTTAGGATCGACAAAACATTCTGATTGCATCACATACAATCTTTCCTCAAGGAAACCGTCGAGGAAACATTGTTTTGACTTCCTATGTGCAATATTTCACAAATAATGCAGCAACTACTAACATAATTCCAACAGACTTTTAGCATCGCTACGAGTGAGAAAGTCTCATCATAGTCAACTGTTTGATCTTGTCGGAAACATCTTTGCGACAAGTCGAGCTTTTCTTAATAGTGACTTATCACCATCATCGTCTGTCTTCCTTTTAAAAATCCATCTTTACTCAATAGTCCTATGACCATCAAGTAGTTCTTCCAAAGTCTACACTTTGTTTCCATACATGGATCCTCTCTCGGATTTCATGGCCTCCAGCCATTTGTCGGAATCCGGGCCCACCATTGCTTTCTTCATAACTCGTAGGTTCACTGTTGCTCAACAACATGACCTCCAAGACAGGGTTACCGTACCACTCTGCAGTAGTACGCGACCTTGTCAACCTACGAGGTTTGTAGTAACTTGATCCGATGCTCGATGATCACCATCATCAGCTTTCACTTCAATTGGTGTAGGCGCCACAGGAACAATTTCCTGCGCCCTGCTACACACTGGTTGAAGTGATGGTTCAGTAACCTCATCAAGTTCCACCACCCTCCCACTCAATTCTTTCGAGAGAAACCTTTCCTCGAGAAAGGATCCGTTTCTAGAAACAAACACTTTGCTTTCGGATGTGAGATAGGAGATGTACCCAACTGTTTTGGATATCCTATGAAGATGCATTTATCCGCTTTGGGTTCGAGCTTATCAGACTGAAACTTTTTGACATAAGTGTCGAAGCCCCAAACTTTCAAGAAACGACAGTTTAGATTTCTCTAAACCTCAGTCTATACCATGTCATCTCAACGGAAATACGCGGTGCCCTATTTAAAGTGAATGCAGTTGTCTCTAATGCATAACCCATAAACTATAGTGGTAATTCAATAAGAGACATCATAGCATGCACCATACCAAATAGTGCGTGGCTATGACGTTCAGACACATCATCACACTATGATGTTCCAGGTGGCATGAACTGCGAAACAATTTCCACATTGTCTTAACTGCGTGCCAAAACTCGTAACTCAGATATTCATTTCTATGATCATATCGTAGACAGTTTATCCTCTTGTAACGACGAACTTCACTCTGAAACAGAATTGAACTTTTCAATATTTCAGACTTGTGATTCATTAAGTAAATACTCTTGTATCTGCTCAAATCGTCATTGAAGTAAGAACATAATGATATCCACTGCGTGCCTTAGCACCCATTGGACTGCATACATCAAAATGTATCACTTCCAACAAGTTAATATCTTGTTTCATCTCAATGAAAACAAGGCCTTGCTCATGTGGTATGATTTGCATTTCACTAGTGATTCAAAATCAAGTGAGTATAAAGATCCATCACCATGGAGCCTCTTCATGCAATTTATACCAACATGACTCAAGCGGCAGTGCCACAAGTAAGTGGTACTATCATCATTACCTCGTATCTTTTGGCACCAATATCATGAACATGTGTAACACTACGATCGAGATTCAATAAACCATTGAGGGTGATTATTCAAGCAAATAGAGTAACCATTATTCTCTTTAAATGAATAATCGTATTGCAATAAACATGATCCAATCATGTTCGTGCTTAATGCAAGCACCAAATAACAATTATTTAGGTTTAACACCAATCCCGATGGTAGAGGGAGCGTGCGATGTTTTGATCATATCAATCTTGGAAACACTTCCAACACGTATCGTCACCTTGCCTTTAGCTAGTCTCCGTTTATACCGTAGCTTTCATTTCGTGTTACTAATCACTTAGCAACCGAACCGGTATCCAATACCGTCGTGCTACTAGGAGTTCTAGTAAAGTACACATCAACATCATGTATATCAAATATACTTCTTTCGACTTTTGCCATCCTTCTTATCTACCAAGTATCTACAGTTGCTCCGCCTCAGTGACTGTTCCCCTCATTACAGAAGCACTTAGTCTCGGGTTTGGGTTTAATCTTGGGTCTCTTCATTAGTGCAGCAACTGTTTTGCCGTTTCACAAAGTATCCCTTCTAGACCTTGACTTTCTTGAGACTTAGTGGTTTTACTAACCATCAACTATTGATGTTCCTTCTTGATTTCTACTTTCACAGTGTCAAACATCGCGAATCGCTCAAGGACCATTGTATATATCCTTGATATGTTATAGTTCATCACGAAGCTCTCACAACTTGGTGGCAGTGACTTTGGAGAACCATCACTATCTCATCTGGAAGATTAACTCCCACTTGATTCAAGCGATTGTCGTACTCAGACAATCTGAGCACGCGCTCAACGATTGAGCTTTTCTCCTTTACTTTGTGGACAAAGAATCTTGTTGGAGGTCTCGTACCTCTTAACAAGGGCACAAGCATGAAATCACAATTTCATCTCTTTAGAACATCACTTATGTTCCGTGACATTTCAAAACGTTTTCGGCGCCTTGCTTCTAAGCCATTAAGCATTTTGCACTGAACTATCGTGTAGTCATCAGAAACGTGTATGTCGGATGTTCACAGCATCCACAGACGACGCTTGAGGTGCAGCACACCGAGTGGTGCATTAAGGACATAAGCCTTCTGCGCAGCAACGAGGATAATGCTCGGTTTTACAAACTTAGTCTGCAAAGTTTGCTACTATTAACTTTCAACTAAATTTTCTCTAGGAACATATAAAAAACAGTAGAGCTATATCACAAGCTACATCGTAATTCGCAAAGACCATTAGACTATGTTCATGACAAGCAGTTCAATTAATCATATTACTTAAGAACTCCCACTCAAAAAGTACATCTCTCTAGTCATTTGAGTGGTACATGATCCAAATCCACTATCTCAAGTCCGATCATCACGTGAGTCGAGAATAGTTTCAGCGGTAAGCATCTCTATGCTAATCATATCAACTATACGATTCATGTTCGACCTTTCGGTCTCATGTGTTCCGAGGCCATGTCTGCACATGCTAGGCTCGTCAAGCTTAACCCGAGTGTTCCGCGTGTGCAACTGTTTTGCACCCGTTGTATGTGAACGTTGAGTCTATCACACCCGATCCTCACGTGGTGTCTTGAAACGAAGAACTGTCACAACGGTGCACAGTCGGGGAGAACACAATTTCGTCTTGAAATTTTAGTGAGAGATCACCTCATAATGCTACCGTCGTTCTAAGCAAGATAAGGTGCATAAAGGATTAACATCACATGCAATTCATAAGTGACATGATATGGCCATCATCACGTGCTTCTTGATCTCCATCACCAAAGCACCGGCACGATCTTCTTGTCACCGGCGTCACACCATGATCTCCATCATCATGATCTCCATCAACATATCGCCATCGGGGTTGTCGTGCCACTCATGCTATTACTACTAAAGCTACGTCCTAGCAATATAGTAAACGCATCTGCAAGCACAAACGTTAGTTTAAAGACAACCCTATGGCTCCTGCCGGTTGCCGTACCATCGACGTGCAAGTCGATATTAACTATTACAACATGATCATCTCATACATCCAATATATCACATCACATCGTTGGCCATATCACATCACAAGCATACCCTGCAAAAACAAGTTAGACGTCCTCTAATTGTTGTTGCATGTTTTACGTGGTGACCATGGGTATCTAGTAGGATCGCATCTTACTTACGCAAACCCACAACGGAGATATATGAATTGCTGTTTAACCTCATCCAAGGACCTCCTCGGTCAAATCTGATTCAACTAAAGTTGGAGAAACTGACACTTGCCAATCATCTTTGAGCAACGGGGTTACTCGTAGCGCTGAAACCAGTCTCTCGTAAGCGTACGATTAATGTCGGTCCAAGCCGCTTCAATCCAACAATACCGCGGAATCAAGAAAAGACTAAGGAGGGCAGCAAAACGCACATCACCGCCCACAAAAACTTTTGTGTTCTACTCGAGAAGACATCTACGCATGAACCTAGCTCTGATACCACTGCTGGAGAACGTCGCATGGGAAACAAAAAATTTCCTACGCGCACGAAGACCTATCATGGTGATGTCCATCTACGAGAGGGGATATTCGATCTACGTACCCTTGTAGATCGCACAGCAGAAGCGTTAGTGAACACGGTTGATATAGTGGAACATCCTCATGTCCCTCGATCCGCCCCGCGAACCGTCCCGCGATCAGTCCCACGATCTAGTGCCGAACGGACGGCACCTCCGCGTTCAGCACACGTACAGCTCGACGATGATCTCGGCCTTCTTGATCCAGCAAGAGAGACGGAGAGGTAGATGAGTTCTCCGACAGCGTGACGGTGCTCCGGAAGTTGGTGATGATCTTATCTCGGCAGGGCTCCGCCCGAGCTCCGCAGAAACGCGATCTAGATGTAAAACCGTGGAGATATGTGGTCGGGCTGTCGTGGCAAAGTTGTCTCAAATCAGCCCCAAAACCTCCGTATATATAGGGGGAAGAGGGGGAGCCTTGCCTTGGGGTCCAAGGACCCCCAAGGGGGTCGGCCGAGCCAAAGGGGGGAGTCATCCCCTTCCAAAGCGAATCCAACTAGGTTTGGAAGGAGGAGTCCTTCCCCCTTTTCCCACCTCCTCTTTTTTTTCTCTTTGATTTTCTTCCTATGGCGCATAGGGCCTTCTTGGGCTGTCCCACCAGCCCACTAAGGGCTGGTGCGCCACCCCCAAGGCCTATGGGCTTCCCCGGGGTGGGTTGCCCCCCCCCCCCCCCCCCCGGTGAACACCCGGAACCCATTCGTCATTCCCGGTACATTCCCGGTAATTCCGAAAACCTTCCGGTAATCAAATGAGGTCATCCTATATATCAATCTTCATTTCTGGACCATTCCGTAAACCCTCGTGACGTCCATGATCTCATCCGGGACTCCGAACAACATTCGGTAACCAACCATATAACTCAAATACGCATAAAACAACGTCGAACCTTAAGTGTGCAGACCCTGCGGGTTCGAGAACTATGCAGACATGACCCGAGTGACTCCTCGGTCAATATCCAATAGCGGGACCTGGATGCCCATATTGGATCCCACATATTCTACGAAGATCTTATCGTTTGAACCTCAGTGCCAAGGATTCATATAATCCCATATGTCATTCCCTTTGTCCTTCGGTATGTTACTTGCCCGAGATTCGATCGTCAGTATCCGCATACCTATTTCAATCTCGTGTACCGGCAAGTCTCTTTACTCGTTCCGTAATACAAGATCCCGCAACTTACACTAAGTCACATTGCTTGCAAGGCTTGTGTGTGATGTTGTATTACCGAGTGGGCCCCGAGATACCTCTCCGTCATACGGAGTGACAAATCCCAGTCTTGATCCATACTAACTCAACGAACACCTTCGGATATACCTGTAGAGCATCTTTATAGTCACCCAGTTACGTTGCGACGTTTGATACACACAAAGCATTCATCCGGTGTCAGTGAGTTATATGATCTCATGGTCTTAGGAACAAATACTTGACACGCAGAAAACAGTAGCAACAAAATGACACGATCAACATGCTACGTCTATTAGTTTGGGTCTAGTCCATCACATGATTCTCCTAATGATGTGATCCCGTTATCAAGTGACAACACTTGCCTATGGTCAGGAAACCTTGACCATCTTTGATCAACGAGCTAGTCAGCTAGAGGCTTACTAGGGACAGTGTTTTGTCTATGTATCCACACAAGTATTGTGTTTCCGATTAATACAATTATAGCATGGATAATAAACGATTATCATGAACAAAGAAATATAATAATAACTAATTTATTATTGCCTCTAGGGCATATTTCCAACACTTTCACCCAACATTTTTCACATATTCCAAAATAATTCTTCGTAAGTTTTCAGGACTTTTGGAGTTGTGAAGAACATCAATTGTAAAGTTTGAAGAATTTGAACATTTTTGAGGAATTTGCAAATCTCAGGAATTTCAGAATGTGAAGAACTTGCAAAATGAATAAAAACTCAGTTTGAAGAATTTCAACTATGGTTGGTGGCGTGACCCACCGTATAAGTATTATAACGATTTCACACACCGCATACAATTGTCGTGGGGTTTTGAGAATCAAATTCTTCATTGATTTCTTCAAACTTAGAGGGTTAGTCTTCATTGATCGAAGAAAAACGTCACTTCGTGTCTTGCACATCTATGCCATCAATTTTGCGTCAGTGTTAGGATGTGTGTCCTTTCAAAGAACATTTGAAGATTCTAAGATATTTAGCTTACATCACAACTTGCAAAATCTCTTTCCATCCAAGGGCTTAGTGAAGATATCAGCGAGTTGTTCTTCAGTCTTCACATGGTCGATGAAGATGTAGCCCTTCAACACATGATCACGAAGAAAATGATGACAAATCTGAATAGGCTTTTGTCTTCGAATGTTGAACTGGGTTGTGAGCAATCTTGATGGAACTCTCATTGTTGTAGTAGAGAGGCACATTCTTCACGCTGATGCCATAGTCCTTGAGGGTTTGCTTCATCCACAACAATTGAGCACAATAGGAACGAGCAGCAATGTACTCAGCTTCAGCAGTAGATAGTGACACACAATTTTGTTTCTTCAAGGACTAACAGACTAGGGATCGTCCGAGGAAATGGCATGTGTGTGATGTTGACTTGCGATCCACGTGATCTCCAGCATAGTCAGAGTCAGAATATCCAATAAGATCAAGATCCGAGCCCTTGGGGTACCATAATCCAAGCGTTGGTATGTGAGCTAGATATCTAAGAATATGCTTCACAACCTTATGGTGTGACTCCCTCGGTGTTGCTTGGAAAGGGCCACACATGCAAACACTAATCTTAGTATCTAGCCTAGATGCACATAGGCACAATAAGAGCAAATCATGGAGTGATATACCTTCTGTTTGAAATCTTTACCATTTTCGTTGGTGCAGAGTTGGACATTTGTGGGCGTAGGAGTCATGGCGCCTTTGCAATCTTGCATGCCGAATTGTATTCAGGACATCCTTGAGGTATTTATCTTGAGATATGAAGATATCGCTGCATTGTTGACGAATTTGAAGGCCTTAGAAGAATTTTAGCTCTCCTAGCATAGACATTTGATATTCTTCACTCATCATGTAGGCAAATTCGTCATTGTAACGTTTTTTGTCAGTACAACCAAACATAATAACGTCCACATATATTTGGCACACAAATAATTCATCATCATAAGATTTTGTGAAGAGAGTTGGGTCAAGTGAACCGGGTTTGAAGCCTTTCTTCACGAGGAATTCCTTCAGAGTGGCATACCATGCCTCAGGGGCCTGCTTAAGTCCATAGAGAGCCTTGTTGTGTGTGAAGAATTTGTCAAGATGCTTAGAATTTTCAAAACCTAGGGGATGAGCAACATGTAATTCTTCCTCAAGCTTAGCACTTAGGAATGCACTTTTTGTATCCATTTGATATAAGATGATATTGTGATGATTAGCATAAGCAAGCAATATGTGAATAGCTTGAAGTCTAGCAAGAGGTGCAAAAGTTTCATTAAAGTCAATTCCCTCAACCTGTGTGTAGCCCTGTGCTACATGACGAGCCTTATTCCTCAGCACTTGAACATTTTTGTCTTATTTGTTGTGGTAGATCCACTTAGTGCCTATGATGTTGTGCTTGCGAGGATCTGGCCGCTTGAAAAGTTCCCACACATTATTGAGCTTGAATTGATGCAATTCCACTTGCATATCTTGAATCCACTCAGGCTCCATAAATGCTTCATCAACTTTGGTGGGCTGTATGATAGAGACAAAAGCAAGGTTCGCACAAATTAGTGAAGTGTGAAACTTTTAAGCAAGTGGGGAGGGTGGGTGCATTGATTTCATCGAGGATTTTGTCAATATGCACTTCATTAGCCACTCTTGGATGAGCAGGTTGGCAACTTTGTTGGGGTTGAGGATTTTCATCAGCGCCGTTTTCCTCAGGTGGACCAACATGAATGTACTCATTGTTCGGGATGACTTCCTCAGCTAGTAGAGGTTCTTGAGAGGGTATGCTATCTTCAATGGCCATGAACCTAATGTATTCCTCAAGAGGCATTTCATCGAACGCAGGAGGCAGGTGCTCTCTTTGCGAGCCATTAGTTTCATCGAGTTGCACATCTACAGTTCCAACAACCTTGTTGTGGTAGGTGATGAAGACTCTTTACGTATGTGAGTCCCTTCCGTAACCAAGCATAAAACCTTCATGTGCTTTTGGTGCAAATTTGGAAGTGTGATGAGAATCTCTAATCCAGCATGTAGCACCGAAGACTTTGAAATAGCTCGCATTGGGTTTCTTGTCAGCGAGGAGTTTATACAAAGTCTTCTTGAGGAATTTGTGAATATACACTATGTTGATGATGTCGCAAGCAGTGTTGATGGCCTCAAGCCAGAAGCGATGAGATGTCTTGTGTGCTTCAAGGATGGTGTGAGCCATCTCAACAAGAGTCTTGTTCTTGCGCTCCATGATGCCATTCGAGGATTATATGGGGCATATAGATCATGAGTAGTAACAAGTTTACCAAGATAGTCATCGAGACCAGTGTTCTTGAACTCGGTCCCATCATCACTCCCGATGTGCTTGATCTTGATGCTGAAGTTCATCGAGGCCCTTGAACAAAACCGTCTAAAGACTTCCTGTACTTTAGTTTTGTACCAAATAATATGTACCCAAGTGTAAAGAGAGAATTCATCAACAATTACAAATCCATATAAAGATGCAGCATTTGTTAGTGTGGCATAATGAGTGGGGCCAAAGAGGTCCATGTGAAGCAATTCAAAGGGATGACTATGTTGGGGAGCGTTGTGTGGGAAACAAAAAAATTCCTACGCTCACCAAGATCAATCTAGGAGATGCACATCTACGAGAGGAGAGATTGTATCTACATACCCTTGTGGATCGCTTAGCAAAAGCGTTAAAGAACGCGGTTGATGTAGTGGAACGTCTTTGTGATCCAATCATGATCCGTCTCACGAACTCCCGATCAAGCGCCGAACGGACAACACCTCAACGTTCAGCACACGTACAGCTTGATGACGTCTCTGCCTCCTTGATCCAGCAAGCGAGGGAGGAGAGGTAGATGAGTTTCCCGGTACCACGATGACGTGGCGGTGATGGTGGTGGAGCTGTCCCGGCAGGGCTTCGCAAAGCGATACTGCGACGAACTAGAGGAAAAACTGATCTAGAGGGGAGGGAGAGGCTGCGTCGTGGCTTGTGTTGTTGCATCCGTCCCTCCCCTCACATATATATAGGAGGGGAGGACGGGGACGGTTGGCCTAGGGTAACCCTCCCTAGGAGGGGTGACACCCAAGAGGAGGGGCGGCGACCCTTGGGGTGCCTTTCCACCCAAGGCAAGGGGTGGTCGGCCCCTTATGGGCTTAGCCCTCCATCTCCTGCTGCATGGGCCTAGGTGGCAGGGATAGCCAGCCCACCACTGGCTGGTGCGCCCTCTCTCACAGACCATGGGGGCCTCTGGGGCAGGCGGACCCTCTTGATGGACCCCCGAAACACTTGTGGCACTCCCATCACAAAACTGGTATGTTCCAGAATTTTTCTGGACCTCGAATACCAACTTCCCATATATCAATATTTACCTCCGGGCCATTCTGGAGTTCCTAGTGATGTTTGGGATCTCATTCGAGACTCTGAACATCCTTCGGTTACCAATATACATAACTCAACAATACGAAATCGTCACCGAATGTCAAGTGTGCAGACCCTGCGGGTTCAAGAACTATGCAGTCAAGACCAAGACACTCTCCAGTCAATAACCAATAGTGGGACCTGGATGCCCATATTGGCTCCTACATATTCTATGAAGATCTTTCTCGGTCGGACCACGATGTCAAGGATTCAATCAATCCCGTATGTAGTTCCCTTTGTCTATCGGTATGTTAGTTGCCCGAGATTTGATCGTCGGTATCACCATACCTAGTTCAATCTCGTTACCGGCAAGTCTCTTTTCTCGTTCCATAATACAAGATCTCGTGACTAACTCTTTAGTCACATTGCTTGCAAGCTGATTGTGATGTTGTGTTACCGAGTCGGCCCTGAGATACCTTTCCATCACACGGAGTAATAAATCCCAGTCTTGATCCATGCCAACTCGACAGACACCCTCGGAGATACGTGTCGAGCATCTTTACAGTCACCCAGTTATGTTCTGACGTTTGATACACACAAGGTACTCCTCCGGTGTCAGTGAGTTGCATGACCTCATGGTCATAGGAATAGATACTTGATATGCAGAAAAAAATAGCAATAAACTGACATGGTCATATGCTACGTTCATAGTTTGGGTGTTGTCCATCACATCATTCTCCTAATGATGTGATCCCATTATCAAATGACAACTCATGGCTATGGCCAGGAACCCTTGACCATCTTTGATCAACGAGGTAGTCCATAGAGGCTCACTAGGGACACAGTGTTGTCTATGTACCCTCACATGTATTTGAGTTTCCAATCAATACAATTCTAGAATGGATAATAAACGATTATCATGAACAAGTAAATATAATAATAAGCACTTTATTATTGTCTCTAGGGCATATTTCCAACAGATTCGTAGTCATGATAGTCTTGGAGGGATGCTTGGATATGGTCATATTTCCACACTCACAAGCCCCACACAAATGATCATTGAGGAATTTGACACCCTAAATACCAATGATGTGCTTTTTATTCATGAGTGTGTGTAGATTCCTCATGCCATCATGGCCAAGTCATCGATGCCATAGCGAGCCTTCTGAAGCTTTTACAAGTAGACATGTGGCAGGTTGAGGAACTTTAGAGATATCAACAATATACAAGTCTCCTATCCTAAGGCCTTCAAAGAC